>NW_024704744.1:72196093-72899652 GCF_018977255.1 Callorhinchus milii | reverse complement strand
TACTGAACTGGAAAATAAAACTGACAAATAAGAATTTCATGTTATTTACCTGTGTACGGTCATTTAACTTGTGCAGAAATAGACTCTCAGCACAGTGCTCATGAATGACAGCATTGTTCTTCCCACCAACAATAACTAGCAAGTCAGATAAAAGCCAAGCTAGCCAAACGGGTGGGTTCTTACAAAGTTTCCATTATTAATTATTACAAATCATTAGGCTAGACAGAAGACAATATTTCAGAGTATTGGTTGTTCCCTCAATTATAGATTCAGGAATTAAATCAGTGATGAGAGCACTCGCCTCGTAAGCGAGAGACCTGGGTTTGATTCCGAGCAGGGCGAAACGTTGGGCACGTTTCCTTACTCCACACTCCTCTGTTCACCGAGCAGTAAGTAGGACCCTGGTTGTTACCGGCCCTTGCAGGGACCGGCCCTTGCAGGGACCGGCCCTTGCAGAGACCGGCCCTTGCAGGGACCGGCCCTTGCAAGGATATCAAATGCAAATATTATATTGTTAAAATATTTCACAAGTCTTTTCTGTGAAGTGTAGTGACTGTTTTTAGGCAAGCATCTCACAAATAGCCATGAAGTGAATGACCAAATTACCTGGAGAATTGTTGATCAGGACAATAGGAGAAATACCTTTTTCTTTTTGAATAGTGTGATGAGATCTTTGAGACCTGCACAACAGATATTCGGGACATATACATAAATGGCAACTCTGAATACAGAGTGCTTCTTAGTACTATTTTGGGATGTCAGTCTGGACTATACTGCAGTAATGGCAGAAGTTTACAGCTTCCTTTTTTGCTAATATCGCTGGCAGCCCAAACATTGGTCGCAGATCTGTAAGGGAAGGCAAAAGGTATCCAGACAATGCTTCCCTGCCTGTCATTATGTTTCATATTGTTGGTGGTGACTGGGATGGAGAGAGTGGGGTGGGGTGGGGGAATGAACATCCATCAAGGTGATTTTCCATTGGTCTGCTGGTCAGCACAAAACTTTCCCGGTCATCACAAAAGGTTGATGGAGATAGAGCTGTGTGCGATCATGAAACAATTATGCTGATAGAAGCTGTGGGTATTGTTTTCCTGCAAAGAAGGTTTGTTCCCAGCTCTGGAGGCAAACACATTCTCATTTGAAGATTTTTTTTCCTGTCATGTAAAGTACATTTAACACACGTGTGCCTGCTTTGGCCACATAGCAAATGTCTTGTCTTTAAGCATATTGTATGACAACAGCAAAAGCGTGCAATTTAGGGTGTCTGGTAGGGAGCTATGCAATCTTCCAGAGAAAATAAGTAAATGGGATGTGCAAAGTCAGATTCACTATACATTGACGCTGTTCCAGTTTGTTTTGAAGGTCATGTTTTGAATCACTTCACTGTTTTTTAGCCAGTGTTGAGGAATTGGAATCCAGCACAGAACAAATCAGTGACTGTCAAAGGAATGTTTGAAAGAACTTGCATTGGTGCTCATGTCTTTTATGTGAAAGAGATCATAAATGATCTTTGCAACCTTGGAAATCTTTCAAAATGAATAATATGGGGTCATTGTAACAGGAGGAGTTCCATTCATCTCATCAAGTGTGTTTTTTTAATTTTTTTAGAAAATGACAGATCTTTTAATCCCATTTCCCTGCCTTTCTTATCCCTAATATCCTTACCTACTGACCCACCTATCTATCCACCTACCACCCACCCACCCAGCAATAGCCCATGTTTATTTCCACGTTCTTATAACCCTCTGTGTGAAGAAATGTTTTCTGATCTCATTTCTAACCATTTTAGCTTTTTTGTTAATTCATCTCAGGATGTGGGCAATACATGCAGATTATAAATCTAGTTTTATTATTTTACTTTAAATTTGCCACTGTGGTGAGAATTTTTTTTCACCCAAACATTAGGTGTCAGGATGCGGGCATGGCTCAATAGATGGGTCTGTTGCCTCTGAAAGTTATAGTTGAAGACTAGACGTCAGAATTTGAGTTGCTGATCTAGGCTGATAATCTCATACAGTCCTGTGGCTGCATTGTTGAAGCTGACTTTCTGATGAGACTTTAAATCAAGGTCCTGTCTTCCTATTCTTCAGGAAATGTTAAAGGTCCCATAATATTATAGGACAAGAAAAGGAAATTTCTCCTGCCAACAATCCTCCAGATTTACTGGCCAGTCACCTACTATCAGTTTATGGGCCTTGCTGTATACAAAATATCCTGTGCACTTTTCCCAGTAGTTATTATCTTGGCTCAGTGAGTAGCATTCTTGCCTCTGTTTAGAAGGTGTGAGTTCAAGTCCTTTGAATTTGGTTTAAACTGACAATACAATGATGGGAATGCACAGCATGGTCAGAGATGCCATTCTTCAAATGAGTTGTTAAACTGTGGTCTGCCTGTTCAGGTAAATGTTAAAGACCCCATAATACTATTGAAAAAGAGAAAGGGAATCTATCCCAGTGTTCTGGCAACAATTTCCCTGATATATTGGTTATTGGCTTTGTGTGTTTATGTTGGACCTTGCTGTGCATAAAGTGGCTGCCGCAGTTGCCTACAAAATATACTTGACAGCAGTTACCTGTGAAGCCTTTAGGATGTTTCAACATTATAGGCTCTGTGCTCAGATCCATTGGCTTAGTTTTAGTGGAGCCAAGGGAGCTGTGGAAATCCATTGCTAATGGGAAGATTGAAAACAAGGTGCAAATACATCAGGTTACTAAGTGAAGTTATCATCCTGATCCTCGCAGTAATGCTAAGTCATGCTAACAGTAGATACAGGGACTTTAACCCTGCGTGGCTTCAACTCAGTGTCTGACCAACATTCTGCTGCCACTGGAGGGCAGCACGTCTCCTACTTCTCTACTTATTGTGATGCAGCTTTTTGCCAGGGAAGTTGATGTATCCTGTTATTGCCTAAATGCGCATTGAACGCAGACGTAGTCTGGATGTAATACACAACTTCAGAATCAAAGGGACAGCCTTAACACCTTCCACAAACTTAATGCTGATGTTTTGCTGAATGGAAGAGGGAATCAAAGGAATGAAAAGAAAAAGGGAATATTCTTTCATGAAAAGGTTCTGGCACATATCTTTTGTCATGTTCACCTTGCAACATGAGATAATTAGAGGATTTAAATGAAATTTGCTACATTATATGTTGTTTTTCAAAATGAGCCCCAGACAGTTAAAAAAACAAACTGCACCAGAAGTTGCAGGTATAGATCCCGGTCTATGCTGAGTTGGCTGATTTCAGTCGGGGCAGCATTTTATTGATCCAAACTTTACTTCAGCGCCCACGGATTAGGGAGGAGAACATCAGTCAGGGTGCCTGCTCCTAATCATGATCCAGAGACACCTCTACCCCAGAAGGTACACGTATGTATAGGTTGGGTGAGGACAGGATTAGATTTGGCTATGATTCTCTCTCTCTTCCCCCCACACCTCACAGTGGAATAGCCAATGGACACTCACTATTAAGACACATTCATGTAAATGACCACTATGGCTGAAATATAAGGAAGATGCCCATTGAACAATAATCTAACTGAAGGAAAAAGGAATCGAGTGTCGTTAGGAGATGAAGAGGTAAAACTAAGGTGTATACCTGCAGTTGTTTCAAAGTTATGTTCACAACTTTGGTTTCTGGCTGTCGACCTTTCCAGTATCTGGGCAAAGTCTGGGCAGGCAGGTGGTTGGAGAAGCACACAGTCCATTTGCACACAGTAAAGTGTAGTCTTCTGTGTATCCCAAAGGTTATTCAGATCATTGTCTCCAGCACTGAGATACCTCGCGTGTTCGGGTGGCTCTTCACCCTCTGGATCTCACCTCACAAGCAGCACGAGCACTGACACCCTAGCTACCATTGATGCTCTGAGCTAACAAGACATTCATATGAAAGTGAAGACTTTAGTGAACTGCCAACTATTCTTTGAATGAACCTCCGTCCTTCGGGTGAGACGTTATACCAAGTATCAAGGTGAAGATTAAATATTCCATGCACTATTTGAAAAGAGAAGGGAATTTCTTTGGGTTTCCTGGCCAACAATGCCCGAGATATAATTGTTCATTCACTTCATGGCTTCACTGCAAGTAGGGCCTTGCTGTGAGCAAATTGGCTGCCAATTGGCATTTGCCTACAAATACTTAGTCACTACACTTGACACCGAATGGCCCATTAAGTACTTTAAGGCGTTTTGACCTTAGAAGTGCTGTATAATAATAATCCTTGCATTTGATATAGTACCTTATCACATCCTTGAAATGTCTCAAAGCACTTCACAGGATATACTGTAAAGTGTATTTTGTGGAACAGCCAAGGAAGCAAATGCAAGGATTATTATTACATTGTTATACAGTATTATTGAAAGGTCAACACTCAATAAAGTAAACACAGAGAGCAAAAATAAAAGTTAAATTTAACATAATAACCATAAAAGTAGCACAATTCTCTCAGTTTCTTTGTCATCAAACTTCAGAAATTATCTTCGTCATAAAATGCTGCATAATACTATGAGGGGAGAAACGTATCCTTTTTTCTCTGAAAACAGAGGGGACTTGCGCTTTGCATAAATGACTTCAGTGAAGTTTCAGAACATCACAGAATCTTCATTTCCCTTTCCTTGTGAAAAAAAAGCAGAGTTGTTTTGCAACCAGTAATTGCTACTTATTATGGAACACAATGAGAAGAATGCCGAAAAGAAGTACAAACAGTTTTATTGTCCTGTCAGCAGGGATCTTTTGGTACAAATTGGTGGATAAATGAAATAGCCTGTTGCTTCCTTAGTTAAAGTGGCGAGTTATGTCAAAGAAGGGGAGGTGGGGCAGCATCAGTAGGCAGTGTTAAGGATACCTGCTGGGTCCTAATTGGTGGCCAGTGTTGTTAATGGCTTCCTGTGGCTGAGTGTTTACATGTCATTTGTTTGGTGCTTTGTATCTCAGCCACTAGTACTGCTGACAACGTCTTCTATCTGTCCTTTATTTGTAGACTACCGCACGGCGATCTAATGGTCAGCAATCAACATACTCCCAGCTCTGTCACGATATCAAGTATCTCAAGTCCATTCCAAAGTCACGCTATTACATGGTATTGTTCATGAATCTTACTTTGTTAACCTGCTCTTGTGGCCTTGTCCTTCAAAAACTTGAATTAAAGTATTAGTTGATGATTTGAATTCCAAATGTGAATATTGAGATTGAATGTCCAGGCCAAAAATCCCTTAGATAAAGCTGGTAACTAAAATGATTTACTCGTTCACTAAATGCATATTTAATAAAATTATTCACTTCATGGCTGTCTCTGGGATGTTATTTTGTGCAAATTGCCTACGGCGTTTGCCTACAAAATTACACAGTCACTATACCTGACAGCAGAACTCCGTGATTCGCTTTGAAACATTTTGACGATGGCTTAAGGATCATCATTATTATATTTCATGATATTCACAAAAGGGTTTGTAAATAGTGGACCCTACTGGTAACTTGATGTATCTCAGGCAGTCACTGAGTGTACCTTTGTACCTTTGGGGGCTGCCCGATCACCAATTAACACTGAACCCCTCCCGGCACCTTCTTTCAACACAATCTGGCTTCACGGAATGCAAACTGAGATCAGCATCCAAGTGGAGCTCCAGAGCTCATACACATCCAGGTAATTGCAAGATCTGCTATTTACAAAACCTTCTGGAAATATTGCAAATTAAGTTCCAATGTGCAGTTGAAGTGCCACAGAAAATACAGCATTTTATTTTACTTACTGTCAATAACAATTCCTTTCCTCATAGATTGCTTCCAAAATAATGTGAGAGTTTACTTCACAGCAAAGCTGTTGAAAATGTTCATTTATTTCAATGTTGGCCAGCCTTTTTGATCGGTCAACAAAATAAATGTTCCTGATTGAATATTTTTTGTTTGAAAATTTCTTGATTTATGCTATAAATCAAGAAATATTCAATCAAAAAAAAGTTGGAAACAAAACATTGATTTAAAATAGACTAGTGCGAATTTTCGGTGGGCCACTTCCTAATGGCACCACTGAAATTATTTCCTTAATAATTCAGAAGTATCTAAATCTCCTCAGCTTCCTCCTCCCTTCCCAATCCTGCTCAAGCCTATTTCCCCACCCAGTCCAGCAGGAATCCTGTTTTGCAGTTCTAAACTGTCATTGCTTAATGAAAGTGCAAACTACTCCTCTGTTATGTTATGTGAAAGTGAACATTGTCAAGGGAAAGGGGGCCTAGCTGTTAGTGCTGGTTTTATAAACATGGAGGAACAATAAACAGCACCTAAGGGTATTTGATGTAACTGAATGACTCAGGCCCTTCAATTTCCAGTGTTAATTGTCTGCCAAATATCACAAGAGAAGTCAATTTTATTTTAGAATACAACATAACCATTAATAATGGGTTAAGTTTAAAAGCCACTGATACATATAGATTTAGTTTGGATTTGACGTGGTGACAAAGCCTCAAATTCCACCTAGTCTTAGCCACATGGTCTTAAAAATTGAGGATGTGCAGAAAAATTGGTAAAAAAAATTAATTCAAACAATTCTTTAAAAATAGTTTTAATTTGGAAGCAGAGTTCCATAGTTCTTAAAAATGACAAGCTCCAAATTGAGACTGGACTGAAGGCTTTTCCTCACTCAGCTCTACCTCTATCCTCCTCCACCACCTCTCATCTCACCCCAACCTTCATGGTTCTGTCCTTGAATGATTCAGATCGTACCTCTCACACTGCCTCCACTTCATCTCCACAAACGGCTTCTCCACTATCCCCCGCACCATCTCGTGTGACATTCCTCAGGATCTGTTCTTGGTCCCCTTCTCTTCAATATCTATATGCTCCCTCTTGGTGACATCATCAGCAGACATTGGGTCAACTTCCACATGTATGCGGATGACACCCAACTCTACCTCTCTTCCTCCACCCTTGACTCCAGGACCATTGCTGTCCTGCCAGAATGTCTGTCAGACATCAAGTCCTGAATGAGAACCAACTTTCTTCAGTTGAACATCAACAAGACTGAGGCTCTCCTGTTTGGCTCCTGCCAGCGCCTCCACACCACAGGCGCTGACAGCATCACCATCCATGGTTGCACACTCCACCTTGCTAAGCCAGTCCGGAACCTTGGCATCTTGTTTGATCCTCAACTATCCTTTCTATCCCACATCCGTCCCATGACCCGCTCTGCCTTGCCCCACTTCCTCAACATCACCCGGCTCCGACACTGTCTCACACCACAGGCTGCCGAAACCTCATCCATGCATTCATAACATCGAGGCTTGACTATGCAAATTTCTTGCTTGTTGGCCTCCCTATCTGCTCCCTCCATAGGCTGCAGATCATCCAGGCCCTATCACCCCCATCTTTGCCCAACTCCACTGGCTTCCCATCATATAAAGGATACAGTTCAAGATCCTGGTCCTCACCTTCAAAGCCCTCCATGGCCTCACTACCCCTTACCTCTGTGACCTCCTAACCTCCTACCATCCTGCTCGCTCCCTCCACACAGCGGGCTCTGGCCTGCTTCACGTCCCCTGCCTTGTCCGCCTGACCATGAGCGGGTGGGCCTTCTGCCACTCTGCCCCCACCCTCTGGAACTCCATCCCACAGTCCCTCCGCCTCGCCCCCTCCCTTGCCTCCTTCAAGACCCATCTCAAAACCATCCTCTTCGACCTTGCTTTCGATTACTCTCCTTCCCCCCTGCCCTTCACCCTCCCTAATCCCAAACCCCAGCTCAGGTCCAAAACACTGACTGTCCAACATCTTGGGACGTCCTCCCGATGTGAAAGGTACTATACAAATGTAATTTTGTTGTTGTTCTAAAATTAAAATTTAAGACAAAATGGTCCTTACAGGCTAAGATGAGGTGGGATTTTTAGGCCTGTGTTTACTAACATTACCAAACATGTCAGTCCACATGTACAATGTTTTTTCCCCATGCCAGACTAAACCAAACATTCCCTCACCCACTGGGGATGCCTCAGTGATAATGTTAATGCTTTTGTTTTAGATTGTAGAGCTGCAAAACCAACTGGACAAGAATGGGATTCTGAAAACCCGGAGAGATTATGAAGACTTTTGGCACTTGATAAATCAACCGTCGTTTGCTTCTCAATTTAAAACAAAACTGGAGGATGTAAAGTTAAAAAGTTCAGTAATATACTTTTGTTTTAATGTAGGCGGCCACACAATGTTTTAAATTTAAGGTCAAAGCCAAATTGCAAATTAAATAATCTAGCATTTAGTGTCAGGAGGGCTCCAAAACAAGGGGCAATGGCTTTACACTCTTTACATAGAGGGTTTAAGCCATCCTGCCTCTGCTCTATGGAAATCTATGCTGGAGTCACTCTGATTCGTCCCCACCATCCCCACTTTCAAAGTCCAAGTTAAGATTTAACTTTTTGTTCATCTTCCCCCCATCCCCAGCCCCACATCCCCAACCCCAACTTTGAGATGCCCTCTAAAGGTGAAAGGCGCTGTGTAATGTAAAATGATTGTACAACACTTCAGCCAGGAAGATGTTGCGGATAGGAATTGATCAAGAGAGAACTGGATTGCTTTTTGTCGTCAAAAGGGATTGAAGAGAGGGGAGGTATGTGAGATAGTGAGTGGAAACATTTTTAAAAAATGGCTAATGGATTATCTGGACTTTTCTGGCCTTGCATGTTCTATGGGATCAAAATTCCAAAATTTAATTCCATTTGGCACGGAAATTGCAGTTAAAAATGTGTCCATTTTAAACCAGTCATATTGACAACACTCCCTGACTTTGGGAGAATTGTTTCTCCCTCAGGGGTCTCACAGCCAACTTGGCCACCATGTATTTTTTGTAATTGTAATTGTAATTTTTGTAAAAAGAGATTTTTTTGAGATGAGATGAACAACTCTCCCACAGATGTCACAAGGCTACAGACTGGCAGCAGGATTCTCCGAGCAGACTGGGGAGTTTTATAAAAGCTGTGAAAGATTAACTGAGGAGAGGATACTATATGTTGGATATATTCCCCCCCTCCTATCCCTTTCCACCAATTTGTCTCAAAGCATCTGTTTGCTGCGTGAATGAAGCCTTCAATCCCAGTGACAGGATACTTTATTCTGGTCACAAACTCATAATAATCCATGCATAATCATGTATTTGATATAGCTCCTTGTATCTCTGAAGGACATCTCAAAGCATTTCACATTATTCACTATAAAGTATAGTGACTGTATTTTGTAGGGAAACTATACAGTTATCGAATAATTCTTACTATAGTGGCAACCCAAATATACCCAATGATATAGTTATAAGCATCCGTTCTGCAGTTTGGCATTTAAATGATTGGAAAATGCATTTTTTTCTGGTTTTGTTTTGCGTTCCTGTATCCAGCTCTACGTCCTGTGGTACTAACATATCATGACTGAGCAATAATATTATAATACTATTATAATATTCCTTGCATTTGATACAGTGCTTTTCACGTCTTCTAAACATCTCAAAGCGCTTCACAGAATACACTGTAAAGTGAATTGACTGTATATTTGTGGGCAAAACTTGGCAGCCAATGGCGCACAGCAATGTCTCACAAACAGTCGTGGATTGAATGATCAATTTTATTACTGTTAATAATAATAATAATCCTTGCATTTGATATAGCGCTTTTCACATCTTCTGGACGTCTCAAAGGGCTTCACAGAATATGCTGTAAAGTGAATTGACTGTATATTTGTGGGCCAAACGCGGCAGCCAATTGCGCACAGCAGTGTCCCACAAACAGTCATGGATTGAGTGACCAAATTATTATTGTTTTTTTTCTTGAGGGATTATTATCAGGTGTGTGGAGTAAGGAAACTTGCCCAAGGTTTCATCCTGCTGGGAATCAAACCCAGGTGTCTCGCTTGCAAGGCGAGCGCTCCAACCACTGACTTCTATTAACCTATTATGAACCAATTACAATCATTACAATTATTATTGTTACATGTGGCTTTTAATTAATAATTGTGTTTAATTCTGTTCGCCTTGCAGTGACATCTTATAGGTCTTTACCTTCTTTCAACGTGCCTCTCATGCAAGATCCTGCAAAAACCCTTGTTTAACCAAGGCTGAAAACAGGCATCTTACAACCGTAAGTAACTGACCTCCAGTTTTCAAACAACTTTCTGTGAAATAAGCTTGTGATTATCAAATGACAAAAACAGCAGGATTTTCATGAAGAAGAGTAACTTATTTTGACTTCAGTTATCTTGTCAATAAAATTTTGAGCAGAAACATAGATACATATACACTTTCCAGCAGGGGTCAGTGGATAGCAGTCAGCTGGAGCTGGAATGCTGGCACTGTTTTCTACTCTCTTACTCAGGATCTGTGAGGTCAATTTGTAGGTCTCCTGTTGCCATTCGGCAAAGGTTGGCTAACTCAACAAACACCATTGAGGGATCAAACTAGTCTATATAGTAGATTCAGACAACAACAAAAAGTTACATTTGTATCGTGCATTTCACGTTAAGAGGACATCCCAAGGCGCTGGACAGTCAGGGATTTTGACCCGAGCTGGGAGTTGGGATCAGGAGGGGTGGAGGGCAGTGATGGTAGGGATAGGAGGGTGATCGAAGGCACAGTCGAAGAGGAGGGTCTTTCGACAGGCCTTGAAGTAGGCGAGGGAGGGAGCGAGGCGATGGAATTCCAAAGGGTGGTGGCAGAGAGGCTGAAGACTAGTCCATTCTTTATTATCTGAGCCATCAGGGAGAGCGAAACAGTCATTCTTTACATTGTCGTTGATTCACTGAAATCTGCTGTCTGAGATATTTTAAGTGGAATAATTTAAGGGAGTATGGGGGAGAGGAGGTGAAGGCAGATAACTGAACACATTGCTCTTTCAAAGAGCCAGCACAGACACAATGCCCAGAATGAACTTTTTCTATGCTCTACCTTTCTATGGTTCTGCGAGTGAGATATGCACTTAAATATTGACAATTTTTTATAACTGATATTCAAATGCTGTCAGTCATCACGGACTTTACAGTGTTATGGTCATGTGTCAGATTTATTTTACGTTCATGTGACAATTCGTTCCCCAGTAATGTGATGGGGAAAAGGGGCGGGGGAGGTGTGCTAAGAGGAGGAGGAATGATAGAAGTTAAGCTTGACTCCAGGTTTACCTTAGCCTTGCCGTTCTTGTGTACAGACTTGCAGCTGTGCCCTGGATGTTGAATTGAGAGGGTTGGGCACTTCACACAGCAGTGCAATTTGCACGTCAGCCTTCCAATCCGCGAGACGTGGCAATATTTCCTACCCAATTTGTCAAGGGATTGCTGAAGGCAGTAAAAGGTTTAATTTGCAGGGCACATTCTTTCTTTGGGTACTGCATGTTCTGGAAAAAAATCAGCAGGCATCTTGTGATATTAGACTCATCTCTAATGCATTTTCATACTTGTTTGCTCGCAAACGATTCTCAGACACAGGAATTTAATATCTTATTAAAACACTTTTTTAACTCTCGCCAACTATGAACATAATCTTATAAACCCTGATTATCAAATGGCCAAGACGGCAGGCTTATCATGAGGAACAGTCATTTATTTTGACTTCAGTCTATGTAGAAAACTAAATGATTTAAGGATTAATATTGAATTGAACTTAATTGATTTCCATAATAAATCTTAAACCATTTAACGGCCAATGGAATCTTCACTGGTGTTGGAGTTTCCAGTGGAGACCTGCAGCATAGAAGTTAGAGTACTCGCCTCGCAAACAAGAGCACCCAAGTTTGCTTCCCAGGCAGTGTGAAACCTTGTCCGCATGCCTCTTTTTATCTAGCAGTAAGTAGGAACCCGGTTGTTAGTCGATTGGCGGATTGCTTTCCAGCGGTAATAATCCCTTCAAAAAAATGTGGTCACTCAATCCACAACTGTTTGTGGGATACTGCTTTGCGTAATTGGTTGCCGTGTTTCACCCACAAAATACAGTCAATTCATTTTACAGTATATTCAGTGAAACTCTAATTATCCTGATTTTATTAATTGTACATTCCTACGTTTGTGATTTTTTTGCAAATGAGTCAACACAAATAACTTTTCAGTTGCTTTCACAAAGGCAAAAAACATTTAAGTCCAATTAGATTTGAAATGTCTGACTCTCATGCTCAAATAATTTAACCTGTTCTTTGGTTTATCTTTTGCATCTTTTCTGTATAAAATTCATCAGAGGGGATAACCTTTTCTCACACTAGGCTACTTTTGCTGCAAAAGATTGTCTTGAAGGAGCATTATCAATAGGGGTAGTCGTGTTCAATCTGTGTGGAGATTTACTTAGGATATGACAGAAAGGCATTGGGTTTTATCCAGCGCCTTGGGACATCCTCCTTACGTGAAAGGCGCTATACAAATGTAATTTGTTGTTGTTTTGGTAGACAGGTTATATTAATACAATAGTTAAAGCAAACATAACATTGGGATGTATAGGTGAGGGGGAGCTTATATATTGAGAGAGGTTATTTTGAAATTGTATGGTTAAGACCCTGCCTAGCATGGGCATTCAGAAACCAATGTATTTAATTTACTGGTTCAATTTACAAGGTGAATGATCAATATGAAATAACTGTTCTAAACACATAGTTTAACAGGTGAGCAGACATTTCACCTAGGTGTAGATTGACTTTGTTTTCTTGCCTCAATTTTCGAGCTGGTTCTTTTAAGTTCTACAAGTTCTTTTAAGAATGACAGAAAACTGACTTCAAAGGTAAGACTTTATGGAGCACTATAGCGTATTGTTAGCATATTGGTTTTGCCGTGTCCAG
This sequence comes from Callorhinchus milii, assembly GCF_018977255.1. Classification (NCBI taxonomy): domain Eukaryota; kingdom Metazoa; phylum Chordata; class Chondrichthyes; order Chimaeriformes; family Callorhinchidae; genus Callorhinchus; species Callorhinchus milii. The sequence goes on along the minus strand of NW_024704744.1, from coordinate 72,886,882 downwards.
GAATCGAACCAGGTCCTCTCATAAGCGACAGGAGCTGGGTTTGATTCCTGGACAGGGCAAATCTTAGGCAAGTTTCCTTACTCCACATGCATCTGTTAACCTGTTAGTAAGCAGGAACCCAGTTGTTAGTCGATTGGCGGATTGCTTTTTCAGGGGTAATAATCCCTTCAAAAAAATATACAATAATTAAAAAAATAAAAAATAAAAATGTGGTCGCTCAATCCACGACTGTTATACCAAATCAACCAGAAAAATGACACACTAAAATAACCAGTAATCCATTAAGTAGCACATCAACTATCAAGAATATCACAGACCCTCAACTTGACAGTTAAGTTCTTTGACACATTCCAACATTCTAAGTTGTATATCAAATGCAAGGATTGTTGTTATTATTAACAATAATAAGAGTTTATTTAAAATCGATACCAAATTGCTCAATTAGCAATAGATCTAGATTTTACACAATAAAAGATGCTGTTGCGATTATAAACAACTACAACTTGCATTTATATAGCGCCCCTCACGCAGGGTAGCGTCCCAGAGTGCTTATGAATTTAGCAGCAAGAATACATTTTCCGAAAAGCTTCCCCTCATTCTGCGTAACCCACGTCAAAGTCATAACAAGCAGAGGGTGTAGCTGTTTATTTGATATGTATCATGAGCTTTGAGATCAGTCCATATATACATCCTGTCTTAAACCCTATGATCCAACGCATTCTTTAGAAGTTTAGTTCTACACAATTTGACCATTAAACTTTGTATGAGTACTTTCAGCTGACTCTTGTAATTGCTTCCAAATGCTGTAAGGATTACTGGGGATGTCACCAAACCGTGAGGAGGCAAGCAAGCCTTTCATCCTAATTCCTGCCTAAGGTGGGCCACATGGGCCGCTGTTTACCTTGCCTGGCCCAGGACAAACAGATCTCAACTCTTTCCTTGTCACCGTCAGACTGACTTCAGCAAAAGAGATTATTCACAGAAGCGTGATAGAAAAAAGAAAAAAGAGAGAATGACGGCTACTGTTTTAAGAGAAAGAGAGAAAGTACATCATATCCAAAATGCTTCAAAACCGATCTAGAAAAGGGTTATTTTTCTAACCAAAGTGGTCAGTATTTAGTAATATCTCACAATGATATTTTCATATTCAGTATACAGTACTACCCCATATATTGTGCTTTCATAGTCAGTATAATAATCCTTGCATTTGAATACTGTCCTTATCATATTGTCAAAGTATTTCAAAACATTTTTACAGAATTTACAGTAAAGTGTAGTCACTATGTATTTGTAATAAGACATGGCAGCCGATTTGCATCCACCAATGTCCAGAAACAGCCAAGAAGTGAATGACTGATTTTATCAGAGAGATTGTTGGCTAGGACATCAGGAGAAACTCTCTTCACTTTTCCAATAATGCAGTGGATCTGAATAGGCAGACAGGACTTTAGTTTAACATCTCACCTGAACGTCAGCACCTCCAACAATTCAGTGCTCCCCCAACATTGCATTGGGGTGTCAGCCTAGTCTGTGAGTTCAAAGTTCCGACGTGGGGCTTGAAACCAAACCTTCTGACTCAGAGATGATAATGCTATCAACTGAGCCAGGCTGCCACCTTAAAATACAGTACTAATTATACAATACTACCTTATATAGGGTGATAAAAGTCATGATAACTACAATATTATCTAAATATATGTATTTCATAATTTCTTTAAGACTTATTAGACATTGTAAGGGTATCACAATGTTTTGGTCACCCTGTATATGCAACCTTTATTGGCAACACATTGTATTGGGAATGATCATTTCAGACATTAAACAGACCTGTTTCTGGGATGTGCCTCTATAATGTATCTTGCAGCTCACTTCAGTTAAAAATCTGGTAAACTGATGGCTATTGGCAAGATTAACAATATTGGGTGAATGTTTCAATAGGTATGAAGACACACAAGCTGGTAGAGTGCATAAATGGGTCAACATTGAGTGGTTTGCAACAGGATTCAAAAAGGATTTGCAAATAATCCTAATAATCCTTGCATTTGTTAACTCAGTATTCACATTGGGAGGACATCTCAAAGCGCTACATAGGATTTATGGTAAAGTGTACTTTGTAGGCAAATCTCAAACCTTGCAGCCAACTGAAGGTGCATCAGGTTGATTCAGGGGAATCATGCTCCAATGTGCCTGGAAGGAGGTTCCAGGAGCCATGTCAACAACTCCAAAAACAATAACAACAGTAATTTACTTTTATACAGCGTCCTTCCCATAGGATAACTTCTTGGATTGCTCAGACCCTGTGAGCCATGAGCGCACAAGTTTGATCAGAATATAAGAACTACAAAACAAAACCTTTGTGTTGCAGGTAGCTGGTCCTAAAGTACAATATAATCCTACACTGTATCTCTTAGGTGCCTGAATTGATTTTGTTTTGCGGAATAGCTGCCTAATTCCCTCTTAGATTTGCTATAACAATCTGCCTCCACTTGCTCCCTGGGACAGTCTATATTCACCTCTCTCCATGTCAAATAGTTGAATCTAGATTGACTGTTAGTCTTCTGTCTTTTGATCTTGAATATATTGGCTAAAAGCCTTGCTACTTCATAATTTCCTTTTAAACTTTCCAAGAAATCTTTATACCAATAACGTATCCCAGTTTCTATAAAGTTATTGGGGTTTATTCAGTTCACCTTCCCTCTTCTCATCTTGCGTCCAACTCCTAAGCTTTCAAGCTTGTTCGCTGCCTTTTAAATGTTCCCAGAAATCTTTATATCAATAAAGTATGCCAGTTACTTTAAATTTCATGGAATTGTAATAATTGTGTACCTGTGGCAAACACCAATTTGCTCCATATTGTTGAGGTTTCATGCCATCACACTGAAAAATGTATATATCTGACACGATATCACTTACAAATGTGAGAAATAATTAGAGTAGTTCACAAGGAAATTCTGGAGCTAACTCCCAGCCACTGCAATGCTTGACACGAGGGTTGAGCAGCCCAACCAGTCTTGGTGCTTGTGGCTCTTGTCAATGAGTATCTAACTCTGTTTAGTAGGAGTATGTATGATGTTAGTAAGAGTGTGTAACTCCTGCAGGTATCTGTCCAGTTGAAATTAGGAAGAGGGTAAGAAGAGTAACAATGACTTGTGCTGACAAGTATTTTATCGGTGTGAACTCTCACTCCTTGAATGACAAACATGTCTGCGTGGCAACTAAACAGTCAGCTTCATCTCTGCCAAGGATTGCTCTTGTTGATTACTGGGGTAAAATAAAGGTGAAATGGGCATTAGGCTAGTTATCATTTTCTTGTGTTACTTAGATTTACATAGAAAGAGGCCAGTTAGCCCAATTAGTGTGTGCTGGCATTTCTCCTTTCCAAGCCTTCTAAAAGGCTTCTCTCAATTGACCTTCTCTTGTAGGCAGCAACTCCTGCTGTGATACAATTGTGATACAAGCGCAACATCAGCTCTCAGCCTGGCTCAGTTGGTAACAATCTGACCCCTAATTTAGAAGGTTGCAGAAGGATGTAGAACAAGGCCCATGTCAGGACTTTGAGCTCCAATGCCATACTGGGGGAGCCCTGCATTGCTGGCATCTTATCAAGTTATCTGAAAGCACCTACACAGGATTTTACTTTGAGGGATAGTGACTGGGCATTTGTAGGCAAGTGCAGGAGCCAATTTATGCCAGCCACATCTTCAAGATATCTCAAAGTGCTTCACAGAATATACTGTAAAGTGAAATGACTGTATGTTTTGTGGGCGAAAAGCGGCAGCCAATTGCCCACAGCACTGTCCCACAAACAGTCATGGATTGAGTGAACACATTCTTGAGTGACCAATTTTTTTTTATTATTACCCACAGAAAAGCGATGCGCCAATCAACTAACAAACAGGTTCCTACTTACTGCTAGGTAAATAGAGGCATATGGAGTAAGGAAACTTGCCCAACATTTCTCCCTGCCCGGGAATCAAACCCAGTTTCTTTCGCTTGTGAGGCGAGTGCTCTAACCACTGAGCTACAGGACTCCAAGATTTCTTTCATTTCAGCAAGTTAAGTCACATTCATGTAATACATGTGCATCCTAGTCTTACTTTCTATATGCAGCAATTCAACGATTCACAGCAGTCCAGCTCTTTATATCGTGTTCACAATCCAGCAACCTTTTGGAGTGAAGGTGATGCCAGAACATTAGTTGCTGCAAACAAGACTGAGAAGAGAAAAAGTGTATCCCTATTTTTTTTCCCATTTGCCTGTTTAAGACTACTGAGCCCCTTATCCAATTTAATCTGTTTTGAATTTGACCTAAGAACTGGACTTATAGTTCTGAGGAGCTTGCTAATGATGTGCTACTTTTCAGAGGAGCCTTTGAGCCATGCAGCTAACACCCGATAACACTGCTCACTCCAGTGCTGGCACACTTTGGCTGGTGGGTGCAAAAATGTCTGCTGAAAGGGATCCTAAGTATAAGGTAATAAGCAGTGTTTACTCACAGCTCCATGGTGCAGATAACACAAGAATACAAAGCTGGTTTGTACAGTATATGGGAAACCTAGAATAGAAACAGCAGTAGAAAAAAAGCATGAGCCAGATACAACTCTCAGTGGAGCTAAGTTTAATATTCAAAACATTTATAACATAAAGGTGCAGGAATGCATAATATATATTTTTTTTAAATCCCTCTTTTCTGTTTGCTTGTTGTCTGCTTTAGCATTCTCCCTGCCTGCTTTCTCCTTGTTCCTCTTATGAACTGAATAGGCTGAGTCACTTCCAACGCCACCCTTTACTGTGATGGGAGGATGGTAGGGTGGGTATTCTGGAAGGATGAGATCAGATTAGCCAAAGGGCCTTCTTCGTCCAACTGACTTTGTGATCTTGTGAGGAAGTCAGCTTGTTCCTCCTTGATCTCTCTGTGCTCTCTCCACCATATCTCTTTAAAACTCCTTTAACCCTACCAACCCAGCCTCACCCTTCGCTCAGCCTAGTTCATGTCCCCAGCCCCATTGTCAGGTGGTCTTTCAGTTATTCTGCCCCACTCACTGGAATTCTACCCCGAAGTCCCTCTGGCTCATTCCCTCCCTCCCCTCTTTCAAGGCACTTCTGAAGACCTACCTCTTTCACTGCTCTTTCAGTCACGCTCCCCTCCCACCTCTCCCAACCTCCTCAACTGCCACCTCTAGTTTGAGTGCCCATCCAGCACTATAAATGCTCTTTGGGACATGAAAAGCACTATACAAGAGCTCCGAGACGCTACCTGCCTGAATGGTGTTATATAAATGCAAGTTGTATATAAATATAAACTACTGTATCGTGTTGATATATTGAATCCATCAGTTACCTTTACTTTGTATCTTGTGTTAGTGCATCAGTGCCCTGCAGCTACCTGCAGACTCCTTCTTTGATATTTCATTCATTCATATTGTTTGAAGATGTACAATCTTAAATGACTGGAACCTATGCCTTCATCATTGATTAAAAGGGTTATAAGTGAGGGCCATTGAAATCATTTTCTGAACTGAGTTTCACCAAAATATCTGTTTTTCTCAGTGAAAGTCATTCGGTAATGGGTCTGTGCCAAGAGACAACTATTTAATCTTCGGATTGTGTAGTTGAGAGTAGTTGTATCTTGAAGAGCTCAATCCACTTTGCACAGGTGTCTGTTTGGCCCAGCTGGTAGGACTCTCATCTCTGAGTCAGAAGCTATTGTGTTCAAGCCCTCATCAGAACTTGAGGGCTTAGCCTAGGCTGAAATCAGTGGCTGTGTTTTTAGCCACTGCAGCCCTAATGCTCTGAAACTCCCTGCTGGTTCTCCTCTTTATGTATCTTTAAATCCCACCTTAAGACCTATCTCTTCGACCGCACCTATGGTCAACTTCACCTGACCCTTATCCCTTGCTTAGCATCCAATCTCACCATGCAGAGCTTCAAGACTTCTTGCATGAAGGACACTATATAAATGCAAGTTGTTGTTGTTGAAATTCTTCTGCAATATTGGAAGAGGGCTACATTGTCAGAGGTACATTTCTTTCAGATGAGACATTAAACCGACGTCACATCTGCCTGTTAACGGGAGTGTTAAAGATCCTGTGCCACCAATCTAAAAGAGAAGAGTTTCTTCCAGTGTCCTGGCCAACAATTCTCACTTCCCGACTGTTTCAAAACTGAAGAGTCCTAGCTTGTCTAATCATTGCTCGTAGCTCATTCCTCTTCATGACTGTATTTGTCTACAAAACACTGCCACTTCTAAAGAACTATGAGATTTCTGCAAGTGCAAAGGGACTATAACATGGTTGTTTCTTTCTAGAGCTCACATGGAATCAGATATGAAGCAAAACAAAGTTAGCAGAGGTGGGAGAACAGCATGCCTGAGAAGTGCCTGACTATCAGAAGCTGCTATCAGGCCTCTGCACCAAACAAAGGATTCCATGTGGGCTCCATGTGGGCTCAGTGCTCCAAGATGCTACCCCATGTAAACAGTGCAATATAAATGCAAGTTGTTGTTGTGGTTGATCATGAGGGTGTGCACGCAACATGTGTTTTCAGCACATTGTGTATGCGTTGATACTGCTACAAGCATGTCATTTACTGAATTACTATTTCCAATTGGCTTCTTTTTTCCGTATGCGGGTGAGTGTGAGGCCATTGTATCGCATGTGTTCCCTGTACTGGTGGCTAAAATGTGGTGTACACAGCAGGAATCAAGAAAGAATCTTAAATATCAAATGCATTCAGATAATTGGATATGCATTCACGCCAACCCACAGAATTTGACTGCAAGGGAGTTAAAACGTTACAGTGGTTAGATTTAGCCAAGTCCCATTATGTGCATTGGATATAAAACAGTGCCTACCATTAAATGTTATAATGCCTGTATGCAACTCAATATTTATAGATCCTTATCCAGTATTACGTTTTATACCAATCTCACCCATTAACACTGAAGGGATAATGTTTCACATTTTTGCCCACAAAATACACAGTCAGTCCAGTTTACAATATATTCTGTGAAGTGCTTTGAGATGACTCAATGACCAATTAAGGCTCTATATCAAATGCAAGTATTATTATTATTATTTGATCTCAGCTAGTGTGCACTGAATGTGACCCCTCCCCACTGAGTTAAGGAGAGGATTTGCTTTTCATTTACACCAAAACTGAACTAATCAAGTGGCTGCTAAATCTAGACTAAACTACTTTGTTTTAGGCAACTTTAATGAAGCTCTAACTATGATTAAATTTAGCTCTATGTAAAGTGAGCTTTAACATCAGTCACTATAAAGGTTCTAAAATGTGGTCGCAACTTGCTCTTTTACAATGGAATGTACAGACACCGCATTTATAATTTATCAGCTGTAAACTGTTATGTAACTCCTACTTGAGGTATTATTTTGCTGGACTTAGAATGTGGAGGGGAATATTACACCTGGGTTCCACAACATGCTGTAAGCATTACACTCTTAATGTTTATTTAACTATACTAATAACAATCTAATAATCTGTCTCTGATGCTTCCTGGAGATCACCAAACAGCAGGCCACAGTGTTAATGCTGTTTTTGTTGTATTCTCTTTCAATGTGCTTTCTGTTCAAGTGTATTAGTGATTGCATAAAAAGGGTCTCCATATCAATGATTACAATCTTGTTAAACCGTTGATTAGCAACCATTTGCAAAAACATTACTAAGGTGAATATTCTCAACGTCTGTGATTTTCTAAAAATAATGAATTCTTGAACCAAGCATCATGCTCAGAGTCTTTTCAATCAAATAACTGTTCACTCGAGTTTTTCCTCTCAACCCCATTTCTTAACCTTACAGGGTGGGCTCCCAGGATTACCAGCGTCCCAATGCATAAACCATCTCGAGAGCAAACAAAAGAAAGTGCAAGAAGGAATTGAGCAAATGTTTCCTAAGGTAGGTGCCAAACCTGCAGCCCCATTTAACTGTGTTTCTCAGTGGCAGCTACAATGGCCAGTGTTGGGATTAATACTTCTTTTCCTCTCCAGCTAATTAATTGTTGTCACCTAAAGTGAGTAGGTGCTGAAAATACCGCTTGGATCCATAGGGGGGGGATTCCCTCCTACAAATCCCAGGAGGGAAATTGAAGCTCTTGTGAATGAAGTGTCAGTGAGGGTGGGGGGAATCTAGCATTAGCCATTGCTTCTTGACACTTAGGAGATAAAGAGCAGTAACACATTGCATGTATTGTTGAAGAGATACATTTGCAAAACCTGAAGACAGATTAAAGAAATCTGTAAGAAAATGGGAGGGGAGGGGGCTGATGGGGAACGCCACCATCTCAACTTGTGTGTAGTGGTGCCGAAGTAGAAAGGCATACTGGGTCGGATTGTTATTTGAGAATATTTTTTCACATGTTACTGTCAAAGTCAACTCAGTGCTACAGAAGCAGGGTTACATTAGAGCCTGCTAAAAAGTGGGTAAACAAAAGCCAGCCTGGCGGTCAGAAGAATTGGCAGGGACATTACTCACTAACTGCCTATGCAGCCCTTTGCCCTGGCAGGTGGGATGCTATCCTCTGTGGGGAGAAAAATGGTGATGTGTGATGCAATAATTATCATTGATGATATTAGCACATTGTCAAAAATTCCACCCATGTCAATGCCTCAGTCGATGACTGGCTCCGAGTGACCTCTTGCTACTCCGCCCCCCCCCCCCCCCCCCCCCCCGAGTTTGTCACAATGTTTGGGTGAGAGGTTGACCATTGTAGGCCATCCCCCCACCTCATGCTCCCCATGAGAAGCTCAATCCAGCTTTAAAATACAAGGAACACAGTTAGTATTTTCCTGAAAAATCAAAGAAAACAGAGCTGGACATAATAATCCTTGCATTTGATATAGCACCTTATCATGTCTTCAAGACGTCTCAAAGCTCTTCACAGAATATACTGTAAAGTGAATTGACTGTATATTTTGGGGGTGACACGCGCCGGCCAATCACGCACAGCAGTGTCCCACAAACAGTCATGTTTGTGGTAGTCGTGTTTGTGGCATGTTTAGGCATTTTACTTAATTGAAGTACAGCAACTTGCATTTATATAGAACCTTTCACGTAGGGTAATGTCTAGGAGCATTTAAGACTACCCCCACCCCCACTCCGCCCCCCCAAAGGAAACACTGAAGGAGGCATCTCAAACGTCTTTTAGTGAGGGTAGATGAAATATGTAACCTGTGCAGTATTTGGCATTACAGGTTTATCTTTCGAGGTGTTTATTTGCCCACAAAACACACAGTCACTACACTATTTTGTGCAGGTCAGACTCCTTCGACTGTGTTTTTAATCAGTGTCTGATTAAAAGTCATCAGATGTTGTAACAATAGTTGCTGTTCAACATGGGCATATTCTCCGTGAAGTTTTACCAGAATATTAAGTGTTTAAAGAAATATTTAGAAAAATATGAAGTTTGCAGTCTGATTTCTCATAGGAAAGAGCAGATAGTAACATTGCAGCAACATTAGAAACACTGAGAATCTAACAAGCACTGGAAAATCTTTAACTCTACTGTGTGACAAACCCACAGTTTGTAAAGCCCACAACCATCAGCAGTTTTCTTAGCCACTGTAAAAGTTAACCTTACTGTAGCAAAAAGCTGAAAATGTAGGCAAGTGTAAGGATATAGAAAGGTGATGCATTCTAAACACTTGTGAATTTAGTCAAGCCCCAGATATCCCTTCAACCCCTGTGCTCCTTCGACTGTGTTGCAGGATTTAAATCAAATATCTTTCAGGGAATCCTGCTCAGTTCAACCCTGCAAATACTTTACATTCAAGCCTTCTGTTGAAAGATTCTAGTCAATACTTAAAGAATAAGAGTTCTAACTTCTCTCATGGTAAAAGAATGATTTGAGGTCCAAAATTTCACCTAGTTTAGATTTTGTCTCAAAATTCAAGATCATGCAGTACCATGGAAAGGAAATATTTAAATTCAGTCTTAATTAGAAAGCCAGTTCTTGTCAAGAACTGCAGAAAAACTGACATTTAAATAAGACTGAATTTAAGAATTTTCCACAAACTCTGCGCAATCTTAAATTTTAAGACAAAAAATCTTACAAGCCAAGACAAGGTGACTTTTGATGTTTTAGACAAGCATTAAGCTTTTACGAATAAAGTATTCAAGGTTAGCTGGAATAAAAAATAGGGTTTCCCATGTGCTCTTCACTAGCTCTCACACTTTTTACATCCATTGCTTGGAACAGGAGCATGTTAGATCCTCGTAGATTAAGTCGGGACCTTCATTGTCTGTTAATAATAATCCTTACATTTAAGATAGTGCCTTTCCCACCAGGAAGAAATCTGACAGTGCTTCACAGGATATACGGTAAAGTGTATTTTGTCGGCAAACAAGGCAACCAATTTGAGCACAGCAATCTCCCACAAACAGCCACAAAGTGAATGATCAATTTTATTTATTCACAGCTTTATCCTACTTATTTATCCTCCTTATGAAATTGACATTCTAATCATTTGGATCAGGTTGCTGAAATAAATTGTACGCTGCTATTTCTGAATATTGTACTGAGGTCATTTCAGACAGTGTTGACTGTGTGAGCAAATAATAATTATCCTTGCATTTGGCACAAAGCCTTTCACATCAGGAGGATGCGCCAAAGTACTTCACAGAATTTATTGTGAATTAGAGTAACCTTGTATTTTTTTGTAGGCGAACACAGCAGCCAATTGCACACATCAATATTCCACAAACAGCCATGAAATGAATGACCAATTTTATTTTGGGGGTTATTGGCCAGGGCACCGGGAGAAACTCTCTTCTCTTTTCGAATAGCACAATAGGATCGTTAAAGTCCATCTGAACAAGCAGACGGGACCTTGGTTTAACATCTCATACAAAGGACGGCACCTCAGACAATGCAACAACTCCCCAGCACTGCATTGGAGTGACAACTTAGACTATGTGAGTTCAATTCCTGACGTGGGATTTGTACCCACAACCTTCTGGCTCTGAGGCGAGAGTGCACCATTGAGCCAAACGGAATTTGAAAGGATTTAGACTTATTAGATGATGAGATGGATGTGTCTGAATGGAATTATTTAAGGAATTGGAACAGGTAGGTTAGATGGTTCAATCACCTCCTCCTGCCTGAAACTTTTACTTTTTACTTTTTTAACATATATCTAGGTGTCAGTTTCGCTCAGTTATTAATACTTTCACATCTCAGTCAGAACATTGTGGGTATAAGCCTAAAGTTTGGACTTGAGCTCATAGGCAAGAATTGTGAGTAGGAGTTTCATGTGAATTGACAATAATAATAATAATAACCCTTGCATTTGATATAGCGCTTTATCGCGTCTTGGAGACATCTCAAAATGCTTCAACGGATATACTGTAAAGTGGATTGACTATGCATTTTGTACTGTTTATACCCGTTAAGGCTTGATCTAGGCAGATTGCCACCAAACTGTTCCAGCTCATTACCATCACTTACCCCCAGACTATTTACAGGTCAGTCTCAAATGATTCTGCAAGTGCACAGCCTTCTTTCACGTTGGTGTTTTGTTAAACACTTACAATGGCAATAGTTTCAGTTGGGCTGTGCTCTTTTGTTGACTCTTCTGAATCTGCAGACCTGTTCTTTAATCCATTCATTTTTTAGGCCCTGGCAATAGTGAACAAGGTCATTAAACCAGCTTAAAGTGAAGGGTATGTGTGGTGTCAATGGTCCCTCTCTGAAAAATAAGTGTCTCACCTTCAGACAAGCTACTATTGTCAACATCTCAGTGGGGTGGGGTGGGGGGGGGGAGTGGGTAGGGTAGAGAGGCAGAACAGAAGACTTATATAAAAAAATGCTGACACCTGCCCATGATGATTCACTGTAAGTTTATGGGCTGTGAGGAGGCAAGTTTAACACTGTGATATACAAGTCGAGCTAACAGCTGCAGGATGGCAAGGGTGATGTGGGGGGAGGGAGACAGGAAAGGAATCTGGGGCAGAAGAAAAGGACGTGAAGATTCACTTTTACCTTTGATGTTTACAAGAGGCTGGGCTCACTTCTACTTCCTTTTTCTAATTAGTTGTCTCAGGTACTTTCCGGCGCTCGCTGTCTTATTAAATAAAATCCAAAACATTGACTTCCCAACTGATTCTCCTCACCCCTTCTCTTTTATTTTACAGGAAAATAGTTGAATTTGGATTAGAAGGCTAAAGAAGGCTAATGCTATGCTGAATGTTTTTATACACAGGGGCATAGAGTACAACGGTAGAGAAACTATGCTAAGTTTGTATAAATCATTGCACCTGGAGTTTTGCATCCAGTTCTGGGCACCTCACTTCAGGAAAGATGTTAAGGCCTTGGAGAGGGTGCAGAGGAGATTTAGAAGAATGATTCCAGAGATGAAGGACTAATGTTATTTCATTGGAGCAGACAAGGTTGAGGGCGATCTAATTGAGATCTATAAAATTATGAGGGTTTTTGTTAGAGAGAGCCTATTTCCATTGATGGGAAGTAAGTAACTAGGGGACATAATTGTAAGATAGCCACAAGAAGAACAAAAGAAGAACTTAGGAGGAATTTTTTCATCCAGAGAATAGTTGGGATGTAGAACGTTCTGCTGAGTAGGGTGGACGAGACCTAGTCTATTGTAGCTTTCAAGAGGGAAGTAGATAGGCACCTGAAAGGGAAGTATATAGGCATCTGAGAGTGAGGTGCTTGAATCGCTATGGGGATAAAATGGGACGGTAGGATTGAAGTGATGTCTTTGTTCTGTGAGCCGGTGCAGTCTCGATAGGCCTAATGGCCTCCTTTTGCACTGTAGATTTTTATGTTTCTATCTCTCTTATTTCAGCTTAATTGTTTACATTTCCTAAATTAATTCCAAGACCAAAATATTCTACTTCCATAATGGTATCATCGTCACCAGTATTATGGAAGGTGCTCACTGCAAGATCAACCTATGTCTAGTGCCCAACACTAGCTCATTCTCTCCCTCTTTGTCTCCTGAAAACACTGACTCTTGCTGGAGTAGAATTCTTCACACAATAGCCTACATGGTATTATTGCTATTCAAGCCTGGCCAATTTCTTCTTAACCTACATCTCCATCTAAATAAAATTAGTCACATTCCATGGATGTTTGTGGGGACATTGTTGTGTGCGAATTGCCTGCTGCATTTGACCACAAAATACACAGAATCACACCACATTATAGCATATCCTAATGCCTGACTGTTCAGTGCCTTGAGATGTCTTCCCAATCTGAAAGGTGCCTTACAAATGTAATTTTGTATGGTATTGGATCCTGCTTTCAGTTGTCTTGATGCTATAGGCGTTATATTAAATGCAAGGGTTATTATTTGTTATTATTACACATGGATACTTCCAGAAGTCACTTTGTGAGGATCAGGATTGGAGACCCTGCCTGATTTTCACTTTCTTAGCCCAGGGGTGCAATTTAACACCTCAGCTCCAATCCTGGTGGAGATCATAATGGACAATTTGATGGCCTGTTGACCATAATGGACAATTTTAACAGGAGGGATGGTGGCAAAATCTTAGCTTCCATCAGCTTTCCTCGAAAACCCAAAACACTCTACCCTCAAACAGCTAGTGGAGGGAATTTGCATTATTATAGCACATTATTATGCCTCAAATGCTTCACGGTCAATTTTGGTTAATTTCTGTGTGGACCTCAGAAAGAAAGAAACACATCTGTCAAGCGTCTTGTCAAGTGACTGCCAGGATGGTGGAAGGCGAAATGAATGGACCTTGGTCTTCTAACACTGAGCAAATTCTTATTTTCTTATATAAAAATAATATTCCTTACATTTGATATAGAGCCTTTCATGTGTGGAGGACGTCTCAAAGTGTTTCACAGGATTTACTGTAAAGTATAGTGACTGTATTTTACAATTATCATTGTCAAGTGGATTGACTGTTTTAGTAGATAAATATGCAGCTGTTTTTGCACCACCAAGCTTCCACAAGCAGCTAATGAGGGTCACCTGAAGCACAGGTAGATGGGAACTTGGTTTAACGTCTCATTCAAAGGTCGATACCTCTGCCAATGCAGTGCTCCTCCAGCACTGCATCAAAGTGTCCTGATGTGAGGTCTATGAATCTCTGACCTGGAGTCAAGAGTGCGCCAACTGAGCAAGTTGAGTTAAGCCAGTGTTCCTCACCAGCACTGAAATGTCAGCATCTGTGCAAGATCAAAAGCATCGCCAGCCAGCTCAATAGCCGCAGCCTGCAGCTTTGGGGTGAAAGCATCTTGATGAAGGTGGGGGAGGTGACGGATGTGGGGGAGAGCGCCATGTTTTTCCATGGCAGTTATCACTGGTACATCTCCAGAAGCGGAATGTACCATGTTGTCAATCACATCACACACTGCATCGTTCACACCTTTTTAAAAGATTGTGGAATTGTTATTTTAAATTGACACTGAAGTCTACCGTCCACTTTGTGCCTGATGCCTGCAGACACCTGCCCCTCAGGCTAGGTCTCCCAGATGTTACACCTAACCAATGTTTAAAGTGTAAATGTGTGTTGCTGGATCCAGGACTGATATGCGCCATAATTGGAGTGTTGTGCCTTTTGACACTCCTGGAGCTATCTGCTTCCAGCAATGATGTGATCCAGAGCAGAAATAAAAGGAAAATTGCTAATCCTGGAGATCTAAAGATTTGGAAGATCTGGAAACCAGAAACACTGTAAAGGTGTCAGCCTGGCTTAATGACATCACTCTTGTCTCTTGGTCTGACGGTTTTAGGTTCAAACCCTACGTCAGTACTTTGAGCTGACAGTCTAGACTGACATACCAGTAGAGTTGTTTTACTGGTATGGTTTCAGTATATTGTACAAATTACCGCTGTTTGACCCTTGACAATGAGTGTCAGCAGGCTATGTAGTCATCAAAGGTATCTCAGCTGTACTGTATCTGTCTGATTTGTAGCTTCCTGTTAGACTTTTTAGACAGAAATAAAAAGCAAAAACCTGACTGATACTTCCCATTTTCTAACCCTAGAAGCACGAAACTCCCAACTGCTGCTCCACCTGAGCTCAGATAACTAAGCACATTCCACGATTCAAATCCCCAAGTATTTGGGTTGTATGCAGTCTAATATTGTCTTTATCCAGTAGCTCATCGGAGGAGCTACAGAATTAGATGCCTAATTCTAATATACTTGGAAAGACCTGAAAGGCTAGACGGATATGCAGTGGGGTGGATTCATACCTCTGATGAGTCAGCATTGACTTGCCTGCAGCATTTGATTGAAAAAGATAACAAATGGATCCCACAGCTTTTTGAACAGGCCTAGACTAAGCTGGTTATATCCACTATCACTGTATCCCACTTCAGAGCTATTGGAGCCACAGAACATGGTAGATGGTGGGTGGGTGGGGGGAGTGGAGGGAGAGGCATTACATTACATTTTAGCTCATGGTATTACATTTCAACAACAACAGCAAATTGTCTTTATGTAGCGCATTTCACATCGGTAGGACAGCACCTCTGATAATGACACTATCCCCATCTTCACCCGACTCCACTGGCTTCCCATCACACAGAGGATACAGTTCAAGGTCCTGGTTCTCACCTTCAAACACCTCCATGGTCTTTCTCCCCCCTACCTCTGCAACCTCCTAACTACTTACCATCCTGCTCGCTCCCTCCACACAGTGGGCTCTGGCCTACTTCATGTTCCCTGCCTTGCTCGCCCCACTATTGGCGGGCAGGCTTTCTGCCACTCAGCCCCCACCCACTGGAACTCCATCCTGCAGTCCCCTTTCAAGATCCATCTCAAGAATTTCCTCTTCCGCTGTGCTTTTGATCACCCTGCTTCCCATCCTACCCTCCACCCTCCCTGATCCAATCTCCAGCTCAGGTCCGAAACTCTGACTATCCAGTGCCTTGGGATGTCTTCCCGACCTGAAAGGTGCTTTACGAATGTAATTTTGTTGTTGTACTAATTGTCCTGCCATGTACAGGAACCAGAGATTGGTGGATTAGTAAAAATTGTAAATTAGTAAAGATTGCTGGATTAGTAAAAATTGTTACAGTCAATCTGGCCGTCCCATCTTTTCAGTTGAAGGGCTTCTATTCTTTTAGAAAATAGGTTCTAATCTCTACAGAATTCCTTAAGAAGGGAAGCTAGAAGAATGTCACAGCAACCCAAGGAACTGCTCTGACAAAATTTGCTTTCAGGGCTGAGTTGCCAAGGGTGATTTAAATGGCATATTAGATACAATTACTAGATAAGATAATAAATTGTGGAGTGAGACTGGACCATTGAACCTGCTTTTTTCTACAACCATGCAAAACTTACTCTAGGACAGAGTCCAACCCATTCACTTTATGCCCCCTTGCACTAGTGACCTTTCATTAGTGCTTGACGTTACATTTATGATGACAGATTGAGGAAATAATTTTTTGATTAATTTACTATTGGCAGCACATTAAAATGTTATGCATTGTGATAAGCAATGTTCCTGGCTGAGCAGAAAACTAGAAGATGCAATGAATCATGAACAACAACAACAACTTGCACTCATATAGCGCCCTCCAATGTAGTGTCTCAGAGCGCTTCAAAGTGGAGGAGGGTGAATCCGAGCCAGGTGGGGGGTAGATGACTAAAGCATGGTCGAAAAGGAAGGCTTTCAGGCAGGACTTCAAAAAGGGGAGAGAGGCGACAAGGCAGAGGGATTGAGGAAAAGTGTTTCAGAGCTTCGGGGCGTAGTGGCTCAAAGCGCAACCTCCGATGGTAGAGTGGAGGGTGTAAGGGACAAGCATGAGGTGAGTGCCAGTCGAGCGAAGGCGCCGGGTGGTGGATTGGGGAGTGAGGATGTCGGAGAGCTAGGGAGGTACCATGGAGTGAAGAAGGGAGCAGAAAATTACAAAGCATCATAGATTGAATGGGTTGGTGGAACTATGGCAGTTTAATGTTACAAAGTTTGAGGTACAGTAGTACATTATAGTCAAAAGAATATCAGATTGGGATACTTTCTAAATGGGAAAGTGGTGGTGAGGGGGAAAAGTCCAAGTCATACAAAGTCATTGAATTAAATAATTTACATTTTTATAGCCCATTATTGTGTCCAAAGCTTTCAAAAAGGTTCATTCACATGGCTATTTGTGGGACATTGCTGTGCACAAATTAGTTGCTGAGTAAAATATACCTACACTTACAACAAATCCTGTGAAACGGTTTGAGACATTTTTCCAATGTGAAAGACATTATATCAATGTAAGGATTATTATTATTTCAAATATGTCAAACCTTGGAGGGGAGGTAAGCAATGCCTCCTTGGAGCTGAATTGGCTCCAAGGTGATATGATTGTCAAAATCAAGGCAACTATGACTGTCTCAGTGATCCAGTTCCTGAGCCAGGTGGATCCGCAGATACTCCAGCCTAGCTCATTGGCAGGACTTGAAAAGGCAGACCAGTCACTGGGCTCTTTCCACTCAGCTTCCATTAACCCTGCAAACCAACGCCCTGATGGGTAGTATGGTCCTAGCTGGATAAACAACAGGAAAGCTGGCCAGACAATACTTTCAATGGCAAGCTACGCAGTTTTAGCTGGTTAGACTCCAGCAGTTCCCCAGCACACACTCTGGGGTCCCCAGGTCTTGGCTCTTCTCCACCGGCGCCTGATACTCTCTAGAATTGGGTAAGCAGGATGTTTCCCTCCAGGAAGAGAGTGTACATTCCATTCCACTGAACATCTCTGGAATTCCCATGTATAGGCAGGATACATGGAACTCTCAGTTTGGTTTGGATATTCTTAAAAATGCTGATGGGTTTCCATACATGTCAGACACCTGCTGACTGATAAAAGTACTGTCAAGTGTAGTTTCTGTTTTCATGGGCAAACCCGGTGGCCAGTTGTGTTGAAAGGTACGAACAGTCATGAAGTAAAGCAAATGATCAATTTATCTAGAAGATACCAAGAGAAAGTACCTTCCCTCTTTAAAACAGTGTCATAGCATCTTTAATGTCCACATGAAGAACAGCAGACAAGATCTTGGGTTTATCAGCACCAATACCACTTTTGAATGCATCATAGACCATGAGCTCAAATTCCTACGTGGCTTGAACCAACAATCTGCTAAATCAGAGATGAGACTATTACTAATTGAGCTAAGCTGATACTTAATGTTGTACATGTATCAGCTTCTTTTCACTGCATTGGCCAACCACAATCAATCCACCAGCTTCCTTTCCATCCCCATGCCAAATGGTCAGTTTTCAGCAGGCAGAAATCTACGTAGATTTCAGCATTTTTGCTTCTATTGCAGTCCCAACTAGCTTGAGAAGAATGAATGTGACAATTAAAAATAGAAGAGCAACTTATATCACTAGATTGACAGAAACTCACAAGGACCATTGTTGGGAGTGTATTCTGCAGGTAGTCTACCAGTGAAATATAAAATACAAATTTAGCCTGTGTTCTGATGTCCTGTTCAGCAATTCTTAATATAAATTGGTCATTTAATTCATGGCTCTTTGTTTGAGTTCACTGTGGACAAGTTGACTGCCAACAACAACAACCACTGTGCTTGATGGCAATTAATTGTGAAGCACTTTGAAAAGTTTTGATAATAAACCTTGCATTTGATATTAAAGTTGCTGTGTAATTGCAATGAATATTACATCAGGCCAACATCATTATTTGCTCTATTTTACTGATACCTTCTGAATACAATTCAAGAAACAAGTGTTAATATTAATAATATTATTCCATGTAGTTCATATATCACCTTTCAAATAGGGAAGACATCTCAAAGGGCTTTACAGGATATTCTATAATGTGCAGTAGCTGTGTTTTTGTAGGTCAATCTCATCCACCTAGTGAGTGCTCAAACCCGCACTTGTCAAATGTCGAACGACCCACTAGTGACTATCCTGCTTGGAAGGCAGGTGGGGGGGGAGGTCAGCTGAATTGGCTCCAAGGTGACATGCCTGGGCCAGCCCTCTGCAGCAGTCTCGGTAGTCCAGTTCCTGAGCCAGGCAGGTCCGCAGTATTCCAGGGCACTGCTGGGCCTGGCTCATCAGCAAGACTTGGAAGATCAGACCACAACAACAACAACAACAACAACAACAAAATTACATTCATATAGCCCCTTTCACATTGGGAGGACATCCCAAGGCCAGTCACTGGGAGCAGGGAGTCATGCCACTCAGCTCCTGTTAACCCTGCAAGCCAAAGCCCTAACGATTAGGGACAAGCAGCGGGAAAGCTTGCCGGACAGCAATATCAATGACAAGCTATGCATTTTTAGATGGTTAGACTCCTGCAGTACTCCAACGCACACTCTCGGATCCCCAGGCCTTGGCTCTGGCCAACCTGCGACTAATACTTGCCGGAATTAGGTAAGCGGGATGTGTCCCTCCAGGGAGAGAGTGTGCATTCCTTTCCAACAGTCTATCTCTGGAATTTCCATGTGTTTGGACACTCCTAAGCATGTTGATGGGTTTCCGTATGTGTCAGACACTCGGCTGACCAAAACAAATTGTAGGTGAATGTTGATAAAGAGTGTTTACTTAACTGTGTACCAATGAAAATGTAATCCGTTGATGCATCAGCTTTGTTAAAGTACCATCGTCGCACATTGGGTATTTAAATGCACAATAAATTCCCGGAAAAACCAGGAAAGCATTTCTGCAGAAATTCACCTCAAATTCACTATGTTGTATATTAAAGTACATTAGTTCCGTGACAGAGCTTTATTTGTTGTACCAGAAACAAATGCATAACATTTATTTGCTCTTCCTCATATTTTTAAACTTAAGCTTCCCTTGTGTGTATTTCTCTTGTCCCTCTGTGTAAATCTCCCTATGTCATACACTTACTCCTGATTCAAAGTAGGTGACCTGCTCCTATGCTGCTGACAATTCTATTTCGTAACTAGCTACTATGAGAATCACAAGAGGCACGCACCAGATACACATCAACTCTTAAGCTGTCTGCGGAGAACTGACTCATACCTGCTTAATGCTTATCCCCACCCCACCCCACCACCACCAGAGATCAAGATCAGTATTTAGTATGTGAGGAGTTCTGGATGTGAAATGATGTTTCACCAACAGACCCGCTAATGCCAAGCATTACTCATTAGGTCAAAAGTGGCAGCCATCCTCTTTGTTTCAAAAATGTCCAAATTCCTGACTGTCCAGCGCCTTGGGACGTCTTCCCAATGTGAAAGGTGCTGTAAAAATGTAATTTGTTGTTTTTTTAATGTAAAAGAATTGCTGTGCACAAGTTGGCTGCCGTGTTCACCCATAAGACACACAGTCACTGGACTTTACAATATATCCTGTGACATGCTTTGGGATGGCCCCCATATGAGAGGCGCTATACTAAATGTAAGTATTATTAAAAATAAACACAGGTCCATTGAGATAAAATTCCACTAGCCAATAAAGTTATCAATTCGAACTCCCAATATAACGGGAGAGAAATTCCATCTGGGTCCAGATTTACTCCAGTTTCTCAGCAACTTAGAGCATCTAGAATTCGACAAGTTCTTGTTTATTGTCTTCATATTGAAGCCAGTTTTCTGTAAGTTCTTTTGAGAATCACAGAAAAGCAGTTTCAAAGAAAGACTGAATTCAATAATATGCTAAATTCTACATTCTCCGAATTGCTAAGACAATAAGAATAAATTTGGACCCAGCTGGAATTTCTCCCTTATAAATGACAAATTCCATTATAAGTTTATAGGGAAATCACACTTTTAGCGTACAATCGCAAGGCTGGTAATTTTACCAATTAATGGAATAGCACCCTTTGTATGTTTTAATCAGGTTTTCATATTTGTAATAACAATAATTCTTGCATTTGATATAGCACCTTATCACATCATTCAAACGTCGCAAAGCGCTTCATATGATGTACTATAAAGTGGATTGACTGTATTTTGTGGAGAAATGCAAAATTTTTCTCTGATGTTGTCAGCTCTACTGACCAATCCATATGTTATCATTGTAATATGCAACACCATCAGATTGCCCCATTGTGTTTTTTTAAATAGAAGTAACTATGTAATACTGTATCATTTTTGCACCTGAATATTTATACTACTTGTAAATCAATTATAATGTTGCTCTGCCTGGTGCATTTCTTCTTCACAGCTTGTGGCTCCCCAACCCTTTTCCTTCCAAGTGATTTTAAACAAGCAGATCAAGGCCCAGACTGTGGTAAGTTGCAGACAGAAGGTTAGGATGCCTTCACTCCAGAAGGCCTTGTGTTGTAATGTTTACTTGTGTCCTTTCATGATTCCGTCTGGCGGAGGACAAGGTGTGACTGTAACAATTGGCGAAAGCTTGCAGAAAACAGGCAGAAAAATGAATGAGAAAAAAAGAAAAGCAGACGAATTCTCCTCTTTATCATGGTAATAGCAATTAGTAAGTTGTGGAGAATGGGCCTAAACAATAGAATGGGTTGCATAGGCCACCACAGTATATACTGCTTCCTGCTTCACGGAGTCTCTATACACTTTTACTGAGGTAACACATACACAGAGCTGGAAACTACAAAGCTTTCTCACAGCATCAAAGAAACAGGGCTTCACTTCCTTCAGCTGTGTGAGGCACCTTTAACTCATCAATATGCATACCTTAATATACTGTAAATCCTAAATACTCCAAAATTTTTAAATCATTTACGGACTACAAATGCATACTGATCTGGTAGTCTTAGCACAGGGGTGCCACGAGGAGGGAATTATTTCCCATTTTTCTTTTTCGATGAAATAAATTTGACTATTTATCCGTAAGTAGGTTTAATATGCATATGTTATGCCGTTGATTCAAAAGAGGAAAAACAGCAATTTATAATAGGAGTTACAGTTACAAATTGTATAATGTATTACTTATTATCTGATCAACTTGACTTTGTCATTTGTGTGTTGGTATATATGTTCCTTCCACAGAGAGAGAGAGCGAGAAACAGAGGTAGGTGGGTAGGTAGATAAAGCACAATACTAATGTTGAACTGGTTTCACTTATCGTCCGGACCTCTAGTGATGCCTCTAATGAGTTTCCACATAGGCACTAAGATCTGAATGTCACCTCACAAGTATTGCAATGGTGTTAAAACCTTTGCACATTCGAGAGTTGCCACTTCTTTGGGTGTTCTTGTTACACTAGTGATGGTAGCAGAGACTAGGAGTTGTGCCAGAAAACCAGATGACTTTGCTGGTGTTTTTTCCGTTAGCCACCACTAGTGGGGCAGAGGGGGGTGGACGACATGCCTTGCAGAGTGAAGGAAGTGGCTGGAGATGATTGCAGAGGTAGCATGGGACAAGAGCGTGGAGGGATATGAAGGTCAGAACGAGGATCTTGAAATCAACCCTCTGGGAGCGGAGAACCAATGAGGATAAGATAATAAAAAATAAATAATAAGATTTACATTTGGTGTAGTGCCTTTGATGTTGGGAGGTGTGAAAAGATGTGAATGAGGATGGGGATAATGGTTACATGGAGTCTTGAGATACGGGCTTTATGGATCTGGATGAGCTGGAACCTCTGGGAGTGAAACTAGGGAGACCAGTGAGAAGTGTGCGTCTGGACAGTGAGGATCACAAGGTCACAGAAGTGATTTAGGTGGAGAAGCCGTTCAGTCAATTTCATCTCATCCTTTCAGAATACCCACCACTATACTCCCACTCCAGCATTATGCTGGTTCTTAAAGAGACCAGTGCTGGCCTCATCATCCCTCCTTGGTAACCCATTCCAGACATTAAAATTGCCTGTTGGTGTCTGTCCTGAAGTTGTCCTTTGAAACTTTGAACCTGAGTCCCCTTTCTCTGCTGTCTTAATGTATCCAAAAGATGTGTTCTGGGTTAAGTTTCTTAATCTCATTTAAAATCTTATAAACCTCTATCAGGTCCCTCTGGGACATCTTTTCAAGGCTGCTGTGTCACCACAGGGTGGGTGAATGGGGGAAATCAACTGAGCTCACCCAATCTTGCCCTCACCCAATCTCCACACAAGAACACTTTCCGACAGAAGTTGTTGTGTAGTGATGCAGAGTTGGGATGTGATATAGAGTTGGAGTCCTGCTTGATTTTTCCCTCACCAGCCCAGAGACAGTAAGGCTACCTTGAATGCTTCTACTAATTCTCTCTCCCTCCCGCCCACCCCACAAAATAACCTTAGAAGAGATCCAAAGAATTGATCTTGCCATATACATCATATAAGTTACAACATATTGATACAGCACAGACATGATGGGCTGAATGACCTCTTTCTGTACTGTATAATTCTATGATTCTATGGTACCTTATATTATATGCCCTCATTGCTCAGAAAGTCTGCTCAGTGAGGAGATGAGCCACTTAGGTCCCTGATTCAATCTCTGGGCTATGCTGAGTTAGATGATCTCTGCAGGAATATGGTTTGGGTGGTATAATTGACTCTCAGAACCGTGTATTGTGCAATGAAAATATCAGGCAGGATTCCCACTCCTCACTGTTATCTACTGTCACACACTGTCTACCAGAAACTGCTCATCATGTATGAAAGTCCAATGAGAACATATTTGGGTCATGGCTTCTATGCTCTCCACTGGGGTTAAAAATGCGGTGTCCACCACAGGATTTGAAGAGGATTTGTAAATATCAACTCCTGATGATAATTGGATGTGCATTACAATGACCCACTAAAAATCTGCTTTGACACGTCAGGAAGAGATTATGCTTTGGACTCCACTGGCAAAATCTTTTAATATGACAGTCATATCACAGCCATCTGTACTCATTTGACATCTGCACATGTCAAGAAAACAGAAAAGGTGTCTTGATCCTGTAGTTGGCTGATATTCCCCCCCCCCGAGCCCAGTATCACTAAGTCAAAGTGTAGTGTCCACACTAAGATCAACAAACACAGCAGAGCCTGGGATTTGAACCTGCGGCTTCCAATCTGTGTGGCCTTGCGTTGGAGAAAATGGTGCTTTTGCCAAAGGGATTATTGGGGCAGCAGGCTCAGCTCTAGTAATGTAAACAAATATTCTGCAGTGCTGCAGAATGAGAGGAGTTGGTTCATTTTAATTATTTGTGAAGTCCTGTAGCATATTTTTTAGAGCACTCATCTCTCAAGGGAGAGGACCCGGGTTCGATTCCCAGGCACAACGAAACCTTAGGCAAGTTTCTTTACACACTCACAAAATATACAGTCAATTCACTTTTCAGTATATTGTGAAGGGCTTTGAGACATCTCAAAGATGTGATAAGGCACTATATCAAATGCAAGTATTATTGTATTATTATATTACTGTTGCTCCACATGCCTCTGTACAACAACAACAAGCTATACAAATGTAATCTTGTTGTTGTTGTTGTTTACCTAGCAATAAGTAGAAGCCCGGTTATTTGTAATTGGCGGATCACTTTCCGGGGATAATAATCCCTCCCACCCTCCAAAAAATAATTTTGGTCACTCAATCCACGACTGTTAATGGGACACTGCAGTGCGTAATTGGCTGTTGTGTTTTGCCCACAAAATATACAATCAATCCACTTTACAGTATATTCTGTGAAGTGCTTTGACATGTTTCAACAACATGATAAGGCTCTATATCAAATGCAAGGATTATAATTATTTGTACATGTTGATGTACCCCAACTGCTTCACAGAGCTTCTCCATTAAGGTTTCCACCCATTCCGTCTTGGGCAGTCTTTAGAGACATTCCTTTCCATCTCCGTTATCCTGCTAGGCACCGATTGAGTGCTTCATGGAAAGCTTGAGTTTTTCATGTCCTCAGGGGAGCTGCTGGATGTCTGATGAGTGTCTGCAGAGAGTACCAGACCCCAGAGAAGGAATGTAAGTGTAGGCAGACCTGTGACCTTGGCGACACCCCTAATGTTAGTGAAGTTTCCCTGCAATTTACACCTGAGTGATGTGAATACCCTTGTAAGGCTGATGACCTGTCTGTGAGCAACGGCACCATGAACTTATTACTGCTTTCAGAATGCTACCTATAATGTTGTCTATGGTTCTTGATTAATTTGTTGCTATTTTCACCTACTCATATTTCCCCCATCTTTCTCCTTTTTGAACTCCCCACAGTTGACTGTGATTCTTTTTGCACAGTTGCGCAATTAGCTGCTGCGTTTCGCTCATAAAATATACAGTCACTATACTTTACAGTGTATTCTATGAAGCTCTTTGAGATGTCTCGAAGAAATGATAAGGTGCTATATCAAATGCAAAGATCATTATTATTATTGACTGTTTCTGTCCCATTCCCTTTTCACTGCTGTGCACTTTGCTGCTCAGGTAGGTTGTCACTGCTGCCATCCATTGGAGATTGCCGCTGCTCATCCCCATTTCCATGCAGCTTTTTCCCATGTTTTCTCTAGAGAGAGTTCAGATAAGGAACATTGTTATGTGTGGGCTAACTCTAGTTTGCCCAAGGCAGAGGCTAAGGAAAACACTCTCTTCTGAGTGCTCTTCTTGGTATCCACATCAAACTCTGTACTGCTATCACTCCAGTCCTAGCCAGGCTCCACTGGTTCCCTGGTACAGAATGGATTGACTTCAAGATCCTCATAATCATTTATAAATCGCTTCACGGCTTGGTAACTCTCTACCTCTCTAAGCTGCCTTCTCACCACTCAACTAGCTACTGGCTCCGCTCAGCTGGCTCCAGCATCCTGCTTGTCCCTCATCCCCTCTGCTCTATCATTGGTGGCCTTGCTTTCAACCACTATGGCCCCAAACTATGGAACTGTCTCCCTCAATTTCTTCACCTTGATTCCTCCTTGCCCATCATAGATCACACCTGAAGAATTCCTCTTTGGTTGTGCCTACAGTCACCTCCCCCCTCCTCCCGGCATGAAACTTCAGTATTTGTTAAGCACTCTGAGACGCTACCCCTCATGAAGGGCACCAGATAAATGCAAGTTGTTGTTGCTGAAATAATGATGGACATTCATGAGGTGCAAGAGTCACATCTGCTTAAGTATATGAAAACGAAAAATCCTATCCTATCTCCTCCCCCGGCCCCAATCCAGGAACTATTTGATTTAAACTCAGACACTGCAAGAGAATTGCCGATAACTCTCAAGTACTTCATTCTTCACAAAGGAGCTAGACAATATGTGCCAGCACGTTGAGCAACAACTTGCATTTATATAACGGCCCTCACACAGGGTAGCGTTACAGAATGCTTAAGGTGAGGGTTTCACAACAACAACAACAAAATTACATTTGTATAGCACCTTTCACATCGGGAGGACGTCCCAAGGTGCTGGACAGTCAGTGTTTTGGACCCGAGCTGGTGGTCGGGATTGGGGAGGATGGAGGGCAGGGGGGGAAGGAGAGTGATCGAAAGCATGGTCGAAGAGGAGGGTCTTGAGATGAGTCTTGAAGCAGGCAAGGGAGGGGATGAGGTGGAGGGACTGCGGGATGGAGTTACAGAGGGTGGGGTCAGACTGGCAGAAGGCCTGACCCCCAATGATGATGGGCGAAGCCAGGGATGTGAAGCAGGCCGGAGCCCGCTGAGCGGAGGGAACGGGTAGGTTGGTATGGGTTTAGGAGGTCACAGAGATAGGGAGGAGCATGGCCATGGATGGTTTGAAGGTCGTAATTGATTGAGGTGGAGCGCATCACAGTCAAGCTTCACTCAGCAGGCACTAAATAGAGGAGGTTACTAAATAGCAATCAGAAATTCTGTCAGATGCCCTTTCCTCTTCCTAGATCAGGGATGCTGAAGCCAATTTTCTCTGCATATACCTTCTGCCTCCCTTACATTGCCATTCCAGCTAATTCAGTGTGAATCATGGATACGACTTGAACCTTCCTGGTGTGTCAGACCACACGTGTTGCATTTCTTCACTATGTTTTTGAAATAGTCCTTCATATTTTTCATATTTGTATTAATTTCCCTGTCCTGAAGGCTGAAATATGGTTTGCAGTGGAGCTAAGCATCCTCTGGTACATCAGGGATAGGGCCTGTGCACATGCACATTTCTTTTTAATAGAACAGGGCACCTAAACCCACAATGACCTAAAATAAGTTTAATAAATAAAATAATCCTTGCATTTCAGTGCCTAAATATGACGTTGTCAAAGTGCAGTGCAGTGACTGTATTTTATGAGCAAACTCGGTAGTCAATTTGCATATTACAATGTCTGCAAGCAACCATTAAGTGAATAACCAAATTTACTCACAGGATTCATTGGCCAGGTCACTAGGAGAAACTCCCTTCTCTTTTTGAATAGTGCCATGGGAATTTTAACGTCCAACTGAATGTCTCATTGAAGGATGATACCTCCAATAATGCAACAGTCCCAGAATTGATTGCATTGGAGTATTAGCCTAGACTATGAGTTTAAAATCCTGGCTTAGGGCTTGAACTCACAACCTTCAAGTGCAAATGCAACCAACTAAACCAGGTTGGCACCTAATTTGAGGCAGTATTACAAACTCATTTGTTTTTATTTTTTACCATAGGCCAGAGATCAAACCTGGGATCTTCTATTCTTTATAGCTCAGGACCTCACTTTATAACAACATTCTCTTCATTTCTGTTTAATCTCATTTTGTAAAGAACTTCGAGAACTTCTTTTATGAGAAATGTACCATATAAAGGTAGATGTGATGCTTTTTCCTGTTTCTAGTTATTCTTATTGTCTTATATTTGCTTTGTACTTGTATGTTATCAGAAGAAATACCTTGAGAAGATGAAGCAGAAGATAAATTCTAGAGAGATACGTCGTAACCAACTTTACCAGATGTACAGTCTTTCCTTTACCAATAGGGTAACAGCCCAACGGTATGTTTATTGTCCATTTTTCTAAATAATTATTTTTCAGACGAAACACTTGAAATTCCACCTAGTTTACCCTTTAAAACCACTTTGTCTTAAAATTTAAGGTAAGAAATTATTGTGGAAAGTTTGGATACCAGTTTCTCACAATTCTTAAAAAGCGCAGCCTGCCAAATTAAGTTTGAATTTAAAATGTTTCCACTAATTATGCCTGATCTTAAATTTTAAGACAAAGTGGTCTTACAGGGTAACCAAGTTAGGCTGGGTGACTGGAGAGATGGAAACAGTTGATCATATTGGTCCTGAAGTAGAGAATCAGCTAACCATTCCATTCCCATCCATGAGCCCCTGCTGGAAAATGCACGTGTGTGAATGACCACTTAGGGTAGGTATCGGTTGATACTGATAGAACTGTAGTCAGTGTGATTCAGTCCTTTCAGGAGAGGGGAGAGAGAAGTTGGAGGTGGGAAACATGTTTTCTTTTTAAAAAAATCAAATATCATATCAGTGTGCATTGATCTATTGTATTATAAATGTACATGCATATCTCTAGAGAAGATGTAAAAAGCCCAAGAAAATGGACATCATATCCTGTCAGGTTAGTTGAGAATTGCTTTCTTCTCATCTGTCTTCCTTTTCTGAATGTTATTTGAATCCCTCCCCCTTGGCTATGCACAAGTCATTATGCGGGAGGCAGACTGCAGACTTGCTCCCTGGTCGCTGTCAAAGGCATTGCTAGGAGTTTCATAAGAATCTCCGGAGAGACTCACCCTGTATATTCCGTGTCTCCCTTCCTCCAGGGAGGCATTTGGCCTTCACTTGTCATTATTCCCTGCCAGCTTGGCTTGAAAGACAATGCGGAGAATGTTGGCTGTGAACTCAATCGCAACACTCCACACAAAGCATATCAGTGCTTAGCTCAGATATTGGAGCAAAAAGTGTTGATATTTGGCCCATTGTCTGCACATGTTCTACCATTTCAGTGTCATTAGGATACATCTATTGTTTTGTAACAAGTGAGGGGGAAATTCCATTGAAGGTAAATGAAGGGGGAAATGTGGGAAATAAGTAAAGCAAAGGGATTAGATAGGGACAGTCGGGAGTTAACACAAGCAACAACAACCGTAACAACAATTTCTGCAGTTCTGCAACCAATTTTTTGCAGTTAATGTGAAGAAATGGCTTCTAAATTAAGACTATTTTTTAAAAAAATTGCAGGATTCTTCATGATTTTTAATTTAATATAAGAAATTTTGTGACATTCTTCCGGTCTGGAAATAGATTGGGTAGGTGGATGTAAATATAATTTGAGGACTATACATTACACACTGGTCACATAACTAAAGGGATCACAGTATTTTCAGATCCTTTTATTTTTCAGAATTTTTCAATATGTTTTTTCAACAATCAATATGATTTACTAGGAAGGAGACCTGATGCAAAATCCAGGCCCCTCTCTTTACAGGCTTTTAAATTATTTTTTTCATAATTCTGTGCGATCTTAAAACATTTAAGACCAAACGGTTTTACAGATTTGGATGTTTTCATATTCACTGTATCCTGACTAGTTTTGACCATAACCAACCCCAAAATGATGATGTGTGTGAGTGTGTTTACATGTTCACTTTCCATTGTCAATTTCCAATGTTCATAGCATACAATAACTCTGACCCAAGGAAAGGCAGATAAGCAGCTAGGGGTATATCACACAATGTAACCTCAGTATCATATTTTTAGGACACAATGGTCTATTCACCAAAGTGGCCATTCTTTTTTGTGTGAGCGTAGAAAGTGAGTGGTGGCATGCCAACTATGCCTCCCTCAACCTGACCTCACACAATCAAAAAATAAATGATATTTTTATATCACCTTATCACATGAAATATATGTTTTCATGCGATAAGGTGTTTTACAGCATACCTGTCAAGTATAGTGACTGTTATATTGTAGGCAAATCCACCAACAATTTTGCAAACGACAAGGACCCACAGACAGTCATGAGGTGAATGACCAATCAATGTATATTCATTATGTATTACATTTAATGTGTCTGTATGTATCAGTGGCAGACCCTCCTACCTCCCTCTAGCATTCTCAATGGCGACAACCATTAGTGCATTAGAGTTCTGGCTGGTGGATCGTAGTTTTCAACTACTGGTTAGCATGATACTGGCTTGCCAACTGGAAGATGAATGCCATTATCTGAATGCAGTGAGCCTGTCTTTATTAGGTATCATCATTAAGATCAGAGTTGCAGGAAACTGACTCCAAATTACTCTGGTACATTTTGATTTGATTAATAGCTGAAATACCAATTGAACTTCTTGCCCATTTGATGTCAGGTAAACTCAGCACAGTCCAGTGATTAAACCTGTGACCATCCTGGTCTGCATGGTTCACACACACAACAGGTATCTACTGAATTTTTAAAATGTATTTATATATGTAAATATAACCAAAATATGTCAGCTTTGCTTGCAATATTATCTATTTCTTTCCTTACCTTTCTTTCTCCTCCTGAGATATATCCCTAAAAAGGGGTAGGGATCAGAAAGTTATTTGTGGTGAAAATTATTCAAAGTCTTACATCAGTAACAACTTTGATTCAAAATAAAAAGTGTTTTCTTTCCTTTCATTGACAATTCTATGTCATTGTGTCACTGGACTGCTATCTGTACTTGTCTGGAGATGTGCAGAAGATCCTGGAATGATTCCAAGTGAGTGTTACCACAATGTTGACTCCAGAGCCACATTGTAGTATTCACACTGGAATCAATCTGCAGCCCAGCCTGTAAATACTGAGGTTGCATGGACGAACGGGTTTAATATGGAAGGCCAGTAAAATTGAACCTGGTTGTCTGCGAGAGAAAGTCAGCCACCAAGTCATCGGCCAATTTAGTTCACTCTTTATTAGCATTTGAATCGGCCTGAGGTTGTTGTTTTGCTTTTAAAAAGAAATGTGTCCTTTGTTGTAACAATTAGTGCTGAGGTAATTTTCTAACTCCCTTTTATCAGTCAAAATGGACAGGGAAATGGCAATAAAGAAGAAAGTTTGTTCTCCTGACTGAAATGTAAATTTGGGCTTTGTTCACATGAATCAAGCTCAACATCGGGCCACTTGATGTGGGTTTATTCACTAAAGCTGCTTGTGTTTAGGGCACGCAAATCTTCTGGCCGCAGCTCAATTTGTTTACTTATCTGGGCTTGGCTGAGGTGTACTTGTAAACATCATTCGCGTTTGTTAAGTTACACTTTTTGTTACAAAAGAGGAATGTTGAGATGCAGGTTTGGCACAATGTTGACTGGTAAAGTATCACTGACCACATATAAATATTATCTCAGTATTGTATGTCTCATTCTTCAAATGAGGTACTAACCCAAGGTCCTGTCTGGCTAAATGAAAAGGGGGTTTCTCCTTGAGTCCTGGGCAAAAATCCCCCAACAAAGTTGAGGTACACTTCCACAAGCATCCACAGCTCATAGTTACTCGCCCAAAGTGACCATTCTTCACCGGAACCTGGATGTTGAATGTTACTAGGCAATTTGATTGTGGTGAGAAGGAAAAGAGGCACCAGAATAGATCCTGATTCTGTCCTCACCCATCATCTATAAATACAACTTATGGAAAGCAAACATGAATGGGAACACTGGTTTTTATTTCCTATTTTTAGCTCAAGGACATTGAACCCAAAATTAGGATCGTTCAAATGCTACCCCAACTGATACAGGTAATGGTCAATACATGACCCTTTCTGGTTTAACTACTGAGCTAATAAGAAGGAAGTACTCACTACTTAAACACAAGTATTTTGAAATAATGATCATGGTGGAAAACACAGTGTTTGCAATAGGATTCATAATATTGAATCCTGCCGATAATCAGTTGTGTGTCACGCTGACCTGTGGACATTCCTCTCCAATGCGATCTAATTATAATAATAAATAATAATAATAATCCTTGCATCTGATATAGTACCTTAGACATCTCAAAGGACTGTGTGCATTTTGTGGGGAAATACAGAAGACAATTTGTGCACAGCATTGTCCAGAATGATCATTTATTTTTATTTGGGAGATTGTAGGCTAGAACACCAGAATAAACTCACTTCTCTTTTCAAATAGTGCCATGGGCTTTTTAATGTCCACCTGGAGAGGCAGACACAACCTCAGTTTAATGTTTCATCCAAGGGACAGCACCTCTGACATGGAAGCACAACCACAGCATTGCTTGTGGAGTCCTGTAGCTCAGTGGTTAGAACACTCGCTTTGCAAGTGAGACTACCTGAGTTCAATTCCAGGCAGGGCGAAACCTTGGGTAAGTTTTCTTACTCCACATGCCTAATAATAATCCCTCCAAAAAAAACAAAACAATAATGAATTGGTCATTTTCAATCCATGACACTGCTGTGCGCAATTGGCTTACGCGTTCGCCCACAAATATATAGTCAATTCACTTTACAGTATATTCTGTGAAGCGCTTTGGGATGACTAGAAGACGTGAAAAGCGCTATATCAAATGCAAGGATTATTATTATTATTATTATAGAGTGTCAGCCTAAAGTATATAAGAGTGCTACCACTGAGCCATGGTGATACACACTTCCAGACACATTGTAGTGGGGATCTCATGGGTTGGTGTGATGCACATCTTGTTACCTGCGAGATTCATTGTTTATGAATCCTTCGCCGATCCTGTTGCGAATCTCACATTTTTGACAACAGTGAGATCCTTCACTTCCTGCTGTTAGTCTTAAGCATCACTGACTGTTACTGTCACCATGAAGTCAGGGTTCATTTACTGTAAAAACGCTCCCACTTGTGTAATGGGACCATAAAAAAATAAAGGAGATATTGTTGACCATCTAAGGGCACTGAACATTGGAGAGTTAATTCAAAAAAATGCACATACATGTATATCCTGGAGGCAAACATGAAAAAAGCCATTGTTTAGCTGATGATTTATATTAACACGTACTCTCTGTCCAGTTACTTATGACCATCTCGGTTTTATTCCAAGTTTGTTTTTCTCTCTTTGGTGCTACATTGAGCAGGCTGCTTGAGAGAAACGGCCAGTTCATGAAGTTTGAAGAGCCCAGTGTCCAAGATTTGGTAAGTAATCAAATCTCTTAAATTCCACTGTTTGCCTGATCTGGTCCCACACTCGCGAAGCCTAACTGTTGTTTGTTTTACATTAAATCATTTGTAACTGCTGATCCTGTAACAGTAACTGAAATAGGTCATAAATGATACAGGTCTGTTATGGTCAGTAGTACTGTCTATGCTAATTAAATCAACATCATTGTAACATGTATCTTCAAGTTATGTACAATATCCAGCTGGAAATTACCTTTTCCAGTTCATGCCATCATTAAAGATAATTTTGAAAATATCTTTTACTCATTTTAGTGGAGTAGTAAATCGTTTATATTGCCATCCGATCCAGAGAAATTAAGGACTTCTTAGCATAGCTGGCTTTATATATTTTCAGCTAACTGCAAGAAAGATTATCACAATAATAATAATAATCCTTGCATTTGATATAGCGTCTTAACAAGTTGACATATTGCAAAGCACTTCACACAGATTGTTTTGCAAAGTGTATTTGTGAACGAATGTTGCAGGCAATGTGCACATAGCAATGTCCCACAAACAGTCATGAAGTGAATGACTATATAATAATAATAATAATAATCCTTGCATTTGATATAGCGCTTTTCACGTCGGGAGGACGTCCCAAAGCGCTTCACAGAACACACTGTAAAGTGAATTGACTGTATATTTGTGGGCGAACGCGGCAGCCAATTGCGCACGGCAATGTCCCACAAACAGTCGTAGATTGAAAATGACCAATTTATTATTGTTTTTGGAGGGATTATTATTAGTAATATATATATTACTGGGGGGTGGAGGAACTCCCTGCTTTTTTCAAATTGTGCCATAGGATCTTTATTGTCTACCTGAATGGGACCTTAGTTTAATAATTCATTCAAAGGAGCATTCCACTAATCCTGCAATAGAGTGTCAGTCTAGACTAAGGGTTGCTGTCCTGGGAATTCCGATCCAGGAATCCCATATGGTAATGGTGCTCCTGAAATCCTGAGATTTATTGAAGAGAATCTCAGGATTTGGGGATTCTATAAAGGCTAAGCCCGGGGGGTGGGGGGGAGGAAGGGGAGGGCAGGCCTTTCCGCTCTTCCGGAAGCAACAACAACAAATTACATTTATAAAGCAGGTCGCATATTGTCGCGAGGCCAAGTGGGTGGGTGTTTAAACTTCCCAGGTACTCCCCCCGTGGAGGGATGCTCTCTCTGAGGTACCCCGCTAGTGTGGAGAACAACGGCAGGTGTCCTGAACGAGGTAAGATTCGGGATTCCAGGATTTGGGGTCATTAATATCCTGAAATCACAGGATTCCAAAAGAGCACTGCGATTGCAATCCCTAGTCCAGATAAGTAGCTCAAAGTCTCATTGGTCACCAAGGTGGAGTCCTATAGCTCAGTGGTTAGAGCACTCACTTTGCAAGTGAGAGACCCGAGTTCAATTCCTGGCAGGGCGAAACCTTGGGCAAGTTTCCTTACTCCACACGCCTAATAATAATCCCTCCAAAACCAAAAACAATAATAAATTGGTCATTTTCAATCTACGACTGTTCGTGGGACATTGCTGTGCACAATTGTCTGCCGTGTTCGACCACAAATATATACAGCCAATTCACTTTACAGTGTGTTCTGTGAAGCGCTTTGGGACGTCCTCCCGACGTGAAAAGCGCTATATCAAATGCAAGGATTATTATTAGTATAAGGTACTCAAATGTCAGTATATGTATTACTGTATTAATGGCATGAACGGCAATTCAGAAGAATGACTCATTCTTTTGTTTTTTGAATATTTGGGGTAAAGGAATATTATTTACTGGCAAGGACAATATGAGAAACTCCCTAATCTTTATTAAAATTGTGGCCTAGGATGTTTAACAGAGTTTTCTGAAAGTTCCTGACGCTAATTCGTTCTCTTCAGATTTCATGTTGGTTTCCTGAGAATGGCAAGATAAACCAGAGCCAAAAGGCAACGGAAGGCTCCTCTCCGGCTAACAGTGACATTCAGCAAAGCGAGCAGGCAAGGCCAATGAGTTTGGAGAGCACTGAAAAGACAGAAACACCTCCTGACAGAAAGATTACTGGGTGAGCTAGCGTGCAGAAGATTGCGACTTCCACTGGAGATTACAAACTAATTCACGGTTAACTAAACAGCTTTGTCTTTCCTGATTAATATACTGATTCTCCCGCTTGGATTACTCCAACGGACTCCACACTATTCTCCCCAGCTCCACCATTCAAAAGATCCAGCTCATTCAAAACTCCCGAAGGTCACTGGGCAGTGACGAAGAGTAGGAAGAGATCCAGGCTTGTTCTTACCCTTCACCCAGTGAGGCATTAAAGTCAGTTGTAGAGCTCCTACCACTGCCGCAACAGGAATCAGCACAGAGCAGCAATCGTAACTGAAACATTCATGGTGTTTGTAGATTAGTACAGCTCCAGATGGTGCATTTAACCACTGAGCTTGATACATGCTATTTATTTTAATAATAACAACTCTTGCAGAAGGGCACAGTGGCAGTATGAGCAGGGGACAGCTGGACAAAGATAAAGCTACATTAGTAGGAGGATTAGCTTTTCCAGTTTACGTTCTGTTTCCAGTTTATACAGGGAGATGTCTGAACTGAAACTGCTTAGAGACCCTATGTTAAGAGTTTTGCTTGTGCAATTTCAGAACTAAATTAATTTGAATAGTTTACAGTGCCAAATTGCGATCTGATAAAAGGCATCTGTTCCAACCTACAAACAGAAAGGTGTAACACACCCCAACATAGTTAAAGTAAACCCCTGACTTACCGGACTGTATATAACATTTCTAAAGACTTGTGATGCATTGTCAGTATAAATGTGTCAACTGTTTAAAAGGTGGCACACAATACAGACCACCACTGTACCACTTGATATGATTCATGAGTAAATATTTCCTTTTGCTAAATGTAGTTCACCTTTTATTTCAATGTTTTCTACTCTCTTCTGATAGATCTAGAAGCCAAGAATTCAGCCAACAGGGTCAGAATGGAATTGATTCCTGCCTGGAGAATCTTGGTGTACCTCTGACTATGGAAGATGTTCTTCTGAAGTGCCGCATTGTGGTTCGTATATGTCTGACTATAAGCAATACTAAATGGTGAAGAGAGTACTGCACCAGTAAGAAATGCCTGTTAAGTTACAAGTGGTATGCTCCATTCTGTACAGACATGTGACAATTTTAGTCAAACTAAATTAAAACTGGGCACCAGCGAATGTGAAACTGTGTGTCTATCTAACCTTTAGCCAGCATGAGGTAAAGCAGTAATAAAATATTGATGTCGTTAAAAACCCAAACATGTGCAAGTTCTCTTCAGCCAGGAGATTCTATTCTATCTCTTCACTAATTTGTATGTAAAATATTAATTGCTATTTTAGGGTAAAATAAATACATTTGTCAAAAGTCTTTATTTGAACTGAACAGAAACATTAAACTAAAATGACACCATAACAAGTCAAATCTTCACACAGGGGTGCATTGAAGACACAGTTAACATTTATTGGGAACTCTTCCACACCAGGCTGTTCACAAGTGATGCAGTTTTTAACTTGTGATACTTTTGTCTTTCAGGAAGCCAAGCAAGCTAGCAGCTTTTGGTTAAACTATGCAAACTTGAGAGAATGTTATCACAGCCAAGAGGACAGACCAGACTTGTATGAACACAATATGGCTTTAGGATAGTACAAGTTATTGTGGCTACCAACAAGTTCTATATTACGATATATCAGAGATGACCTCTGGAATTTTGTTTGGACACCAAACCTTGGAAAGGAAGGCAGGGAGGGACAAGATGACAAAAGATTAAAGAGCAATATCTTCAGCCGGATCTTATTTATCTTTTTTTGAATTGTGAGTTTTAGACTTCCATGTATTCTGTGTTGTGCAGATAGCAGAGGATTCAACTGAATTTCTTTCTTTCTAATAATATTAATAATAATCCTTGCCTTTGATATAGCGCCTTATCATGTCTATGAGGTGTCCCAAAGCGCTTCACAGAATATACTGTAAAATGAATTGACTGTATATTTTGTGAGCGAAATGCGGCAGCCAATTGCATAGAGCAGTGTCCCACAAACAGTTGTGGATTGAGTGACCAAATTATTTTTATTTATTTTGAAGGAATTATTACCCCCCGGAAAAGGGATTCGCCAATCGACTACCAACCCAATTCAACTAACAAAATGAGTTTTGTGTGATGTGTTAGCCAATTGATTAAATGTGTTAGCCAGTTGGCTAATAAAGCCAATCGACTAACGAAATGTGTTTTAATACACATTTTCACACAGGTTACGCTGCCTTTACTTTTATTTTCAATTCACACTGTTAGAAATGTTTTCATACTTAACAGATGATTGACTCATAAAATAATTACATTGCTTTGTCAATTATTACAAGTGGCTATCTTTATAATAATAATCCTTGTATTTCATATAGAGTCACTCACGTTGGGAGGATGTCTCAAAGTGCTTCACAGTCTTCACTGTAAAGTGCAGCGAGTGTGTATTTTGCAGCTGAATATAGATATATGCATCTTTAATAGGGGAAAGATTGAAAAGTAGTTTTCCAACCCAAAGAAAACAGGTAAACTTGATTTTAAAAATACAATGAACTAGTTTATGATTTACTTTATTTAATTCAAAATTATTATTCTGAAAATATTATGATGAAGAACATTAGTAGTGCTCTCAAGTATTATTTTGAGCATTAATGACAGTTCTCTTTTCAAGAAGAATTTTATATTTCTGAAAAATAATTACTTAACAGGGCATTCACACCTGCTTGAAATCCAATAGCTATATAATAGTTTGTCATCTGTTTCAATCTGCAGGAAGTTGCATAGCTCTTTACTGGTGCATTATTGTAACTATGCATCTTATTGGCTTTTAAATGGTTTAAAAATAACATGCACAGACTAAGTCTCCAGATTCAACTTCTGCAATGATAAATGAAATAGACACAGTAAGAAATAAAGGAATCTGAATTAATATTCCAGAATTCACTCTGCATTCTTGATCATTTCTGTACCCTGAAGAAAGTCTCACATCCTTTATTCAGCTCTACATGAAACAAACTAATAAATTACAAGTGTAAAATAAATGTGAACGTAGCTTTTATTCAATATCAATACACTTGTGCAACATAAATATATGTACTCAATTCAAATGACCATTGGTGGTGAAGGAGTGAATAAACATACTCATCCCATGCACTGTGACATAAGCCTTACATCTTCCCCCACCCACATAGGAGCATATTCAACACTGACTTCACCTAAAATCAATCGGTTGAGGGCTCACCATAGCAAGTCTCCCAGCGAAAAAAAACACCTATTCAGATAAATATCTGAGACCATCTTCAGCTGACTGCCACAGATCTAATCAAGGATCAGCATTCATTATGCTCTTGGTTTTTATCCTGGGTGATGACCCCAGCACATAAACATAAATATAACCTTCATCATAAAGAATATATGCAACAAGTGAGTCAATTTATTTGTACATCCGATATTAATCATCAGATAAGCCAGAAGCAGTAAATATCCCACTCTCCTCTCCCACACCACTCAGTCCTACTGACTGGCAGTCAAAAGTTGTGATCCACAAGATAAATGCATGATCCGGCTTCCAGACATCAGCACTGGGGAGTGTTGGGTGTGGTGGGGGGGATGGTGGTACAACTACGAGGCATCTAAACAATTCATATTCAAATACTAAGGAATCTTTTAATATAGACCTCAAGTTATACTCAATTACAACAAATAGTAGTCTCATCAAAACAATGGTTATTCTGCACTAAATTCATCTACCTCCTGAACTATATTTTCCACAGGGAACGGAGAACCCTGGTAAATGAACAAACAGTGGCAGAACATCGACATAGAGAATACTTGATTTTATCCAGATTAACTGGAGCAGAAGTTTCCTTAAGTGGAAGATAAAGGCTGAGTTCAACCTAATCTGTATTATTCTTAGAAACCTTACAGCAGCCAGGTAGCAGTAAATAGTAGACTAGGAGACTAGGAGCAGATTGCTTATTATCTGTGGTAAGAAACTGCAACGGAAGACCTAAGAATAATATTCAATCTATAGACAGACAAAAATATTACTGTCATAAGACTACAGAATGCCAATATCAAGTAGCAATTGATGCAGTCTGCACTCACCAGCAAGATGATTGATTACTGTTGTGGTTGGCTGCTTGAACAATCTGAAATAAAAACAAACAAATCTGGTTTAAAACACTGCAGTTCACAGCAATGAAAAATCTACCTATCAAAAATAATAATAATCCTTGCATTTGATTTACCACTTGCATTCCTTGGATTATCATGTCTTTGAGATGTCTCAAAGCGTTTCACAGAATACACTGTAAAGTGAATTGACTATATTTTGTGGGTGATACACGACAGACAATTGCACACAGCAGTGTCCCACAAACAGTTGTGGTTGAATGACCAACTTATTACTGTTTTTTAAGCGATTCACCATTGGACTAACAACTGGGTTATTATTTACTGCTAGGTAAGCAAGGTGTGTGTGTGTAGTAAGGAAACTTGCCCAACATTTCGCCCTACCCGTCCAAGAATCAAACCCAGGTCCTTTCTGTAAAACAAACTGTAAAATTTTGCCAGGGAGTCTACGGGGCATAGAGAGATGGTCGTTGCAAAACCCTTGCAGTCAAAACCTTTGGCTTGTCACACTGGGGCCAGGATTTAGACATTTCCTTAGCCACCATCAATTACCAGGTTTTACTATTAGTGCAACAGATCTTCCAGACAAAGTTTATGTAACATGTTGAAAAGGAATGAAGGAAATCTCAAGCATGGAGTATGACTTTTAGAAAGAAACCTCTGAGCTGAAATCCGAGACCTTTAAAATTTATGCTCACATTAATTATCAAAACTTATGACAGATTAGAATCATCTGCCCACCTCACTGGACATGCTACCAAGCTAATGCAGGAAGAAAGCATAAGGAATATCCACTAAACTTGGGCAAGGCACAACAATTGCAGAAAGTTGTGTTCTACTTGATACAGGTTCAATATATGTGTAATAAAATCAGTGATGGCTCACAGCTGTAGATTTCAAAGTTAAGTAGGTGTGAAAAACACTTTGACACACAACTTTCCATTCTTTCACAGAATCTCTTGTTTACCTTATTGAAGGAGACAACCATGTGAAGGACTGCTTTCAGCGATGTGTTCATCTGCTGCAAATTCAACAACTCGTGCTGTGTAGGGAAAGAAAGTTTACAATTAAAGCTCTCCCTTATTCTGCCTTTCATTTCCAGTATAATTTAAATCATGGGCAAAAAAATAATAATTTCACAATCTGTATCTCTACTGATGCCCACAGAGGTCCACCTCAGAGCTCCATGCTGTATAGTGGCTTTGAAGATTACAATATTCCACTTGGTAGCAAATGCCAACCCAGCAGAGCAATGCAGCTAAACAAGTCTAACTCTAATAAAGGAAAGTGGCTCTGCTGAAAAGGTTGGGGGCAGGGAGAGAAGAAAGAAAGAGAGAGAAACAGACAGTGCAATGGATTTTGCTTCAGCTTTGTCTCAGCAATCCTATTTTCACAGGCCTGCAAAAGTTGAATGAGTAGAGCCCGGAACATTAGTTTGAACAGGCTCACCTGGTAATAATAATAATAATAATAATAATAATAATAATAATAATTAGACAAGAGTGCTGCCAATATTATTATTAGTAGCACTCTTCTCTGAGTCACAATTATTATTGGAGTAGCAATAATTATTGGTACTCATACTCCCACATTGGATGGTTGAACACATAGCTTAGGCTGACACTCCAGAGCTTGTGCTGGGCAAGCACTGCATTCTTGAGGAGTTGTCCTATGACTGAGATGTTCACCAAGGCCCAGTCTGCCTGTTCGGGTGGATGTTAAAGACGCAATGGCATTACTTGAAAAGAGAAGGGAAGTTTCTCTCAGTGTCCTTGCCATCACAGTGTCCTGTGAAGGACATTGCTAAGTGCAATTTGTCTGTAATATCACCTACACTTTGCAGTAAATCCTATTAAACAAAATCCTTGATCAGTGAAGATGTTGCGCAATGTGAGACATTTTGAGGAAAATATTCTTATGTAAAATCATCTAAAATTATATTTAATCCCCTTGGATTCTTAGCTGCTAAACTCAGTGAAGAATATTGAACATATGTGAATGTATTTTAACAATGACAGAATGTGAGATTGTCAGCAGTTTGAGTAATAAACGTTTGCCTGTAAAATGTTGACTCTAAACTCATTCATGAAGAATCACCAATTGAATGAAATACTGGATGGCTACTGGAGCGGAACTATGTTCCAATATAAACCATTGCAATTGGCTGCGGTGTTTCGCCCACAAAATATACAGTCAATCCACTTTACAGTATATTTTGTGAAGCGATTTGAGATACCTCAAATGACGTGATAAGATGGTATTTCACATGCAAGGATGATGATTATTATTATTATCACTCAAGAGATAAGAGAAAGGGAGAAGTGGGGTGGGAGCTCCTTGTATCCATAATAAATAAATTATAGACATAAAAGCTTACTGAAACATGAGAAAATTATCACTTTACATCCCATACCAGTGGAATAAATATGTATAATTTTCTTTACTTGGTGAATGTTTTATTAAAAATAAACAAACAGTTTAGTTTACCATGATGATGATTAAAGGGATAACATGTATTCAATAACACCAGAAGGTTTAAAGTTTCTACCTCTATTTTATACTGAGCACCCCTCCAACTATTGCAATATTGCCTCACCTGAGCACAGATAAACTTTACTTCTCTATGGTATCTTGGGGATGTATCATATACCCTAAATAGCGTTGAAATAAATCTGCAGTCTGCTGTTCTCTAAAGCATTTGCTTGACTAGGATTTTGTCCCATCTCTCCACAACAAAACAAACAGTGGTGTTTTTTATTTTAGGTTTATATCATTGAATTTGGTGAACAAACCTCCTGAACAATTACCCAACATATATATATATATAAGGAAATGTATTTGAATACAAGACGTTATTTGTTGTGAGCAAGAGAACCGATGACACAAATATGGATTATATAAAACTTCTTCGCTGTTGAATTCTCCCTGTTAATAATCTGCAACATCCTGATTTATTTTAAAATATATCGAAGCCATTCCTATTAAGAAATCCAGATGCACCGCAAATTACACCCGGGAATATGTTTTACTTTTGGTCCCAATTTAACATAAAAATAGGAAGCGAACACCTCGGATTTCTCACCCTTGGGGAATAAATACTGTGGTGGTTTCCGAATGAGCAAGAATGAAAACGTGTCACTTTTTTTCCTTAATCCAATTAAAGAGAGAATTTATTCTACCATTTCAAAGGAGTCAGGCAGAGTCGTTTACACTCAAGAACTTTCCCCAAGAGTTCAAACACAAGATGCCAAATATGTCACAAAAAAAAGATGCAACAAAAAGGCCGCTTATTCGAGCATTCAAATATACTTTATATGGTCTCTTTGCTGCCTCGAATTTCAAAGCTGAACTTGCCACTAAAGCACGATAGCAGCAAAGCACATTTCCAAGTTTCTTCTTCAGATCAAAGATTTTCTATTTTGCAGGACCGCCTGTTGAAATGTCATTCTTTAAGGTGAAATATGTTCTCATATTGCACAGTGTGCTACTCGTGCATAAGAGTCGTGCAATTCTATGTTTCGACCGTCCAAGATTTCGTTTCCTTCGTGACTGATTATTGGGCCAACGTCGTTTTATGTTAAATGTTTAAACGTACGGTGTCTTGAATACAGTACCACATTGGCAATTGGTAACGTTATCTATTTGGCGATGAGCGTGTTGCTGGGGGGGTGGTCAGGTTATGCTGTAGGATGTTTAACTCTCTCTAAACCTGCCCCCTCCAGCTCTCACCAGTCACATTAAGAATCCTTCCAGCAAATGTCCCGCACACGAGTTGAAGAAATTGAAAGAGTTACTGAATGTAGGTAAAATTATATTTGTTCTGGATATCCGTTCCCAAATTTCAGTAATGTTATTTGCTGGGGGAGGGACGGATTATTGTGGGGGGGGGGGGGGTGCAACTAGAGTGAAATAGCAATTAAAGTGAAAACAGTGAAAACTGTCTTGGCAAAGCAGTTTGCAGTATTGCTCTCCAAAGTTATTGTGTCGTTCGCAACGCAACTCGCTATTGTGCGGCGATATTAAGATTGAATTAAAAAAAATATCATTTTCACAATAAACCGACTTGGTGTCTTTGTATTCTGTCCTCAGAAAATGTCATCTTATTTTCTGTTCAGTTATTTTCCATCCAGGTTCTCATTCTACGCACTGTCTTGGCACATTTCTTTTGTCACTTTGGTATGAATACCTCAGAGTTAAAATCCCTTTAAAATAATGACAAGGTTTCTTTTCAGACTAGTAAATGATTAATCTGGTGTGGTATTATGTACCCTCCGATTTCATGTAATGTGCGGTACAATTGTAGTGGAGTGTAAACCATTGGTATGTGAAATTTAACCTGACTATGATTTTTTTCAATCATTTAAAATCTGAAATCAAGAAACGATTCATCGTCGCTGGTTACATGTAAACGTTGAGGGGGGAAAATAAATATCAAATGCCTCCAGTGTACTTCATTAATGTGGGATGGGGAAAAAAAAACTCATTACAGTCCAATGCTGGAACTATTTTAATTCATTGTTAAAGGTCAGGTTGGGTGTGAGAATGAATTATAAAGTTCAGAGTTAAAGCGTGTTTCTTTTAGCTCTATATTGTGTCACTGTTTATAGCGGTGTACTCAGAGCCGAAGGAAGTTTTTGGCTGTAAACTGTCATGCACTGCGGCTCAAAGTGAAAAGGTCTATAGCTACTCTTGCGGTGCTCTATCATGAGAACCAGCCTGCAATTACCCTCAGACCCAGAAAACAAATTGCTTCCCCTTTTGCTGGTGAATAGAAAGAGACTCTGGGTTTTATACCCGAGGGGCATCCTCAGACACCTTCCACAATGA
Organism: Callorhinchus milii; assembly: GCF_018977255.1. Classification (NCBI taxonomy): domain Eukaryota; kingdom Metazoa; phylum Chordata; class Chondrichthyes; order Chimaeriformes; family Callorhinchidae; genus Callorhinchus; species Callorhinchus milii. The sequence goes on along the minus strand of NW_024704744.1, from coordinate 72,842,998 downwards.
ACAGCTTTCATTTGATGCCTTATATCTCTTCTAACTTTTTCTCTCTTTTCCCTTCATCGTTAATTTGTAAAGGAGCTGAGACTATTTTCCTCGCATTTTTCAGGGTTCTGTTAACTAAACCCGCTGTCCCATTGGTTTGCACTTAACTCAACAGTCGATTGACGCAAATTTGTGTTTCCTTTCGAACTCCACACTCTCATCTTCAAGTATCGTATCTTATGAGGGACATTAATAAAACATCTGATCGACGCATTTCCGAGATATGAACATGCACAGAGGTCCGAACTCTCTACCAAAGCAAAACCCGTAGAACTTTAAATACATAATTTAATACATTTCAAATCCAGCGGCGCTTCGTGCAATCAAAGTAAAAAAAATATATGGATAGATATTTATTTCAAAATTATTGTAGCCCAATGTTTCATGAGTGCTTTGCTGCCCTGTGTAGGTCATTTCACATAGTATTGTTCCAGGAGCAGGACGATTAACGGTCCTATTTAACTATTTCCTGCTCATTGTCAACCTCAGCTCCTGAATGTATCTTTCTCACAGAACAGTAATAAACTCTGGGCTCTGGCCAAGTGCTACTGTACTTTCAGACAAAAAGACTGGAGATTCTCTCACAGGCCATAAGAAAGCGTCCCTCAGCCTGATTACCTCTATCTGTCCAGTGTCCAGTTACAATTTTCCAGGTACATAGCAGGGTGGCAACTATCCATAGCCTGTATACCACTGGATAACATGGTTCTTTGGTTACAAAGGGAAAAGGGACACGGGTCAATTATATTTCTCAGTATAAAATGGAATATCCATCCACCATATCCCTCTTGTCGATTGAACAACCTGTTGGGGCTAATGTATGGTCAGTCACAATAGATGGTGCAAATAAGAATTCCCAAATAATCCCATAGGATCAATACGAGCATTTATTGCATCAATTAGTACACAAAGAAGCGGCGATCTGAAATTGTACTTGTCTTTGCCTACATTTTAAATATCCGGTGCTCGTTCGCATAGTGTATCTTGATAAGGGTGAAAAAATAGTACAGCAAAACAAATCATACATTTAAGAGGACTCTGGCTGGTAGATTCCCAAAAGCCATTTCCTCGTGGAGCCCTGTGCTTTGATGAAGGTGTAAACATGTGCAGATTTGCATAAAACAGCTCTCTTTAACTTCAAGCAATTACATTTGGATGAAACTTCAGAGGTTTTCACCAGCCTGACTGATATGGCCGCCCCTGACCAATGGCAACTGGAACTATTCAGATCAAAGCAGTCACCCATCCAATCCACACCCTCCCAAACCGACGTCAGGGCCCGGAATGAATTGTATTTATTGGGGTGGAGAGAGCGAGATGACATTCAGAGTGTAACTGGGATTATAGGGAGGGACCTCGTGTTGCAAAGGAATCAATTGGGAACAATCTTTGACTTCTCTGGATCAGGACAATGACTTCCACTGGGACCGAGAGTGGGAAGAGCGGCCAGTACCGGGTGGATCACCTTCTGAGTGCGGTGGAGAATGAGTTGCAGGCCGGGAGTGAGAAAGGGGACCCCACGGAGAGGGAGCTGAAAGTCAACCTGGAGGACGTGGACTTGTGGCTGAAGTTTAAGGAACTGACCAACGAGATGATAGTGACAAAGAATGGCAGGTAGGTGTGGGCAGGCGGACAGGACAGTGAGGTCAATCTGATTGCATCGGCACCTTTGAGAACAAGGAGATGAAACTTCTTAAACTCTTTGGATGAGTGAAACACCGTACTGATAGGACTTATTGGTGTGTGTGTATATAGAGAGAGAATTATATATTAATATATATATATAATGCAGGTTAAAACAAACGTGTGTAATGCAAATTAAATCGAGTCTCTTATAATCTTGGTCGTGTTATAAATAGGACTTTTTTTTTGCAACAATATATTTCATGTCAGTGACCACATGGACAATGCGGTACTATATAAAACACATATCCTTATCCTGACCTTTTTCTTTAAACAAAAATGCAGTTGTGTAGAGAGTTTCTGAACGGTTGGCAGTGTGCTGCCCTTGTTGATTTGAGTTGCGTGCTTTTGCTGTGTTCAGGAGGATGTTTCCCGTGCTGAAGGTGAACGTGTCGGGGCTGGATCCCAACGCCATGTACTCATTCGTTTTGGATTTTGTGGCTGCCGATAATCACCGCTGGAAATACGTGAACGGGGAGTGGGTTCCGGGGGGGAAACCCGAGCCCCAGGCTCCCAGCTGCGTCTACATCCATCCGGACTCACCCAACTTCGGAGCCCACTGGATGAAAGTGCCCGTCTCCTTCAGCAAAGTCAAACTCACCAACAAACTTAACGGAGGAGGACAGGTAACAGCTCTCACCTCCTCGCTCTTGGTAGCGTGTTAATTTGCGAGGCTCACCCCCCCCCCCCCCCCCCCCACCCCCTCGGTACATGCGATCGGGTGGAAACGGTTAACTCACACCGGGTTATTCATAGAGGTGTTATGTGGAGGATAGGAAATCGTCCAATGTTACCGCTATTTACAGTGTTTGTAAGCATTTGTTTTTTTTTCTTAAAGCGAAATAATTGGGAATTGATGCCAAAGGGCACCTCGTTGTCAGGATTTCACACGTCGAGGAAGTCGGATTGCCAAAGAATTTATACGTTAAGGTTTTAAAAACTGTAATCGCTCACTTCTGATTTAGAAACATTCTTCAATCTCTAGAGCCATATAATAAGCCGCTGGGTTTCTAATAAATGAATCGCTCGATGTAGAATTTGATGAAAGGTCACTTTAAAACGTATTTATTTTTCTAACGTGGTAAAACGGTGCAGGAAAAATAAAACTGTGTCACGTCGAAATTTTCTGGAAACAGGTTGCTTCATGAGTGAGAGGAACTCGCCAGTTTCCAAGTGATATAAAACTATTTGCTGAAGAAGAGAGCAGCTTCTTAGTGAGTAAAAAGCAAAGAAGTGTGTATGAAATCTCCTCCAGTAAATGGGAGGGAAATCCGCAGTTCAACCATCAACACAAGTTTTTTTTAAAAAAAGACAACATCTCGATAATACCCTTTCTCGGGTCATTTTAAGTGATTGATTTGTGCTGTTCATTTGAATATAGAAGTATTCGATAATGACGATGTTTTCAACATTTCACAGAGGCAGACAGTGCTCATTGCACTCCGTCTGATCTGTGTAACAAATTGTGCACAGTACGTTCATATGTTTATTGTGCTTTTTGGTTTTTTCCCGGACACTAACCAGGAATAGTGCGAGTTGTGAGAACGTGGATCTACCTTACAGTCGTGGATAACCTCAAATGCATAGGCTGACCTCATTTGTTTTAAATGTTAATTCGCAGATAATGTTGAATTCCCTGCATAAATACGAGCCCAGAATCCACATAGTGCGTGTTGGAGGGCCGCAGAGGATGATCAGCAGTCACTCGTTCCCGGAGACTCAGTTCATAGCAGTGACAGCTTACCAGAATGAAGAGGTGAGAGCGCAGGGTCTGTACTGTGAGACTGTACCGCTCAGGATACTGGAGAAACATGTTGTGACTTTTGACCATAATAGAAATTAGAAAATTCTCCGAGACGATCCTCGATATAAATGCAAGTTGTTGTTGTCGATAGCTACCGAGAGTACCACTGATCAAATGCCATATCAATCAAGGTTTGCGCATTCCAACACATTATATATTAAAATACTTGCAATTTTTATGATGAGCATAGTCAACTTTTTTTAAAAAAAATCTAATAATACCCTAAAATCAGTTAAAAGTGAATCGATTAATCTAAAGTAGCACTGGAACAGAAATTCGAGACTTAATGCTTGCCTTTGGTTTACAGATCACAGCCCTTAAAATTAAATACAACCCATTTGCGAAAGCCTTCCTTGATTCCAAAGAAAGGTGAGATTGTTGCCGTTTTTTAAATAATTGCATATGTGCTCCAGTTTGACACCAGACCTAGAAATGACTGTGTGCTTTGTATTCATAACCTTTTTTTTTCCCCCCTCCAGAAGCGATCACAAGGAAATGCTGGACGAAGTGGGTGACAATCAACAATCTGGATATTCGCAATGTAAGTTTTTCAGTAGACTTTGCATTGTACCACCGCACCTGATTGTATCGCACTGTGTTTCCTCTCCAATGACCAGGTGCTGTATATTGTGTTTATTTTTGCTTCAGTAGGTGGCTGGTTTCTCCCAGGCACTGGAGCCCTGTGTCCTCCTTCTAATCCGCATCCTCAATTTGGAGGGCCTCTCTCTCTCTCCACTCCCCACGGCTGTGAGCGTTACTCCACCCTCAGGAATCACCGACCTGCTCCTTACCCCAACCCCTACACACACAGAAACAACTCCCCAAGTAAGTTCATTAATGCTGCAAAAATACCTCGGTTCAACTAATATATTCTGGATGCAGTATTTCTCAGTGCAAACTTTAATGGGGAGGCAAGAGAGCACTCAGTTTGCTCACCAGCCTCAATGGAAATGTAAGAATGGTCTCGGATATCAAAGGAGGTAATATGCCTTTTTGTTGCAGCAATGTACACAGAAGACTTCATTACATCGTTTCTCAAGAAGTATGCAAATCTGAGCTCCGACATTTCCATTGACTAAGAGTGTTGCCTTCATTTTATTCCATCATATTAGGAATGAATTTAAGGATTTTCCAAAATGCTGCTAGATACTTAATTTTACAACAATGATTTTTAAGGCTAAAATAGTAAAAAAAAAGGTTTGTGAGATTAAAAATGGGCTCAGCATCCCTGTGATCTGATGACTTTGTATCAAAATTAATAAACAAATATAACTGTTCTGATTATTAATTGCAATTGATCGGATTACATTTGACCCACATCAATCCAACAATTCCAATATTGTTTTTCCTGAGACGGGCAGGTTTATTGTTAAACATATTAATTCAAACCAATGGTGATTTCTAACCTTCATGAAACGATGCAATCTGTCACATGACTCATTTCTTCATCACTATCAGGATCTATGGTATACAATGTCTGATTTTCTTACCAATAGATGAATTCTAAAGCTATTTTCTTCAGTTTGAAGTTCAGTTTTCCTTCAGATAAATGATTCATTTTGATTATCCATTGAAGCTGACTGATTTCCAACAGAAATACAATCTTAACGCGGGTTAATTTTCTTTTGTAGCAATCTGGAAAAGTTTAAAAAGCTGCAATTGTATTGAGTCTGCAAGTTAATATGCCAGATAGACGTTTTCAAACTTTAAAATTAAATGTAACCATACAGTTGTAATGGGAAATGGTTAGTTTTCACATTATGTCATAATTTGTGGAGTCACAATTGTAGAATAATGTTGTTTCCCTTCGTCTTACCCAACAGCATAATGTGCCCATTGTGTGATAGCTAATTTCTCTGTATGTGGTTTTCTTTGCAGCTGGTTATCCTGATAATTCCTCGCCCTGTCTCTCCATGCTTCCAAGTCATGACAATTGGTCCAGCCTTCAGGTCTCCACGCACACCAGTATGCTGCCTATGTCACACAGTACTGGCACTGCCACGAGCTCCAGGTATTGTACCTTTGCCGCAATAAGATTATAGATTTGAGGTAGATGAGAATACTTGCTAGGTCTGTTGAAGGATTTACCAGTCTTGAGTGTTAAAAAAAAACATATTACAGAAGATTTCTCATTCTTAAATTTGCAGATGTGAGAACATTCATCCCCTTATAACTTTAATTCTATTCAGAGAATTCATTGCCTTCAAACTCTCAACTGTTGTAGTTAGGCATACATTGAACCATATCAATTTCTTTAATATAACCAGACTATTTCAACTTTCATTTTCATTTAATCTGATCCAGGAGTAAATAATATTGTGCTGTTTCTATTAATTTGGGAGGAAGGAGTTTCTTCTGGCTTTACCAACAATCCTAGAACTTAATTAATCATCCCTTTCATGGCTGCTTGTGGGACCTTGTTGTGTCCAATTTCTGACCACCTTTACTGACTAATATACAGCCACTACACTTTACAGATATTACCTAAGGAGCTTTGAGCTATTTCCATATTGCTAATAATGGCTATAAGTAATTGAAATAACTTCTATTCAATGGTTAGAGCACTCGCTTCGCAAGCAAGTGGACCTGAGTTCAATTCCAGACAGGGCGAAACCTTGGGCAAGTTTCCTTACTCCACATGCCTAATAATAATCCCTCCATAACCAAAAACAATAATAAATTGGTCATTTTCAATCTACGACTGTTTGTGGGACATTGCTGTGCGCAATTGGCTGCTGCGTTCGCCCACAAATATACAGTCAATTGACTTTACAGTGTGTTTTGTGAAGTGCTTTGGGATGTCCTCCCAACGTGAAAAGCGTTATATCAAATGCAAGGATTATTATTATTATCTTCACGTTTAATAGAAGAATCTACCAACTATCTAGCAACTGAAGCTTTTACTGTTCATTCCATTAAGATTACATAGGGTCACTAGTAAGGAAAATACATATATACATAATAATGATTTAATCTGAATGGGTAGTAATATAATTCTTGCATTTGATATAGTTCTTTATCATGTCAAAAAGTGTCCCAAGGTTTAGTGAGACATGCATTTCTAGGCACAACAATGTCCCACAAACAGCCATAAATCAATGACAAATTTTATCGGGGTAACTGTTGGCCAGGACACCTGAAGAATTTCCATTCGTGTTTCAAATAGTGTCACGGGAACCTTTACAAAGTCCACTTAAGCAGAACCTTGGTTCAGCCTCTCATCCAAAAAGGTACACCCTGGACAATGCAACGCTCCCCACCCCATTGCTTGATTATGATTTCAAAAGTCCCTACTTGAGACTTGAAGACACAACCTTATAATAATAATAATAATAATAATCCTTGTATTTGATATAGTATCTTATCACATCTTTGAGATATCTCAAAGCGCTTCACAGTATATACTGTGACGTATAGTGACTTTATATTTTGTGGGCAAAACGTGGCAGCCAATTACGCACAGCAGTGTCCCACAAACAGTCATGGATGAATTAAGTGACCAAATTATTATTATTTATTTATTTTGAAGGAATTATTACCCCAGGAAGTGATCCACCAATCGACTAACACGGGGGTTCCTATTTACTGCTAGGTAAACCGAGACGTGTGTTTGTGTGGAGTAAGGAAACATGCCTAAGGTTTCGCTCTGCTAGGAATTGAACCCAGGTCCACTCGCTTACGAAGCGAGTGCTCTAACCATTACACTACAGGACTCCACTCACTCTCTATATAAGGGGAAGGGGTGCGGAAGGAAGGTAGAAACTCAAGTGTTGGCATTCTAGGTGCTTTCAGAAGTGGGTGAGGGTGAGAGTGAGGAGGAGGCAAAGAGAACAAGAAAAACGGGGAACAATTTGGCAGCCTTGCATTCAACACAATCCAGAGACTGAGATCAGAGGGAGAGACACACACACCCTGAGGGGTAGGGATGGGGTGGACAAGTTGCAACTGATCCAGGGCTGGTGATTGTGCTGGGAACTTGGCTGGAATGTGTGTGGGGGTGAGGAGATGTATTGGGGAGATAATAATAATAATAATAATAATAATAATAATAAACCTTGCATTTGATACAGTGCCCCACCACATTCTTGAGACATCTCAAAGCGCTTCACAGGATATAGTGCAAAGTAAATTGACTGTATATTTTGTGGGACAAATATACAGTCAATTCGACAGACAGATTAGGGGAGAGGTGGATGGGATGGATGAATGGATGGACGGATGGATGGATGGATGGATGGATGGATGGGAGAGGGAAGGAGAAATGGGGAGATGGATGGGTGGAGAGGAGAGAGGAGAACTAAGTCAGGTTAAAGAATTCTATGAAATGAGCTAGGTTTACTCCCAAGCTATAGTCGATGATTGCTGGTCTATATGCACCGATGGTTTAACTCCTGCCAGAAATTGGTTACGTATGTGATATGCTACCATTTTCCAAAATGTCATAGGAGCAAATCTACAGCAGCCATAAAATCTTACAGAACTGCCGTGTTTTCTGGGGTTGAAGGGACGACAGTAAGATATCTGTTGATATGGGCACAGAGAGGTGCACTGGCACAGAGAGGTGCACTGTCTTAATTCAAATCTATGTTTGCAACTTAATGAAATCCACTTACGCAGTAACCTCATCTGCTGGAACTTTCCCAGGTTAAAGATTAGATTCTCCTAATGCTGCTTAACTGTTTGTTGGGTTTCATTCTTTTTAATCACAATATATAAAGATTTCTTGCTATTTCAGTTTGGGTATTAAAAAGACGAGCGAAAGTTTTATGCAACACATCAACTTTTGGAACACATGGTCTGTTAATAAATCTCAATATCAATGAAATTCCGAACATGTCGAGGGCATTTATACTTGATTGTAAGACAGATGTAAAGTAATCATTGTAAATACTGTATAATGCGTCTGGTTTGGATTTTACCAGACACTAACACAAGTTTCTCCTTCAAGTATCTGAACCTCTCTCTTTTCTTTCCTCTCCCTCATTTGCAGCCAATACCCGAGTCTGTGGTCGGTCAGTAACAGCACCATCACCCCAGTGTCCCAATCTGGCGGTATGTCCAGTGGTCTGAGCTCACAGTTCCTGCGGGGTTCCCCAGCTCATTATACATCTCTGGCTCATTCCGTAAGCGTCTCCTCGTCGGGATCGCCTCTCTACGACGGAGTAACTGGAACTGAGCTAAGTGAGAATCAATATGATGCCTCTGCACACAGCAGGCTCGCCTCCTCTTGGACTCCTGTTACCCCACCATCCATGTGACAGCTCCCACGTTCACATCACCTTTCTCAAGCCAATATTTAATTGAAAGACTTCCTGGAAGGTTTCATTTGAACTCGGGACTTTGTTTTTTGGCTCCTTGGAAAATCGAAGAAAAAGCACAAAAGCAAACAATGTTGTTTTCATGAGTGCTTGGGAAAGTTTACTGTATAGATCGTCCAAGAGGGGTGTTGAACAGCTGCAAAGCCCCTCTATCTCGGGGATTGCAACAGTCTCTCTCTCGTCAGCAGTGGTGCAAAGATTTCAATTGTAGCCTGTTTTCACAAGATTCTCTCTCTAGAAACTATATTGTGCTCAAATCGATAAACTAATGGAATATAGTTACTGTATAAAGTAAATGCAATCTGTTGCCCGTCCTAGGTCTTGTGAAGTTACTGTAAATCCTTCAATGAATTAAATAGTTATTTATCAGTAGAACAGGATAGAGAGAGTCTCATAGTCTTGTGTGTGTGTGTATGTGTTATATTGTGCCTTAAATCAAACGTCATACAGATTTCTCGATTTCTTTATTGTACCCAGTACATTTTTCTAAAGATTTCAAAAACAGTAGTGGGCAATCAATATATTTGATCAGATATGGTGTAAATTGAATGTTATCGCATCGCCTTCCCCTGTATTCTTACTAAAACTTCAACAGTAATGATTGTAATCTGGCCCGGAACAAATCATCTTAAAAGTTACACCAACCACAACAGTAGGAAATGCTATGTGTAAGAAAAAAATGACTTGGCAATATCAAAAAATTGAGCTGCTTAAGAATAATTTATATTTTAATATTTTCTTCCTCCGTCAATTAAAAATAGAAATGGCTTTTATTACCTCAGCTCAAAGACAGTTTTTGAGTAATTTGAGTATGGCTGCATTTTACCAAGTGCCTTTGATCCTACGAAGTTCGGCTATTGGCGATGTAAATCGTGTGCCGCTGTTTGAATCCAAATGTGCACCTTGTGTGTTACCATTATATTTCCTGAGCATCCGCAAAGGGTTTTGTTACATAGAGACATTACAATGCTCCTCTGTCTTGGATCCTCTTGAGTTACGTAAAAGGCGAATCCGAAAAGTGGCTGGACTTCTCTCCCTCAACAGGAACAATTTCCTTTTAGTTCTCCAGTAAAGTTGCCTCCAGCTGACCCCCAACCCCTGGGCAGCGCTGACTGCCGCATGCACTGTACAGACGCATATCCATATTCCTTTATCAATATTGTACATAAGACTGGGGTTATTTGTAACCTAATTTGAGGTTGTTCACATGTATTGTGTAAATGACTGTGACACACTTCATAGCTTTACGCTTTTCTTTTCTGCAGAAGTGTCTGTAAGTGTTCAATTTTCTTTTCCTTCCCCAAGTTATCTTTAAAAATAAATTAAGGGAACTAACTCACCTGTTGGAAAGAAATGTTGTGTGTGTGTGTGTGAAAAGGCGCAGCGTGGGTTTGCTTTGACCGATACCCGTGGGTAATAAAATGAACGTTTTATGGTAAGGCACTTGATCAATAAAACATTTAAGGGCTGTAACCTACCAAAAGAGAGGCACACATTAACAGCTGGAGAATAGAGCATTCTGTTAACTGTATGCTGGGGGACTGAAAGTGTCAAGAGAGCCCCAATAACAGTGCAACAAGTGTTGACTGAACATTTAGGAAATCTTAACGGTTTGATACTAATCATCAAGTGTTATAATATGTCCAATGCCTTTACTGATCCGGCTTCATGCTTTCGAGGATTCGCAGGTTTTGTGTTGGGTGTTGGAGGGCGTGTTCCTGCGCCCTGTTCTGCTCTTAAGTGTACTGTAGGATTTGCAAAGTTAAAAGTTCTGATGGTCAGAGATGTAAACTTTGCATCCGAATGTGCAGATGTGAGGATACCAGATATTCTCACGTATGCACACTGGCTAGTTTTCATAGAGTTGGGGAGAAAATTGCATTCATCCCTCGTATCATTGTCAACGCTAAATATGTAGAACGTATAATACGCATAATGCATATATAAATATGCAATGCAGGAACCACACAGGGAGGAAATATGCAGAAAAATACTGATCTCCAGAAAGCAGCCGAGCTTAGTTATTGCATACCTATGGGAGATCTATCAATTCCTTTGACATAAGTACCTTCTTTACGGATGACAACACGGCGGAGACTCAGATTTACGGATTGGTTACGATGAGGCTCAAGTGAATCCCCTTCAGTAAACTCCTAATATGTTTTTTTTTGTTACCTGTTTCTCGGCGAGAACAGTCCTGTTCTCCACCTTCGGCTGGTGGGTGAAGTCGTTTATTTCTCTCCAAATGATACTCGGTATGCAGTAAAGTGCACAAAGGCAGCATTCATTAGGGGAATGCCATTGTGGAACACGCAAAGCAAATATTCGGTGAGATCTTCGCTGGTTTTCACTTCCCAACACACCAGGGGAACTGTCAGCCCCGACCTTTCAGACCACAGAGCAAACAGCCGGAGCAGCAAACCCCCCCCACCCCCATCACTTTTAACACAGTCCCCCCACACCCCCTCCCCCTCTACTCCTCGCCACCGAGACTGGACTTTTCCACCGTTTCAATACCACGATCGAAAAAAAAGTTTACTACATCTTAACCGTTTCCCCGAAGAACAAGGAACAGCTGGGAAAAGGCACATTGGGAAGAATGTTGCATTCAGTGGGGAGGGCTGGGAGAGGCAAGGATGAGGAATAACGATTGAAGTAACAATTAATCAGATTTAATTTTACAACTCAAACAGAAGTTACACCACCAGTACCAGCCACATTTATCCAAAAAACACCTGTTGGGGAAAAATATGCAGATAACATTATTCAATCTGATTTTCTCTTTGCCTTGAGAGCCTTTGAAGGGAACCCATTCTGCATGTTTCTTTTCCCCCAGTTGTTTATAGGCACAATTTCCGTTGTGTTTATGGCTGTGCAGGAACAATAAAAATAGCACAAATCTCGACGTGAGAAAGAGCAAGGTAGAGCTTAATGGTCATGACAGAGCCACTGCACCAGTTACAGAACAAAACTGCTAAAATCAGGCATTCCAGTCTTAGGAGATAAGAGGTTATTCTTAAATACCACACTATGAGACAAAAATATTCAATAGGAATGTGTCCTTGTAACTGTTTGCAGTATATATGTACTAAATACAATATATTTCACATGGAGCATGTAAACCACTAATCATAAAGGCTATGGACTTATTTTCAAACTTAACACAGTGTTAACCGGTCAATAGGAATTCAAATAAAAGCATTTTTTTTTTGCATCATCAATAATTACATAAAATTGAATGCAATAAAAATAACATCCAACCAATCAATACACTCAGCCTACTGCAAAAAAAATCATGATTGAATTCTGATAACATCTTATCAGATATTTGTACATAAAATGTGCCAAACTGTGCTGGCAAAGCAATGATTTTTCAAGACCTTTGGAGTCTTAAGACCATAAGAAAAAAGGAACAGGATAAAGCCATTCAGCGTGTTACACCATTTTATTAGGTCAAGACACACACACACAGTCACTTTACTTTGCAGAATATCCTGTGAAATGCATCTCCACAATGTGATTATGCACTATATCAAATGCAAGGATTATTATTATTATTATAATGTTCAATTTAATATAATTTCCTCAACCTTCCACCACATCCCTTGACACTCCTGCCTATCAAATATTCATCAAACTCCCTTTTAAATATTTCAATTTGTGATATTTCTTAATGGGATTCCTTAATAAAGACAATTTCTTTTAATTGTTAGAATTCTTGTTGACCCATTGGAATTCTTCTCCAGACATAGATCATGTTGGATTGAAGTTCTTGCTGATCAGAAAGACATACTTTAGAAGAAGAACTTTTCCTTTTTGTGCGAGTCAGATTCCTTGTTGAAAAAATCCTGCCAAAGAAATAACACATATTAAAGCCCTTTATTGTTACATGATATTCAAAACACTTCTAACAGAACACAATTTTACAAGTACTTACACAAGATAGAAACAATGCAAATATCTGCTGAGTGGTAATTGAATTAAGCCAGAGGAGGGATGTGAACTGATCAGAGGTCAGATCACTAATAAAGATTTCTACTGAGATATTACAGTTACTTGAAAGTTATTATTTTTTGCATGTTGATAGAAGTTAACACTCATTTCTCTGCTACCTAATCTTTGTGAAATTGGTCTTTCCAGTGCTTGGTCTTTCAGAGTGCTGGGGTCAAATGGGTTGAGTTTACTATTAGGGTGAATGACACGAAATGTACACTGATGTTATTTAACTCATCTGGAAGTAATGTTTTCAGAAACATCCAGCCTCCTAAAAGAATAGAAACTCATTACCACATACATCTTCCCTTCAAATTGACACACCACCAACAAGGCTCTGCATTTATCTATGCCAAATGACTGAAGAGGATACAGGAACCCAAACTAGTTACAAACTCAGGTCTATTACAATGAGAAGAACAGTACAAGCTAGCTAGAATCTAAATACACTACCAACTTTAGGTTTTGTTCTTTTCGTATCAGTGTGCACAAACTACTTTAGCAGTTAATTTGTTGTATATTAGGAAATGTAATCAACTTTCAGAGTAGAGTCCCTGAAGGGCGCTGGGGATTTTACTGGGATTGCTATTTAAGCAAAGTACTTTGGTTTTACATCTCATCTGAAAGACAGTTTGTCTTTCTTGTCATCTGCACAATCTGAAACTACATATCCAGAACTTCACAATGGTTGCTAACATTCTTAATAAGCCTAAACAAAAACATACAATATTAGTGGGGGGTTTTTACACAATATATTTATGCAAAATATAACCTATTAAAATAAAGCACCAACATTTCCTTAGAGATGACTTACACTGGAATATCAGTTCTGCTCTGTCTTCATCTGTGGGCTTTAAAACATTTTGTTTTTTGAAGTGAAATAAAGAATGTTTTTGCACACCAACTAGCAATCATCAGATCTCAATGATAATAGTCAATCGAACTGTCTGAACATTGTGTGTTGACTGAACCACTGTAGATTAAATGAATGATACACAGATCTGACTTGCAGTATTTCTTCAAGGAATTCCTTAACAGGAATCCTATTAGAATTCTTAGAAACCCACAGGAACTTCCCTCTGGAACTCGATCATGTCAGAGCGGAGATCCCATGGATTGACGTGGGTTCCATGGATAAAGCGTCCCAGACAGTGTTTCTTTATAAAGAATTCCTATTGAAAAAATCTGCAAATTAGATCCCTCTCTCTTCTTTCAAACAAAACACACAGAAGCAGAAATATTTCAGTTTATCATATAGTTTGTTAAGATTTCATGTTCTTTGATTATACTCTTCTGTCTTTACATTTTGCATGCCCCAGTCTATTCAATGCTCCTCACCCTAACTACCCTCAATAAATAGCAACTGTTTCACAATGAAATGTGCTGATCCTAAAAAGTCTTCATAAAAAAGAAGGTAAACGTGATAAGCAGATCTGATTTCTCCCTTCAGACTTTCCCCTCTCCTGATATCATCGACTTGTGCTGGGGTATGTTTTCACAGGTACTGGCCCAAGTACCTCACCCAAGTGGTCATCCTTTGTCAGTCAACCTACTGTGTCAATGTTTGCACGCAATGAGATAATGGAAGGTATTGCAATCAAACTCAATCCCTGACCATACACATGTATTTTTCAGCAGCAACTACTGGATAGTGATTCCTGGAAGATTTTCCCCTTCCCTAGCCCAGGAGAGCTGAGGCCAACTGCAGTACCCCAACCACCAATCAGTTTGAGATCATCCAAGCAGGCACAGATCGGAGATCAAACTTCCTTATATGTATGGTTGGGATTCACTCCTATCAGTTCCTTCTATAATAATAATAATAATAATTCTTGCATTTGATTTAGCGCTTTTCACGTCAGGAGGACATCCCAAAGCGCTTCACAGAACACACTGTAATGTGAATTGAATGTATATTTGTGGGTGAACGCGGCAGCCAATTGCGCACAGCAATGTCCCACAAACAGTCGTAGATTGAAAATGACCAATTTTTTGGGGGGGTTTTGGAGGGATTATTATTAGGCGTGTGGAGTAAGGAAACTTGCCCAAGGTTTCGCCCTGCCTGGAATTGAACTCAGGTCTCTCGCTTGCAAAGCGAGTGCTGTAACCACTGAGCTACAGGACTCCACTACAACTATGATTTCTGCAACTAAATCAACAGTGGAGGCATTATCACTGCATGATCTTAAAGAACCATTACTGTCATGAAAAATTGCTAGGAAAAACTTGATTCTATTTGTTTTTGACGCACAACAATTAATAATATAAATCACATTGAAGCACAGCTGCATTTACGTGCTTGTGACCTTATCACAATGAAAGTGCTGCAGTCTCTTTTTTTAAAAAAATGCAATTTTACTTTTTGGCCCACAAAAATAAACAGTCAATCCACTTTACAATATATTCTGTGAAAGGCTTGAAGACATTTCAAAGGCGTATATATTAAATTGTGTATATCAAATGCATCAAATGCAAGGATTATTATTATTATATAAGGATTATCCCCTAAAAGGCAAACATACAGGGTATGCATTTCCTGCAGAACACATCCCATCATAAGTCAGTGCCATCATGCAGCAGAAAATTGGAGGGGGAATACAGATCATATGATAATACTTCCCTACTTTTTTTCTTAGCTCTTTACCTCCTCACACACATTATTTAATGCAATCCAATAATTCTCCAAATTAAAAAAATGCATTTATTTGCTCCTACAGCTGAGTGTGAGAAGTCAATCGTTGTAAATCCTGACCATCTCTGGCGCTATACCACATTGCTGCTTCTCAGAGCAAATATTAACTCAGCTGGAACACTTTCAAATGACATTTCAATTCACAAGCAAATAAACAAGGCACTGATCTCATCTTTGCTACCTTTTACAGTGCTTTCAATCTGGATCAAGGTCCTTTAGACCTTCTGAAGTCTAGCAAAGAAGAAAATCACCAAAAGCACAACTGATCATGATGCACGCACCAGGTGGATACACATATAGGGTGTAAGATCCAGACATCTCAGATGAAGAAAACCTCTTTGATCTATTTGATGTAATTCCAGAATACCTGCCCTGCCATCTTCCCGCTATAATTTAACATGGTTCTCAAATGAATCCAATGTCCTGGGCTGTATCACCTCTCCTGGTAAACTGTTACAACTGTTAATTATGTTTTACATAAAGAAGTATTTCCTGATGCTTGTCCTAAATTTGCCTTTCACCTCTTTGAACATGTGGCCTCTTATCCTGCTGTCTATTTCAATGTAACAGAATTGTTATAGTGTTTATTTTGGTTGGAGATGTAAACAAGCACTGTGGTGTTAGCATTTTAACATACTGGATCCTGAATTTACCTGCAGGTTTCAAGATATGAATGCTTTTACTCCTATACTTCAAGATCCTCATCCTCACCTACAAGGCCATTCACGGCCTTGCTCCCTCCTACCTCTCCAACCTACTATCCCCCTACCTACCTGCCCGTACCCTCCGTTCCTCTGGCTCCGGTCTGCTCCACGTCCCCCGCCCCAACCGCCCTACTATCGGTGGTCGGGCCTTCAGCCTCTCAGCCCCGAGGCTCTGGAACTCCATCCCCCAGTGCCTTCGCCTTGCTTCCTCCCTTTCCTCCTTCAAGGCCGGTCTCAAAACCTTTCTCTTTGACCGTGCCTTCAGCTCCCCTCTCGACTCTCTTCCTCCTCCTCGCTCCCTCCCTTCCCTCCCCTCACCCTGACCATTTCCCCCTCCTCTCTCCCTCCCTTCCCTCCCCTCACCCTGACCATTTCCCCCCTGCTCGGGTCATGACCCAACTGTGCAGCGCCTTGGGACGTCCTCCTGACGTGAAAGGCGCTCTATAAATGGAATCTTGTTGTTGTTGTTGTTGTATAACATGGGGAAGTGGCAGTGTTCCTGGTTCAACAACAACAAGATTGCATTTATAGAGCACCTTTAACGTCGGGAGGACGTCCCAAGGCGCTGGACAGTTGGGTCGGGACCCGAGCAGGGGGGAACTGGTCAGGGTGAGGGGAGAGAAGGCAGGGAGCGAGGAGGGGGTAGAGAGTCGAGAGGGGAGTTGAAGGCACGGTTGAAGAGAAGCTGCTCTCAAACTCAATGTGAGTATCAGTGTATAATCTGATCAATCCCAACTCTGTACCAGAGTCACACATGCAATGCTAGTTATGGAAAAAAGAAATTGAAAAAAGTGAGCCTGTCACCCACCTTCAATTCCAAACTTCCACGAGCAAGATACATTCCAATGCACACAAGCACCATTTGTATGATAACTTGTATGACAGAAAAGTCATATTTTTAATGAATCAACCTGACAAAATATTAGCAAACTTATTACCTAATAAAAATTCATATGTTAAAGTCCCAATCACTCCAATCTGCTTCTAAGCCTTACTTTGTTTGCTCACAAAACAAACACTACACTCTACAGTAAATCATATGAAGTGCTTTGAGGCATCCTCCCAATGTGAGTGGTGCTATATCAAATGCAAGGAGTATTATGGTTATTATTAACATATACTTTTGGATTCGGGATGATAACGGAAGAATGGCAGCAACTGACTCACCTGTAATTGAATATTGCCTCCTGCTGGCTCATCAATGAATGACAACTCAGTGCTGTTGAAGGTTCACTGGGCTTGCAGAATCTATGAGGGAGAAAATATAAAGCAGAAACATATATATTTTACTTTTTTGTACACACGTACATATATTCCCTCAAATATTTACTAAAATTTTCTCTCTTTCCCCCAAAGTGGGATTGAGACTAAGACACAGTATTCACCAAATAGCCTTTTTTCTAAATGACCCAGGACTTAGTCTGATTGTGAGCATTTCAAAAAAGGGTGCACCTCTGCTGATCCCACTGTAATCCTCACCAGATTTCTTCCAGCAGAGGATTATTGGTTAGTGACCAGGAGTGGGACTGTGGCTGTGTATTCCCATTGTAGACCAAGACTGCTGAGGCCAATTGTAGCTCCTCACCACCATTGCACTGGTTTAAACCACACAGACTGTTGATCTAATTTGAGTTCCCACGGCTCAATGTCAAACTAAAGATTTTTTCCTTTACCGTATATGTTGTGAAGCACTTTGAGACGTCTAGAAAACGTGAAAAGCGCTATTTCAAATGCAAGGATTAATATTATTATTATTATTGTTTCTGTCTGCTGAGCCATTGAAGATATAGAATATGCTTTGGAACAAAGATTTATTTACTTTTAAAACTTCACCAAATTTTTGCAAACCAAAAGCTTAGCGCAGCCAATATCTCATTAACTGCGATAATTGCATACTTGACACTTAATCAAAAAATGAGTATTATTTCCCTTGAAAGACAAAATCCCTGAGCCACAACTCCAATGTAGTCGGCCCTGCTTAATGGATATGCAATTGAGAATGGAATTGGGGCGCCACCTCTGACAGATCCGTTGCACAAAATATTGAATGTACACCTAAACTGACCACCCTATAGCACTATTTTCAAGAACGACTGTTGAAAGGGTTAATTCATTCTGAGAGCCAGTGATTCTATTTCTGTGTACACTGCCTGATGAGCAAATTCTGCTATATAGGTGAGGAATGGCAGCCATCCCTGCAGCCTGCCCACACACTCAGCACTGTGACACAGAACAAGCAGACTGCAACCCCACAGGGCCCTTTAACTGCCAGGAAATATGAAGTGATTAACCTTTATGGAACGACCTCGGATAGAATTTAATTCACAGGCAGGCAACAACCACTGAATCATCCAAAAAAAAAGGCTGAATATTTTCCAAGTATTACCTGCAGACAAAAATATTTATATCTTTTGCTTGTAGTCAATCAAAGCAAGCCTTTCTATTATTATTACTATTTCTCTACCATTTCACTCAGCAGAGTTTCGAGAAGAGAAAATGAGTATTATTTTCCATTTGAATGCGAAGATGTGATTAGTTAGACCCTGACTTTAGATTTTCTTTACGTGAACATGTAAAGGAATTAAATGTAGCAAAATGCAAGTTTAAAAACACCCTCAAGAAGAAAAGCTTTATTCTTAATTTCATTTGCTTTCTTTGTTTTTCTTTGCTACTGAATGTTTCGTAACCCACATAGATGGGAGAATTGAACTTAGGAGGAACTTGCATTATACTAACTGAGCATTGATAGTATACCAATATCATAGCATAGTGGCAGAAATATTAACATTGTATCCCTATGGTACCAATTTAAGTACTGTTCATTAGTCATGTCATTTTGATAGAATTACTTTAACATGCTAATTCTGGGTATCTGCCCTGCACACACACTTTTTTCTCTAACTTTTCATCTGATACACTCTGGTATTTCAGTGAGGTGGTGTAAAGTGCTTTGAGACAATTATTTTATATGGGAGATGCTGTGTAAGTGTATGTTATGCCTATTATCTCACTTTTTTGGTGGTATACTCTGTGATTTGGTAGTACATTGTCTGTGGTATCTCACTGATTTGGTAGAATATTCTCTGTGGTAACTCACTGATTTGGTAGAATATTCTCTGTAGTATCTCACTGATTTGGTAGAATATTCTCTGTGGTATCTCACTGATTTGGTAGTACACTCACTCTGATATCATTGCTGTCAACGTTCACACATGAATACTGCTTATAATAATCCTTGCCTTTTATACAACATTGAAACATCTCAAAGTGTTTCACTGAGGATTGCTGTAAAGTGTAGTGACTGTGCTACAACCCAAGATCCAATTTGGGCAAGGCAATGTCTCACAAACAACTATGCAATGAGTGATCAGTTTTATCTGGTGGATTGTAAGCCAGGTCAATAACTCCCTTTCTTTGGAATTTGTTTTTAAAAATAGTGTGGAGAGGGATCCTGGACTATATAATTTGTACAATATTGGGCAAGCAGTTTTGTTTTAGCTGAATCCTTGAAAATAAATAACTCCGAAATTTTGCTGTAATTAATTTTATTGTTTTTTCTGGAATTGAATCAATAGATCAGGAAAAGCCTGACACCGTGTTACAGTATTTTACAATGCCAGATGCTGTGCCAGGGATGGCAAGAGTTTTTTGGTCAGGCATGTGTCCACACATGGAAACCCATCACCAGATTTAAGAGTATTGAAACTAAACTACTGAGTGTTCCACATATGCGTGAAAATTTCCCTGTGTCTGGAGGGGACAGGTCTCCTAATGACTGGCTCCAGGGCATATGAGGAGAAGCCAAGGTGCAGCGTGTCCTGTATGCTTGTCTTTTTGTACACTGTAGAAAGACTAAAAGAAAGGAGAAATTTAACAAATAAAGAGCTAAATTAATAAGGGGACTAACTGACCAGCAAAAAACTCACATCTGGTTTTAAAACATTCTTCTCAAAGCCAGCATTTTGTACGTTGCCCTAGTGTAGCTGTGCATATGAACACATCAAAAGAAGACCCCTTGAGTAATACAAGCCTTTCACACTCCTTCACTGCTGGCTATTTCCTTGTAAGGCTGTCTCGAATAGTAAATATGGTGTTTGAATATTTATCTGACTCCTGGTTGCATCCTCGAATATTCAGCCTGTAGGACTCAAGTGCGGTGCTACTGTTACTGTGGTGGATAGCTCATGGCTGACTGATCTGCCCTCAATTAAACAATGCATTGATAATAATAATAATAATAATAATAATACTCCCTGGATTTAATATAGCGCCTTATCACATCTTCACAACGTCTCAAAGCACTTCACAGAATACACTGTAAAGTGAATTGACTGTGTATTTTGTGAGCAAAACACCGCAGCCAATTGCGCACAGCAGTGTCCCACAAACAGTCGTGGATTGAATGACCAAACTATAATTATTATTTGCAAAAAAATTTTTTGAAGAAATTATTATCCTTGGAAAAGCGATCCTCCAATTGACTAACAACCGAGTTCTTACTTACTTCTAGGTAAACAGGGGTATATGGAGTAAGGAAACTTGTCCAGTGTTTCGCCCTGCCGGGAATCAAACCTAGGTCTCTTAATAATCCTTGCATTTGATATAGCGCTTTTCACGTCGGGAGGACGTCCCAAAGCGCTTCACAGAACACACTGTAAAGTGAATTGACTGTATATTTGTGGGCGAACGCGGCAGCCAATTGCGCACAGCAATGTCCCACAAACAGTCGTAGATTGAAAATGACCAATTTATTATTGTTTTGTTTTGGAGGGATTATTATTAGGTGTGTGGAGTAAGGAAACTTGCCCAAGGTTTCGCCCTCTGCCTGGAATTGAACTCAGGTCTCTCGCTTGCAAAGCGAGTGCTCTAACCACTGAGCTACAGGACTCCACCACTCTTGCGTGCGAGGTGAGTGCTCTAAGCAGATGTGCAGACCTCTCCTTTTGCGCCATCGCTGGTTGTGGGCAGTTAATGAAGGAATGATGTGCACACTACTTGAGTACAAACGATGGCAAAGTAAACTGATAGTTGAGGGGTTTGTGTCGGGCCTTTGACGATCAGCTGCTTTTTCATGCAAAACAACTATAATAAACCTGTCTGGAGGTGAAGTTCTAATGTTCGTCTAATATTGTGAAAGGTGCTATATAAATGTAAAATTGTTGTTGTCGATTGTTTTTAAAGTCTACATTACTCTTTGGCAATAGGAATGACCTGAATGTTTGGGATTTCCTGCTCTCAGGCCGGTCCTGCTCTGATGCCTGGTTCTGTGCAGCTCTCAAGCCTCGGATTGTAATGCTTTGAAACCTCTGTTTGTGGTCTACTGAGTCTAGGGTTGCCAACTTTCCAGTCTCTCAAAACTTGACATTAGCATTATATGTTTTTATGCGCAAGCTCTGAATTCTGTGCATGCCTGAGACATGGGGACACTGGGATTTGTAGTTCCGACGCTCGGTTCTTTTCTCCTCTGTCTGCAGGCCGCAGGCAATAACCAGACTTTTGGTGTCTGCTTAATGCTCCTAACCAGATACTTACAATAACAACAACTTGGATTTGCAAAAATTTGCAACAACTTGCACTGTACAGATTCCCTTTTAACCAAACATCCCAGTCCAAAACCAGAACCCAACTGTGCACTGACTCCTGCCCTGTGCTGTGGCTTGTGGTTGTGCCTATGGCATACACCTTGCATGGCTTGCACACTAATATTTCCTTTTTATATTTGGCCAGACTGGGATCTGACATACGGATACCCAGGGTCACAATCTTAAGAGTATCCGAATCAGACTGAGAGTTCCATGTATGGCACCTACACATGGAAATTCCCTGTTTGGAATGGAATGCTTACTATCTCGCCAGAGAGACACACCATGCTACATAATTCTGGAGTGTATTAGACACAGGTTGGCAAGAGCCAAAGCTTGGGGACCTCAGAGTGTCCATTTGGTTACTGCTGGATTTGAACCAGCTAAAACCACATAGCTTGCCATTGAGAGCGCTCACTGTCTGACAATCTTCCCACTGCTTGTCCAGCTAGGTATCCATTAGGGCTTGTGCTTACCGGGTTAACAGGAGCTGAGTGAGATGACGGTCAGATGACAGCCAGGTCATTTGACTGTAGGAGATATCACAGATAAGAACAATCTTGTCATGAGCCAATGTCCAAAGTGGCACTCTACAACAGGGATTTCTCTGTGAGCAATAAAAAGCAGGATCTCTGTGGTTGATTCTTCTTAGCCGAGGGTTGCTGAGGCTATTTGTCATTCCCCTACTGCGAACAAGGCAAAAATTGGATGTTAAACTAGGCACTTTTCTGTTTTGATTGGTTCAGTTCCACAATGAGTAATGCTGAACTAATTGAGCCACCAGGAGAATCTCTCTCTCCCGGCATCACGTAAATGAATATCAGCGACACATACTGCAGCAGGTCTCCTGAGCCCCAAAGATAAGGGGAAGGTGGGAGATAAATAGCTGTCCCAACTGACGGTCAATTTATAACATAATATGTGTACTGAGAGGAGTTTAGCTCTGTAAACCAAAACTGCAGCCAATGTTTGCTGGGGAAAGTGTCTCTGTACTCTTTTGGAGGCAATCACTTTTACAGCAGATGTCTGTGAGATTTGCCAAGGGTGGTGTTTGAGGTTTAAGTCCAATTCTGTTTGAAAAGACTGAATGGCTGTTGAGTGTGTATCGGTAAAGTAAGAAGTGATCTCCCCTTTTTGTCTGCTTTTCTGTTGCTGCAGATTTCACCTAATTGTGGAGCAGTCAGCAACAGGGTATGAAATCTCTGTCATTGACTCTGAGGCCAAGTGCAGAGCACACTGCAGAGTCTGCATGAAGGGGCTGCCACTGACTGTGATAGGAAACGCAAGAGACCATCAAGTTGCTGGTTTGATCTCCCTGCATTTACAGAATGGTTTGTGTAAGGTTAGGTGCAAAATTGGCTTCTTCTGGTTTTATGCTTTATAATAATAATAATCCTTGCATTTGATATAGCGCCTTTTCACGTTTTCGAGACATCTCAACGTGCTTCACAGAATATACCGTAAAGTGAATTGACTGTATATTTTGTGGGCAAAAATCTTCTTTATCTTCTTAAAGTTCAACTGAAATATAAAACAATTAAAAATACCCCAATGGAACTGCTCATTCCCCTTGTATAGTACTTTTCTCCCTTTTTTAAAAAAAACAGGGTTTGCCGTTGGACAGAATGATTCAGTGCAGTTAAAAATAGGGATGGACAGAGTGAGTCAGTGTGGGAGAAGGAATTCAAGACTTTTGATTACTGAGCAGGTGGCATCGATGTGTGAAGAAATGAAAATGTTTTCCACTATTGGGCCATGATTTTGAAATTTCCGTACTCATTTTTGGCATATCCTGCACCTATCATTTTACTAGTGAAGGCACCAGTAAAACATTTTGAGTGCAAAGATAAAACATGATGGCATTTTTAGTCATATTTCAACTCAGCATTTGGAAAATAGTGATATTTGTGACATTCGGTTACACTTGTTAATATCCTGGCACTCCAGCTAAAGCAGAGGTTAATGGGGGCATCAAATAATAATAATAATCATTGCATTTGATATAGTGCTTTCACATCTTCTAAACAGAATATACAGTTGTGGATTGAGGGACCAAATTATTACTTCTTTTTGAACGATTATTATCCCCGAAAAGCGATCCACTAATCGACTAACAACCAGGTTCCTACTTACTGAGATAAACGGAGGCGTGTGGAGTAAGGAAACTTGCCCAACATTTCGCCCTGCAGCGGAATAGAACCCAGGTCTCTCACTTGTGAGCTGAGCGCTCTAACCACTGAGCTACAGGACTCCACAATGGAGTTTTCAAAGTAATGAATGGTTTTAATAGAGCAAATCGAGAGAGAGATTATTGCACTGATCAGTAAGTCAGTAACAAGATGGCATAATTTGAGAATTATCACGAAAAGGAAAAAAGGAGGAAAGTAAAAATATTTTTAGACTATAGAATCTCTTCCTGCAAATAATACTTTAAAGCTATAAAGTATAATTAACTACAAACCCTATTAGGGGATTTGTTAGGGTAAATAGGGAGAAGTTGTTTCCATTGATAGGGGAATTATTAACTAGCGGAATTATTATAAGACAGCCACAAGAAGGAGAATTTAGGAGGACGTTTTTCACCTCGAGAGTATTTGGGATGTAGAATGCCTCGCTGAGTAGGGTAGTGGAGATGGAGTCCATTGTAGCTTTCAAGAGGGAAGTAGATCAACATGTGAAAGAGAGGGGCTTGAAGGGGTATGGGGATAAAGCGGGGTGGTGGGACTGAAGTGATCTCCTTGCTCTGTGAGCTGGTGTGGTCTCAATGGGCCAAATGTCCTGCTTCTTCACTGTGTTCCTAAGTTTCTGAATTCTATGATTGCTATATACTCAATGAAAACAGAAGTTCATTAATTCATACCACAGCAACAAACATTGACTGTTGTAACAATAAACATATGAGTTTCCTGGTCTGAATAAAAGCAGATGGAGCAGTTTCTCCCTCTGGTGGTGCAGGACAGACTCTGCAGGAGAGCCCACAACATTTTCAGGGCCTGAAAAATAATAATAATCCTTGAGTTTGATATAACGCCTTATCACGTCGTCGGATGTCTCAAAGCACTTCACCGGATATACTGTGAAGTTGACTGACTGTGCCAGTTGCACCAGCAGCATCCCACAAATAGCCACGGCAATGACAGTGAAACTAAGCAACAGACACAGTATTTGGAAATATTTGCATATGTATTCTAGAAAATGTCTTCTAAAGAAGAGCGATGTTTTAAGAACCTTGCAAGTTCAGTAATGACAACAAGTAAGCTGTCATGGGGGGGTGAAAATGTGGTGTATGTAATGGGAAATTAAAAACAGTGTCTCGTGGTGGTAACAGGATTGTAAACATGCTGACCCACCGGGAACAACTGTTACCAATGGGTGTGAGCTCAGAGAACAAAACTAGGCACTAAAGCATATTTGGAGGTGCTGTCTTTCGGATGAGACATTAATCCAAGTTTCATCTGTGTGTTCAGGTGGACGTTGAAGATTCCGTAACTATTCAGAAAGAAGAGGGAATCTCTCTCACTGTTCTGGCCAAAATCCCTCGTATACAATTGGTGATTCATTCCATGGCTGTTTCTGGGATATTGCTGTGCACACTTGGTTGATGCATTTCACCCAAAAAATATACAGTCAATCCACTTCACAGTATATCCTGTGAAGTGCTTTGAGGCAGCTCATTGTCATGGTAAGGTGCTATATGAAAGGCAAGAATTATTATTAGATTATCGTAACAGCATCTCCATTGAAAACTGTGTGTTTTCATTGAACTCCCTGTCACATAATCTTATCTCAATTCTGGGTTCTCATCAGACCTGAGATCTCATTGGATCCAAGATCAAACTGGAGCTGAGATTTAACCGAGAAGAATTTTTTTCCTAGTTTACTAACCAACAATTCCCTAGATCAATTTGTCATTCACTTCATTGCTGTTTGTAGGACCTTGTTAGGCACATATTGCTTACAAATACATGGTTACTATACTTGAAAACAATGCCCTGTGATGAGCTTTGAGATGTTTTGACATTATAGGCACTATATCAAATACAGTAATTATTGTATCAGTTATTATTATCTGTGATACATTTTAAGGTATTATTGTTTTTGTTTATTTCTAAATACTTCTGATTCTTTCCTCTATTAGAAAAAGTAACGTTTTGATTAAGCTGAGTTTTTCCTGAGTGTTCATTATATTACAGAACATAATATATTCAAAAATAAGTACGGTAATGATTGTAAATGCCAAACAACAATGTGTTTGACAGCACATTATATTCAGGACAATGTTAGTGGAGTGTGGCGTATGTCACATTATTATCTTGCATCTCAGAAACTTCCAGATTGCCTGTGAAAATAGTGACAATAACGAGGAAGCAACAATAGGATTGATTCACTTGCTATGACTTTTGGTTAACAATGTGTGGAGATTTATCAAAGTAAGATTCAACAGCGTAACTTTTTGAGATGTTTTTAACATAATTCTTTTGTGTTCATTCAGTTGGATAGGATCAGCACATGAGAATGGGATATCTACTTATTTCAGGTCCCAAGATGTTATTTTCTAATGGTCAGTAAAGTTGCCAACCTTTGTGGCATAAATGCATAGTGGGATTTTTATAAGGTAAGTGGATGCCACATATATCAGTAAATTTACCCACTGGTAGAATATCTTTCCCTTAGTGTCAGTATCAAGGATTCCTAGGTGAAGTATAACGCAGTTAAATACAGAGCAAACCTTCTGGAAAATAGGTCAAAAATATGCGTAATTCCTTTAAGTATTTCTTGTACTAATTAACACAGGGAATACTATAAAGAATAACACTGATTTCTTCCTTACCTAATTAAGATTAGTGTCAAGTCTATTCACTTACCTGAGTAACAAACACTCTGCTCTCATGCTCCGATCCTAACAGATCCTACATATCAGCTTATTGGCAACTCAGTAACAAGAGACAAGAAACTAACTTTGCAATATGGGTCATGGGTATACATACTAACTTCAAATAATGAATGTAAACATTTCATAGTGAACATCTGATGTTTACACAGTTATTTATCTTAATTAACACAAGAAATGCTTTAAGGAGTACTGAAAATTTTGACGCAGGCCAGCATCTGTGAATTTGCCCACTTCATATTGTGGCTCTTTGACTGAGATTGCAAACTTAGCACCTGTTAGTTCAGATTTAGAAGTGTTTAGATGCTGTGCACAAATGGTCACTGTGAATTGTATTGAAGGTGTCCAACCCCACCAAATTCAGCAGAGAGAGGAGATTTTCAACCACTCAGTTTTGAGCTTGATTCAAACCTAGGAACCAGAGGTGAAATATTTTTACAAGTCACAAACCTACCCCTGTGATTTTACTATTTGAAAAGGAAATCGTGATTGAACATCTTTGCGTCACTGCTTGCAATATTTTACATCCTTTATTTCAACTTAAGTGGAGAAAAAGCCCCTCAGTGACCTATGAATAATCTCCCATGTGTGGACTCATAAATCTCATATTCGACCAACATCTTGTGTGAATATGCTACTCAGCAATTATAAGTTAATTGAGAACATAGAAAATGTATTTGTGCCTCAGTTGCAATGTTCAATGTATATGGTACTAAGAACATGTTGAGCTGGATGGAAATGTTTACTCCTTCAAATGAATGTGATATAACGGTACTGTCAGTTACCTATAATTTAATACCTGACAGAAATCAATGTCAAAATTGGCAGCATTTTGTTTTCATTGTTCAATTTTTCACATTGTTACAATATTTTTCAGAATATACTCCCCTGATGTTCTCACATTGTCAATCACTCTTCCCAGACAACTGGGTCTTTGCATAGAACAGAGCAATGGAGGGGATAAGGAATGAGAATATGTGTGTGTGTGTGTCATGGACTCAGAGGGACGTAACCTATTAGAGACAAAGAACTTGCATTTTTATAGCACATTAATCATGCTGAAAAGCACATCATAATTATTACTGTCAAGTGTAGAGTTTTTTTTGGAGGGAAACATGGCAGCCATTGTGCACACAGCAAGGCCCCGCAAACAGCCATGAGGAAAATGATCAGTTTTCGTTGTCCAGGACACTGGGTCAAACTCCTTTGCTTTTCAGCTAGTGTTACGGAAATGTTACTATCCACGTGAAGAACAGGCAGACAAGGTATCAGTTTAACAACTCATCTGAGGGATAACACTGCCAGCTATTTAGCATTCCCACAGCACAGCTAGAGTGGCAATTTTGTCTGTGAACTCAATTCCCAATGTGAGATTTGTGCCTCACAATCTTTTTTTGAGTTTTGTTCTTTTGAGTCTGTTACCTCTTGTTTGTTCTCAGTGGTTCTATTCCATTTCAGATTTTTGATTAGATGCCGAGAAACATTTTAAATGATACTAATTCTTACGACAGGACACGTTTAACTTGCTGTTTGTTTTATCTACACAGTACATTTTACATTACTTTTTAAAAATCTACATATTTATTACTTGATTTTCAATTATCTCTTGCCGATTTATTTTACCTTTTTAATCTGTTCAATAACCTCTGTGATTTCTATTCTCGGTAACATTAAAAGAACAGTGTCTCTAATTTAAATCAATAAAGGCAGTGAGAAGGATGAAATTATTCCAACTGCAGTAGTGTTTCTGGACTGTTAGGGGTTTGGTAATATTTTTCTGACTGTTAAATATACGTTATTATTGCTAAGTCACATTTTACACTTAAGATCAGGTATTGAATTGTTACCACCTAATTAGAAAATCACCATCTGAACTGGAGTCCTGTAGCGCAGTGGTTAGAGAACTTGCCTCACAAACCAGAGGACCTGGGTTTCATTTCCAGGCAGGGCAAAACGTTGGGCAAGTTTTCTTAATCTACACGCCTCTGTTCACTTAGCAGTGAGTAGGAACCTGATTGTTAGTTGATTGGTGGATCGAATTTCCGGGAGTAATAATCCCTTCAAAAAAAAATTTGGTCATTCAATCCACGACTGTTTGTGGGACACTGCTGTGCACAATTGGCTCCCGTGTTTCTCCCACAAAATATACAGGCAATTCACTTTACAGTATATTTTGTGAAGCACTTTGAGACGTCTCAAAGACATGATAAGGCGCTATTGTTAAACACTCCGAGATGCTATTTTTGTATCTACGCGAAGATACAAATAGAGAGCTATATAAATGTAATTTGTTATTGCTGTTGCATAAGTGAGTAAATGTTGTAATCTGAGGTTATTATTCCGAATGTGCAGCACATTCAAGAACTAAAGTGATGTACTACAAAGAAACAGTACAATGAGGACTTCTGTTAGTTCTGGAAATATTTCAGTCACATCACCCTACTTCATCACTCGTGAATCGAATGCCAGACATAACATGATACAACAAACTAATTAAAACACAAGAAAATTAGCCATCTCACTTAATTGATAGCCAAAACCATGTGGCAACTCAGAGAAACCATGTAGTTCATCATCATAAAAACACTCTCAGGCATGTGTCATCATGTCATTTGTGTCAAATAACATTTAACATACTACACCCAGATGTAACTATGCCAGTAATTGTTTCTTTCCTGACATAGCCCATATGTCAGCAATTTGAGTTCATAATCCAGATTGACAATCTAATGCAGTGCTGGGGAACTATTCATAAATTCAAGAGAGTTTCTTGAGGTGTCTTGGGGAACACTCCCCCAGATTGATAAAAATGATCATTCACTTCATGGCTGTTTGTGGGACAGCACACTAAATGTAAGGATTATTCATAATATTATTATTATAAGTCTGTGTGGAACCAGGATCATAGCAATTCACATGCAAATTGCAATACTGTTGCACATCATTGCACATTGATCTTCTGTTTGCAATTGGATGTTGAGTGAAGTATGTATTATCACGTGTATAATATATGTGCTCTTGCACAAGTGGAAGCCCAGCAATTGTGAAAGAAATGTTGCTGTCTTTCTAGTTACTGCTGCAACGGCTTCATGGTGTTGCCATGAAGTACCAAGCATTAGTAATCTGATAAATGGCTGTATAGACAGGAAATTGGCTAATCTCTCCAATAGTATGTTTCGCCCACAAAATATACAGTTACTACACTTTACAGTATATTCTGTGAAGCGCTTTGAGATATCTCAAAGATGTGATAAGGCAGTCTATCAAATACAAGGATTATCATTCTATGATTATCCCCAGTGGGTCTCTGAAATGAGTTTAACACACAAAGATTCAGTGTCACAGCAAGTCTCACTTCAAGAGATTCCTGCATTCTGAGATTCCAGGTCACATCAAATAAGGTCACACAGTAATGGAATGGTTTCTTTGAGTAATCAGAACTATCTCATGGGATGTTCACCAGTGAAATCTACATATATTACCCTTTAACGTCAGATCTGTCTCTGTGGATATCTTCTGGGCCTCTGAATATCCTCCACAAAACATTCTTTCCTGGTCTGCCCACAACTCAGGATGCTGTGGCTGGTGCTTTGGTTGCTGCTCTTGCTGCTCCTCAATAATAATAACTGATACTAGTTCCCTTACACACTTTTGTTACTTACTTTTGTGTTTACAGTGCCCACCTATCACCTACCACATATTACCTTTATAACTGACCTTAGTATTGTGCATGGAAGTTTATTTCTTGAAATATCTCTATAAACATCACATGTGAAACATTAGTTTGAGAATAAAGATATTTGTCAAATTTACAGAGTGTTTCACTTTTTGCAGTGTGAGTTTCTAACACAACAAATGAGAATAATAATCTTTGAATTTGAGCAATTTACACAGCCACCTTATCACGTTGTAAAAATGTCTCAAAGCATTCACAGGATTTCACATTAAAAGTAGTATTTTATGCAATCAAAGACTTCAGCCTGGTTCAGCTGGTACCACTCCTGCCTCTGAGTCACTCAAATTGTTCTGTGTTCAAGCCCCACGACAGGATTTTGAGCTCATACTCTAGGCTGAAACTCAACTGCAGTGTTGGGGGATCACTGCATTGGCAGGATGCTCTCCTTCAGATGTTAAATCAAAGTCTCACCCGCCTGTTCACTATTTTAAAAGAGAAGATATGTCTCCTACCTAACAATCCCTCGGGTAACATAAGTTGCCAGTTGCTTCATAGCTACTTCATGCTTCAGTTCCAATGAAGGGTTGTGGACCTGCAACGTTGACTCACTTTCCTTTCTCCATAGATGCTGCCTGATCTGCTGAGTGTTCCCAGCGACTTCTGTATTTATATTATATAGTGCCCTTCACACGCAGTCGGGTTA
Organism: Callorhinchus milii; assembly: GCF_018977255.1. NCBI lineage: Eukaryota > Metazoa > Chordata > Chondrichthyes > Chimaeriformes > Callorhinchidae > Callorhinchus > Callorhinchus milii. Next base: position 72,811,913 of record NW_024704744.1, on the reverse strand, counting down.
AATTTGAATGTGTGTTCTAGCAATTTAATTGCGTGTCAAATAATTTTTCTATCTTTATCAATTTTTAAATCCCACCTTAAGACCCTCCTTTTTGATCGCTCCTATGGTCAATTCCCCCTCCCCTTTCTCTTTTGCTCAGCATCCGACCCTCTCATTGTGTAGTGCTCCAATATGCTAACTTGTGTGAAGGGTGCTATAAAAAGGCTATTGAAAATTTGGGTGCATGCTAATATTATATGGCACACTGATTTGCAATGTGTGTACTTCTTTGTACCTAGTTCTGGGCACCTACAGTCAGATCATATTTTTTTTTAATGTTACACTGCTAAAAGGAACCATTAACACCCTGACTTTGGTTGGATGTGAAGCTGCTTATGGCAGATATTGAATCTGCCATTCCACCTGTCGTGTTAAGATGGCATTCCGTAAGCCAACACGGAAATTAAAGTTTCAATGCATTTGGCAGCCAGCTCAATGAACATTGTAATAAACAGCTTCACCCCAAACATTCCTCTGTACACGTTTTCACTCATGAGTGATATACGGATGTGAAACTCTGCCTGGTTTGAATACTTTTCAGCATGGGGATGGATTTCTGCATGTGTCAGATATGGGCAGGCTAAAATAACAACAAAAACAACAAATTGCATTTATATAGCGCCTTTCACAAGGAGGGAAAGTCCCAAGGTGCTGGACAGTGAAGGGTTTGAGGCCGAACTGGGGGTTGGAGTTACGAGGGGTGCAGAGAATTGGGGTAGAGGTGGGAGGATGACCGATAGAACAGTCAAAAAGATTCTCTTGAGATCAGCCATGAAGGAATTTTATTACTTTAAGGAAGTGTTAAAATAAAATATATATACACTTTATGAATTTTATTTTGAACAAACGCATGGGGAGTATTTGGAGTATCCACATTGTTACTCTATTATCTGGTGAGTTTCATGTTTGACTGCTTCGATGCGAGTGAGAGTGTCAAAAAGATTAGGCTGATTAGCAAATGGTAACCCAAAGGCGCATAATGCTTCTTCAGATTAGTCAAGAGATCTGCTGAAGCATGCAAGAGAACTGCAGTGATTCTTAAATACAGTACTTTTGGAAAGAGGACAAGAAGGCATGAAATCCAGTACTTCATCCTGCCAGTCATTGGTAATAATGACGCACATACATCTCCGAGTGGTGTAATCCACTCTGCAATTTAATGCCAAGTTCCCTGTGAACAGTAACAGTTGTTCATTTACTTCTCTGTTTCTGGACGGCGACCAACAAGTGAATGCCGCACTTTGTAGCCAGTTCCAACTTCATCTAATCTTGGACTCTGGGTTTAGGAGAAAAGAGGATCTGTGTGCGCATTCCAGGAGCGATCTAACTGTGCAATCTCCATCTGATCTCCAGGGATCTACTGTCAAAAGAGAAAGGGGGGCTCTGTTTCGCCATCTCCCACCCCATCCCCCCAAGATATAAAATTCCCTCATCACTACCACAGTACTGTAAGCAAAGCTGGAAGGTACACATGTAACCATGACAATTATCTTGAAATATACACGATTTGAACTACTCCCCAAAAGCTGACCACTTGAAACTCACGTCAGTACAAAATAAACCTGAAAATGACCCTAGAGCATGTAGAAAGCAAATGTGGTGGAAATAGTACGAAGAATATATATATAACATATATATATACATTATATATAATATATATATCCCCTTTCCTCTGCTCCTTTGAACTTTCTAACTTGGTCTCAGTGTCACAGGTCCACAATGGCTATTATTATTTTAGTCACTCACATGGGATCCCTCATCAGTTACTACCGGTTTTATATTAACAGCAAAACTTCAGCATGGACTTATCTCTGAGTTCTATCTTTCCATTTGAATTCATCGAATCCAGTCTGCTATGGATGGATTGGGGAGAAAAATCATCAGCACGGCTCAATTGTTGGCTCTCGCTGACCAACAACAACAATTTGCATTTATATAGTGCTCCTCACACAGGGTAGTGTCCCAGGTATGTGTCATTATATTTTGGTCCAAGCCCCATGCTAGGATATGAATAGGCAATCTAGTCTGATACTGCAGAGCAGTGTTGGAGGTGCTGCCTTGTGGATTCATCTGCCTCATCATATACTTTTCCACGTCTTCACCACATTATCTGCCTCTGTCCCTCACACACAAAAAATTACTATTCTGGACTTGCCTTCTCTAACACATTCGTCTCTAGCTGTACCATCCATAATCTCCAGCTCATTCAAAACTCCGTCCTCACCTGTGCCAAACTCCACATGCACATCACTCAATTCTCATCAGGCTCCACTGGCTCTTAGCATATTGATTTCATGGTCCATACCTTCAGCTATAAATCATTTTATTGCCTTTGCTTTGCCCACAATATATACAGTTAATTCACCTTACATATATTCTGTGAAACGCTTTGAGACATCTCAATGACGTGATAAGGTGCTACATCAAATGCAAGGATTAGTATATTATATATTATTATTCATACCTCCTGATGTCTATGATCCTCTCCTAGCCCACACTTCTGTTAGCCCCCTCTGCTCAGCAAACTCAGGCCTGCAGCATGTCCCCCACCATCTCTGCCCCATCATCAATGGCTGACTCTTCAACAACTATGCCCCCACACTTTGGAACTTATGTACCCCTACTCCTGCCACATCAACCCCTCTCTATTCATCTTGAAATCACCTAAAAACCCATCTCTTCGACCATGCCTTGGGTCACCTACTTCCATCCCTCCACCACTCCACCCCCATCTCTCCCTTGGGAGTCAGAGGCACTTTCATTCCCACCCGCTCATACCTTCAGAGGTCCGCAGCCTGTGTAGCCTTGGTATCAGATGCTGTTTAGGAGTTGGGAGTCTCATCCGCTCTGTGTTTGTCTTCACAATGGCAGTGGTGAAAACTGAGCCTCAAATGGCATTTTTCCTTTAACACAAAAGCCTTACAAAGATGAATTGATCTTTCTTGTAAAAGCATATTGCTGGGAACCCGTGGGAAGCAAAAACCCAAACTCTTCTTTATCCAGTTATTTCTTTAAACCCATGGAATGTGCAGTGAATAAAATAATGGTGGAACAAACATCCGCTTTAAATGTTCCTTTTAACAGTCATATTCTCTACCCGTACTTATTCTCTACCAGTCGTGACACGCAATGCTGAAAGCCCTTTCCACTGCTGCTCCATGATATAGGGGTGGGTGGTACGGATCCCTACAAATTATACTTCACATGATGCCATAGAGCAGTACAAGTGGTGCCATCATTAAACAGGTATGAACAAGACCAATCAGGAAAGAACCCTGAAATTAAATAAAACATAAAATAAGAAAAAAACAATTGACAAGAAACAACTGATTTCTTCACCATGTAGCCATCTAGTCATACCTCTTTGACCATGCCTTTGGTCATCCTTCCACTCCCCATCCCCCTTGGCTCCCAAGCCCAGTTTGGTGTCATGCCCAGTCAGTGTCAAGTTCTTTATGATGTCCTCCCAACATGAAAAATTGTGCCCTATAAATGTAAATTAGCAATTTGTAGTAATAGTGCACTATATAAAGACAAGCTGTTGTTGCATTGTGCCACAAAATACACAGTCAATTCACTTAACAATATATCCAGTGAAGCGCTTTGAGATGTCTCAAAGATGTGATAAGACACTATATCAAATGCAAGGATTAGTATTATCATTATTATTGCATGTTCAAATGTGCTTTAAGATCCAGTATTCAAAATATGAAGAAAGCATTTTCCTGGTGGCTTGGCCAACAATCCTTCAGAGAAATTGACCATTCGCCTCCAGGGCCTTTGGGGGAACTTTTGCTTGACTGTGCATTTGCCACCAGATACACAGTCACTACACTTGATAGCAATTGCCTTTGGAGCCTTTCAGCTGCCTCGAAGTTCCAAGCGCTGCTTCAAATGCATTTTATTAGCTTAACTGATTGTAAGTCAAACAGAGTTTGACTGGGGAGAGAGTTTGATTTGTTGCGTAGGAATAAATTTAGTCCAAAGACGTCAATGCTCCTGCTGCTGTTGCTAGTGCCGCAAGCCTAGTGGTTGAGGATGCTCTTATTTCTTCCAAACAGAGATAGTATTGCCTGCTGTTTCACACAGCAATATCACCCCACTCAATTTGTAAGGAAATTGTGTCAAATAACCTGTGCTGTGAATCCCTGCACGTTACATACTCACATACAACATGCTTTTTTTGTGTGTGTGTGTGTGTGTGTGTGTGTTACGAAAGCATCCATAAATCTGAAATGTCTGAAATGCTCTAAATATACGAGCGTGAAAACAATAGCTCATGTGCAGCCAGATTAGGTCGAAAGAAAGTAAATGAGCGTGCAAAACGTTCATTGATGTAATGACAGGCGAGTGCAGCTATACATCTGGAGTCATTTGCAGCAAGAGACTGAAAACTGCGAGAATGTTACACGTACTGTGTTGTGTGTTGTGCGTGTGTGGGAAATAATAGCTTTAGGGTGTTAAGTGTGAACTCGGTAACTGATTTGTGGCAACAGATCAAAAATACGAGCGCCTGCAGTTCCGGATGGCACCCTGCAGCCAGGGATTTGAAATGTGTGCAAACCTTAGATCAGCTTTTTTTTTGCTGCAGATTTGAAATGGTGCGTGTCGTGGCGATCCAGCACACACGCACAGGCATAAATCCCGCGAATAGTCGCGCAGCCAAACTCCAGCATATGAATTGCAATTAGCATTAGACAATTGCTCTGTTGTGATCGTGAGCAGCAGTGAAACAAGGCTGTGAATGATAATGCAATTGTGAAGCACGGTTATTCTTATCATGTATGCAACTTATGCAATGAATAGCAGACCATTGTTTCTCGGTAAAGGTGATGGGGAGGCAAACGAATGAATGGCAAAAAAAAATAATCATTGAGCAGTTTTTTTAAAAAAAATACACATATATATATATATATTTCTGCACTGAAATCCCGATTAAATGCAATTTAAAATACATTTCGCCGTGTTTGCGTGAATGCTGCCGTGCTGTTCTTCTCCCCTGCTTCGTTTGCCTGAGGGGTGATTTTTTTTTTTTGGGGGGGGGGTTAAAAAAAATCCCATTATCGTCCCATTGAAAAGAAAACAGCTTAATGTGTCAAAGCCAGAGAGAGCATTGACGCAAGCAGCTTTGACGTCAGCAGCCGCTCTCCCTAAACCAACCTGAGTGTGTGTGTTTGCCTTCAGCAAAGCACTCAGCAGCTCCTCACTAAAGGTGCAGAACAGGAGAACTGGGGGGGGGGGGGGACATCTCCACACAACCCCAGCCTTCGAGACAACATCTACGCTATTGCAAATAGATATTGCCCAAATGCATATTTGATGGGCAATGATTAACTTGAACCGCACTCTGTCAAATGCGAGGATTATTTAAGGGGGTTATGTTCTCCCGATGTGTTCCTTCCACCCAAGTGATTTCAAACGTGTTCCTTTGATATATACAGACTAGGCAGGGAAACAACACCTCTATCTTCTCTGTACGTGCACTTTATGAAAGTAATGGAGTTTTTCTTAATAGAACCATTATAATCCCCATTATTCCGTGTGTCTGATGGTGATGCACGTAATGATGTTTCCCAATACCTGAATTTCTCTGGTGATTCCAAACATGTGCAATTCATTATGAATTGACGTGAATATCTGTTCCTATTATGCCCCCAAAATGTGCTGGCTCCAGCCACAGCAGCTTGCTCCAGATTGGCGCAACAAGAGCAGCTCTCAGTGCTATGACAGGGAATGAGGAAATTCTGGATGGAAACGATCTCTGGTTTGGCAGCGCTTTTCTGCACGATTTGCTTAACCTTCTCCGCTTGCGCTGGATCACTGACAGGGCTGGAGCCCATCTGCACCACAGTTAAACAAACCCTCACAGAGCCGCGTAAAGTGAAGGCAGCAGACCATCAGATAGGTCGGTGATGTGATTTTATTTTCAGATCGAAGTCTTCTTGGCGTCTTTCCCGACGTGTCCATCTATCATCACGTAAAACACGAGGTCGAGCTGTGCAGAGGCAACGAGAAGTTGTCCAAAGCATTGTGTGTTTTTTTTCTCGTGTGTGTGTGTGTTAATAAAGAGAAACGTCGATTTGTCTTTCTCTTGATCCTTTGCTTTTCCCACGGCAAGTGGTGACCCTCTGCCAATGAGAGATGTTTTTTTTTCTTGAGCATCCTCGCTGACTTGTATTGCGGTTGTTTCATTTCATTTTCCACGAGCTCTCTCTTTCCCCCTCTCTCTCTCTCTCTCTCACTCTCACCTGAAGCGTTACTGATAAAAATAGCCAAGGTCTTGGTCTGCCGATGCAAAAGTCCTGTCCGCAGAGACAACGATTGCGTGGGAAAGCGTGTTATCATTTTAATTGTAGCCGTTGATGTCATTAAGACTCGAGGTGTGGACGTCAATGGGTTCCCTTTGGACGCGAGTGCAGTGATACTGTCAGACTGCGTGCAATGCAAACTTCAACTTCCAGTCTCTCTCTCTCTATCTCTCTCTCTCTATCTCTCTATCTATCAGTCCGTCAACCCCCTCTGCCATGCTGTGGACATCCAGGGATAGAGAAACCAGCTGCGGATCAACCGATCGAAACAGGTGATTCAGATTTCCAGACCCCTGTGGGATTGCACCCAACGTGGACGTGATTCACAGGGGGAACAAAAACCAGAGGAAGGCAGAAAGGACAGCACCGTTTGTTCTGAGTAGGAAGCCACAAGTGAGAAGATTATCCCAGGTCGGTACGTGCCGAGCCACAGTCTGCACTGCTCCAAAGGGTGTCCTTGTTTTTTTTTCTCTCTCCTCTCTCTCTCTCTCTCTTTTCGATCAATAAGGACTCGAGTTCTTCAACGAGTCCCGAACCGGTGCTGAAGATGACTTGGACCATCGGAGGGGTCAACCGACGCTCACCGAGGCGTCCTTGGTTCGAAGGCTCTCTCCCCAGCAGGAGCGGGGTTGCTGCCCCCCCCCCCCCCCCCCAAGCAAGAAGTTGGAGAAGACTTTCTGGTTCCCAGCGAAGCAACTGCTCGGCGGAGTCGGCGTGATTTCTCGCCTGCGTGTGCGGTGTGCGGTGTGCGGTGTGCGTGGTTTGGACGAGAGGGAGACGTGTACCGATTGCGCTGCGGTGGGAACTCTCCAGTGGCGAGACGGCGAATGCCTCGAAGGGGAACCGAATTAGTAGCTGCAGCTCACACGTCTCGGAAAGGCATCCAAGCGACGCACCCATCCCAACCGAGTGGGGAACCATCGACTGGGCGACCAGGAAAACACCAGTGTGTGTCCCCCCCCCACCCCCCGCCCTCCCCATTCCCGACACCGCACCTGTTCCACACGCCCACGCAAACTGCTTTGGGGTGTTTTTTTTGCGCTCCTTTATGGGCAAACCCCCCCCACCAGTCTCGATCGCAGATGTGGAGCAGGATGATAGCCCATCCCGGGTGCTCGGTTGCCACTGGGCAAAAAAAAAAAAACGCCCGACCCATCAGGGCGACTGCGGGGTCGTCACCTCTCGCGCCGATCCCGGTTGCCGAGGGGGGAGTGCGGGGAGCGGAGGTTTTCACGCAAAAAGACCGCTGGGGATGTTCTTGGGCGCACGTGATCCACGAGCTTGAGGTCCGCAACTCGAGAAGTGCTTTACGAGGGCTCTCTTTCCAGGGGGAGAAGTCGGTGTGTTTCTGAACAACCCCCACCCACACTCCACCCACCACATCCCAGCCCCACCCACCACACCCCATCCCACCCCCCCCCCCACCCACCACCCCACCACCCCATCCCACCCCCCACCCACCACACACCCCATCCCACCCCCCCACCCACCACACATCCCATCCCACCACACACCACCCCCCCCACCACCCACCCACCAACCCACCACACACCTCATCCCACCACCACCCCCCCCACCCACCACCACCACACCCCCCACCCACCCCACCACCCACCACACCCATCCCACCCACCACACCCCCTCCCAACCCCCCACCACCACACACCCCATCCCAACCCCCACACCCCATCCACCCACCACACACCCCATCCCAACCCCCCACCCACCCCACCCATCCCACCCCACTCACCACCACCACCCCCCCCCCCCCCGCCCCACACACCCCAATCCCGATCCTTGACCAGTCCTGTTAAGTTGCAACCTAAGAGAAAGAAAGGGGAGAAAAAGCGGAGACAACAGGAAAGAGGGGGGGGGAAGCCTCCCTCCCCCCACCCCACCGCCCCTGACTGATCATCGTCCCCACTTGTGAACACCGCAAAAAAAAAAACCCGCATACGATCGCGGAAGTGAAGAGTGAGTGAGTGAGAGAGAGGAGAGAGAGGAGAGAGAGGATCGCCCTCACACGCTCTTGATATCAGTGGGATTTGCAAAACCTGCCTCCCCTTTAGCGAAGGGAAATTCCTCTCCCCCCTCCCCACCGCCCCCCCAACCCCCCCCCCCCCCCCCACACACACACACACACACATCCCCATCTTCTCCCGAACACAAACAGCGCGACGTAAGTCAACACCACCACCACCTCCACCACCACCACCTCTCAGATGTCGAAGAAACGAAAAACTCTTGAAGGAGGATCCCCGGTACCGGCAAGTCAGGCTTCGCCATGTTTCGGCACTGATGCTCAAGGTAAAAAAAAAAGTGAGAGCTTTTATTCCGAGACGTGGTTTTAGTGCAAAACCGACAACGTGCATTTTTTTTTTTTGGACACCACCAGCGAACCGTGCGTGGAAAAGTAGGGTGGGAGTGGGTGGGTGGGTGCGTGGGGTGTGGGGTGGAGGGGGAAGGATATTTCTACTCCATTGATCTGGAATGGGGGAGAATTATCTGTGCACATGAATTGCACCCCCTAACTAAATAGTCAGCAAACACACTTTGTGACTGAGCTAAGTCCAGTGCTCGTATTCGCGTTGGTGTGTGTGTGCTGTGTGTGTGCGGGAAGGCGATGCAACGCTGCAGGTTGTTTGCATGTAGTAACTTTGCCTGCGGTCCTGGCTGGAGAGACTGGACTGCTCGATGCAACTAATCAACCCCCCCCCCCCCCACCCCAACCCCCACCCCCCCCCCCCCCCAACACCTCCCCCCCCAACAAGTGCTCAACTGATCGGTGCGATTGAATGGCATTGGAGTTTAGACCGTAAGGGCACACACATCAGTCCTAAACGGACAGTCGCTATGCAACCAGTGACCTTGTGCAGATCCGATCCCCCTATCCCCCCCCCCCCCCCATGGTTTTGTGGCTTCTATGGCTCCTGACGTCAATGGACCAGGTTGCGTCACCGAGCGCTGGTTTGGGAACAGAACTGAAGGCTTTGGCACAAAGGCTGCATTTTCTAACACGATCGAACCAGCGGCCCGAGCTTCACCTCTCACTGGCAGCTTTCCTGCAGGGACCGTGAGACGTTCAGCTTTTGTTTGTTTTTTTAAAAAAATCCATTTATTTTCCCCACAAATGGGTATGCATTTGCCCCCCACTCCACTCCACTCCACCCCCAACACACACACACACACACACACACACACATCACCGTCGTTGCATTTTGTTGCAGGTTTTTTTTTTGACGTTGCAATGCGAAGAAGAAGAAGAAGTGTGTCGAGCCCTCGACTGCGAACACCCATCGTGTTCGTGCAGAATTGTGTTCGATTTGAATTCCAGCCAACCCACACATGGAGGATGTTGGAACTCACTCTTGCAGCAAGTTGCAAGTTAAAAGAGATGGTTGTCAGAGCGTTTATCAATTGCAAAACAGGGAACAACACATTGATAGATGCCCCCCACCACCACCCCCCCCCCCCCCCCCTGATTCTTACAGTATTGGGCTGGGAAAGACTTGATGGAAAATATCAATTTTACTCAACAGGTTTAAAAACTGGGCCTATCATGTGTAACAGTTGTTGGTTCAAAAATAGGAATTTCCACCAGTTAGGGGTTGTTCAGAGAAAACGTACATTTTGATGTAAAGAAATCCCAGAATTTGAGAAGACCTAACCAGCAGACTCGTGTAGATTATTTTTCCTTCATAAGTACAGGATCATTTGCTTTGTATTTTCCTGTGTACACCCATGGATAAAATCACACCAAAGGAAATCGTGGGAACAATTCAGTTGTTGCGATATTTCCTAAATAGTGGGTAAATATAATCCGTTGAGTGTGTCTAAAATACTCAGTCAGCCCATGGCCATCGAGTTAAGACACTGTACGCACGGTGCCATTTTAGTTTCTGGAAACACAAGGCAGTCATTTTGGGACGAGACAGAATTGAGCAGAAAAGGTCGGAATGAGCGCATGCCCACTTCAAATCATCAGTTTGAGCTTCTCTTTCCTGTGTTCAATTCTTACATGTTTTCCTGGTAAAATGCAGGGAACTCCGCACGTGGTAAAGGTTGTTTTTGTCTATTATTAAATTTAAAAATATATTTTTCTTAGCTTTTGCAAAATAATGATACGGGAGATCTGGTGCTTCCCCCAATATACTGATATATTGTGGATTGTCAATACCACAATATTCACATCTACTGGCTCTTGGTTAACCCTTTTGTGATCAATGTACAAAAATATCAACAATTTGTATTAAGATAGCACCCGGGGTAGGATCTCGAAGCATTTAACAGTGGCGGAGCCTGACGTCAAGCTGGGGAGGGGGATGGTGACCGTAGGCACAGTTGAAGAGAAAGGTGTTCAGATGTGATCTGAAAATGGGGAAGGAGCAAGCAAAGGGATTCAAGGAGAGAGTTCCAAAGTTTCATGACACAGTGGCTGAAAGCACCGCCATTGATGTTGGAGTGAAGCGGATGAGGGTCAAGGAGAAGGTTGAAGCCAGCTGAGCACATGTGGCGGGTGGTGAAGTTGGGAGTAAGTAGGTTGGAGAAGTAGGGAGATGCCAGGGCATGAAGTGATTTGTGAAAGAGTGTGAGAATCTTGAAGATCATCTGTTCTGTAATAGGTGAGTCAGTGAAACCTGCCGAGGACTGATATGATGGGATAAGGATTTTAGGGTAGGTGAGTATACAGGCAGTGGAATTTTGAATTTATTTGATTTTGTGGATAGTGGACCTGGGGCATTAGAAAAATTAAGGCGAGAGGTGACAAAAGCATGGATGAGGATTTGGGCTGTGTTCGGTGTGAAGTATAGTCGGAGGTTGGCAATGTGATGGAGGTGGAGGAAAGCGGTTCTGATCAGTGCCCAGATGTGTGGTGGGAAGCATAGCTGGAGATCGAACCTGATGCCTCGGTAAGATTTAGCGATAGAGAGGTTGAAGAGTTCAGAGTCACAGGAGAAAAGATATTGATGGGAGCCAAGGAGAGTGGATTCTGTCTTGTCAACATTCTACTGCAGGAAGTTTGCGTTCATCCAGGCCTTGATGTCTGACAAGCAAGCTGACAGAACATCAGCGACCTGGTCTCGCAGCTGAAGGAGGAGAAGTAGATTTGGATGCCACCTGCATACATGTGGAATTTGACCCCATGTCTGTGACTGACATCACTGATAAGAAGCATAAGGAAATAAGGAAAAGATGGGAGCCAAGGTTGGAGCTTTGAGGTACGCCACAGATGATCATCAGGAGCAGAAGGAAAAAACATTTGTTGAGACAAAATGATGGCGGTTGGTCAAGTAGAACTCGAACCAAGTGGGTGAGGTGACACTAAGGTGGATGAGGGAGGAAAGGTGTTGGAGGCAGATAGCGTGATTGTGTTGAATGCAGTGGAGAGGTCCAGGAGGACAAGGAGACAGAGGGAGCCCTGGTTACAGAGAGAGAGGACATAATTTGTGACTTTGATGAGCATTGCGAATGATGAGCGAATGAGTCGGTAGTTTGTAAGGGATCGAGGGAGAGTTTTTTGAGGAGGGAAGTGGTGAAGTGGTTTTGAGGTGGAGTGGAATGGAGCCTGAGGAGAGGGACTAGTTGATTGTGTCTGCCAACAGGGGGCAGAGAAAGAGAGTTGGATGACAAGCAGCTGGGTGAAGAGGGTGTTGAGGCAGTAGTTGCTGGACTTCATATGGGTGATGATGAATGAGAGGGAGGAAGAAGAAATGGAAGCAAAGTACTGTATGATGGGGCAGTGATGGGAGTCATGTTGGTAGGAGAGGGTGATGTAGAAGGCAATGGGAAGCTGCTAGGAGAGATGGGGGAAGAAGAGGAGGCAGTCAAGTGGATGTTTTCTATCTTTGAGATGAATGTCCATGGGGGCATCGAGGATGTGTTGAGTGATGAGCATTGTAGATGGCACTTTGGGGTTATTTTTGGACTCCAGAATGGCCTGGGAATAGAAAACAGTGAGAGGGAGAGGTGCTAGGCATGAAAATCCTCGAGCCACATTGAGGCCGGTTTTGTGCCACTTGCCTTCGAGTATCCGGGTTTGGGATTTGAGGGAGCGAAGGTAAGTGTTATACCAGGGGAAGTGGGTGGGTTTGTAGACACTCCTGGATTTCAGGGGGGCAAGGGAGGTGAAAGTTGAGGCGAGATGATGGCTTAGCAGCTTGACAGCTGCAGCAGGATTGCTGCAGGTGGAAGGCCAGAGGAAGAAAAGGTCCAGGATAAGAGGGTGTTTGTGAAGGACTCGGGGGGTGTGGGGGGAAGCTTTTTCCAAGAGCAGAAAAATATATTGTAGGGCTTAGATGAGCGGAGGGGGATATGAGAGGAGAAGGAGATGAAGAAGTGGTCGGAGATGGACTGATCGGAGATGTCAAGGTGCTGGGTAATGACGAGATCGAGGGAGCGGCCAGGGTTGTGAGTTGGGAAGTTTATAAGGTTTAAGGAGGAGAGGAGAACTGTGAAATCAGAGGTGATGGGGCAGGAGGGATTAAGGTGAAAGTTGAAATTGCCCAATATGAGCAGGTGTTCAGACCAGAGGCAGAGGGTTGAGAGGAGAGAAGAGGTTTCGGAAAGTATTTAAATTACTGAGTGGCTTGAGGTATCAAGTGTACATTTTTGCAGTGTTACATTAATTCTGGGCTAGTAAATGGCCAAGTAGCAACAACAACAAATTAATTTGTATAGCACCTTTCATGTTGAGAGGACATCCCAAGGAGCTGGACAATCAGTGTTTCGGACCTGAGCTGGGGATTGGTATCGGGGAGGGCAGGAGGGGAAGGAGGGTGACCTAAGGCATGGTCGAAAGAGGAGGGTCTTGAGATGGGTTTTGAAGGAGGCAAGGGAGAGGTGAGGTGGAGGGATTGCAGGATGGAGTTCCAGAGGGTGGGGGCAGAGTGGCAGAAGGCCCGCCTGCCAATGGTGGGGCGGCCGAGGCGGAGGAAGTGAAGGAGGCCGGAGCCCACTAAAAACAATAGGGGCCGTATATTCTTTTACAATACTCCTATTTTCTCCCACCCAGTAGATTTCATTTGTATTTGAATCTGTAACACCTTTATTTGACATCCTAAAAAAAAGAGAAAAAATGATTGCAAAGCTGTAAGTAGTTTCTAATAAACAATAGGAATATGGTGTGAAAGGTGAAAAACCCTTTGTTTTTCTACATCATTGCAAGTCATTTCACCCACAAAATACACAGTCAATCCACTTTACAGTATATCATATGGCGTATTTTGGGATATCTTGATGATGTGAGAAAGCACAAAATCAAATACAAGGATTATTATTTAATCCCTTTTAAAATAGTCTTCTCAGACTATACATCATCAAATTTGACGGGGGAAGAAACTGAGTGGCCTCTGCCATTGCACTGAGCAATCGACCAATTATGTTTTACAATTAATTGATTTTCCTCTTGTGAGTAAGGGCTTAGACTGCAACCAACCTTCATTCACAACTAAAGTGGGTGAGATTGTGAATTCCGGTGTGTGGGACATTAATAGTATTTACCGCTCTGTAGCATTTCACATTGCTTTTCTATACCTCTTGGTCACTCTTCTACATTCTTCCAATATACTATACAGGAAAAAAACGATGTATGATAGTATGTCGAGAAGTGTTTAAGACACTTGATAAGTAGAAATGACAATGCATCTTGAGTGTAAAGGTTGCGTAGTTCACACAACCATTGGATTCTTGAATATGTGGTTCGGCCTTCAACACAGCACTTAGCATTACTTTTTAAGCAGCGCTACACCAAAGGGCACAGGGTAAAATCCTACTCAATGCTGAGTTAGCTAATGGAACTGACAGCCGGGGAAGCAATCGAGCACCATAATTGGCTACAGAGTTCTGGATTATCTGCAGCCTGTGGAGGTAGGAGTTGGGAAGGCCGACAAACAGGGCGTTTGCATAGTCGAGCCTGGAGGTGATGAAGGCATGAACAAGAGTTTCAGCGGCCTGAGGGGTGAGGTAGTGGCGGAGTCGGGTGATGAGAAAGGAGAGAAAAGAAAATACTAGCAAATCCATTGTGATTTGGTTGCACATGTATTTATGATTCTACGTTATGATGATTGAACAACTTTAGTACGATATATATTCAGTCACAGCATTTCCCAGTGATTAACATCAGAATATTTCTGTACGAATGTGCAGAAGAGGTAATACAGTAATTCGTCCTTAAATGTGACCGTCATGCAGTGAGGAGGCACAGGGCACTGGCAATTACTATCTTCATGAGACTCACTGTTGGAAACAAAAATCGACCAAATAAAACCTTTGTATGAATTAACAGGATATAATTTATGTGGAACATATGACTTCCTGCTATTTAAATGTTGACTACCACTTGATAAATTGTGTGTCAATTAGGTCTGTGCCTTGAAATCTCTCCCTGATATTTATTGTTCTCACTGTTTACTGTATCATTCCCTCCAATAGATTCTAGCCTTGCAATCATTTTAATTTCTTTCAGAATAAACCATTTGAGGCCTGAATATCCATTGATTCTTAGCCTATATGACACTTTTAAACTTTAAGATTGCACAAAATTGTGGAAAATTCATCAATTTATATTTTACTGGGATGCTTTTGCCCACAAAATACACAGTCATTGCAATTTGCAGAAAAAAATGAGAAGTGTTTTGGGACTTCCTCCCAAAGTGTGGAGTCCTGTAGCTCAGTGGTTAGAGCACTCGCCTTGCAAGCGAGACACCTGGGTTTAATTCCAGGCAGGATGAAACCTTGGGCAAGTTTCCTTACTCCACACATCTAATAATAATCCCTCCAAAACAAACCAATAATAAATTGGTTTTCAATCCACGACTGTTTGTGGAACACTGCTGTGCGCAATTGCCTGCCACGTTTCGCCCACAAATATATGGTCAATTCACTTTACAGCATATTCTGTGGAGCACTTTGAGATGTCTAGAAGACATGAAAAGTGCTATATCAAATGCAAGGATTATTATTATTAATGTGAAGGCGCTACACCAAATGTAAGGATTATAATCATTATTACTCATGTTCTTGCACAATCTTAAATGTTAAGGTAATTAACTTAAGGTTAAGATCATTGAAAGCTTTGTGCCTCCAATGTCAATCCATTGCTCTCTCCTCATTAAAGCAGTATTACACAGTACATTCAGCATTAGACACAGATGTTGGCAATACTCAATTATATTGGGAAATCCCATTAAAGGCCCACATCCCCAAAGGGGATGATTGTAACATTGAATAAAATGTTTACCGCAATGTGGTAGCGTTCACTTCCCAGGAAGTGCATCTTCAGTTTGGACCTGGATTGTCGCCATGTCTGATATTCCTTTTAGGTAATGTGAGTATTATCATACATTTTATAATAACTTCTTGCATTTGATATAGCATTATTCTTGCATTATCACGTCTTCGAGATGTCTCAAAGCGCTTCACAGAATGTACTATAAAATGAATTGATTATATATTTTGTGATGCAAAATGCGGCAACCAATTACCCACAAACAGTCATGGACTGCTACAGGAGCTACTACAACAACAACATTACATTACTGTAGCACCTTTCATGTCGGGAGGATGTCCCAAGGGCTGGACAGTCAGAGTTTTGCACCCGAGGTGGAGGTTGGGATTGGGGAGGGCGGGGGGGGAAGCAGGTTGATCAAAAGTACAGTTTGAGGAGGCTCTTCAGATGGGTTTTGAAGGAGGCAAGGGAAGGGACGAGGCGGGGTGGGGTGGAGTTCTAGAGTTTAGGGGCAGAGTGGCAGAAGACACGGCCGCCAATGGTGCAGTGGACGAGTTGGCGAATGTGAAGCAGGCCAGAGCCTGCTGAGCAGAAGGAGCGGACAGGATGGTAGGAGATTAGGAGGTCGCAGAGGTAGGGGGGAGCAAGACCATGGAAGGCTTTTGAAGGCGAGGACCAGGATCTTGAACTGTATCCTCTGTGTGCTGGGAAGCCGGTGGAGTTGGGCGAGGATGGGGGTGATAGGGTCTCGGAGCCTGGTGCGGGAGAGGACACAGGCTGCAGAATTCTGGATAATCTGCAGCCTATGGAGAGAGGAGTTAGGGAGGTCGACAAGCAATGAGTTTGCATAGTCAAGCCTTGATTTAATGAATGCGTGTATGAGGGTTTTGGCGGCCTGCGGTATGAGACAGTGGTGGAGCCGGGCGATGTTGCGGAGGTGGGGGAAGGCAGAGCGGATGAGATGGTGCGGGGGCTATAGGAGATATCATTTGTGGAGATGAAGTGGAGGCGATGTGAGAGGTACGATCCGAACCAGTCCAGGACAGAGCCGTGAAGGTTGATGTGAGTGGAGGGGCAGTGGATGAGGATACAGCGGTCAACGGTGTCGAAGGCAGCAGAGAGGTCAAGGAGGACGAGGAGGCAGAGGGAGCCCTGGTCACAAATGGACAGAATGTCATTTGTCACTTTGACCAGGGCTGTTTCTGTGCTTTGCGTGGCACGGAAACCCGATCGGAGGGTAAATACTAACTTATTTTATTTGCAGAATATTTGTTTTTCCATGGATGTTGCACATTTGATTAAGTTATACCGGGTCTACAAATCCAGATCATTAATGTACATGAGAAGCAGGTTGAGCCCCTGTACAGAAAACTGAGGTGCCCTGCTTCATACATTCGACAATTTTGACTAGTGGAGTAAAAAAAGAGGTTCAGAACATCTCCCAGAGGATTATCAAGGTATTAAATGATTTCCCAGGGGTGACTGTTAGAACAGAGTTAATTGAGATATTTAAAAAAGAAATAGACAAGCACATAATAATAATACTTGCATTTGATATAGCTCCTTGTCACATGTTCGAAACGTCTCAAAGCACTTCACAGAATATACTGTAAAGTGAATTGACTGTATATTTTGGGGACAAAACGTGGCTGCCAGTGTCCCACAAACTGTTGTGGATTGAGTGACCAATTTATTATTTTTGTTTACATGCAGAGGAAAGGCAAAAAAGGGTATAATAATATGGGGAAGGAGCAGGGAATTGAGATTAAGTTGGATGGCTTCTTGGAGGAGTAAAGATTGAGCTGCTCCAAAAATGGGCTGAATAGCCTCCTACAATATGGTACATTTCATTGGTTCTATGTCACAAATGTTCTCTTATTTAAAATAACATCAACACCTTTGAACCACCAAACATTCATTCCAACAATTTTATAAAGAAGAAATCCTAGACTCTGATGGCGTACATTTTTTCTCACCTTAACACAAAACACGATTGTCTCCAGAACTTGTTTAGGAATTGAACTCTTCAAACCTTTATGAAGCCTGGAACCTTAAATGAGACAAATGCACATAGCCCCTTCACTTACTTGTAACATCTAGAAATACCCAAGGAGGGTCAAGCACAGAGGATAGGAAATCTAAGTAAAAATAATTAATAACGATCTGAAAAAACTTGGAAAAGATAAATGACATTCTATTGAACAATGTCCAAAAGAATATTATCAAAGTCATTGTCACCACAGAAATTGTATTATGGTCAAAGAAAAGATTGTAAAGAAAATTCTGGATGGTGAAACATCTTTGGAGTCCCATGTATAGTAAGTTTTTATGACAGTTACTTCTTCCATGCAAGCTCCCAGTGCAGTGCAAGTAGAACTCTACATAAATGCAACTTTGGCAGAACATCAATGGCAATATTTTGCTTGCAAACAGAATGTCCTTTGGGCAGACTTCACGTGCTCTTGCCAGCTTGGCTTAATTAGTAAGACGTTCGCCTCTGGGTCAGAAGATCGTGGGTTCAAATCTCCTATTGGGACTTGATCTTATAGTCTAGCTTGGCTCTTTTGTGTGGTACTGGATTGGGGAGTGAGGAGGTCGAAGAGGTAGAAAAGCTTAGACTCGATGCCTAGATTGCCCACTGGTTCGGTGAGTCTGAGGGAGAGTCAGGGAGGTTGAGGAGTTCAGATCCACAGGAGTGAAAACATTGAAGTATGGCTTCAGTCTTGTCCACATTCAGCTTCAGGAAGTTTACACTCATCCAGGCCCTGATGTCTGCCAGACAAGCTGATAGAACATCGGTGGACCTGGAGTCGATACTGGAGGAGGCAAAGTAGATTTGGGTGTCATCCGCATACATGTGGAAATTTACCCCGTGTCTGTGGATGACATCGCCCAGAGGGAGCATATAGATGAGGAAAAGAAGAGAGCCAAGAATGGAGCCCAGGGTACCCAGCAGGTGACTGGGCCGGGGCGGGAGGAGAAACCATTTACCGAAATGAAGTGGAGGTGGTTGGTTATGTAGGACTCAAACTATGCGAATGTGGTCCCATTAAGGTAGATGAGGGAGGAGAGCCGATGGAGGAGGATGCAATGGTTGACTGTGTCGAATGCGGCGGAGAGATCCAGGAGGATGAGGAGGGAGAGGGAACCCTGGTCACAGAGAGAGAGGACATCGTTTGTGACTTTGCCAAGTACTGTTTCTATGCTGTGGGCAGGGCGAAAACCAGACTGCAGGGGCTTGAGGAGTGAGTGGAGGGAGAGGTGTGACTGAAGTTGACCTGCAACAATGCATTCCATGACTTTAGCAAGGAAGGGTAGGTTGGAAATGGGAAGGTAGTATCAGTGATTAGAGATCGAGGGTAGGTTTTTCAACGAGGGGTGTGATAACAGCGGTTTTCAGGGGGAGTGGAACAGAGCCTGAGGAAAGAGACTGGTTGACCATGTCGGCCAGCAGGAAGGAGAGAAGGTGGAGTTGAGTGACCAGCATCTGGGTGGGGATAGGGGTGAGGCAACAGGTGTTGAACTTCATGCAAGTGATTGTGGTTGAGAGGGAGGAGGGAGAAATGGGGACAAAGGAGTGTAAGGAGGGGGGAGTGGCAGGAGCCATGGCCAAGGTAGAAGGCAGTGTGGATGGTCTGGGTGGGGCAGAAGGGGATATGGTGTGGGAGGACGATGAAGCCAAGTGGATGTTTTCAATCTTTGAGGCGAAGAAGTCTAGGACCTTTTCACTCTTGGCATTTGACGTGAGGATAGAGGGGGCTTGAGGGGGTGCACGGAGGTGGCGATGGACGGTGTAAAACAGTGTCTTTGGGATCTTTTTGGCCTCCAGGGTGTCTTTGGAATAAAAGTCAGTTTTGACCTGTGAAAGGGAGAGATGTTAATTGCGGAGGTGCTCAAGCCACAGCTGGCGATGAATCGTGAGGCCGTATTTCTGCCATCTGAGCTCGAGCATCTGAGTTTTGGTTTTAAGTGAGTGGAGATGACTGTTGTACCAGGGGGAATGGGGGGATTTGGAAACAGCCCTGGATTTCAGGAGAGCCAGTGAATTAAAGGTTGTCGGAAGATACTTTCCTTCAGATGAAACATTGAACCAGTCTTGACTGCTTGTTCAAGTCAGGTGATTTTTCGAAGATCTAATGGCACTCCTTAAAAACAAGAGAGTTTCTCTCGATATCCTTGCTAAAATTCCCACGGATTAATTGATCATTCACCTCAATGGCTGTTCATGTGACTTTGCTGTGTAGAAATGGCAACCGTGCTTGTCTAGAAAAAGTCACTAAATGTGCCAGGAATTACTAAATAGCCATTTGAGATGTTTTGACATGCTAGGTACTACAAAATTGCAAATTTTCTTTTATGGTAAGTTTTTCCAAAATGTCATCTGCATTTATGCTTGTAAGTATACCAATGACAGCTTGCATTTTATCTTCTCCAATGAGTTTTCATCTCCATTTCATCCATTGCAGAAGCCAACGATTTCTGAGAGCAAAGGGAGAGGATTTCAATGGCAAAAAGGAGTTGTCACCTCTAGTCTGTGAGCACTAATTGTCCAGTGAGGGAATCCACAATCAGCTGGTGAGCAGAGAAATGACCCAACACCATTACCAGACCCTTCACAAAACATTCCTGGAGGTATCTCAAACTCTCAGTGGGTTCTGTACCATCAGATGAGAAAGCATCCTAGCCACAAGAGGCAGATTTTAGCCTTGGTACATCCCTCAATATCGCAGAAAGAAAATGGAAGAGGGTACATGCCTACTGAAGCCAGCTTGGATATAATAATTATAATAATAATAATACTTACATTTGATATAGAGCCTTATCACGCCATTGAGACATCTCAAACAACTTCACAGAATATAGTGTAACGTGAATTGACTGTATATTTTGTGGGTGAAACACGGCCAATTGCCCACAAACAGTTGTGGATAATGTGGGTTCATCAGACATTGATTACTAAATATAGTAATCCCTTCATGATGTCTTTATGTTTACATAATTGATGGAGCAAATGGTCTCTCTGGTCAGTCTGCTCACTTAAATAATGTTAAACTTGCAATTCTCCCAATTGTCTAACCTTTTACTACCTTTCTCCTGCATTTGAGATGAGAATGAATCACAGTTTTTCTCCCTTCACAAGCATAAATAATAATAATTCTATAATAATCCTTGCATTTGATATTGCGCTTTGAGACGTCTTCACAGAATAAACTGTAAAGTGAATTGACTGTATATTTGTGGGTGAAACGCGGCAGCCAATTGCGCACAGCAATGTCCCACAAACAGTCGTGGATTGAAAATAACCAATTTATTGTTTTGTTTTGGAGGGATTATTATTAGGAGTGTGGAGTAAGGAAACTTGCCCAAGGTTTTGCCCTGCTTGGAATTGAACTCAGCTGTCTCACTTGCAAGGCGAGTGCTCTAACCACTGAGCTACAGCGCTC
This sequence comes from Callorhinchus milii, assembly GCF_018977255.1. Classification (NCBI taxonomy): domain Eukaryota; kingdom Metazoa; phylum Chordata; class Chondrichthyes; order Chimaeriformes; family Callorhinchidae; genus Callorhinchus; species Callorhinchus milii. Next base: position 72,790,896 of record NW_024704744.1, on the reverse strand, counting down.
CATGAGTTTGAGGAAGCACTTCATTATTAAGAACGTAGCCCTTTAAATTTTCTTGGTGCTAATTTGGACTTTCTTGCATTCACTGTTTCTTCTGGCATTTACTTTGTGCTATACAGTTATACAAGCAATGAGAACTGGAGGAAAGTAGTCAATGGGAACGTTTATGAGAGAAAATGAGGTAAATGGAAAAAATATGTGTTCGACAAAACCAAGTGTAGCCAGAGCTCCTCCTATGGCCAGTGAGTAGCAGTCATATATGGCCTAAAGTTTTCACCTAGTTTAGATGTTAAGACTGTTTCACCTTCACATTGAAAATCATAAAAATTCATTGTAAAATCCTACAATTCCATTTCAATCATAATTCAAAAAATGCTTTTTCCCAGTTCTCAAAAGGAACTGCTCAATCTTAAATTTTAAGATAAAATGGTCTTAAGGTTAGGACTGAGTAAAATGTTTGGCCTTGAGAGCAGAGAATAGTAGGTTATAATTCTGGTCTGTGATGAAATTTTCCCTTTATTCACTGGTAGTTCTATATTCCCTGTATCAATCTCTTCAGTGAAAATGGGGACAAAGCATTCTGGAAGGACTGGGATTACATGGCTAAAGGGCCTCTTCATTCATATCTCGCTTATTCTGGCAATTAGTGTATCAGATGCGTTGTCCCAGTTTATTACAACCATGGTATCAGGGAAGAATTGCTGCCACATACATCTAGAACCACCCGTTGGAGTTGTCCAATTGCACAAGACGTTCTGCAATACAAATAAACAGTACAAACTCTGCTCTGACCCCTTGTCTCAGTGGCGCTTCTCAGACTCCATGTTGCCCTGCCTTCGAGCAAACTGGCCTATAATAGAACCGGGATCAGATTCCCTTGACATCGTCTGTGCTGTCTGTGTCAGTTCTGAAATGTGTTTTGAATGGCCTGGTGATGACGATAATTGATGCATTCCAGATTAAATCAGACCCTCTCCAACTCCAATGTGCAGATGATCATGTCGCAGCATTGAGGATAATAGGCATTGCAGCTGACAGTGGTTTAAGATTGACTGGTTGGTGCATTGTCCCTCACATCTGGAGCCTTGATCGAAATCCATCCCAGACTGATGAGTAAATATCTCATCTCTGCTCCTATGTATGATTTAGGTGAAATTAATTGAGTTAGATTTAATCCAGTTTGAAATCAACTCATAGCAAATTGGGAGTGTCGCTCAGAGTTGTTTAATTTGCGAGAATAAAAACATGAGGTTGGGGTGGAATACCAACCATCTGGAATACCGACAATCTTTGCTCTGTTTTGGTCCTATACTGCACTGAACCTGGTAATGCTTGTTGCTGCTTCTGGATGGCTGTCATGCTTCCAACCATCCGATTGAATGGATTTGAACATTTCGTGTTCAAATTCATTCAATCTCTTCACTCCCTGGAACCGCCCTTCGTCTCTGAGCTCCTCACTCCCCAATCCACTACCCAGCGCTTCCTACTCGTCCCTCGCACCCTCTGCCCCACCATCGGAGGCGCTCTTTCAGCTATTGTGTCCCAAAACTCTGGAACTCAATCCCTCCACCTTCTCCGGGCTCTCCCCTCTTTCAAGTCCTGCCTGAAAACTCTCCGGTTCGACCATGCTTACGGCCACCTCCCCTCTTCCCCTGGCTCAGTCAGGCTCCGCCACTGTTAAGCGCTTTGAGACGCTACCCTGCATGGAGGACTCTATATAAGTGCAAGTTGTTGTTGTTGTATGCTTTACAATTATGAATGAATACTGCTGAGTCCTTAATTGTACAAAGCCTGGGGTGTGTTTTGCCTAAAGTAGCAGAAAGTTATGTGAATATCATTTCCATGAAGCTCCTCCATGATCCATGCATTTGGTAGTGTCACTCCTAATTTGCTACTAATTGATATAAGTGTTAGGCTGGCTCAGTTCTTAGCAGTCTTGCCTCCGAATCAGAAGGTTGTGGGACCAAGCCCTACGCTGGGACTTTGAATTCACAGAGTTCAGATAGACACAACAATGCATATTTTCCTAGAAAATGCTCAGTCATTACACTTTACAGTAAATCCTATGAAGCACTTTGAGATGTCACCCCAGTGTGAAACGTGCTATATCAAATGCAAGGGTTTATTATCGTTATGCTTATATGCCTATATCGAAATGTCTGAAAGCACTTCACTGGGAATTGCTGTCAAATGTAGTGACTGTATTTGCAGTCAAATAGGCATAGAAAGCCAAGAATTTCTGAAAATTACAGTGAAATAACTGTCTGTAAAGTGCACCAAAAGTTGCATTTCGGACAATCAATCTTCTCATTGCCAGCACTAGAATTATAAAATAATTCCTGAATTAATACAACACCTTGTTACATTGAAATATCTCAACCCTTTATAAATGTTACTTTGAAGCAGAGTAATCAATGTCAGGTTGTTAAATACAGCAGCTAATCTGCACCCACAATGTCCCACAAACCCAGTGAGATGAATGACCTATTGATGTTTTTTGGTGAAGTATAGTAGTATATTGGCCACAATGTTCTTCTTCAAGATAGTGCCATGGGATCTTTAACATCCAATTGTATTACAAACAACAGCAACTTGTATTCACATAGCGCCCTTCACGTGAGGTGGTGTATCGGAGTGCTTAACAATAGCAGCGTTTGACACCAAGCTGGGGAGAAAGGGGAGGTGACCGTAGACACAGTCAAAGAGGAAAGTCTTCAGGTAGATGGGACCTTGGTTTACGTCAAAAGGCTGGTTTCTCCCAGCAACGCTGTACTCCTTCAGTAGCTTAGACTATGAGATCAAATCCTGTTGTGGGACTTGATCCTGAAATCTTCTGAACCAGAGACAAGTACTATACCAGCTAAGCCAAAAGTATAGAAAACTTACTTATAATAATAATAATCCTTGCATTTGATATAGTGCCTTATCCTGTCTTCAAGATATCTCAATCTTGTGATCTTGTGACACATTGATCTGTTGTGCTGCTAAATGTGACAAAGTTAACACAGGCCCAGTTTTCTGAAATCATTTTGAAATGCCAGACAGTTGCTGAATAGAGCTCACATCAGCTCAATTTTGTGTTTATATTCATCTTCATTTAAGGGAGATATTCATTATTTACAAAAAGTTGATCTCATGATTGCCTGAGACTTGACAATTGTAGATCTGGTGTTTTCTCATTGAGAAGTCTGACAGAGTCTCAGTTTCAGGCCATCTAAGTGTTGGCTCCATTTGGGCTGCACACAATGGCCTCAGGTTTGTAATTATCTTTACCATTGGCTCCAGATTTTATTTTCCTTGGGTCTATTCACACAGGACTGGATTTGGTGAGTGGGCTAGCACAGATATGTCACTTAGAACAACCTGGCATTCAGAAGTGATGTTCCAATTATGTTGATTTTTAATTGTGTTTTGTTTTTTAAATCTCAATTTCTTTTTAAATTTGGTGCTTTTAGAGATACCACAGCATTAACGTTTCTATAGATATAGCATTATATGATAATCCTTGAACTTGAATTTCAAAACATCTCGGAGCAATGGCAGGATTTTACTGCAAAGAGTAATTGACTGTATTTGTAGGCTATGGTCAGAGCTAACTTCTGCACAGCAACGTTCTACAAGCAGCCATGAAGTGTATGATCAATTTTATCAGGGGATTATTGCCAGGGCAATGAGAGAAATGCCCTTCTGTTTCAACTGCAAATTGACCTTCACTCACCATTAAATCATTATCTGAAACCATGAACACAACGATAGAAGTGCTGTGGGGTCTTTAATTTCAATGGACAGACAGGCCTTGGATTGTGTCTCACCCAAACTGAGCCATCATGACAACTTCATTAGAATTACTATAGCATTTGAGTTATAACAGCATCAGCATTAATACTGACCCTTCCAGGAATGTGACCAACTTTTCCTTTATCTCATTTTCCATTATAACTTTACGATATTGTTTGTATTAAATTAAACACAATAGATTGCACTTCTTGATATCATTCCTTGATATAAAACTTAATATTGCTTCAGATTAAATCCAGCAATGTGTGCACAGATCTGCTTTCATATTCCTTCCTCTTAACATGGACTAACTGGTTATTGGTGTTTTTCTTACTCAAAAGGGGTCTATACAACATTATGTGCAATTTCTAATCCCAATGGAACAAGTTGGGAAAATATCAGAATTAGAAATTAGATTTTAATGCACACCATAAAACAATTTTCTCTGCAACAGAATATTAGTGCATCAAATTAAATTGGGTAGGAAACATTAAAATGACAATTATAACACATAGCTCTTTTCAGGGGTAAATAAAATGTTTGTGTAATTGTCCATTGTTCAGGTGTTTCCAGTTGACTGAGTTATAAAACAGCAGCAGCTTCTTGGAGTTACTGAAAGTGGACTAATAAGTTAGCTTGCTTTGTGCTTAGAGCACAATTCAGTAACAGATTTTGCAACATTTACGTTTTGCGCTGTATTATCAGCAAACAAAATGTCACTCCCAATGCCCGCAGGTCAGGGCAGACCAATGTCTATATTGGTCAATGCACACCAACAACCTCACTGTGTTAGCAAAAAAGGACGGGTGAGAAACTGTTACTTATTTACTCAGCGAGCACTATTTTTGATTGTAATATATTAATGAATCAATAACCTTGAATACTACTACAAAATGACCTTACAATATACTGTAATGTACTGCCATGTGATTCTGTACTGTGCAAGTGGTTACAAGAGCTTTTAACATGAACCCATTTGTATTGCCAGGCACCACAGCAGAGGGATCCGCAGCAGCATCGACTACTAGTAAGTGAGAAAAATTAAATGCTTTTATAGGTGCAGAGTAAATTTAGATATTGTATAGTGGTTGTTTATTTTGCATATGCTGAAGGCTGCTCGACATCGGACATTGAAGGACATTCACTTGACTTACATACAACATGTAAGGTTCACCTGTGTGTTGTACAATGTCCTCAGAATGTTTGATGGCATTATAGTTCTCTGTTCTGAATAATGGATAGTGTAAGTTGCAGTCACTGAAGTGGGTTCATCTCCTGTAATAAACCACAGAAATTAAGTTTGAAGAGTTTATCACAAGTTCCCTGAGACTAAATGTAGCTTTGAATTTATTCACATGTACCTGCAGTTGTGTGTTTAAGCTGATGGTATGGATGGATTGATGATGTAATCTTATTCTTAGTCTGTTTTTGTGCTGACAGCAGTTGGCTGGGGGGAGGGGATGGAGTGGAGATATTGAGAGCTTTGAGTGCTCTCTGGCTTGTTACACAAGAACTCTTCACGTAGAAGGATGAAACATGTTTATTGAAACACTGTTGGTTTTAAATTGGTGAATGAAATGCATGCATTCTCCACAGGGCTCAACATTTTTTGTGGGGAAAGTAAAGGAATGTTCTCTGTGGAGAGAAGGAAGTCACCGTCTAATTGGCAAATAGTGCTAATCATGGGTAGGCACTTTGGAGATGCATGATAGGTGTGTGACAGAAGAATATTCAGCTGTTTTTGGTTGGTACCATTTGGGGGTCAGCAAGAATCCATATAATATTTCGCTCTCCCACCCCATCTCCCTCCCCACTCACGCAGATGGAGTGGGGACAAAGCTCACGATAAGGTAGCTTCTGTGTGGTTAAGGAATGAGTGAGTTGTATCATTGAATAGGCTTTCCTTCTATGCTTTTTTACCTTCTTATGTCCAGGGTATTGTATATCAGTAGACCTTCCCTGCAACATTTTTTATGTAATTAATTTCTTAAAGCTTAAACATGAGACCAAAGAGTCAAATATATTTTGATTGGAGAGTTTCGGGTATCTGCACATCAGAGGGTAAACAAGACATTACCGTTGGATCTATAGACATTCCATCTCCATGTTCATGTCAATTGATTATGTAAAGCATGTTCTCGATCGGCCAGGCATTGATAAGGGGACACCATATAATTATACTAAGGCATGGTGGGGAAGGGGGTAGGAGAAGAGTAAAATGACAGAGAAGAAAAGCTGTCTGTAGAGAGAAAGAGTGAGACAACATTGTTTCTGTGAAACTGTTTTTTAATATACTCCCTCTCTTACTTATTGTTTACTTCATTCAAGAAACATAGCAACATAGAAATCTTTAACATAGAAGAAGGCCATTTGATCCCACCGCCCCTTCTTATCCCATTACCCCTTCAAGCCCCTCTTTCATATTCTATTCCTCATTCTGTTGTATAGTAATTTATCTGTAAAGTATACAACTCTTATTGGGGAAACACACTACAGCCTGAGAGATTACTGAGATGACCCTTTATAAATTAAGAAATTGTGAGCAAACCTTTCCTATCCATTGATTGTCCTGGTCTGGGCTAGTATTTGTACCTGTCCAAATCAGGACACACCATACAGGCTCCTAGAGCCATATTTGGGTGCAACTGAAAATTCAAGGTTGGCTGAGAAGTAAACTCAGAGGACTTTCGATAAGATGAAGACAGATGCAAAATTATGGGGTTCTCTAAAGCACTGTTATTGGAAACTTTTCATTGTTCTAGGAGGGAGCACGTACAGTGAACACATCTTGTGTGTTTTTCCAATCAATGAGAGTCACAGCATGTGTATTCTATGAAAATCTCAGGTCATACTGAGACATTATCAAAGTCATTCTGGTTGACAGAATGAGAAATTTCTCACCCTCTATTTTCAGCAGTGGCCCATTGGTGAGACTCTAACTTAGAAAATAAGTAGGTTGACTTGTCAGGTAGCGTGGATTATGAGACCATTGTTTCAGGCCTTCAGTGAGAAGGAAAATATTCATCCACAATACCCTTGCTATGTGTATAATTGATCTGAAATTTCTTATCATTTTAACCTTAAGACCATTGACTTGAAATTTAAGATGAGGCAGAATTTTGGAAAAATCTTCAGTTCAGTTTAATTTTGCAACTGGAGAACTGGCTTTCAAATTTAGACTAAACTGAACCATTTTAAATTTAAATGTATTGCAAATTTAAATTCTGTATCCACTCTCTGGTGGCTAGCGAGAGGCAAATTTAAAAACATTTTTTTAATTTGCTCCTGTCTGTAAAGATGATCTGGAATACTAGCATCGGGTATTCATTACAAACAGCGGGAAAAGTCGCTTACTCATAACTGAGGAGAATATTAAAGGTAGGTATTGGGACTTTATTTCTGTGCTTCCATTGATTCTTTAAACATGATCACATGTCAAGAAACTTACGCAGGTTTTATGTTGAGAAAAATGGCTTAAAAAAATAAATATTTTGGACTCGGGCAGCAGTCACAGGCACTGCTCTCCCCCCACAGCCCCCCCGCCCCATTGGATCCGCATCTGATATCATTGATTTACAGTATCAGAAGCTTTGTATTTTGTTTATATATTATTACAATATAATATATAAACCAACAGTGCAATTAAGAATACAAACTTCCTTTGTATTTTATTCCACACATTGTTGGTTTAAGGTCAGTAAGATTTATTCCTGACATAAGATCTGAATCATACAAGGTTTGGGATTCCAGAAGTCCCTTGTTGCTGGGCTTGGAAGGGAGCTGTGTTTCACTGATCCTTTGTGGGTTCAGATCCCACATTGGTGTCCTGTAATGTGATGGTTAGAGCACCTTGCAAGAGAGAAGACCTTAGACAAGTTTCCTTAATCCACATTCCTCTGTTTACCTAGCAGTAAGTAGGAACCCGGTTGTTAGCCGATTGGCGGATCGCTCTCTGGAGGTAATAATCTTTCCAAAAATTTTAAAAAAATTTGGTCACTCAATCCTCGACTGTTTGTGAGACACTGCTGTGTGCAATTGGCTACTACGTTTCACCCACAAAATATACAGACTTTATAATTCACTTTACAGCATATTCTATGAAGTGCCTTGAGACGTCTCAATGATGTCTCAAATGCAAGAATTATTATTATTATTATTTCTCAAAATTCTGGACAAACTTAAAATTTCAAGGCAATAGACGTAAGGGCAATCATGAGCAATTTCAGGCTTTGGAAATAATAATTTCAGCAGCTCTGTGTTGCCAGTGGTAGTTTGCCTCCTTGCTATTCCCTGGTTGTTTTGTGTTCCTCGGTATGAATCAATGGACTGTCACTTTAACTCTGTGAAATGTTGTACTGTGCTGTTTAATCTGACTCCAGACCATAAATTAAAGTCAGTGGGGAGCAGTTAATTACCCCTGGGAGGGAAAAATTGTCTTTACTTAGCCCTACACAATCCTAGCCTAAGAATACAAGTACCTTAGCACCCTGAATCAAAATCTATAATTACTACTTTAACATGCAGCCTAACATAAGAAATATGAGGTATTGGTGTTTGGAACAAATGCCTACTTTTTTACATCAATTATCATTCTTTTCATGAGAGGCTTTTTTTGCATCATATTTTGCATCATTTCCAGTTCATTTTCACCTACAGCATTTGTCCTACAGTCACAGGCTTTCTGTGCCTATGTGTGGTGTAGTATCTGCATACAGTCTTAAAAATTACAGCACAGAAGGAAGCTACTCAACTCACTGAGCTTTTGCTGGTGTTAGCTCATTCATTGAAGCTATCTATTCCAATCACAATTCCTGCTCTTTCCCCCATGCCTTTATCTATTGTATTGTAATACGTTTAAAAAATATTGATGCATGATAGGGGACGCTGACCTTCAGATGACCCATTAAATTACGATTTTATCTGTCTGTTCAGATGGACATTAAAAAAACATTGCCACCATTTGAAAAGAAAAGGTTGTTTCTCTCTGTGCCCTGGTTAACCACTTTACAACCATAGGCTTGAAGCCAAATACTATTAAAACTGGATTCTAGTTCAATTACTCCAAATTTTGCTCTGGAGCTGTGAACGATATGAGGCATCTGAGAGATGTTAGGATTAAACAACAGATTTTTCTATGAATAGTTAGTTTGATGGAGGAACCTTTGGTTGGAAATCCTTTCAGGAAATCTTTATTTACAGTGAGGGAATTCAACAGTTAGAACAGATTACCAGCAATGAGAGTCCATTGAAGCAACTGCTTCATCCTGTAATGTGAAGACGGTAGCGTGAGTATTCTGGAGGATAAGGCGAAATGGGCCAAAGGGGTTTCTTCATCCAAACCATTGCTCATCAGATAACGGCTTCTCATGCCTTGCCTTCACATTCTTGAGCAACACCAAATATAGAAAATATGGGATTTGGGGCTTTCTCTCACAATCAAGCTTTTTGTAGTAAATATTATGTATTATTTTGGGAGCTGCACACGTAATCACAGAAGCATATGTGCATGACATCACAATTCTGTGACAGAAAACAGCAGATAATTCATGTTTGATGATCTTAATTCATAATTTTATTTCTCATGAAACATCAGTCTGCAAACAATAATATCCAAATTAACAGATCAAAAATATCAAACTAAAATGTATTGTTCCTAAACTCTTATAAATAGAACATTTTAAACTAAATACAGTATAAATCTGAGACACAGAACAACAATAACACAACAATCTTTTTACCCGAACTCTTGGCTTAGAGTTAAATAAGAATTTTAAAAGATACATATGCAATAAACGTATATTTTGCAAGGAAAGACAAGGTGTGATTTATGTTTTTAGATTTTGTGGTGGTAGGCAAACAATTAATTTAACCTAATGAAATTGATTTCATACAAGATGCACACATTAAGGAGTACTGCCAAGTCGTGCTTTCTGCGTTAATATTCCACACAATCCTCAGTGCTTAAAAGATAACAGAAACTAGCCAATTGGCTATTGATCTAATCATTTACTGGAGTGTACAGAACTATCAGCACTGGCCTTTGGATCATGCTAGAGTTTTTTTGTTTCATACAGTAACATTTTAAAACTCCTTTGTTCCAGGGAACATGCTATAACTTCCTGGTAATTTCCTGGTATACTAGCAGAAAATAGGATTCAAAAGTCATTGGTGCTAGCTACTTCTTCCAGGTGATCGTTTAAATCTTTCACCGGGAGTTAACAAAGGATGTATAAATAGCCAATCTGGATGCATTGCATGCTCTGGATTTCTGCTTGAATGCTAATCTCAGGTCTGACTTCCATGATGTTTGGTATCCAAGTGGATCTCCGGAAGGTTGGCTGCTACATATCTGGTATTCAATATTTATGATATGCCTTTTGAGACTCCCACGACTCAGATGACAATGTCCTTTAAACCTCTTAAACCCACGATTTCATTGTCTCTCAGTTGCAAATATTGTTTCAAATGCCATTTTTCATAAGGTAAGCGGAGGAATATTTGAGTTACTGAGTTACTTTTCATCCACTTCGAGTTTGGGTATCATTCCTTACAGATTAATGTGCTGCCGAAATTGAAGGATCAAAAGCCTTTTCTTCCTGACATCTGTTGCTTTTAAAGTTTACAAGATTACTGAAAATTCTCAGGTTGGCTTTCAAAACAACGTCATCTTTTGAAGTCATATGTTTTTGTAATTAACACAGCAATATGTCAAGGTATTCCATACACTGAATACTGTGTATTCTGAATATTGATCCTTCTGGATGGGTCACTGGAAGGTTGGTGTTTGGATTTCTTTCACTGTATGAATACTTTACTGTAGCAATTTAATTATAACAGGACTGTCACTTCATTCAGCCATACAGTGTTAATGGATTTGGTTTTATTGGATTTAACGTGTATTTATTCATGTACTGGATGGGTTAGAGCAGGGTGGCCTAACCTTTTGACTGCTGAAGACCAGCTGCTGGATTTGAGAAACATCTGCAGGCTGCATAACGAATATTTTGTTTCCCTCCCAGAAATATAATATAATATAACCTTGTTTACGTCTAAAAGAAGTCTCAAAGTGCTCGACCCTGTCAGCTTGGCATCCAAGTTGAGGGTGGGAGTTAAGGGAGGTGGGGTGGGAAGGGGAGGGGAAAAGATGATTGGAAGCACAGTCAAAGAGTTAGGCAATGAGAGAGGGTGGGAGCGAGTTGGAGGAATTACAGGAATGGAGCTCCAGAGAGTTGGAACAAAATGGAGATGGTGGGATAGATGGGCTGGGGGGGACATGAAGCAAACAGGTGTTTGCTGGGCAAAGGGAATGGCTGGGTCAGGAGAATGAGATTTAGGTTGGGGAGGGCCCATGAAGGCCATAGAGGATTTTCTCACTAGGTAAAGAGGAAGAGGAAGTTTGCTGTAAGGAAACTGCTGCTTTCTATGGCACAGAGCATGTGCTGCAGGTGAGTGATCACCTGCCTCCTCCTCCTCCCGAGCAAATTCTCACAAGAGGGAAGACCCGAAATCCCATTCTGGTTCCCACTATTTGGCAGGCGGACAATCTTGTGATAAGAGAACTCGCCTCGCAAGCGAGAGACTGGGTTCTATTCCTAGCAGGGCGAAACGTTGGGCAAGTTTCCTTACTCCACACGCCTCTGTTCACTTGGCAGTAAGTAGGAACCTGGTTGTTCGTCGATCAACGGATCGCTTTCCAGGGTAATAATCCCTGAAAAAAAAATGTGGTCACTCAATCCACCACTATTTGTGGGACACTGCCGTGTGCAATTGGCCGCCGCATTTTGCCCACAAAATATACAGTCAATTCACTTTACAGTATATTCTGTGAAGAGCTTTGAGGTGTCTCGAAGCCGTGATAAGGCACTATATCAAATGCAAGGATTGTTATTATTATAAACACAGTGTGAAGCAATACATAGCCACGAGGTGGCAGTGCCCCTTCCCAGGTTGCTGGCTCCCATCCTCATCTTCTCATCACCAGTTATTTTTGTTTTATAGTTGTGTTCTGGGTTGGATCTGCCAGGCAGGATTGAATACACATTCTCCCTGGAACAAGATCTTGTCTTAAATTACATTTGGGTGCAAAATGATTACTGGGGAGAGTATGGATTTCACCCCTTTTTGTCAGATCCAGTCCAAAAAATAACTATTGAACAACAAAAGTAATAGAACACTCATTCGGGGTTACAATTTAAAAGCAAAAATCTGCCACATCAGAGCATAAACAAAAATGGCAGTCAGAGAAAGGAGCTGGGACCCAGTGCAGGTGGTGGGGGGTAGGGGTGAGGGGTGGGGGGAGAGCAAGCACTGGCACTTGGAGCTGTTTAGCGTTTCACATTTCGTTTAATTGCAAATCTTACCATTTTAGTTTCACATTAAACATCCCAAAGTACAGCAATAGGTACTGCCGGCACTATATATCAAGCAAGATTTACCCCCATGATGAAATCTTAGAAATTTACCGCACAGATCTTCGTAAAACTTTGCTAAAGGAGGCCATTCGGCCCAATGCGTCTGCACTAGCCACTCGGATATTTCTAATGAAGTAAGAATGTCACTGCCAGAGTTCATTAATAGACATTGAATTCCTCCCTCCCCTCCCCACTAGAATGGTTTTACACAGGTACACGTCTTATTCTAAAATCAGTTTCTTCAATGTGTTGCCCTACTAAATTGAGCTTATCTGACAGCTTGAATCCTAGAAGGCAGTTTATGTTTGCTAGCATAGCTCAGTGGTTACACAGTAGTTGTATCAGCAGCAATCTCAATCACATTATAATTTACAGACTGATTGATGAAAGGTCAATTGGGGTTTACACAATTAAAGGGCAGAAAATGATGTTGACACAACAAACCAAAAGTGTACAGTGTTTATCTACAGCATTTCAGTTAGTCCGCACAAATAATTGCAGATATCTTTGTTACTAAAAGGCAACCTCAATACTCAACCTCTTACCAGTCATATTCAGTCACAGAAGCACATTTAGGAATGCAGCTTTGTAATTTCACATTAACCAAACCAAGTTCAATAAACTGAGGACTTTATAGTGTGTGACTACTGTTGTAGTGTGACAACAGCCCTGAAAACCTTTGACAATTTTGTGTTGATACCTGGATTGAAATTTTACAATAACAGGAATAAAAGTTAGATTGACCTTGTACCCAGCCTTGATTGATTTTCGCTTGATTTTTGACCAGATGATTGAAATGTAGTTTGATACCCGGTGCTTTTTCTCAGTTCAATTCCTAACAAACAGCTTCAGTTGCGGTGAGCGTTCAGCGGCTGTTTGTTGTGGGGTTTGAAAGCATGAAGAGCAGAATATTGAATTGAAGAGCCAATTATGTAAGTCATATATACGTTTTACAGCATTTGAATGATAGATTTTTGTGAGGTTGGATTAACCATGTTGGATGGATGTTTCCTAATTCACTCTACGTGAAATAACAGAAAATAAATTGAGAATCCAAACCACGTGGGAGTAGAAATTCCACTGGGCCTAGATTTACTCTTATTTATGTAACATTTCAGAGCGTTCATAATTTAACCAATTGTTAAATACAATTTTAATTCTGAAACAGTTTTTTCTGTAAATTCTTTTAAGAACTGCAAGTAAACAGGTTCAAAGTTAAAACTGAATTCAACAAGTTCCTTTATCTGAATACTCCAAATCACTAAACAAAAATGGAGCAATTCTAGGTCCAAATGGAATTTCTTTCACTTGCTTGCTCCTTCTATTATGTATTGAATCCAGGGTGCTTGGCTGTTAAACATTTTTGGAAAGAACGCTGACCAAAATAATTCATTAAAGAAATGCCACAGAAACAATCAACTTTATTCTAATTTTCTAAACGGTGTCAGAGATTAGCCACTAGAGGGTGATATTAATACGTCTGAGCGCTAGAGAATGGGTTGCCCTTATGTCGTACTCCCAGGGTTAATTTTATTCATCACAATCACAAGGTAAAGTGAACACATACTTTGCCATAAGTCTGTCGATTATTTAACCGTATATTAAGAAGTAACATTCTCCTGAAATTGATGTGTTCGTCTTTTATCATTTGTCATTTAAATTGTAAATCTCTACAATTAAATCAAGTCAGTTTTTCAGGAGTGTAGATAAATCACCTAAACTGACATCAATAAATCAAAGGCATTACATCCACAATTTAAATTTGGTGCTTTCTTTTATGTCACCTTTATTCTTTTTGCTACTGTAAATGGGGATGTCTCGACAATGTGATACAGCACTATTCAAATGCAAGTATTATTTTTAGAGTTAAACCAATCACTATGGTTTCTTTTCCCCCAGTTATATTATCATTTGGACCAATTTCTCGATAGGAGCAAGTAGCCACACTTCACTGTCTTCTTGTCACTGGAAAGTGACAGAGGACAGTAATGTGTGGGACACTTTACAGTCTGGAGAAAGACCTTCCGTTCAACCTTGTTTATGGTCACCTCCTGTCTCCCCCCTCAGCTCGGCGTTGTGTTCTGCCACTGTCGAGTGCTCTGGGATGCTATCCTGCATAACAACAACAAAATTATATTTATAGCCTTTCATGTTGGGAGGACATCCCAAAGCGCTGAACAGTCAAGTGTTGGGGCCCGAGGGGTGGTGTATGGGTGAGGGAAGGCAGAGAGGGGCGACCAAAGGCATGAACGAAGAGAAGGGTCTTGAGACTGGCCTTGAAGGAGGCAAGGGAGGAAGCGAGGTGAAGGGGCCGTGGGATGGAGCTCCAGAGTGTGGGGGCAGAGAAGATGAAAGTCTGGCCACTGATGGTAGGACAGGTTGGGCAGGAGACATGGAGCAGGCTGGAGCCTGCTGAACAGAGGGAGTGGGCAGGTTGGTAGGGAGTCAGCAGGTCAGAGAGGTAGGATGGGACAAGTCCATGGATGGCCTAGAAAGTGAGGACGAGGATCTTGAACTCGATCCTCTGGGGGATGGGGAGCCAGTGGAGTCGGGCGACGGTGGGAGTGAAGGGGTCGCGGAGCCTGGTGCGTGAAAGTACACGAGCTGCAGAGTTTTGGATGATCTGCATCGTGTGAAGGGAAGAGTTGGGAAGGCCGATGAGGAGGGAGTTTCCGTAATCGAGCCTTGATGTGATGAACGCATGGATAATGGTTTTGTCAGCTTGAGGGGTGAGGCAGTGGCGGAGTCTGACAATGTTGCGGTGGTAGTGGTAGGAAGTGCAGTCATGGCGTGGATGTGGGGAAGAAAGGACAGTTCAGGGTCAAACAAGATACCCAGGTTCCTGACTGGCTTAGTGAGGTTGAGTGTGCAGCTGTGGAGGCTGATGCTGCCAGTGTCCAAGGTGCGGAGGTGCTAGCGCGAGCCAATCAGGAGGGCCTCGGACTTGCTGATGTTCAGCTGGAGAAAGTTGTCCCTCGTCCAGGACTTGATGTCGGGCAGGCAGCCGGTCAGGATGCCAGTCGTCCTGGAGTTCAGGGTGGAGGCAGAGAGATACAGTTGGGTGTCATCTGCATATATGTGGAAATTTACCCCATTTCTGCGGATGATGTCACCAAGGAGGAGCATGTAGAGGGTGAAGAGGAGGGGACCGAGGACAGAGCCCTGAGGAACGCCGCATGAGATGGTGCGGGGACTGGAGGAGAAACCGTTTGCTGCGACGAAGTGGAGGCGGTGTGAAAGATAGGACCTGATCCAGTCAAGGACAGAACCTTGAAGGTTGAGGTGGGAGGAGATGCGGTGGAGGAGGATTAAATGGTCCATGGTGTCAAAGGAGCGGAGAGGTCAAGGAGGACAAGGAGACAGAGGGAGCGCTGGTCGCATATGATCAGGATGTCCTTTGTGACCTTGACCAGAGCAATTTCCATGCTGTGGGCAGCACAGAAACTCGATTGGAGGGGTTAATGAAGGGAGCGGAAGGAGAGGAAAGAGCGAAGCTGGGAGGCAACAGCTCTCTCAAGGATCTTGGATAGGAAAGGGAGGTTTGAGATGGGCCGGTAGCTGGATAGCTGTGATGGGTCGCGGGAAGCTTTCTTCAAGGTGGGGGTGATAATGGCTGTTTTGAAGGGGGAAGGAACAGTGCTAGGTGACAGATGATGGAGCTATATAAATGCAAGTTGTTATTGTTGTTAGAAACTGGTCCAAAATAGTATACAGTGTGCAGCTAAAATAATTACATACACCTCTGCTACTTTCGAACTGTATATGATGTTAATGATATTTGGGAGGAGGTGTGGGTTAAGAGGTGTGGGGAAAAGGTAGGGAAATGGGATTAAAAGATCTGCCAGGATCTAATAAACAGGCAGAACAGGATTGAGGGTCTGAATTGCCTCCTGTAATCCCTCCAAAAATAAAAAAATACAACAATAAATTGGTCATTTTCAATCTACGACTGTTTGTGGAACATTGCTGTGCGCAATTGGCTGCTGCGTTCGTCCACAAATATACAGTCAATTGACTTTACAGTGTGTTCTGTGAAGCGCTTTGGGACATCCTCCGGACGTGAAAAGTGCTATATCAAATGCAAGGATTATTATTATTATTATTGTTATTATCTTTCTACGTCAGAGAAAACTGGATTAATTTGCTTTGAGATGTGGTTTAGCGGACTGTCTGGGAGCTTTTTAAATAGTATTCTTTAACTTTTAAAATCTCACCTCTGTGCAGACTTCATTTACTGTGTTGTCAGTGCAAGACTGCCTCTTCCTCACAACTGAAGCTAAACTCTCAGATCTCTGAATTCAGCACATTCGATGTTTGTGTATTGAAAATGATCATGTCACTTTGATGCAAAATGTGTTGTGTAACAGTAGTGAGCCTTCTCCAGATGTTAGCCGTTGTCCGCTGTTGTTTGGAACTACAACCCGTTTCATGGCCTCATAAAATTCCTCTCCTCTTAAGTGCAGGGGAATCACGGAGAATTCCAGTGACATTACAGCTGTTGACTGGAAATTGAATAACCCTTTTTGATTTTATTACATGCTTGGCTGCTGCTTGCCATTTTATAAATGACAGAGCAGAAATGTTTAACACAGAGCTGAATAGGTCTGTGAGTCATTCAGTAAGGAGCAGAGATACGCAAGTAGGTTGATTGTCGGTCTGTGCTGACTTAACCAAACTCAGCTAGTACAACATTCGGGAGACATACCTATTATGGGAAATGAGTGGGAGGCAATGAATTGTTTAGCTATTTAAGGTGATGTTAGAGGCTTCCATAAGACGTAGGAGCAGGAGTAGGCCATTCGGCCCCTCGAGCCTGCCCCGCCATTTAATAAAATCATGGCTGATCTTCTAACCTAATTCCATTTACCCGCCCTATCCCCATATCCCTTAATCCCTCTATCCTTCAGAAATCTATCAACCTCAGTCTTGAATATGTTCAAGGACTGAGCATCCACAGCCTTCTGGGGTAGAGAATTCCACAAATTCCCTACCCTATGAGTGAAGAAATGTTTCCTCAACTCGATTTGAAAAGGCTGATCCTTAATCTTGAGACTATGATCCCTAGTTTTAGATTCTCCAACAAGGGGAAACAGTCTCACAGCATCTCCTCTGTCAAGACCTTTAAGAATCTTATAGGTTTCTATAAGTTCACCTCTAATTCTTCTATAGGAGTCCTGTAGCTCAGTGGTTAGAGCACTCACTTTGCAAGCGAGAGACCTGAGTTCAATTCCAGGCAGAGGGCGAAACCTTGGGCAAGTTTCCTTACTCCACACGCCTAATAATAATCCCTCCAAAACCAAAAACAATAATAAATTGGTCATTTTCAATCTATGACTGTTTGTGGGACATTGCTGTGCGCAATTGGCTGCCGCGTTCGCCCACAAATATACTGTCAATTCACTTTACAGTGTGTTCTTTGAAGCACTTTGGGACGTCCTCCCAACGTGAAAAGCGCTATATCAAATGCAAGAATTAATATTATTATATTCCAGAGAATACAGACCTAGTTTACTCAACCTATCCTCATAGGTCAACCCCCTCATCCCAGGAACCAACCTAGTGAATCTATACTGCACCTCCTCTAAGGCGAGTATGTCCTTTCTTAAATAAGCAGACCAAAACTGCACACAATATTCTAGGTGCAGTCTCACCAAGGTCTTATACAACTGCGACAAGACTTCCCTACTCTTGTACTCTAACCCTTTTGCAACGAACGTCAACATGGCATTAGCCTTGCTTGCTTGCTGTTCCTGCATACTAACTTTTTGTGACTGGTGTACAAGGACACCCAAATCCCTCTGAACACTGACACTACCTAGTCTCTCCCCTTCATGCTTCGGGCTCTAGTCAGTTGACTTGGGAAACCTGTTTGAGGTGGTGCCCAGAGTTTTCCCTGTAAGTTAGAGGCCAAGCCTAATAACTGCAAGTCCTGGACACACTGTTCCATGTTCAAGTACAAAACTGTTTCTGCTCTGTATATTTAGATTGAAAGTAAGAACTGTGTAACAATCATATTCACTAAGAAGTTGGCATGCGGCTTTATATGTGTGCAGTACTGGGGGAGCACTGCATTTTGGAGATGGCGTGCTCTACATAAGAAAAGATCCGTCTCTGCCAACTCAAATGGGTGGTAAAGATTCCTGATACTGTTTGAAAGAAGAGGGAGTTTTTTTCCCCAGTGTTCTGGCCTACAATCTCCAGCAAGTTGCTCATTCACTTCACGGTTGTTTGTAGAACCTTGTTGTGTACTGCTTAGCTTTTGTGTTGCTTATGAATTCACTCGACTTGAGATTAGTTGCCGATGAGATGTTTTGATGTTATAAGCACTATATCATATGCAAAGATTACTATATTGTAATGAAACAACTTCCATATGTTCACTCAAACCTATAGAATTGTTTAAAATGAAATAAATGGGGTTATACTGTAATATTGTGTAAGATCTGACCTGATCTGCTACATTGGTGAGTTTGGGATTCAAGACACCATTAGTTTCAAATGAAAAAAACTTGGACTGTGAGAAGTGGCTTTTATAGTGAGCTGTCCTCATGACTGATCATCATTTTGGTTATATTCATTTAATTACTATTTTTGGGACATGGCTATGCGCAAATGAACTGCTGGCGTTTGCCTACAGAATACACAATCATTACACTTTACAGCAAATCCTCTGAAGTGAATTGAGATGTGCTACTGACCTGCAAGGCACTATATCAAATGCAAGGTTTTTTTTNGTGCCACAAAGTGTAGTTTGACTGTAACTATAACTCGTAATAATACAATAATTATAATAATAATAAATGTTATGTGCATTTGATATAGCCCTTACAATAACAACTTGCATTTATATAGACCCTTTAAGCAGGAATCTTCTCAGAGTTTAACCAGTATGGTTTGATGTTGAAACAGAGGGAATTATTGATCATTCATTGAGGATGTGCAGATAATGTGAGCCTGTCATCAACAGTCTTTAATGATGTGGGTATTTGAACTCTGTCAGATTTCTTTTGCCTGCTATCTTGTGCCTCTAACTCACTCTGCTTTGTGGCTCCAGAGGTCAGGGCCATGGTAGTTGAAGGTTCATTCACTGACGCATACGTTTGTCACCTCCTGCCTGGATTACTCAAACACACTCCTCGTCAGTCTCCCGAGCTCCACTGCTCAAAAGATCCAGCTTATTCAGAACTCTGCAACCCGCATACTGACCCAGACCAAACTCCGTACCTACATCTGACCAGTTCTGGCCAGGCTCCACTGGCTCCCCATCACCGAATGCATTGACTTCAAGATCCTCACACTCGTGTTCAATTCCCTTCACTCTCTGGCACCTCCTTACATTTCTGACCTTCTCACTCCCAATCCACCACTTGGTACCTCCGCTCGACTGGCACCAGCTCGTCCATTACACCCTCCTCTCCACCATCAGAGATTGCACTTTCAGCCACTGCCCCCCGAAACTCTGGAACACTCTCCCCCAATCCCTCCACCTTGCCTCCTCTCTCCCCTTTCTGAAGTCCCGCCTGAAAACCTTCCTCTTCGACCATGCTTACGACCACCTCCCCCCACTCCTGCCACTGGCTCAGAATCAGGCTCCCTGCGTGGAGGGCGCTATATGAGTGCAAGTTGCTCTTGTTGATGATAGAGTGAAGGGAATGGGGAACTTGCATGGGGCAGATAATTCTGTGATCTAAGTTCTTGAAACATTTTCTGTCCATCTTTTACTGTTGTGCAGGATCAGACTCAATTTTCTTTATCGATGTCTGATGGAACTCTCGTAAACAAAAGATTGCTGTAAAATATGCTTACACCATTAAAAACCACTTATTATAAATGCCTGCAATGGGAATATTCTCTTACACACTGAATTTAATTCAGCACTTCCTTCGATTAGCAATGGAATCACATTTCCATAAAGTATAGGAGTTATATTTCCGACTGTGTGCTATCCCTCTAAGTGATGGTGCTGGAGATACAAGACTGCATGATGTGTATGCTGCATTTTAGGTGTTATGTTACTCTGACATTTTATGTTACTGGGTATTCATTGAAGGGTGTTAGCCTGGCTCAGTTGGTAAGACTCTTGTCTCTGAGTCAGAAGATTTTGGGTTTCAAACCCCATGTCAGCACTGAGAACTCAAAGTCTAGAGTGGACTAACACTTGAATGCAATCTTAGGGAGTGCTCCATTGCTGTAGGTGCCATCCTTCAGATGAGACATTAAACCAAAGTCCCAACCACCTGTTCAGGTGGATGTTAAAGATCTCATGGTAATATTCAAAAAGAGAAGGAGTTTCTTCCAAGTGTTCTAGCTAACAATCCCCAAATAAAATTGGTCACTCACTTTATGGCTGCTTGGGACGTTGCATTGTCAAATTGTTTGCCATATTTGTCTACAAAATACAGTTACTCCATTTTACAGTATATCTTGTGAAGTGCGTTGAGATGTACCCCTGATATGAAAGATGCTTTGTCAAGTCCAAGGATTATAATTATTACGTATTATTATAACATTCAAAATACTTGGTCCTAAAAGTTGTATTATGAGGCAGAGTCCATATCCAGTGGTGCTTTTTACACTGGATTATCCACATAATCTGAAATACACTTTGACGTCACTAGGTAAATTTAGTGTTGGGGATGATTTGCAAAAGGATTCACAAATATTGAATCCTACATCTACCTGAACATTTCTCATGCTGACCCATTAGAACTCTGCTTGTTTACCCATCTCAGACATCTGCTGAGCAACTTCCTTGGCTGCAAACCATTTCAAATATGTTGGAAATAAGATGGACGTTCTAGTGGGTCAACAACAACAAGATTACATTCGTATTGCGCCTTTCACGTTGGGAGGACGTCCCAAGGCGCTGGACAGTGTACAGCATTTCAGACCGGAGCTGGGGTCAGGGGGGGAGAAGGGAGGGGAGGAGAAGAGGGGTGGCTGATGGCATGGTCAAAGAGGAAGGTCTTGAGGCGGGACTTGAAGGAGGTTAAGGAAGGGGTGAGGCGGAGTGATTGGGGAATGGAATTCCAGAGTTTTGGGGCAGAGTGGCTGAAGGCTCTCCCGCCAATGGTGGGGCGGGAGGGGCGGGGGACGTGGAGCAGGCCGGAGCCAGCTGAGCGGAGAGAGCAGGCGGGTTGGTAGGGGGTTAGGAGGTCGCAGAGGTAGGGTGGGGCGAGGCCATGGAGGGCTTTGTAGGTGAGGACCACGATCTTGAACTGGATCCTCTGAAGGATAGGAAGCCAATGGAATCAGGTGAGAATGGGGGAGATGAGGTCATGGAGTTTGGTGCGGGAGAGGACACGGGCTGCAGAGTTCTGGATTATCTGCAGTCTGTGGAGGGAGGAATTGGGAAGGCCGACAAGCAGGGCGTTTGCATAGTCGAACCTGGAGGTGATGAAGGCATGAACAAGTGTTTTAGCGGCCTGAGGGGTGAGATAGTGGCAGAATCGGGCGATGTTATGGAGGTGAGGGAAGGCAGAGCCAGTCATGGCTTGGATGTGGGGAAGAAAAGATAGTTGAGGGTCGAACAAGACACCTAGGTTCCTGACTGGCTTGGTGAGTTGTAGTGTGCAACCATGGAGGTTGATGCTGCCAGACCCTGAAGTGCAGAGGCGAGGCGCGAGCCAATCAGGAGGGCCTCAGTCTTGCTCACATTCAACTGTAGGAAATTTGACCTCATCCAGGACTTGATGTCCAACAGGCAATCTGTCAGGACAACAGTGGTCCTGGAGTTGAGGGTGGAGGCAGAAAGATAGAGTTGGGTTTCATCGGCATACATATGGAAGTTGACTCCATGTCTGTGGATGATGTCACCAAGGGGGAGCATGTAGATATTAAAGAGAGGAGGGCCAAGGACAGAGCCAGATGTGACAGTGCGGGGGTTGGAGGAGAAACCATTAGAGGCAACGAAGTGGAGACGGTAAGAGAGTTGGGAAACGAACCAGGCAAGAGCAGGTCCGCGAAGATTAAGTAGAGGAGAGGTGGTGTATGAGGATGGAGTGGTCGACAATGTCGAAGGCAGCAGAGAGGTCAAAGAAGACAAGGAGGGAGAGGGAGCCCTGATCACAGATGTTCAGAATGTCAATAGTGACTTTGACCAGAGCTGTTTCTGTGCTATGGGCAGCGCGGAAGCCGGATTGGAGAGGTTCAAAGAGGGAATGGCGAGAAAGAAAGGAACGGAGCTGGGACGCGACGACTCATTCCAGGACCTTGGAGAGGAATGGGAGATTAGAGATGGGGCGGTAGCTGGAGCGAAGGGATGGGTCTAGGGAAGGTTTTTTCAAGATGGGGCGATGACTTTGCAAGTGAGAGACCTGAGTTCAATTCCAGGCAGGGCGAAACCTTGGGCAAGTTTCCTTACTCCACACGCCTAATAATAATAATCCCTCCAAAAAACCAAAAACAATAATTAAATTGGTCACTTTCAATCTACGACTGTTTGTGGGACATTGCTGTGCGCAATTGGCTGCCGCGTTCGCCCACAAATATACAGTCAATTCACTTTACAGTGTGTTCTGTGAAGCGCTTTGGGACGTCCTCCCGACGTGAAAAGCGCTATATCAAATGCAAGGATTATTATTATTATTATTATTATGACGGCTGTTTTTAGCGGGATGGGAACTGAACCAGTGGACAAGGAGAGGTTGATGATGTCAGACAGGAGAGGGGCCAGAAGGTGGAGCTAGGAGATGAGGAGAGAGGTGGGGATGGGATCAAGGGAGCAGGTGGTGGGTTTGAGTTTGTGGACAACGAGTGACAAGTCCAGGCACAATAAACACTCAATATTTGTGAATCCTTTTTAATGAATCCTGCAAATACAATTCATGTTGGTAGGATGTCCAGAGGTGCTTAGCAGGCCTGGCTTGGCATGAGACCCATTGCAGTTTGTATGGAATAAAACTGAGAGGTCTTTGAACATCTTTACTTGTTGGGCCTGAGTAAATATTCCATGTGTACTTGAAGGGTGGGAATATCTTCCAAACATCACAAGTTAATTGCCATTGTATGGTGCTTTAATACAATACAAAATTATATTTGTATAGTGCCTTTCACGTTGGGAGGATGTCCCAAGATGCTGGATGGTCAGGGATTTGGTCCTGAGCAGCGGGGCTTGAGATCAGGGAGGGTGGAGATCAGGGAGGGTAGGAGGGTGGCCAAAGGCATGGTCGAAGAGGAGATTCTTGAGTTGTGCCTTGAAGGAGGTAAAGGAGGGAGCAAGACGAATACGGTGGATAATTCCTACAGCCAACAATGCCAGGGCAATAAAATTGTTCTAATGATTTGTAGTATTGATTAAAATTGTATTTGCAGGATTCATTAAAATTGTTCTAGCATTGATTGAAGACTAAAAAACTATCATTTTAAGATGCATGACCTTATCTTCAAATTCCTTGTAGTTTTGCACTAGTGAAATAATAAAGCTTTAGTTTTGTGGTGCACATCTTTTTGGATTAATCGTTAACGAAAGTCATTACAAGCATAGAGAAAAGATTCCTATTAAGTCACATGAGAGTCTCATCAGAAGCAATGAGTGAGGACCATTCAATGGGGAGGACGATCTCAGGAGTGGTCCAAACCTGCAGTGAGGCTGAGATGGAGATTGTAAAATGTTCATCCCACTGTAGTATACAATGTCGCATTTCTTAATGTCTTGCAATGTTTTCAACATCCAATATCTGAATCTTTTTATGATTCCTTAACAATGACTCTGATATAACCATAACACCAAAAGTAGAGCAAAGTTCCTGCGGATCAGTGCAATGTTTTTCTGGTTTAAAACCCCTGAAATTTTTTTGACCAGAGGAATATGCGGTAGGAGGCCACTTGGCCCATTATTTTGTATCAATGTTTTTTACCCCAAGAATCCATCTATCCCAATCCCAATTCCCTACTCTTTCTCCATATCCTTTAATAACCTTTCTCTTCACGTGCTTATCTATTTATATATTTATAAAAATAATATATATATTATATAATGCCCACTCGACTCCTAACCATGCTTAAGATTATCAAACGAAATTACTGAGACTTCTAATAGAGCAAACCCCTTAACTCAATTTGTTTTTATCACCGATGAAAATGATTTGAACATCTTAATAATTAATGCTTGAATGCAAAAGCAAGAAAAAGACGTTTATTTAAAATAAATGTTTGTTAGCTGGTTTTAGATATTTCTGAACAACCCACTCAGAGCCTGTCTGTGCCAACAGCGATGCTTGAACAGACAGTGAGGTTTCTGCTGAAATATGGATGGCAAAGGAAAATCATAAAAAAAAACTCTGTTCAGCCAGCGACTGAACAGAAAGCATGAAGTTACTGATTCAGTCCAAAACAGCTGGTTGAAAGTCAAGGCTACTGTCTCATTATTTGAAGCGCTCCAGGATGCTACCTCGAATGAACGGTGCTATATAAATGCAAGTTGTTGTTGTTGTTATAAATCTAAGGTTTTACTGCTACAAAGCTCTCCGATGATATTCTATGTGAAAGGTGCTATATAAATGAAGGTGTGTGGTTGTGTTGCTGGATGTCACCAATGATCATTTATCTTATTGGTGTTTTGGGGATGCTACTGGTGCAGATTAACTGTGGCTGCACTTCCCTGCATTGACAAACGGTTCAAAGTAACCAACTGTGCTTTGAGACGTTATGACGTGATAAGACATTATTTCAAATGAAAATATTTTTATTATTGTTAAGCAAACTGTACTTCTGTTTTGTGAAAAGCACAATCAGCTTTTAACTTTTTCCAATTATTTAGCTTACAAATTCCCTGTCAGCTGGACATTGTCTTCAATTCCCAGGCCTCCACCACTACATTTATCACCAGATATGCCAGAGTAGCCCATGATTTATTTTTCTGTTGCTGTGTAGAGAAGTGACTCGCCTTTGTGCTCAGCCACTGTTAAGCGCTCTGGGACACAAGTTGTTATTGTTGTAGCCTTTGTCCTGTGACTTTTTCCCTTCCACGCCCAGTGGAGCGACCAAGTTAGGAACATTGACGAGGCAGGAAATGACCAGTAGAACTCTGCATCCAGCTCGCTTGTAGTACACTCCTTCTCCGTGCCACTTAAACTGTCCATTGATATATGCCTATTTGCCTATAATAATAATAATACTTGCATTTGATATAGCACCTTATCGCGTCTTCAAGACGTCTCAAAGGGTTTCACAGAATATTCTGTAAAGTGAATTGACTGTATATTTTTGTGGCCAAAAAATAGCTAAAGCCTGCTTGTAATGTGCCTGACATTTCTGTGCTATCATGTCTTCCTTATAAACGGCTATGAGTATTCTCAGCCTTGTACACATTCTGTGCATTTCTAGGAATCAGTCACAGATTCTCAGATTGCTGGGCAAGGTTTCTATGTTATCATTTGTGAATAATGTTGCATTTTTACATTGTAAATTCCTTAAAGTTTCACTGTTCAGCAAATCTGGCTGTGGAACCCTGTTATTATATTCGGCTCTGCTTTTTTGGAATTGATCATTACATCAGTCAATGATTGTGCGTCATAAAAGCCTTGGCAGAAAGCCAGTTAAAACAGTAGCTGCTGAGAAACAAAGGGGATTTAGGGGAGGGCTGCGAAGCCTCATCAAAAAACACTGGCACTTTGACGCATTCGATACAAGGATCTGCAGATGTGCTCAGTGACATTTTGTATTCAGGGCAGCTCCTGCTCCAATTCCACAGGCTGGAATGAGAGTTTGGAATGTGCACTCTTTTTCCCTGCAAAAGAAATCCTCTATCTTCCAAGGCTCGGCCATTTTATTATCTTTTTTTTCCAAAAGCATGCATCGCTGAGCAAACTTGTCGGTTCTGTTATTGTAAAGAGGCAAGATAAATCAAGTGCTTCAAAAGCAGATATCCCTTACTGAAATTCTGCTCGAGTTTCAGGGAGCACTGGCTTTGTGCAAGACATGTTTGCTGAAGCTTTTCTTTTAAGCGGGAAAGGGAAGAGAGGGTGACAGGTTCCGACCTGATTCACAACTGACAAGGTTGTTAACAACATTGGCACAAATGGAACAACTGTGCTCTCTCTTCTTCTGTCTCTTTTCCCTTAAAACCTTTTTGTATTAAGACACTGCCTCTTTAAAACAGCATTCCTTTCTGGCTCCACCAAGACTGCACCAATATGCAACAAATGCCTTGTATTATTTACCGCATGCCAAGCTCTGTGGAGGGCCTTAAGTCATGAATTGTGAATTTGCTGTTTTCTGATTCTTTTTCTGCCTTTCACTCGTGCCTGATAGTGATGTTAGCATTTCAGTGATCATGTCAATAGTGTCAGTATCACACTTGTACTGGTGAGTTTTATTTTCAACAGTGTCAGCATTGTGCATTGTCATGGCATCACAAATAATATTTTGCACATAATAAAAAAGCTTCACTGGCCCCCGGTTAAGTCATTTATAGAAATTTCTGGGACAGAGCATGCAGCACTAACAATCATTCCCTCACTCCATTGAGTTCCTAATCTACCCCGACCCGAGCTGGCTCTCCATCAAAACGACCCCCCTCCCTGCAACTCTCCCGCTCTGTCCTGCTCTCTCTCCGCCCTCCCCGCCTTCTATCTCTGCTTGACCCCCCACTGCCTCCCTCTGCTCCAGCCTGGGAATCCTTTGCTGGGCTCATCGCGGCACTCGGCGCTGGCTGTCCAGCAGCAGCCACACCGACTGCCCCATTCCCCACTACCGCCGCAAGCCACCTCGGACCCTGACCCCGGGGACTAACCTCGCCTCCCTCATCCGCTTCCCCACCCTCCCTCCAAATCAACCGACTAACCCCTCCCATCCCATATATTCCCCTGTCAACTGTCCACTCCGCATTGGACTTCAAAATGTCCGCTCCATCTCCAAAAGGCCTTGGCCGTCGATGATCTCATTCTCAATGGGAACATTGACATCATGGCACTCACAGAAACCTGGATCACCCCAGGTGACACCTTCCCCGTCACTGAGGCCACACCACCCGGCTACACTTACCACCATGCCCCACGCCCCAATCATCGTGGCGATGGCATGGCCCTCATATCCAGGGCGTCACTTGCCCTATCCCCCTACTCCACTGGCTGTTCCCCTCTTTCGAATGCCTTACCCTCTGCCATCCCTCCCACCTCTCTCTGAAAATTTTCTTATTTTACCGCCCCCCAAAATCCTCTCTTACCTTCATCTCTGACATCTCCACCCTCCTTGCATCTCTCTGCCTCTGTTCCGACCACCTCATCATCCTAGGTGACTTCAACCTCCACTTCATCCCTTTCTGCCCCACCTCCTCAGACTTCTCCTTTCTCAACCTCTCCCTCCACATCCACTCTGCTACCCACACCTACGGCCACCCACTCGACCTGGTGATCACCCAGGGCCTCAGCATCTCGGATGTCACCATCACTGACAAGGCCAGCTCTGACCACCATTTAATCTCCCTCAACTCCCATATCCCTCTCCCCACTGCTTCCAAACATACCACCATCGTCTACCGCCCGTGGAAGAAGATCCGCCTGCAATCCCTCTCTGTTGCCCTGGAGTCCTCCGAACTCCTCCCCCTCTGGCCCACCTCTTGCGACAACCCACTCGCTGCACTCACTCTTCTCCACAGCACCCTCTCCACCACACTCGACGTCCTTGCCCCCCTCATTTCCTGAACTGCCTCCTATTCCCGATCCTCACCCTGCTTCACCAGCCACCTCCACTCGCTTAAGGGTCAGGTACGGTCTGCCGAGTGCACTTGGCTCAAATCCGGCCTAATGGTCCACCGCCACATCTGGCCAGACCTCATCAAGACCTACCGCTCTGCTCTCGCCTCAGCCAAATCATCCTTCTATTCCAGGTTAATCCTGGAGGCGAAGGGCAATTCCAGGCTCCTGTTCTCCACCACCAACCGGCTTCTCCATCCACCCTGAAATGCCTCGCAGATGCTTTCCTCTGAATCTCACTGCGAGAAAATTCTGGACTTCCTCGAGTCCAAAATCGAGGGAATTCGCTCAGCTGCCTCTGCCCTCCCAACTTCCACCCCCTCCCTACCCCCACCCTACACAATTACCCATCCGACAATTACCCATCCCTCCTTCCACACCTTTGAGCCTGTCACCCCTCCTCTGTCTTCAACACAGTAATCTCCATGAAGCCCACCACCTGCTCCCTGGACCCATCCTCACCCCTCTCCTTAAATCCCAGCTCCTTGCCCCACTACTCGCCGACATCATTAACCTTTCTCTGTCATCTGACACTGTTCCTTCCCCACTCAAAACAGCCACTATCACCTCCACCTTGAAGAAACTTTCCCGCGACCCATCACAGCTATCCAGCTACTGGCCCATCTCAAATCTTCCCTTCCTATCCAAGGTCCTTGAGAGAATCGTTGCCTCCCAGCTTCGCTCTTTCCTCTACTCTCACTCCCTCCATGAAGCCCTCCAATCGGGTTTCCGTGCTGCCCACAGCATGGAAACTGCTCTGGTCAAGGTCACAAATGACATTCTGACCATGTGTGACCAGAGGCTCTGCCTCCTCATTCTCCTCGACATCTCCTTTGCCTTTGAGACCGTGGACCACTCAATCCTCCTGCACTCCTTCTCCTCCCACCTTAACCTTCAGACTGGTTCAGGTCCTACCTCTCACACCGCCTCCACTTCGTCGCAGCAAACGGCTTCTCCTGCAGCCCCCACACCGTCTTGTGCGGTGTTCCTCAGGGCTCTGTCCTCGGTCCCCTCCTCTTCACCCTCTACATGCACCTCCTTGGTGACAAGATCCGCAGACGTGGGGTAAATTTCCACATGTTTGCGGATGACACCCAACTCTACCTCTCTGCCTCCACCCTGAACGCCAGGACTACCGGCGTCCTGATCGACTCCATGTCCGACATCAAGTCCTGGACGAGGGCCAACTTTCTTGAACTCAACGTCAGCAAGACCGAGGCCCTCCTGATTGGCTCGCCCCAGTGCCTCGGCAGCATCAGCCTCCATGGCTGCACACTAAATTTCACTAAGCCAGTCAGGAACCTGGGTGTCTTGTTTAACCCTGAACTGTCCTTCCTCCCCCACATCCGCGCCATGACCGGCACTGCCTACCACCACCTCCGCAACATTGCCTGACTCCGCCACTGTCTCACCCCACAGGCTGCTGAAACCCTCACCCACGCATTCATCACATCAAGGCTCGATTACGGAAACTCCCTCCTCATCGATCTTCCCATCACCTCGCTTCCTCCCTTGCCTCCTTCAAGACCAGTCTCAAGACTCTTCTCTTCGATCGTGCCTTTGGTCTCCCTCCCACCTCGCTGCCTTCCGTCATCCCTACACCACCCCTCCCCCATGCTCGGGCCCCGCTTTGGGATGTCCTGCCGATGTGAAAGGCTCTCTATAAATGTAATTTTGTTGTTGTTGTTGTTGCATCCCTGGGCAAATACACTTATCAGAGGCCATAGCAAGAGAAACAATTGGAGTATTTGCAGGAGCAGATCATTCCTGAACAGACACGACTTTGTAGTGCATAAAAGGAGGTCATTCGGCCCCATATGCCTGTGCTAGCTCTTTTAAAGAGTTATTCGCTTAGTCTCACTCCCTGCAAATTTCTCTAACCCTTCACATTTTTATTTTCAAATATTTATCTAATAACCGTTTAAAAGCTATGATGGATTTTGCTTCAACCATTGTTTTGGCATATCCTACTACCCTCAGTTTAAAAGGATCTAAATCCCTCTTTATGTTTTATTATGATCTTACATTTGTACCTTCTAGTTTCTTCTGCTTTTGAACTCTGTTTATTTGTAAAATCTAGGATCTTGTTAGCTTTTTTTTCATAGCTATGACAACTTGCCTTCCCATTTTAATAATTTCTCTATATGAGCCCCCAAGTCTCTTCTCTTCCACTCCTTTTGAAGTTTAACCATTTAGTTGTGCTTCTCCTCTATCATTCTTCCTCCCGTAATGATCACTTCATACTTTTATGCATTAAATTTGGTATGTCATCGCCTAATGTCCGTGCCCTCCTAAAGTGGTTTGCAGACTTCTGGTAAGGATAGCCACCTTACTTATTTTTGTGTTGGCTGCAGATTTCGTGCCCCTACCTAAATCCCAGATTGTATGCGTACAATGAGATAATCAATGATGATTTATCACTGACCCCTGGGGACACCACCTTTTACATTTACTCGTTGTTTTTAATCTGATCTTTAGACAACTTTCCATGATCCCACATTCCTTTTAATTTTGTACACTTTAATTTAAATTGACAAGGTCCATTCCACTTTCTCTACCTACCTACTCTCCTTTCTCCTCCCCATCCTCCCCCTCCTTCCCTGCCTTCACACTCACCATAACTCTGACTATCTCCCCTTCATCCCCCTCCTCACTCCTGTCTTGTGTGAAACCCACCACCTCCTTTACGCTCTATTCCTACACAGCTCCTTTCACCCAGCTGCCACTTCTCGTATCCCAGTTAGCTAACGCAAACCTTTACTTTTGTGCCATTTCACATTGGACCCCTCCAAATTCTCCACCTAGCTCCTCATCACCAACCTACTGTTCCTCTCCAAAGTGTTGTAACAAGTCGTCAATTTTGCTCTTTCCTCTCCTACCATTCCCTGTGTGAACACCTCTAATTCAGATCCAGCCCCAACCAAAGTACCAAGAGAGCCCTGGTCAAACTAATGATATCCTTCTTATGCATCCTCTATCTCTGTGCTGCTTTCAACACAGTTGACCACTCCATTTCTCCATCTCCAGCACCTTTATGCTCCACATTTTCCTGGCTTCACTCCTACCAGTTCTAACATCTTCTCCAGGACTCCTCTAATAGTTTCTCCTCCTTCCCCCACATGGTTAAATGTGGTGCTCCTCAGCACTCTATCCTTGGTCCTCTCATCTTGCTCATCTGCATATGCCCCTGCTTGGCTACATCATCTGCAGGCATAGAGTCCATTTCGATATGTAAGAGGATGATACTCAACTTTATCTTTCTGTCTCTAAGACCACTGCTGCTCTAACTGTATAAACCTTTCCAGTTGCTCGCTGTAACTCATGCAGCCTGTGCAGAACCTCTAGGTTTTGCTTAACCCTCAACTCTCCTTCAAACCAGGCTCTGACCAAATCTGCTTTCCTCCATTCTGCAAAATTGCCTGCCTCTACCACGACTTCACCCCATTGCAGCCCAAACCATTATCCATACCTTTTCACCTCCAGTCTTGTCTTTTCCAATTTCCTGCTCGCCAGCCTCCGCAACTCCACCATTCAGAACTCTGCAGCACACATTCTCTCCCACACTAAACTACAAAGCCTATCTCCCCCATCTTTGTCCAGCTTCACTGGCTCCCCATTACCCAGCAAATCAAACTTAAGTTCCTTGTCCATCTCATTAAATGCCTCTACAGCTCACCCGTACTCGACCTTTGTGATCTCCTGCCACCCTACTTGCTGAGCCGCTCCTTCTTCTAAACCAACTTTAATTCATTGATCTAATTCATACTCCCCACCTGCTCTGTGCCATGGTCATTGGGCTAGTTTTCAGTTCCTTTGACTCCAACCTTTGTAACTCTCTTCAGAAATTGTTCCATTTCGACTCCTCCCTCTATTGCTTTTAAAACGTGTCAAAATATCTATCCATTTGAGTGCACCTTTGGCCACAACCCTCATTACCCTCCCAGCTCAGACTTCTACTGTGTTTTTAAATCTCTTTCTTGATGTCCTGCCACATGAAAGGCACCTCATCATTGTAATTTGTTGTAGTTGTTGTTCTCAACAACCCTTTTTCGAAGCACATTTTCAAATGCCCTTTTAAAAAAGCACTGCATTTTTTGTCAATAATCTCAGTTACCTGGAGACAAAACACCATTGTATGTTTCTGCTGTCTCTGTTATGCTTAATCGGAACTATTGTGAATGCAGACGGTGAATTGATATCTTGTGGAAAAGGGAATAAATGTTATGTGATATGTGGGGAAAAAAGCTGCTGAATTAAAACTATGAACTGCATTTGTTTATAAGTGATGGAGTTTGCAGGAAGCTAGGCCCTTCTGATATCACAATAAGCAACCAACAACTGAACAAAAATATTTTCTTTGGTGATATCTGGGGCGGGAAGTCGGTCATGTACAAGTGTTCTGTGAGAAGTGTCATGGCCTGACATGTAAGAAGCTTTCTGAGCAGGTTGTTAGGGTGTAGAACAAGACTTAGCGATCGTGCAAGGGAGCAGGTTTGCAAGGCCGGAACACAAATTTTACCGATGTAACTTGGAAACCATTTTTTTATTAGGGAAAGGACATGCAGGGTGTCCTGCTGCTCTCACACGCTGAGGCCATATCCCTTTAGTTACCAAACTCCTCCTATCCATGAGAAACTCTGCCCGAAAAGGACACTGTAAAGATCTGCAAAGAGAGTTATGTGGGGGTAATTATGGGTTTTATTACTTGGTTAGAGACATGACAAATGCTCCCACCACACAGCACAATAACAGTAATGACAGGTAAACCATTCTATAAGGCCTGATTGTTCAGTCATGTAACATTAGTACGGGGCATGTAATATATATTATATATGAATAAACAATGAAAGGTGATGAAACATAAATGGGCAACAACAAAAGGCACTTTCTGTCAAAATCAAACCACCTTGTTCACATTTCTTTGTCATGAAAAATCATACTACCAGGCACAGTTTGACAACATGATGTACTAATACATCTGAAGTTATGATTAGAGGGAAAGATGACACAAAGAGGAAGGTTAGTGCTCCGTTATTAGAATAGACAAATGCCAGATTTCACAGGTGTAAAGGTCTAGGGCTCTGTGGGTAAGGCATTACTCCAGGGGTCAAGTGGCATAAGTCCATTTCAGGGACCTTGTCTGGATGCAGTGTACCATAAAAGTACCCCATGAGGTCCTACGTTAGTCCATATTGGAAAGAAAATACAACAGGGAGGTGAATTTGGTACTGTTATCTCACACCATTCTCACAAAATGTAAATTTGTAGTGATTTTGTACACATAGAAAAATTAGATTACCTTTTGTTCAATTGTTCACTTCTTTACAATGTTAATTTTCCATTCACCTTTTGTATTCGCAGGTTATCTAATTCCAGGTCAGTTGGCTCCCTTTTTCATACTTTAATGATTTACTCCACTCCATTTTTCTGTGATGAACCAGTTTCTCCTCCATTGTTGCGCTTGTCTACTGATTGAAAGAAATAAGATTCCAGGTGGAAGATATTCGTATGACCTGGTGAGAAGTGACATTTTTGTCCTATTATCGTAAGAGTACTAAAGATTTGGCAAATGAGACATTTGGCTAATGTCTTTCTCCAGGAAACATTTTTTAAAATCATTTACACTAATGCAAAGCTTTCTTTTTTGCAACATTTGCTGATTTATTGGAAACTAGCCATGAAGTTGGAAGGAAAATGTCTCAGATGACTTCTTAAGTTAAAGAAAGTAAAACGTGATATATGAATGAAGCATTCAAAGTCCCCAAAGGAATAAGTCTAGCCAAACAAACAAAATTATGAGATGTAAAGTTTCTGAATGTATTTTCCTTCTCTTTCTCTGCCTCTTTTACTCCTCCTACTTTTTCCTCTCTTCGGACTGGATTCAAACACAAGATTGGTCTTAATGAAGGAGGCTTTCTGGCCCATCTGATATTATGCCTCCAGAATATCCACCCTACCGCTCTCCATCACTGCATCAACTTGCTTTATAAATGAATCTAGTGACCTGGTCTCTACCACATTTCCTGTCAACCTGTTTGCAATTGTTGATGACCCTCTGTGTAAAGAAAAACTTCCTGGTATCTGTCCTGAAATTGCCCTTTACAACTCTAAACCTATATCCTCTTGTTCTACCTTATGATGTATCCTAAAGTATTGATCTGGGTTTACTTTTTCAATGCCATTTAAAATTTTGAACACCTCCATAAGGACCCCTTTGAGTCATCTTCCTTCAAGACTTAAGAGCCCCAGCTTGTCTAATCATTGCTCATAGCTCAGGACCCCGATGGACTTGGTGGTCAACCCATTCACCTTAAGAACCACAGACTAAAGTTGCTGGTCTGCACTGTGTTAACTGATCTCAACCTGGGTTAGGGAGGGGGAAATCAACCAGAGCTCTCGCTCTTGATCTCATCCAAAGAACCCTGCAATAAAATGTACATGTGTGGTCATTCAATAAGGACAAGGCTGGGACCTGCTTGCAATTGCCAAGGAAAGTCTGCCTATTCAGGTGGATGATAAAATTCCTACAGCCTTACTCGAAAAGAGAAGGAGTTTCTCCAGGTCCTGGCCAACAGTTCCCCCAGCTAAAAGACAATGTTCATATATTTCACCCACAAAATGTGCAGTCAATTCACTTTACAGTAAATTCTGTGAAGCATGTTGAGATGTCTTGAAGACGTGATAAGGCGCTGTATCAAATGCAAGGATTATTATTATGAAATGAATGATCAATTTTGTTTACCTTCATGATGAAGAGAGAGAGCGATATCTTTGGAATTGCAATGGCAGTCTAACTTGGAGGTCACAAGAATGACTGGCGTGGGAAATGGACACATTGATGCTGATCTAGTGTTCTTCTGCTGAGGTTGAGAGGACATAAGCACAATATAGCGATACGGTACAGGGAGCTCTACTGCTCAATTGACTGTGCTGGACCTGATGATGTGGGAGCCTTTGATTTTGACTGTTGGAGAGAAATTCCTCCTGGCTATAGATTTGTATTTACTTAGTATTAGCTACCCATTGAGCTGGTCTGGCTCAGTTCATAGCACTCTTGTCTCTGAGTCAGGAGATTGGGGGACTAAGTCCCACAATAGCTGCACTTTGAACTCATTGCCTAAGATGACACTCCAGTACATAGCTCGAGGTCCATGGTATTGTCAGAGGTGCCGTCCTTTGGATGAGATGTTAAACCAAGGTCTCATTTGTCTGTTCAGGTGAAAGCTAAAGATCCTATGGCACTATTTGAAAAGAGAAGGGAGTTTCCCCCTAGTGTTCTGGCCAACAATCCCCCAGATTGGGCAGGATTTTTTGGCTGCCACTTTATTCCAGTTCATCTTGGCTACATGTTCTTACTTTAGCTCTTTTCTGTATCGTTTCTTCTCTGCACTGTTGACATTTTAAGTAGTTTAGAAGGGAATGTTATCTGAAATCTATAACTTTTCACCAGCTTTAAGTTTTAAAGTTTAT
This sequence comes from Callorhinchus milii, assembly GCF_018977255.1. Lineage (NCBI taxonomy): Eukaryota > Metazoa > Chordata > Chondrichthyes > Chimaeriformes > Callorhinchidae > Callorhinchus > Callorhinchus milii. Next base: position 72,755,546 of record NW_024704744.1, on the reverse strand, counting down.
TTGAGTGCTATAAGGTTGCGTTTATTTATAGTTAAAGACACATATAACCTCTACTTCTTTTAGTGTAAACTGATCTTATGTTTCTCCCACGGCAGACCCTATGTGCAGGAAGAAAATACATCTCTAACAATAAACAGAATAAATTCAAATAAGTATGAACTGAAAGGATGATTCTTATCTGGTGATAATTGTGTCCTAATGCAGTCTATCTTGAAGTCAGAAATGGCCTTGGAGAATCTTTAGGTTTCTTTCCTCTGCCTCTATGACCTAGGTGTGCCTTTTGTTGTAATATCCAGACCTCAAGTTGGAACTCCAGGTATGGCTCACCCGGAGAACTGTGCTGCTTAAGAATGAATTTTCCAGATCTTAATTCAGCTGATTTGACAATATAGCCTTTCTGGTTTGGTAAAATGTGTATCAGTCGGGGTCTGGAAGTTGAATTGCTGCAGGCAGATATGAAGACCATTTACCCTGGGAATGGACTTCCACCTCAAAAGCTATGGGGCAATGTCTGCTTTACAATGGCCTTACTGTGTATAGAAAATCACATCACTTCCATTCTTTATCCTGTGTATTCTTTGAGAATTGCAGTTTCATTGTTTAAAAATATTAGGTTAGAATTAGATAGTAGGGGCATTTTCATTATCAGCCAAGGCTCCCACTCACATTCTTAAGCTTAAGATCACAGTTGTAAAAAATTAAGATTTGAGAAATTTTGGGGCACAGCTTTAAATTCGAGTTTAGTTTGTTGGTCCAATATTCCACATTATTTTGGAACTTTGGAAAATCAGCTTTTAAAGTTTGACTGGATTTAAAACTGTATTGTAAAATTCTTACAATCTGCACAATAATAATATTAACTGTTGCACTTGATATGACTCCTTATCACCCTATTAAAACATTGCAAAGGGTTTCACAGGATTTTACTGTGAAGTGTGGTGACTGTGTATTTGTAGGCAAACATTTTAAGATAATCCACCAAGTTGTTGGGTCACCCACCGAGTCATGGGATCAGTACACTTTTCTAACACTGCAAACTTTGCTCACTATAGATGCCCATTGCAAAGAATTTGTGGAATAAGATTCTCAAAGACACTTGTGCACATTGTTTAACACATGGAAATATTTTCAGTAACGTAACCAGCTCAGCTGCATTTGGCCAGATCCGAGTGATATACAGTATAGAGAAATGAATGAATTACTGAAGGCCCCGCATTCTCTTGTTGATTGCATCTGTTGTATGCATCCTGAGCTCCATGTTAAAAGTAGAATTAGCACTGGTTCTAACTCAGCTATAAGCTACCATTTTCCTCTCTTTCCTCAGGCTGCAGTGCAAAATGGAGACCTGTGGCCTGAGTTGTACAGTTTGCTTTGCACTGTGTTACCGACAGTCAGTGTTATGTTTTTGCAGACGAACATTCCTGAAATCAGAACCCAATCAAACAACCTGTTTATCGCGATTTTTTTTTAAAAAAAAGGCCTTCAGTCATTAAAATTGACTCCACCAGTCCACACTGACCCCATTGAGATCACACACAAACATTGCTAAAGAGTGAGGGATATTTGTGGTCACACTGCCCTGGCTTCAATGAATATTCTTGGCTGTTTCAGGTGGAAACCTACAGATATGCTTTTGGACTGATGGTCTTTGTTCTCAGTCCTTGATCTAAGCCTTCCAGGCCTGGAAAGGATTAAGAAGCTGGACTGGTACCAGATCATGGGGAGGGCTCTGCGATGCAGCCTTGCGTATAGTGGCTGGAGGTTAAGTATGTAGACTGCATGCCTTGTCCGCAGACACGGTCTGCGTGCCTTAACCTTGGCCCACAACAAAGTAAGCAATGTGTTTTAGAGGAAAGATTTTAAACGTTTTTTTGTTTTCTCAGTAATGTTGGCCCAGCCTGAAATGTAATGCCTGGTTAATTCTCGATCAATTTCATGCGTATTAATGAAGTATTAAAGTTCTTCAACTTCATTATGGCCATGCACAAACATGCTTTATTGTCCTCATGGGGACTTCCTACAGAGAAATATTGGAACATCTGAAGTAAACTTTAAAAATAACCCATAATCCTAAATTATACAAATAATAATCTTGCATTTAATTTTGCACCTTTAACATTTTTGATGATGCCTCAAAACCTTGCACAGGATATACTATAAAGTGGTGTGACTGTACTTTGTGGGTGAACGTGGTAGCCAATTTACACACTGCAATATCCCAAATACAGCTATGAAGTGAATAATCAATTTTATCTGGAAGATTGTCGGCCAGGATGCCTGGTCGAGAAACTCCCTTCTCTTTGTGAATAGTGACACAGGGTCTTTAACATTCACTTGAATAGACAGATGGGACCTCGGTTTAATGTTTCATCTGAAGGACAGCACCTCCAACAATGTAGCGCACTCTCAGAACGGCATTGGAGTGTTAGCTTGGATAATGTGAGTTCAATTCCCTGATTTGAGGCTTGAACCTTCTGACTCCGGTGAGAGTGATGTCTGGTGATGAGGTACGTTAGGTTCGGCTATGCCTCTGGACTCTGATCCTGACCTTTCACTTTTCCAAAGCTTTGTGAACCTCACTTAAACTGTAATACTGCTGTGCGTGTGAAACAATGACCCTTCTGAACAGCCTGTGTGTTGACGTCAGCACAATCCTTCTCAAACATATTCAACACTGCTTACATGGTTGCTTACCTACAATTCCCGCTGTTGCTGCAGCTGCTGTCGTTCAGCTCCATGTTTAAACAATTTTTGTCAATTTGTTAGTCTAGCATTCTCTTTAGGGGATGCAGAACCAGCCTTTGAAACAACTTGCCAACTAAAGAATTTGCTGTTTTATACTGCTTTATAATGTTGCAATGCACTTCACAATTATTGTTAAGTGCAGTGACTGATTTTGAAAGTCACAAGACAGCAGTCAGGAAAGTACCACAAACAGCTGCACAAAACTGGCGAATGACAAACTATCCTGGAGGATTGTTGGCTAGCGCACTGGGACAAATGTCCATCTCTTGCTGAGTAGTGTCCATGGAATGTTTAACTTCAATTTTAAGAACAAGCAAACAATATTACAAACTCATAATTTGGCTATTTTAGGAAGGGCAGCACCACTGATGAAGCAATACTTGCCTATTTCACTGTAATGGCATTTAAAATATATGACGAAGAATGCAGTTTGGCAAGCAGACTGGATAGGGCACACTTTAACCTTGTGTCAAGGACAGCTAATGGAGCCATGTTAAGCTTTGCTTTGCTTCTATCAAGGTGAGTTACTACCACCACTTCCATCCCTTTTTGAACCACCAAAACTGTATAATATCTACCCACAGTTTTGCTCCCCAATTGTTCCCTTCATGACTGTTTGAGAGGACTTTGCTAGAACCAAAATGGATGTTGGTTTGCCGACAGAATAAATCACTTGAAAGGAATTAACTGCAAAGCACCTTGAGGTGTTTCAATATTTTCTGGATTGTAAAAATATCAGTTCTTTAAATATGTCACCGCGACATAAAGGGGGCTGCCTAGGTCATGGTTGCAGTTTTGAGGAGAGCAATGAAAACTATTCCCAGTGTTAGATGAATGAGCTATGAGTGATTATTAGACACGTTAGGGCTCTTCAGTCTCGAAAGAGGATGTTTCCGAAGAGGTGTATACGATTTTAAATGGGATTGAAAATGTAAGCACAGGACAATATTTTGGGTACCAGCAAGATTTTATTCAGAAGGTATTTTAACAACTGGAGCAGATCACCAAGAAGGGTGGTAGAGACCCGGACACTGAACTCATTTACAGCTTTGATGGGAGGTGGGTATTCTGAAAAGATTAAATCAGATGGGCCAAAGGAGTGTCTTCATCCAAACCATACTTATGATAGCATTCGTTGAGCTACAAGAAATGATTATGCGCGGAATGCAAATGGACAAGCAATGGCTGTCTGCTATTGACAATATGAATAGTTGTGAACATTTTTGGGTAAAAGGAACAACACAAGATAACTGGAAGACGTGCTGATCAGAAAATCAGAATCATACCCAAGGCTATTGGCCAAATGAGGTGGAGTTCTTTGTCATAAGTGAGTCGGTGAAAAAAGCACATTTGACGAAACAAATCAGTACCTGACGCTTCAATTAATTGTAAGAAGATTTTGGGTAAGCATCCCCATGGCAACATTCGAGCAGACAGTTAGCAAAGATTGTCGTGTAATGTGCTGCTGAAGAGATAGTTTATGACAATCTGCAGCTAAACCAGAGCTCCACTGCCCGTACCCTCACCCACACCAAACTCTGCACGCTCATCACCCCAATCCTCATCAGGCTCCACTGGCTTCATGTCACCAAACAGATCAACTTCAAGGTCCTCACCCTCACATATAAATCTCTTCACTCCAAGCCTATCCCTAACTCTCTAATACTCAGCTAATACAGGCCTCCTGTGTGTTTGGTGGATGAGGCTTCAGGCATAGATGGATGAGGCATCTATGGTTGCCTTCCCCTTCGTCTTTGCTCCAAACTCCTCACTGTAAAGTGCTCCAAGACCTCCTACCTGAAGGGCACTGGATAAATGCAAGTTGTTATTGATTGGACATGCAAGCACTGCCTCAGTAGTTTGTATGATAGAGCACGTAATGTTTTTTTTACACTGTCGTCTATGTACAGTACACTATAGTTGCAAAAGATTTCAAATGACTTAACGTGTGCGTAAACACACAAGTACGCATTCGAGAGCTGCTAAGGTAAACATAGCTGAAAGACATCCTGCAGCACATCTCTGTATTACAAAGTACAGCAGCGCAGTAATGTGATTGCCACAGGCAATTGAAGTAATGGCATGTAATCTACAGTTGGACAGCAAAGGTTAATGTGAAGAATGTTTGACATTGCGATTTTGATAACCAGTGACAAATACAGACAATTCAAGGTCACAGTTCACAACCTTTTAACTGTAGCATTCCCCCATTTAAGCACAGATTAAATGCACATTGGATTTCAAACAGCAATTTTTATGATGACCAATCCATCTTTTCTGGAATGACATGAAGTCACAAATCATAGAGCAGCTCATGTAATCTTTGTCATTAGAGCTTTCAAGATTCTCACTCCATTTATGTTTCACAAAACTAATCCGAGCTGTGTTGTCCACAATGAATGTTAGCACATAAGATATGTTATTTGATTCCCCAAAGACCCCAGGACGTGTAACAAAATCATTCTTGGATGTTTTAATGAATCTGTTGCAGCTCTCTTTCCATATTCAGAGAGGTTATTGAGGTCAGCAAGTTGCTCTGTCTTCTTAAATGTAAGCCTTGTATCTTTAAGATATACAAATAGATTTGATCAATACCCGATTCTGTAATGTGCAGAAATATCGGTGTTCGTGTCGCCTGCATGATTTCTAATGTAGCCTTGAGATGTACTCCTAACGTGAAAGTCACTATATAAATGCAATTTGTTGTTGTTTTGGTGTTTGTCTATAAATTACAGTCATTAAACTTTGCCATGTATTCTGTGAAACACTATTAGACATTGTCCCAACATGAAAGGTGCTATACCAAATATAAGGATTATTATTATTATTATAAGATTATTATTAATAATAATAGCATAAAAGGTGCAAAATGAACTTTTCATAAATAGTACCTGGCTTCACAGACATTGCATTGAAAGTAGCGGCAGGGATGGGAGGCGGGGGCAGAAGGGGATTTGCGCTATACACATCTGGGTCTATTCATTGCATAAATACTGAATGTACGAGTAAATTGACCCATTGAGGCCAATTATAGCTATCCCAACTCTGTCCTGACTGAGATCAGCTAACTCAACACAGTCTATGGATTCAACTTGCAATGTGTCCCAGTCTGTTTTGGCTCAAGATCATACCACACGGCCCATTTACCCAATAAGTCACTGGTTAAAATGTTTGTTTTCCTCTTATTATCAGACAACTTGGGAAGAATAATAACAATAATAGGTAATAATTGCATCAGTAAATTTGCATTTGAACAGGGATCATTTTTAAGAGTTTAATAAAAAAATAATTTCAGGAGTACTTTATTTTCTCTTTTGTGATAATATCAGTGGGACTCCTTGTGTATGGGTGGATTTCTCAAAAAGATGGAGTCATCAGGTTTGCCACAACATTAGCTTTTTGCTAGATTTCTTTGTTTCGGAGATAAGTACCTTATTCTTTATTCCTTCAATTTTAACAGGAACATTTTTTTATTAAAATGTTTTGAATCCTAACACTGCAATAACCCAGTGTGATTTATACGATGGATTATTTATGACATGTCTGTTCCTGCAGTATCTGTGTAAATCAGCAGTTTTGGTGCCTTTTGGACCACTCAGACTATGTCTCAAACGTTGGTTATTTATTAACCGTGTGCCCAAGTTTTTCCAAGGATTAAATATCTTGAGATTAAAAGGTGCGCAAGTTTAAAGGCACCTTATCACCTCAATGAGAAGCTTTCAGACTGGCTTACTTGCTAGAACAGTTTGTTCTGAGTATCTGGCTGCCACAAGCCTTGTCGACCATCTCGGCAAGGTTCAACTGGAACAGACACTGTATTTGCTGCAATATCAATCTTAGAATGTAATCAATCTTATAATATAGCGCTGATTCATGAATTTTTTAAAATAAATTTTAGTGTGTCCAAGTATTTACTCATTTTCTCTCCTATTGACGTATGATCTGTTGCTCTTCCCTTGCTATCTCACACTGGATACAGCACCATAGATCCTGGTTGTTCTCTGGCTGAATGGGCACTCTTCATTGTGAGCCTTGGTTAAGTGTCGGCTTGCCACGTGACTATTGTGGGCATCATGCCTGAGCCTCTTCCCCCACAGCTGATACACACGTGCATTATCAGTAGAGGGGCCTGGATGATTTTTCCCTCCCTAACCCAGGGAAGGTTGGGGGTCAGTTTAACTTCCTCATGCAGCCTAGCTTTGTGCATGGATTTAGCATGGACCAGGATTTGAACCAACGAGCTTCTAATCCCAAAACTTCAGCTCTATCCAAAACACCAGTTGGGAACAAGTGTTCACCTTCACAGACTGTTACCAGTTGTGTTAAGAACATTCAAAGAGCTACTGCCACATTTGGAAATGTTGATTCCATCAAGTGAGTCTGTTTCATGTGCTTTAGCATTTCTCACAATGCTTCAGCATAGTATTGTGGTTACTGCTTACTTCTCACTCATGCTGTCCCATCATTGATAGCTGAGCTTCAGTCACCATACCCTTGTGCTTTTAAACTCTCTTCCAGAATTTCTTCATCTTGCTTCTTCTTCGCCTGCGTCACTATAAAACATATCACTTCCACAGTGCTTTAATGCACATCTTTAAATCTCCCTTTTTCCTGCTCGATGATCTCCATTATATCTGTTGAGCACTTTTCAAAGTGCATTCAAGTGCCAGTTGCTGTTTATTAGTTTAACTTCATGGAAGTTGTGACTATAAACTCTCTTGAAAAGCTTATTAATCTTGACAGAGTATGTTCCAGTCCGTGTTCTATCTGTGGAATTTTACCTCTTGGAATAAAATCTCTGTGCAATTTGTTGAGTGATGCAAGTGCAAGTTTGATTGCGGTCCTTTTATAAATGGTTTGTATAAATGGTAGCTTGCATATGCAGAACTCTGTCTGGCTTGGATGCTTGAGCATGGCGGTGGGTTTCAGACAACCAGCTGACCAAAAATAAATCAACACAGTGTTTGCATTCACTCGTTGCAATCTGAAAATTGATGACGAAAACAAGCAAACTAGGACGCTCTGTGCCACTTTGGACTGTGACACTAGAACTAAATGATATTTGAATAAAATTTCACACAAGACTGGAGATTAAAAGAATATTTTCCCTTTGGGTTATTAATCATAATCTTTGCATTTGATATAGCGCTTTAGTGCGACGAAGCAAGTCATAATTATTCAATTTAGTGATTGTGAATTTGTAAGTGAATATGAAGAATAAAATCCCAGAATAAGTAGGTAATAATAAAAAAAATCTTGTATTTGATATAGCATCTTATCATGTTGTTGAGATGTCTCAAAGCCCTTCACAGAATATACTGTAAAGTGAAGTGAATGTGTATTTGTGGGCAAAACACAAATAAATGGCAAGAATATTAGAACTTACCATCATGGAGTAATTTGGGTTAGCCGGCCCTCTGTGGCAGTCTCCAGTCCCGTTCCTGAGCTGTTTGTTAGTTTGGGACCAGGATTGAAGATTACCAGGATAAAGACATGGAGAAGGATATAAGATGAGACTAAGCCCTGTCTGCCTGTTTAAGTGGATGTTAAAGGGAGTTTCTCCTTCATGTATTTCATGGCTGTTTGCAGGACATTGTTGTGTGTAAATTTGCTGCCATGTTTGACTACAAAATACACAGTCCTGTGAAACTCTCTGAAATGTCCTCCCAATGTGAAAGCACTATATTAAATGTAAGGAATTATTATTATTGTTAGGATTATTGGCCAAAACACCAGGAAAACATCCCTTTTGAAATAGTTCCATGGGGTTTTTAACATCTCCTGAAACAGGCAAATGAGGCGCTTCATAATAACGGATCCTGGGGTCGAGCCAGGGGGAGGGGGAAGAAGATGACCAAAGGCGCGGTCGAAAAGAAAGGTCTTTAGCCAAGACTTTAAAGTAGGAAGAGAGGGGGCGAGGCGAAAGGAGTGAGGAAGGGCGTTCCAGGGCCTTGGGGCGTAGTGGCTGAAGGCACGGCCACCAATGGTGGAGCAGAGGATTCGGGGGACGAGGAGGAGGCCAGACCCGGTGGAGCGAAGGCAACGGGCACTATTGTGAGGAGAGAGGAGGTCAGAGAGGTAGGGGGGTGCAGAGGAGTGGAGAGATTTGAAAACAAGAGTAAGGATCTTGAAATCGATCCTCTCTGAGACAGGTAGCCAGTGCAGTCTGACAAGGACTGGGGTAATCGGGGAGCAGAGTTTGATGTGGTTAAGAATGCGGGCGGCAGAATTCTGGATGACCTGGATTTTATGAATGGTAGTGGAGGGGAGACTGGCTAGGAAGGCATTTGAATAGTCCAGCCGAGAGGTGACAAAGGCATAGATCAGGGTTTCGGTGGCTTTTAGCATGAGATATTGGTGGAGACGGGCAATGCGTCGGAGGTGGAAGAAAATGATGCTGGTGAGGGACCGGATGTGGGGGTGGAAGGATAATTGGGGGTCGAACCTGATGCCTAGATTGCGTACAGGTTCGGAGAGTTTTAGGGGCAGATCGGGTAGGTGAAGGAGGTGAGAACCTTGCGATTGAAGACGTTGACGAGAGCCAAAGAGGCTTCTGTCTTGTCAACATTTAGCTGAAGGAAATTTGCGCTCATCCAGCTCCTGATGTCTGACAGGCAGGCTAACAGAACATCAGGGGACTGGGGGTCACAAAATGAGGTGGAAAAATAGAGTTGGGTGTCGTCCGTATACATGTGGAAGTGTACCCCATGTCTGCAGATGACATCCCCAAGAGGGAGCATATAGGTCAGAAAGAGGAGGGGCCAAGGATGGATCCTTGGGGTACCCCACAGATGACCGGGTGAGAGCGGGAGGAGAAGCCATTTGTGCAGATGTACTGCTGGCAGTTTGTGGGGTAGGACTCGAAACAGGTGAGTGCGGTCCCACTGAGGTGGATGACGGAGGAAAGGTGGAGGAGGAGGATGGCATGATCGACTGTGTCGAAAGTGGCAGAGAGGTCCAGGAGGACAAGGAGGCAGAGGAAGCCCTGGTTACAGGTAGAGAGGATGTTGTTTGAGACTTTCACAAGCGCAGTCTCTGTACTGTGGGCAGGGCGGAAACTGAACTGGAGGGGTTCGAAGAGGGAGTGGAAGGAGAGCTGTGCGCGGAGTTAATTGGCGACAACGCGTTCTAGGACTTTGACAAGGAAGGGCAAGTTTGAAATAGGGCGGTAGTGGCTAGGGTTTGAGGGATCTAGGGAAGCTCCCTGATACAAAGGAGAGAGTGCTACCAAGTAAGGCAAACTCACTGTACCCCTATGATAAGGTAACCTGTGCAGATTTCTCTGTTGTTCATATAGACTCTCCATTCCTTTCACTGTTTCCATTTTAAAAAGCAAACAATAAAACTTTGCATGACAATCTCCAGTTACTAGTAATATTGAATTATTAGCCAAAAGAGCCATATTTCTACCAGATGTTTTGAGCTTAACTTTGTTTTTTTTAAATTGGCATCAACTGCAATACAGTCATTATTAATTTGATTCAAAAATCATCCCCCATTTTAAAATCAAATCAATGCAACTGAAACCGGATTCATACTAGACTTGGAGCATTGATTTGATGAAGCTTCCACATTGAATCGACACTTATCGTACAGTATGAAAGGGCCATTAAATTGGATTAAAAACATTTTAATAAAGGTTACACTGTACGAGTCGAAGGTTAATGTTTATTTTGGGAGCGTGAATCTGGTGCAATTTGCTTGTGTTATATTGACAGGCTCCTGAACAAACTGGCCATCAGTGTGCTACGGACATTCAAATGAAATCAGGTTAGTGTTGAGGTCTGCCTGCAAAATTGAAATGCATCATGTAAATCTATTCAGACCAGTAGCACTCTTGCCTCTCAGTTTGAAGATTGCGGGTTCAAGAACTCACTGTCTAGGCTGACATTCCAATATAGTGTTGGGGTGTGCTATATTGTTGGAGGGGCTGTCCTGCAGATGTCACATTAAACTGAAGTCCCGTCTGTCTGTTCCGGTGGATGTTAAAGATCCCTCTAATCAAAAAGAAAAGGAAGTTTTTCCCGGAGTCCTGGCTGACAAATCCCCCAGTTAAAATTGGTTAGTCACTTCACTGCTGTTTGTGGGACATTGCTGCGTGCAAATTGGCTGCCGGTTTGCCTACAAATTACAGTTACTACATTTTAGAGTAATTCCTGAGAAGAACTTTGAGAGGTCCTCCTGATGGAAAAGGCACTTGATCAAATGCAAGGATTAGTCATTATTATTGCAGTGCAAAAATGTTTTGCAAAGAGAGTTCTTTACTGTAAATCATATTTTTGAAAATTATTTATTGTGTTTTCGCCAAGCTCTTGTGTCAGTGTTGAGTCAAAGGAATGAAGCAAATAAATTTGATATTTTCAAAGGATCATTTGCACTCGCAGCTATCCATCTGGAACCATTTTTGTTATGCCAGTTTCAAACCTGGCGTAACACTGGTAGCCAGACAAAATATGCCTTGTTTCCTAAAAAAAATATTTTCAGTAAACTGGATCATTGCTCCAGTGATCTGGAACTGGTCGCAAAGTTGTTGTTTCTTTTAAAAAGAACGCACTTTTGTGGTAGGAAGCTGAAATATCTGTAACGTTCATTATGCAGTGGGTGGGAGTGCTACCTTTGCACTGCACTATTTTGAGCAGTGTCGAGGTGCACCACATGAGCCACAATTACACTCACTCTTGCTGTTCTTCCTCTCCATTAAACGCTGGGAAAAAGACATGAACAGTAGGAGCAGGAGAATACTCTTAAGGCAAAGCGTTGGAATAACAAAATGCTCGATAAAGCTTGAACTAAGTTGTCAGCCTGGCTCATTTGGTAGTACTCTCACTTCTGAATCAGACTGTTAGGAATTCAAGCCCCATGTCAGGACTTTGAAATCATAGACTAGGTTGTGAGTATTGAGGGAGTGCTGCATTGTCAGAGATGTTGTCTGTCAGGTGAGTTACAGGCTTCCTTTGTTCTCCTTGGCTCAACAAACTACCACTTGTTGGCTGTAGGGCCTCCCTTGAAGCAATCCTGAGTCAAGCACTCAGGCCTCAGTTTACAGCGTTCATACCATCCAACAACAACAACAACTTGGATTTATATAGCTCCCTCCACACCGGACGGCATCTCAGAGCGCTTCACAGTAAGGAATCCCGGGGCCGAGCCAGGGGGAGGGGGAGAAAGGTGACCAACCACTGCCTCTCCCCCCAGTATCACCCTTCCCCATGTCTCAGGTGCCCCATCTCTCACCTTTTGGGGTGACATCATCATTTAACAGGCCTCACAATGTCAGTCTCAAAATCTGTTGCAGTATTATTGCACCTTCCTTTAGATGCTACAGGAAGCATGAGGAGAAAGAAAAAATGCTTCCAGTGCAGGACCAGTCAGTTGCCAGACCAGACTATTATAAATTCTAATGCATTTGGTAACACAGTTATTAATTCAGTCTCCACTCAACTCAATTCTTCATCTAACCCATGTCAATTTGATCCTGAAGCATTGCCCTGCAGGAGGTGGGGGGAAAAATTCAAAAGGCGAGTCCCTTCTAGGAAACATCAGCGCGTCCCGGTGACCTGCGAGATGGCAATGCACCTGGACTCTTGGAAACAAAGGTGAAATACTTGATGGATTAAAGAACCTGAGAATACTCTACCAGAGTAAAATAAGACACACAGAAAAATAATCTAGTGCATTGCTTTGCACAGTGTAAAGTGGTCACCATTGATTTTTACCTCCGATAACCTTGTAAATAAATATTGATTCAACAGTATACACGATACACCTACAACTATGGAATTTGTAAAAGCCTACATGAAGGTTGGACTGGATTTTACAGGAGGTATATATATGGCTCTGGCCCAGATAATCTTCTCGTCCTTCTGGATTTTACAGTTTTGCTGTGACTAATAATATTTCAGGGCAGAGCTGTTCTGCAGACAGAATGGCATTTTATGAGAGTGGGTGTGCTCAGCTGTGCAAGTCAACTAGTTTCATCAGTCACTGTATCAGTGAGGAGAGGGCATCAATTTAAGGTAATTAACAAGAGACCAAAGGGGAGATGAGAAGATTTTTTTTAGGATGCGGAATGCTCTGTTGATGTGATGGTTGAGGTAGGAACCATATTTAGTTTTCAAGAGGGAACTGGCAAGATATCTATAAAAAGGAGTACAGGCAAAATGGGATTGAATGGCCCCATTTCAAATCTTGTTCAAAGAGCCAGCAGAGTCATGATAGGTCGAATGGCTTTCATCTGTCATTAAATTTCTTTATTTCTTTAGAGTTAACAGTTTTCCTCTTGTTGCAGCTCATGGGCTTGATTTGCTTCCTAAGTTAATACTGACCAACTGGATATCTTCCTGATGGCAGTCGCTAATATAGAACAGCATAGAGATGGCTTTAGCCCAGTCAAGTTCCTCTCTTCTACTTGGATTAAGGCAGAATAGCTCAGGATAGGATAACAGAAAGAGAATAAAATAGGAGTAGAAATGATTCAAGAGAGATTCAGTATAACATTCCCTTTAATTAGACATTCCTATTAAGCGAACACCATTTGTTCTACATTTTAATCAGCAATAGTGACCTGTAACTGTCCAAAGTGCTTTAATAATAGTAATCCTTGCATTTAACATAGTAACTTATCACGTCTTCGCGACGTCTCAAAGCGCTTCACAGAATATACTGTAAAGTGAATTGACTGTATATTTTATGGGCTTTGAGATGTCCTGATGTAAAAGGCTCTATATAAATGTGAATTGTATTGCATTGTCATGAAAGTCATTAAGCCATCTCCAGCAGTAAGCTTGTGCTGGCTGACGAGAAAGTGTCAACACGTCCTGTGGGCTATAGGGCTGATACTGAGCTGAGAGAAAAGAGACTGGGAAATGTATACAAATCTGATGCATAAACTCTACTTCATTAATTTTTGAAAATGGCAGTCAGCCCTTATAACCAAGGGTTCTGGTAGGTGATCAAGAACTAAGAAATGAAAGACTCTTACTATTGCTTACTATCGGCTGTAATGCTCCCTGTGATACGGCAATACTCACCATCTAGGCTCAGGCATGTGGGGAGGTATTAAAGGTCTGTTTGAATGTATTGAACTGGACACCAGCATGAATTACCACTTTTAGGAGGACAAAATTAGAAGAGAATTTTGTTTTTTTAAAAAACAACTAATCATTTTCTAGTGTTTGATTAATAGGTTCTCTTAATCTGTACCCTGCACATGTATTTTTAGGGCAGAGAATGCAGTTAATAGCAGACAAAGTGAAGACTGCACCTTTAGAGACTGCAGGGGTTTGACATTTCAGAAAGAACCAGTGAGAAGAGGGAAAGTTTAGGAAAATGGACGATCAGCTGAGGTTCTCATTGTTGAAGTCTATTCATAGACTGAAAGGCAGGAGAGACTCTAAAGGTAAAAGGTAATCCACTTACCTACTATTAATAGCATTTACAATCTGTTAGTAACTCACCCATCATTCTCCTATCTTTCTCTTTCCTTTGTGTCAAGATGTGAGGCGTGTGGGGGGGAGGTGTTCCTTGCCATCACTTGTCCTAGATACAGTAAAAGCCCTCTGTTTCATTTTGAATATAAAACAAAACTGTGTCAGAAATTGCACATATGAGGGGGAGAAGACAATTTCTACAGAAATAAATTTTAATATTTCCAAATTCAAAATATTTTCATTTTTGCAATGAACCTTTTTCGTCGTTTCACCTACTTCTAGTTTTATGTTAATTTTAAATTGTGTTCAGACTTTTCCTTATTTGGGGCTGTAGAAGTGATCCTAGAACCAGGCTTGAGTTTCTGGCTGATTCGTTGTTTTCATATATGGTGGATGGATACGTCTGTTAGTATTTTCAGTGGACTTTCAAGCTTCTAGAGACACAAGATCAAATTAAGCCACAACAGTGTGAGCTGCACATCCACAATTCCCCAGTCAATTTTGTAGCTTGCACAGACTGTTCTTCAGTGGTCATCGAACCTAGTTCCCTTTGAGACAGAGGGTAGATTCTATGAGTTACCTTAACAACAACAACAAATTACATTTGTGTAGTGCCTGTCACGTCGGGAGGACATCCCAAGGGTTATTCCCAATGTTGAAAATAAGGAACCAAAGGCTGCAAACATGTTGATCTTATTCTTGTATGACTTTGGCCTTCAATATGACATTGGATTAGTGATATTCCCCCACTTAGAGACAATCTATGTTGATGATAATAATAAAGTAATAATCCTTGCATTTGATAAACTGCCTTTCACATCAGGAGGATGTTTTAAAGTTCTTTAAAGGGATTTATTGTAAAGTATAGTGATTGTGAAAGCAGCAGCTAATTTGCACACAGCCAGTGCCTCACAAACAGACATGAATTGAATGACCAATCTTATTTCAGGAATTGTTGGTCAGGACGCCAGGAGAAACTCCCTTCTCTTTTTGAATAGTGCCATGGGATCTTTAACATCCACCTATACTGGCAGACGGGACCTTGATTTAACATCTCATCCATAGCATGGGATTCCCAACAGTGCTCTCCCCCAATAATGCATTGGAGTGTCAGCCTAGACTGTGAGTTCAAAGTCCCGATTTAGGACTTGAACCCCAAATCGTCTGCCTAAGGGGCAATTGTCAACCTACTGAGTCAGGCTTTAATGTGAACTTAAAGCTTTTTTATCATGATGAATCATTACAGTTAAATGAGATGGCTTGGTTTATTCTTGCACCAAATGCTTTTTTAAAAAATACCCTTAAGTACTTTCGAATCTAAGTTAAAAATGTGCCATGTCTGCTCTGACATGTCAAACCTCATGCACCATGAGTAGCTTTGTCAGGGCAAATTTGTCCAATAATGTCAGACCACCATACATGCTCAAAACACCTCTTTAACTTTGGCTAATATTTCCTTGGACCCCCTCCAAACAGCATTAAATTCCTTCCATCAGACCTTCACTGTTTTTTTGACCTGGGAGGTTTCATTTATTTTATTTTCAATTTCCCCTTCGTACAGAATTTGGTCTAAAGTTTGTAGCACCAGTAATGCATAATTTATTCTTGGGAGATTCCCCACTCCTGCCTCTAATAGATATCCTTTATACTGCCACTTGATCTTCTTTATTAATGATACAATATTCTTTATGCTGTATTTTGCCATTCAAAATAACTCGAAGGGGCATGTGGACTGGCAATACATTTATATAATATCCTCCTGTTCATGTTGATATAGTAACCTAAGGTTGTCCGAGCCAACAATCCCCAAAACAAATTGGTCACCCACCCCAAGGCTGTGGGACATTGCTTTGTGCAAATTGGCTAACATGTTCACCCACAAAATGCACAGGCACACCGCTTTACAGTATATCCTGTGAAGCGCTTGAATCATCTCGATGATGTGATAAGGTGCTAAATCAAATGCAAGGATTATTATTTATAGCTCAATTAATGATATTTCATTTAAATAATTTGGTCATTCAATCCACAACTGTTTGTGGGATACTGCTATGTGCAATTGGCTGCTGTGTTTCGCCTATGGTCAATTCATTCCTTGCGTTGTTCTTTGATGAGTATGAGGTTAACAAGGTCTATAAATAAAATAATAGCCCTTGCATTTGGTATAGCACCTTTCACATCTATGAGATGTCTCAGCTCTTCACAGAATATTCTGTAAAGTGAATTGACTGTACATTTTTGGGGCGAAACGTGGCAGCCAATTACGCACAGCAGTGTCCCACAAACAGTTTTGGATTGATTGACCAAATAATAACAATAAATTGTTCACTTCAATCCACAGCTGTTTGTGGGACACTGCTAATAAGGCACTATAAAATTGCAAGGATTATTATTATTATTTTATCTGCATTATGAATGGTCTTGTGCTGTAGTGAGGCATATTATAACAGGATGGTCCTATATGCTGCTTGCATTGAAAGGAAATGATGAACTTTGGTCACATTAACCACATATGAAAATGTATTAACATTTGAAAATAAAATTACCCAAACTACTTCATCACCTAGTTAAATCTGTCTAAGATGAAGATATTTTAAATAAATATATGATGTACTTCTGTCTTTGGACTTCCTAGTAATAAGTTTAAAACTCCTTTGCAATAAACATGCAGCTAATTAGAACTAATCATGAATCAATAACAGTGCGGATTGTCAATATCTGGACTGAAACACACTACTGACTAATTAAAAACAGCACCATGAATTATTGCAGATATTTGATAATTCTACATTTCCTTTTAAGAAACCTGGTTTAAAATCATCTGATGTGAGGTTCCAATATTCGTTAACTAGCACTGTTTGAGAAATAAAAATGGTTCTACCTAAGTTTACAAATCATAAAACAAATAATTTCTCTCATTATATTGCAGTGTGCTTCCAGAGAGCTGGGATATGGTAATGCAACTGATAAATAACAGTAGCAAAACTTTCAAGGTCTTTTCTCCAATTATAAAGAACCATGGTTGTCTATTATCTATTGAAATTGCTCAAAAGAAGGGAAACCTTTAAAGCAACATTATATTGTGAAACAATTCTCCCAGCCACTTGCTTTCCTCCTATTCATAATACATGTTACACACAGTTAAACAGGACACTACTTAGTTTGAAATTATTTGCAGTAAAAAAAGGTTCATAACTGTCCTCGGATAAAATTGGTCATTCATTTTTCAGCTGATTGTTGGATAATGCTGTGAGATAGTCACCACACTTTACAGTAAACATCCTGCAAAGAGTTTTGAGATATGTTGACAATGTGATAATGTGCTACAACAATTGAAACTAGTTCTATAATTATATTTATTAATGATGTCACTTCAAGTCAATCCATTGTTTTCTAATTATGTAATGAGAGCGCTTGGATCATCTGTACATATGCACTTACATAAGGTTAACATTACTGTATAATAGACCCCAATGTACAATAGCACTTACCATTGATTTGCCAAGGCTGAAAAGCTTGAAAAGCTGAAACCATCTCGGATCACTTGTGTCTTAAAGTCTAAAAAGCTGAGGTCAGTTTTGCAAGTTTCGTTTTGAACTTAACTTAACATAGAAATGTGGGCAGGAAGTGGACTTTTGAATTTCTTTATATCTGAAAACACTGAAAACTTAACAGACAAGTTAGCTCCAAGACAATAAAACCAGAGCAATCTGAAGAGAATATGTTTTATCTTTTGAAGCTGTCTCTATCTCTTTAAGATGATCTGCTCCTAAGATTTCACTGTGTTTCTATGGAAACAGTAAATTCTGGTGAGATTTTAGCTTCTCATGAGATGACGTCAATGGTACGGCACAAGCACGAACAAACAAGATCAGATATTAATTACTAACAAAGAAAAATACACTGACAGTCCTGAAATTCTTCATGTTTCTAGCCTTAAGATTGTTCAATGAATATTTAAGAGAAAGAATAAGAGAAAGGAGTTTCCCCCAGTGTCCTGGCCAGCAAACCTCTAGGTAAAATTGGTTATTCATTTCATGGCTGTTTGTTATGGCTGGATATTATGCATAAATTGACTGCTGTCCATCTACAAAATACACAGTTAATACACTTCACAGGCAATCCAGTGAAGTACTTTGAGACGTCCTCTGGATGTGAAAAATTCTACATCAATAACAAGAATTATTACTATTATTAATAATATTGTGCAGAAATTTTGAGCAAAATTCAATTTTGAGACCATTTTTCCACAGTTGATAATAATAATGATAACAACAATAATAATATTCCTTGCATTTTATATGATGCATCTCAAAGTACTTCACAAAATGTACTTTAAATCCTATATGTGCTATATATGTTGTAGACGCATGCACAGCAATGTCCCACAGTCAACCATGAAGTGAATGACCAATTTTGGCTGATGGGAAATAAACAGTGGAATCTATTCAAGGAGGTAACAATACATTGTGAAATAGCTATATACCCATAAAAGATGAAAGTTGTACTTCTGATAGGAAGCAACCATAATAATAATCCTAATAATATTAATAATTTGATATTACACAAGAACATAAGAAATGCTAGACGAGAAAAGACCAAGGTCCATCTAATTCGCCTTCCACCTTCCTGGCGGTCGCATGCACATATGTCCCAAACTACCTATGTACTATATCCCATAATGTTATTTCCTTATCTAATCTGTGTTTGAAAGAATCAACACTTCCTGCTTCAACCATCTCCCTAGGGAACCTGTTCTATAGGTTCACTATTCACTCACTGAAATAGTGTTTGCTAGATTTGTTCTGAATTTACCCCCCTTCAATTGCAGGACGTGACCTCTGGTTTTACTATTCTGGACAAGTTGAAACAGCCTGTCATGATCGATATTGTCTTGCTGCTTTAGAATCTTAAAGTCAACCATTATATCGCCTGTCAATCTTCTCTTTTCCAGCGTGAACATGCCCAATTTACTTAGTCGCTCCTCATAGTCCAGTTCTTCCATTCCCTCAATCATATTGGTTGCCCTCCTCTGTATCTTCTCGATTTCTCCAATATTCTTTTTGTACTGCGGCGACCAGAACTGTACACAGTACTTTAAGTATGGTCTCACCAATGATTTATACAATGGCAGGATTACCCCACTATTTCGGCTTGCTATTGATCTTTTGATATATCCCAACATCTGGTTTGCTTTACTCGCTGCCACAGAGCATTGTTGGGAAAGCTTCAATTTATTGTCGATTAGGACCTTTCAGGTTCTTTTCATTTTCCATACATATTATTTTCCTTCCATTCACATAATACCGTCCAGGATTTTTTGTTCCCATGTGAAGTACTTTACATTTCTCCACAATTAATTTGATCTGTCACCGATCTGCCTTCCACGAGGGTCTCGGCTCACTTTATTTATGTAACCTTTTAGAGCGTTCAGAATTTGGCAAATTCTCAAACACAGCTATAATTTTCAAGCCAATTTTCAGTAAGTTTCTTTTAAGAAAATACAAACTTTGGAGTCGAGATTGAAATCAACAATTTGACAAATTCTGGATGCTATGAAACGCTGCATAAATTGAATATATCTAGACTCGGGTGGAATTTCTATCCCTATTTCTGATGAATTACTGTTGAAGTGAATGATACTATGAGATTTTCTTGTTGTGTCGGATCCTGCTTACCATCTGCCAGGAAAGCAGTCTCCCATCACCCAAGCAAGTAGGAGCAGAGTATATGGTTCACTTGTTGCAGAGTCATAAACTCCACGCGAAGCTCTGTTTAAGATTCAACAGCCGTGAGAAGGAGGAGAAAAGCTAAACAGTTCCATTGTGTCTCAAACAGACTTTCACATCTGACATCTGCAACAGGTTTAAAAGGGCTACAGTATTTAAGCAAGAATCTTGTTAAGCCTGTTACCTTTTCAGGAAATGTGCTACTGTTATTCATTTTTATTAGTTTATAGTTTATTACAAA
Organism: Callorhinchus milii; assembly: GCF_018977255.1. Lineage (NCBI taxonomy): Eukaryota > Metazoa > Chordata > Chondrichthyes > Chimaeriformes > Callorhinchidae > Callorhinchus > Callorhinchus milii. The sequence goes on along the minus strand of NW_024704744.1, from coordinate 72,735,402 downwards.
AAGGAACAGGTTAAAAGAAAGGCAAAATGCCATATCTTTGGATCCTTCGGATGAGATGTTTAAATTGTGGCCCCGTCTGCCTGTTCAGGTGGACATTAAAGATTTCCTGGTTCTTTTCAAAAAGAGAAGGAAGTTTCTCCCGGTGTTTTGGTGACCAATCCCTCAAATAAAATTGGTCATTCACTCCATGGCTCTTTGTGGGACATTGCTGTGTGCAAATTGGCTGCTGCATTTGCCTACAAACCACCCTTTTTTAGTAGACTGACCATACATCACCGATTTCTGGGGAGAGACCCCAGATAAGGTATTCCTTAGCCAATTGAAGATGGTACTTCCAGCGATTTTGTACATTCCCAGCACTGTACTGGAGTGTCAGCCTGGACTGTGAGTTCTAACTCCTGACCTAGGGCTTGAACCCACAATCTTTTGATTCAGAGGCCAGAGGACTACCAATTGAAACAGGCTAACACAAATATTTGTACTAGTGGACATTAATCAATCTCTTTATTTTAATGGAGATTGTTTATTTGCAAAAAACAATCTTCCGTCCCAGCGCTACAAAATCATGTCTTAGCACAACTGCATCTGTTCAAGTAGGCCTGGCAAGACCTTCATTTGTGGTTGAGTTTACTGTCACAAGAGCCCCTGCAGCAGTGAGTGATGATTGTAAAAGCAAACAAATCTTCTGCTGGATCTCTGGTGTATGAGTGTGATGCATTTTCCATTTACTCATCTTGTAGAACCAACTGGCTTAATTAATATAGTCAAACAGTTCTGTGTTTTGTGAGTTAATGAAAGCTACCAGGCAGATACTCAAATGCTGCTATATAGATGAAAGAATAATATGCCAAAGTTTCAGGAACTTAGATTGGATTTAAAAATTTTCACAATTCTGCTGGTATGTTTAAGCAGTTTGATTTTTAAAAATAAAACAGCTGAGTTTTATTAATATTAATAATAATAATCCTTGCATTTAATATAGCGCTTTTCACATCTTCTAGACATTTCAAAGCACTTCACAGAATATGCTGTAAAGTGAATTGACTGTATATTTGTGGGCAAAACATGGCAGCCAATTGCACACAGCAGTGTCCCACAAACAGTCAAGGATTGAAAATGACGAATTTATTATTATTTTGTTTTTTGGAGGGATTATTATTAGGAGTGTGGAGTAAGGAAACTTGCCCAAGGTTTCGCCCTACCTGGAATTAAACCCAGGTGTCTCGCTTGCAAGCCAAGTGCTACAGGACTCCACAATATTCAACAAGACTATTGTTACATGCTTTGTACCATTTCTGGAATACAAGTCCAAAGGAGCCCTCTTACAGAAGGGACACAAAAAGCTCGAGAAGACACTGATACACTACAATTAAAGTACTACAACATCCTCTGATAGAGCATCCTTTATTTACTGCTCTCTATACAGCAAGTCTATTAGGCAGGCTCTCTCTCTCTCAGAGCATGCAACTTCCCAAAGAAAACATCATACAGATTACAAAGAAGCTTTCATTAACTCATGAACACCGAATTGTTTGACTACATTAATTAAATTAATTGATTCAACAGGAAGATGAAATGTAAAAACTCGGAAAAAAGCATATCTAGCCATGTATTGTGTGCTTCTCCTTCATTCCTTGCAATTTCTTCTTTCCTTTCCTGAAAATTTGGACCCGTGTCGGGATACAGATCAACAGGTGCCAACATTAGTGTTAGAGTTGTCTAGGATGTTGTTTGGCCACATTTGGAGTATTGCAATCAGTTTTGGACCCCCCTCTGCAGTAATATACCATAGAGGTGGAAAGAGATTTACTGGGATGAACCAGATATGAGACAATACATGTATGAGAGTACCTGCCTAAATGTGTTTTTTTTTCACACTTGCAGAAGAGAGATTGAGAAGAAATAGACATTTTTAAGATTTGAAGAGGTTGGAAAGATTTTTTCCACTCAATGTTTGAGTGTGGAACTGCATAGCGTAGCTATTAAGGCTGGATTAATAGAATCATTCAAAAGGGAATGGGATAAACTCAAAGAAGTAACATTTGTGTGGGATCTGGAGATAGTTGGTAAGTGGGAAAAATATTAAAGTGTTATAATAGAGTGGTGGCACAGATTTGATGGGGTAAATGGCCTCCTTTCTTGTTGAAAATGTCTATGCCTCAGACTGTTTGAAACCTGGTAAGACAGATGTTGGGCAATGGTTTCCCATTCGTTGTCTGTAGAAACCCCAAGGATCATGATTCAATGAATTGCTTTGACTCTTAAACACAAACAAAAATCAGTCTGAGTATATGCAGTGCCAGACAAATAACGCAATAAATTCTCCGACAAATACCAGGCAATCTTAATCTACAATTTATTCACAAACAATTGTGTGCAAATAAATGAATATATTTTTTAAGATGCTACAGACTGAATCATGCCTTTGTATTTGTAAGAGAATAAAATAGTTCAGAGTTTAAAGCAACTTGTACATTTTGTATTTGGTCTGTTCTGAAGCCTGGCCTATGATATAATAATTGCACTGTATAGTGGTGATTTACCCTCTCTTGCCCATTTTCAGATAGCATCTGAAGACTTTTCTCTTCAAAGATGCCTACGGTCACCTCCCTTTTCTTCCCAGCTCAGCATGAAACAATGCGGTTGTTCAATGCTCTGAGACACTGCCCCAGATGAAGGACACAATGTAAATACAAGTTGTTGTTGTTGATTACTGTGATGGCTTTATGGGCAGCTGCTGTTGTTCACACTGTAAAAGGAAGCTAGAAACAGTTTACCAAGGCTCTGTTGTGATGCTTTGCCATCCTGAGAGTAAAATAAGCTTTTCAACTAGAAAACTAATATTTTCAGTTCCCACCAATTGAATGCTGGAAACCACTATTTCCTAAGTATTGTAATTGGCATGGAACATAATTCGCAATTATAGAGCACCAACCTAGATCAAACCAAAGTGTCTCCTTATAATACCACCACCACCCCCCTCCCCACACACACACAAGCTAAAAGCCATTTAGCTCATTCACACAAAATGGCAGGATTATTTTTAAATAAAAAGATCTGGGTGACACAGCATATTGGAACTCCAATGTGCTGCCCCATAGAGGAATAAGACATTTGCGAGACATCCCTTTTGTTAATTTTAACAATCTTAGCAGCATGGAACAACCTGCGCAGAATTTTTGAAAGCAGCATTAAATTTGATTTTACGCTGCTTCTTAGATGATAAGCCCTTAAATTGAAATGCTAAAATCGTTTTCTCTAGAAATGAAAGAATCTGGTAGTGAAGCCCATCAAGGCCGTGTTATCCAGCAACCATGTAGAAATGTCTTCAGATTTCCACATTAGGCAAGGTATGCAATGCATTGTTACAATGATGGTGACCTGGGATCAAAGACAGCACTGAGTAAGAATGAACATTTAGCATTTCAGCTCACAGGGATCAGATCAGCAGTGCCCATTCTCTCTGGAGCATCCACTTTCAGCACTTACCCAGAGCACTTCAGATACAATCTAGTGTTAGTACAAGGTTCAGTGCTCAGTATTTCACTTTTTCTAATATCACAAAGTTTATATTGTAAAAACCCAAAGGTTTTACTTCCCAAAGATGTGAATGTTACTATTAAAAAACACTAGGCAGTCAGGTTAAAAAAGTATGTTGAAATGTATGCCTGTTCATTTTTTTTATTACGGTTATGTACTCTCAACTTTCCAGAAGGCAGTGCTTCTAAAATTATATTCTTATGAATTTTATATAAGCTGAATTCTCACATAACAGGTTGTGTACTCCTGGTCATTTATATTTAGATAGAAGTGGGGGGGAAAGTTGGCAAACTTGTTTAAAAAGAAGCTACTGGGATCCTAGGTGCTATAAATTGGGACATGGAATGTAAAAAAATATTAAATTTGTACATATCATTGGTTGGGTCCTAGTATGAATACTGTGTGCAGTTCTAACCCTCTTTAGAATGGATATTAAGGTTATGGAGTGGGTGCAGAGAATATTTACTAGGATGATACCAGGTATGAGAGGCTTCACTTATGAGGAGAAACTAGAAAAACGAGAACTAATAGAGGATATTTGTGATAAGTAGGAATAGACTATTGCTATTTACAAATGAGTGGGTCGCTGGAAAGCATACATTTAGATCATTACCAAAATCACTATGGGAAAGGTTAGAATTTTTCTTCCACAGAGAGTTATTAGGATATGGATTGCTTTACCAAACACTGAGGTTGAAGCAGAATTGATAATGATGTTTTAAAGATATTTGAACAAATATTTGAAAAACAACAACAAAACTACATTTGTATAACACCTTTCACACCGGGAGGACATCCCAAGGTGCTGGACAGTCAGTGTTTTGGACCCGAGCTGGAAGTCAGGATCGGGGAGGGTGGAAGTCGGGGAGGAAGGAGGGTGATTGAAAGCATGGTCAAAGAGGAGGGTCTTGAGCTAGTTCTCGAAAGAGACAAGAGAAGGTGTGAGGCAGAGGGTCTGCGGGGTGGAGTTCCAGAGGGTGGAGACAGAGAAGGCCCACCCGCCAATGGTGGGGCGGGTGAGGCTGGAGCCCACTGAGCAGAGGGAGCCGGCAGGTTGGAAGGGGGTTAGGAGATCGCAGAGGTAGGGGGGAGTGAGACAATGGAGGGCTTTTGAAGGTGAGGACCAGGATCTTGAACTGTATCCTCTCTGAGATGGAAGCCAGTGGAATCGGGCGAGGGTGTGGTGATAGGGTCACAGAGCATGGTGCAGGAGGACACGGGCTGCAGATTTCTGGATGATCAGCAGCTTGTGGAGGGAGGAGTTGGGGAGGCCGACAAGCAGGGAGTTTGCATAATCAAGCCTGGATGTTATGAATGCGTGTTTGAGGGTCTCGGTGACCTCTGGTGTGAGACAATGGCAGAGCTAGGTAATGTTGCAGAGGTGGGGAAGGCAGAGCAGGTCATGGCATGGATGTGGGGTAGAAAGGATAGTTGAGGCTCAAACAAGTCACCAAAAAGTACAATATAAAAGTGCATGTGGTAAAGCAACGAGAGTGGGACTTTCAGAGACCCGGCACAGGAATGATGGGCCAAATGACTTCCATCTTTGGCTCTTAAAATTCTACTGTGATCCTATGATTAGTTTGTACCATGATTTCATAAATCAAAAGAGTCAATATTACATCTGAAATAATTCCCAAAACTCTCCTCTTCAACCACACCTTTGGTCACTTTGTAGCCCTATCCTCTCTCCCCTCCTCCCTTCCTAATCCCAACCCCCATCTCAGATCCAAATAGCTGACTGTTCCCCACCTTGGGACGTCCTCCTGATGTGAAATGCAATATACAAATGTAATTTGTTGTTGTTGTTGAAACAGGAGAAAAGGAATATATGATTCTGCAGCTTTATATTGTGGTTATTGTAACAAAGCATTATTGCTTCAGTAATGTAAAATGATAACTAGGATCCTATAAACATTACAAAAGAGCTAAATGCATTTATCAGAGTGACACACAGTATTATGAAAACAATTAAGACCCGAAATTCCACTTAGATTTGCTGCTCATGATCTGAATGAAGGATCATGAGCTTGAAGTTCATTTTGGCTAAAAAATGAAGATAAACAGAATTGTGGAAAATTCTTAAATTTAATCTCAATTTAGATTCTGTTTTACCACATGTCTTGTAAAGAACAACTTTCAAAATTAGATTGAATTTAAGAATTGGCCACAATTCTGGTGGATTCTTAAAATAGTCTGAAAGGCTTAGACTGGGTGGAATTTCAGGACTTAAGCAGAGAGCAAATACCTGTGCAGCATTTCAGTGTTACTACTACTATTTGAAAGAACTGGGCCATAAAAGAAGGATTCCTGAGATGTTTGCAGCTTTGCAATAGTAGTCTATCATTTTGTTCACAACACATGGGCATCAGCCTGGTAGCAAAGATAAGACTACTTTGGAAGAGCCATAGCCATGAAGATACAATGTATTTCCGTGCATCTAGCCAAAATCAAGCCAATGTGCAGATGCAGTGTCGTAAATGACAAAGTTGCAAAGAAGCAGTAAGCTATTTTGGACAGCCTTTAATTACTCATTTCAGCAGAGTGAATGGATTGTTAAACAATCAGCAGCTTATTCAGTCATTTACTCTCTCCTGTTCTGCACTCTGGTGCCACAGTGCTAACAGTAGTTTGTCAAAGTGACAGAAGGCATTGCTCACATTTTTTCCACAGAACTCTACATGAAATAATTGTTTATGTAATATGTTGTGCAAAATTATTTATATCATCATTAATAATAATCCTTGCATTTAATATAGCGTCTTATCACGTCTTTGAGACGTCTCAAAGTGCTTCACAGAATATACTGTAAAGTGAATTAACTGTATAATTTGTGGTTGACAACCACAAATAGAATCTGACTCTATTTGTAACCCAAATCATTAGTGTTCTTGGTTAAAAGTATTATTGGAATCAATTTTGTGACTTTTTCAATATTTGTAAGGGTCATTAAAGACTTTTTTTTATCCACAAAATAAAAACCCAAGTTTGCTTTGAGTTTTATCGGTTTTTTTTGAGTCTTCAAGTAGGAGAAAATTGAGGGGACAAAAAAATTTGAAGTAAACCTCCTCTCGACCCTTGTCCCCCCTCCCACTCGATACAAGGGAAAAACATTGGCATTGATTTAAATTTCTGCCCACGTTAAAGGCAGGCAGAGAACACCACAATATTTTTCACAGCACAACTCTAAACAGTTCCTTCATTCAGATCATGAGCAGCAAATGGAAGTCCACTGATAAACATGGAGTTCATCTAAAAAAAACATTTGCTAGGAGCAAATGTGAGTCATTCTGGCACTGAGTAACTTACTTAGTGCTAAGAACGTATCCCGAAACATGTTACGTACAACAATAGGATCAACAATACACCGTTAGAGAAATCATAAATCATCCTTGAGCGTGTGAGTGGAGCATCAATCAGTTGGATTGCAATGGCCGTGCATCCCAGAAGCCGAAAAAAGCCAACATAGAAATGGGTACATTTAACTCTTTTTTAGATGAACTCCATATTTTTCATTGGACTTCCACCAAAAAATGTGGGTATTATTTATGGCAAAAATTGGTAAAACGTGACTCAGTGTATGCCTAGCTATTTATTGCATCAAATGTATTTTGCTACGATTTTGCCTACAAAATACAGTCAGTACATTTTACTGTACATTTGGCAAAGTGCTTTGAGATATGTTCTTGATAAGAAAGGCACTATATCAAATGTAAGAATTATGATTATTATTGCTATTATTATTTTGTGCCTGGATGTGCCAGAGACAGACTGACCATATTATTTTCGCTCACAAAATATACAGTCAATTCACTTTACATTATATTCTGTGAAACGCTTTGAGACATTTCAATGATGTGATAAGGCGTTATATCAAATGCAAGAATTATTATCATTTATCATTTCTTCTGCATATTGCAACCTGGCGTTTTTCTTTAACAGCACTCACGAACTTGCTGGTCAGCCGGACTGCTGGAAGCTTTTCTTCCCCTGTGTTTCACTTCAAAGATGAACGTAACTTGCCTTGGTGACAAACAAAGTCTGAGTTGACGTTTGAATTTTGCAAGAAATGTTTTACATGTATTGCAAACCATGCAAGCGATTATCTCTTCATCCTGTAGTAATGTTCTCTGCATTTGCCATGTTGCACTCACACAGAGGTTATTAGCGATTAAAATTTCCTTGCATTTGATATAGCGCTTTTCACTTCGGAGGACGTCCCAAAGCGCTTCACAGAACACACTGTAAAGTGAATTGACTGTATATTTGTGGGCGAACGCGGCAGCCAATTGCGCACAGCAATGTCCCACAAACAGTCCTAGATTGAAAATGACCAATTTATTATTGTTTTTGGTTTTCTGGAGGGATTATTATTAGGCTCTGTGTGGAGTAAGGAAACTTGCCCAAGGTTTCGCCCTCTGCCTGGAATTGAACCAAGGCGAGCGCTCTATAACCACTGAGCTACAGGACTCCACGAGAACCCCAATAATTTAGCTTTGGGACTCTTGCACACACCTCTGCTAATATTAATAATAACAATAACAACCCTTGCATTGCAATTGTTTAACTGTTGGGTGGGTGTGGGGGGGGGGAAGGAAAAAAACGAGTAGACATCGTTTAAATTCCCTGTCAGAGGACCTCGATTTCACAGAAATAAACGTTCAACATATTGCATCGTGGAAGAAATCCCGATTTTAAAGAAATCATCGAAGAACTTTGCCCACTTTAGGCTGTGGTCGATTTTATTTCGGCTGAACATCGGCTAACATTAGTGACCTGGATTTCTGCGGCTGTTACCTGTGACACGACCCGCGTCCCCTGCACTTCACCGCAGGCAAAACATGAAACGCGATCCTTTTCGGAATCGTTTTGTCTTCTTTTTTTTTTGTTGTTGTTGTTGTTGTTGTTGTTGTGGTTCAGGACCCTCTCCCCGTTCATCGTACAGTCAAGTCAAGTCAGTGGTGTTGCAATTCAGATGAATTAAACGGGGACGGTTGTTTTTTTTTTAAAACAGTGGCACGAAAGAGCAAAGGGGAATATGAATCGTTGCAGCAAGAAAGTGCGGCCGTCAGCAAACACTTGAGTGGAGCACTGGTTAACTGGACTGCAGCCCCGAACGAGATCAGTTATCAAACGAAATAAATACACGGGTTAAGAGGGACAGGGAATTGGAATTGCAAACGAATTCCCACTCCACACACCCACCCACACACACACACCCACCCACACACCCACCCACACACCCACACACCACACACACACACACCCACCCACACACCCACACACACCCACCCACACACACACACCCCGGGGTATCAATCTGCAGTGGAGGACTGAACCCCACACGAATTATCAGCAAAAACTGCAAACCTGCGAATCAAATCTAAAACTTTTTTTTTTAATTTAATTTAATTTTTTAAATCACGATCCCGCGCTGCATAACCTCGCAATCAAATCACTTTGATCATCGACGCGGAGAGGTTGTATCACTGATGGCGTTTGACTAAAGTAGGAACCTGCAGCAGATCTCCGAGCAAAACAAAAACCCATTCCACTGAGAGCGTCTCTCTCTCTCTCTCTCACTCTCTGGTCAACGGGGGTTCACGACGGTGGGTTTAACGGAGTCCCTATTGAACTGATCTATTGAAATCCCCTCTGGCCGCGTTACCCCCCAATTGCACCGACTTCTTTCGGCGAAAACGTCCCACACGATCGCGAACGAAAAGCAGAACTTACGAGGTCTGACTCGTCAGCGATTGCGTTTCCCTCGTTAAGGGTTGGATGTTCGGTGCATTTCACGCTGCGTGAGAGTTACACGCTCGGAGGCTGATGCGAAATGCATCCTATCAACTCCATTTCACAGTCCCCCTTTTTATTTATATTTGCCTTTCATCTGCCGTGTAGACTGGTGACCTCTAAAGTGCTTTCCCCGCTTCTATACAACAAGTGACTTCTTTTGTGATAGTGGTCAAGCGGATTGCTGTAGAGTAGTGGAGTCCTGCAGCTCAGTGGTCAGAGCACTCGCTTTGCAAGTGAGAGGCAGAGGGTGAAACCTTGGGCAAGTTTCCTTACTCCACACACCTAATAATAATCCCTCCCCAAAAAAACCAAAAAACAATAATAAATTGGTCATTTTCAACCTACGACTGTTTGTGGGTCATTGCTGTGCGCAATCGGCTGCCGCGTTCGCCCACAAATATACAGTCAATTCACTTTACAGTGTGTTCTGTGAAGCGCTTTGGGACGTCCTCCCGACGTGAAAAGCGCTATATCAAATGCAAGGATTATAGGATTATAAAATATTATGTCAAGGGTTCAGGTCAACAATACCCTTTAGGATCTTGAATAATAATACTTTGATTTTAACTCAAGTATTTTTTACATAATTACTCAAATAATTCACACATCTGATGTGCTTGTAAGTGTTTTGTGAATGAAAATCTAAAATTATAAAGCATAAATAAAGCGCTTTCCCACTGGAAGGAACAGAGAATTCATAGAACAAGTCCATGCACAAACATTTGGGCATTTCCCAGCAGATATTTCAAGACAGATATTGGCAAAACTCTGGGGGCAGATCACTAAATATATGCTTTCACAAACGGTGCAAGGAAGATTGCACCCACAAAATACACAGTCAATCCACTTTATAATATATTCTGTGAAGGGGTTTGAGATGTCTCAATGATTTGATAAGGTGCTATATCAAAATAATAATATGCAAGGATTATTAATATTTTGGTACAGATCAATCTAAGGCAGTCGAGATAATAACATCATACAAAAAAGAAGAGTAATAGAAACATACAGGAAAGTTTTCTGCTCCTCAAGCATCTTGCATTTTCCCCCTCAACATAAAATAGGACAGGAGAAAGATGGAGAAATAGTATCACATCATTTACAACAGTAAAGTACCCAAGGTATTTGTTACCCAAGATCTGGATTTATGGTACTATCCAAAATTACGCAAATTGCAGACTTTAGATCATTACTTTTCCTCTTATTTCAGTATGAAATGAAACAAAGGAAAATTAGAAGTTACTTTTGAATCATTTTATCATATTTTCCCAGTTTTCCAATATGTGCTATACGAAGGAAGACCTGCAATTTGCTATTTATATCAGATCACCAATAATGATGTGAGAGTTCAATAATAATGAGTTCTGTCCATTTCAATATTTTTTTCTGATATGATTTAATGCAGGGTATTTTAGCAGAATAATCCCTGGCATAAATCTATTATTTGGGAGGGCATCTCAAAGTACTTCACAGCATATTCTATAAAGTGTAGTAACTGTCGGCAAATGTATCTGTGTATTTTGTAGGTGAATGCCTACATGGCAATATTTCAAATTGTATGTCTTTGTATTTCACCAGACTTGTGTTGCCATCTACCAAACACCCATCCCCGATCTATTTGTAAAATTTTAAAAAAATTTCATGCAAAAGAAATCCACCACTGAAAAACTGGTAGATTTCATCTTTCCTTACTCAACTCGACAAGGGTTTTTAATTCCATTTGTACGTTGAAACACAAGTCACAAGCACCAGTTTTGCTGACTGTAACAGTTAGCTTCTGCTGCAATGTACAAAAATAAAAGTTCACAATAAAAAAAGTGTCAACAAGCAATACGGCATCCCTACTTTTACCATGAGCATGTTCGAAGTGAAAGGTTTTCAGGCAGGACTTGAAAAAGTGGAGGGGTGGGGGAGGGGGAGGGATTGAGAGAGAGTGTTCCAGAGTTTCGGGGCGTAGTGGCTGAAAGCACGATCTCTGATAGCGGGGTGGAGATTTCAAGGGAAGAGCAGGAGGCCGGTGCCAGGTAAATGGAGGCACCGGATGATGGATTGGGGAGTCAGGAGGTCGGAGAGGTAGGGAGGTGCCAGAGAGTGAAGGGATTTGAACACGAGTGTGAGGGTCTTGGAAGTCGATAAGTTCAGAGATAGGGAGCCAGTGGAGCCTGGCCAGAACTGGTGAGATGTGGGTACAGAGTTTGGTCCGGGTAACTATGGGGGTGGCACTAAATAGACAATTTCAGAAGAGAGTACCTTTACAGCATCAGTGTGAAATTTTCCATTGCTCATGCTAATAGGCTCTTGCGTGAAATTTCTAATTCAAAATACAGGCATCTTTTTCTCCTGCAGGTTCAGGCACATCAGGAACTTGGTGGAGCGAACACAAAATGATTTCACAAACAACCCTGTACACCGGTATTAGCTGAGGTTCTGGGTGGCTCAGAAATCCTTTGTAGAAACTGGCACAAAAAGTGGAACCAGAACTCTTACACAGTCTCCACACCGCTGAAGAATACTTGTGGCAAATGCCGTTTTGAATTTCATGTAAGAATTACGTTGTTGCTAAGATTTTGGCGCATCTATAAACTGCTATTAGAATTTTTTTCACTGTCCCTTACCTTCAAATACAATATCATTTACATTTTTATAGTGCCTTTCATGTTTTGAGAGCATTTCAAAGAGCTTCACGATACACCTGAGCTGGGGGTGGAATCCAAGAGCCTGTGGAGGAAATAGGTGACTGAAAGCGTAGTGAAAGAAGTATGTTTTGAGATTTGTCTTGAAAGAGGAGAAGGAGTCGGTGGGGATAACAGCAGTGGAAGCTAGGAAATGCATCAGAAAATCAGATGACTTTGTTGCCAATTTTCTTAATGATTCCGTTACTGTTATTTGATTAGCAACGATCCGCTATAAAAATTCTATCCGTGCTTTGTGTGCATGCAATACATTGAGATCATAACAATACCCAAACGTTTGTAGGTCTGCTCGATCCAACTCTACAACCTTTCACTATGTCCTGAAGTTAGAGGCAATGGAAGATCCAACTCAGAGTTGAGTCTGAAAGGATCAAAATTTAGAAATACTGCCAATTTACAATGCCTATGGAGACAAGTTAGTAGTGTGAAGTTTGTATTACGGTTGAGAATGAAAGGTGGGAGAGAAGATTTTCAAACCATTGGTCTGGGCTGAATTTTAAAGCCAGGTCATGGAAGTCAAAAGGACAGTGTGCTAATGTTCTGTGACACAAAGAGTTCCATTTTCATTTACGAGAAGACAAAGAATCGGCAAGGGAAGGGGACAGAGTGCAAGTTCATGGGATCTATGCACATTCACGCATGTGAAAAACAAAAGAATAATGAACATCAAGGACTGACTCTAAGCCACGACCCATTGTGTATATTTGTGTGACCTTCAGAAGTTAATGTTCTTTATCGGTTGTTTGGATACCAATTGTTTCAGTAAACATTAGTACCCACAAGTGGCAAAGCTAACAGTACCTGCAGCTGTTTTAAGACGGGTGCTGGCAAAACTGGGGCCAGATCACAAACCATCTGCTCTCATAAGGGTGCAAGGTTTCACGAAAACCTATAGTTTTGCTATAGTTACAGGTTTCTTCATTGTTTTGTAACCTAAAACTGTCAATCAATTTTTTCATACTTGCCTTCCTATCTATTTTGTTAAAAATATTTTGCATATTAAGCAACAACAGATTTACATTCGTTTTGAGCCTTCACATTGGGAAGATATCCCAAGGGGCTGGACAGTTCAGGGTTTGCACTCGATTGGATACGATAGGAGGCCAGGGGAGTGGGCGGCAGTGGGGTGTGGGTTAGGGGAGGGTAAAGATGACTGAAGGCTCAGTCAAAAAGATATAGTCCAAGGCAAAGCTTGAAGGAGATGAAGAGGTGAGTCGTAGAGACTCTGGGATGGAGTTCCAGAGAGCAGGGGTGTGAAACAAACTGGTGCCTGTTAAAGGGCTTAAAATGGGAGGAGGAGAATTGTACCACAGAGTGTGAGGTTACAGACATCCCACTGGGGTGTTTCCCAATTTCAGTCATACTGTACCATAATGTGAGTGAAGACTTTGTGCCTCTCCACAAGAAGAGAGAAATACTCAGAGGGAGAATCACCTCACACTCCACTTCCCGGTGGCCTAATGGTATAAAGCATCTTAAGCAGAGGTTTGGAATCAGACTGTGGACTTCTCTTCCAGCACACAGATTTAGGCTGATTCAGTTGGTAGCACTCTCACCCAATTGTGGGTTCAAGCTCCTTGCAGACTGACATTTTAGTGCAGTACTGGAGAGTGCTGCATTGATGAAAGTGCTCTTCCAGATGAAGCATTAACATTGAGATTCTGCTTGCCTATTCATCTGCCAAATGGATCCCATGGCATTATTTAAAAAGAGAAGGACATTTCTACCAGTGTCCTAGCTAACAATCCTCCAAATAAATTGATAATTCACCTCATGACTGTTTGTGGGAATTTGTTGTGTGCAAAATGGCTGTCATTTTGCCTATCATTACAACAGCTTGCATTTATATAGTGTGTTTTGGAGGCTTAAAACTCTCTACCATTAACAGTCACTATATGTGAGTAGTTACTGTGAAACATTTTGAGATGTTTGACATTCTAAGTACTATAAAAATACAATTTCTTTTTCTTCTAGCTGGACATTAAATATCCCATGACATTTTTAAAAAAGAAAAGAGAGTTTCTGAGTTTCCTAGCCAACAATCCTGCAGATGAATTGGTCATTCACCTCATGGCTGTTTGTGAAATATGCCGTATAAAATGGCTTCTGTGTCTACCAGCAAAAACAATTACTAGACTTGACAGCAATCACTGTGAAAGCACTTTGAGCATATTTAGCAGTTTATTGTTAAGCTATGCAGAAATCCTGCTTCTAAATTAAGGTTAAATCAAATAATTTTCCAATTTTTTGTATGATCTTTAATTCCAAGCAAAATGGTCTTAAACACTCAGCTAAGGGGTAATTTTGGATCTCAATACACTTATTAGTAAATTACTGCCAATTGGAGAATCATTTCCTTGAAGTGCAAACAAGACAAACCAACTTAACTATAAACACTTTGAGGTGACCAAGTCAATAACTGTATCAAGAAAACGTTAAAAGTTAAAAGTGATTTTGCCAACACGGAAGTGAGGAACCTTTTCATTTACAAAATAAAATTGTCTCCTGACTTGATTATGAGATCTGCTAGATGCTGGAGAAAATAAGTGGAAAGACTCTCTGAGAAAGCTACAGGAAGAGTGAATCCTTAAGTATTTTCACCTTTTTTGTAAACTGCTAGTAACCTATTGTTGCATAGTTGTATATTATTATAGCTCGGTTTGGCAGAGAAAACCAATGTCTTGTCCTGGGCCCAAAGGCATGAGTGCACAGAGGTCACAAATACTTGTACCAAGTCCAAATTGCAGTGCAGTGGGTTTGATGAAGTCCACTCCATGCCAAAGTCCACCACCTGGAACATCAGAGGCAAGTTGCTAGGCTCTTAAACTTCTGGAAAATTAGGAGCAGAACGTAACTGCGAGAGCTGTAAGTACTTAGCCCAGATTCTTGAAGTCCTTTTCTGCTCCCAGCAACAACTAGGGTCAAATTGTATGGAATCTCTATCCTCGTCTCCAGTTGTGCCATCATACCATCCAATGTAACAATGTAAACAATGCGATGGAGCTGAGTTTGGATAATTATAAAGAATAATCCATGCATTTAATTTAAAGCCCTATCATTATAATAATAATCCTTACATTTATTAAAGATGCTTTCATGTTGGGAGGACATCCCAAAGTGCTTCACTATGTTTTAAAGTGTAGTGACTAGGAAATGTGGCAGACAATTTTATGCATAGCAGTGTCCTATAAACAGCGTGTTATCCAGATGTCTCAAAGTACTTCATAAAATTTACTGTGAAGTGTAGTGAATGTATTTGTAGAAATGCAGCAGCTAATGTTTACGCACAACAATGTCTCACAAACTACCTTGAAGCGAATGACTAATTTTTATCTGGGGAGTTATACAATACAATAAATCGGGAGGACATCCCAAAGCTCTGGACAATTTGTTATTGGTTAAGATACCAGGAGAAACTCACTTCTCTTTTCAAGTAGTACCATGGGATCTTCAACAACCACCTGAATAAAAGACAGGACCTCAGTTTAATGTCTCATCCGAACAATGGTACCTCCAACAATGCTGTGCTCCCCCAATGCTGTTTTGGAGTGAGTAAGCCTTATGCATAAAGAATAGGCCAGAACCTAGGTGTCTGCTTGGAATCGCAGAGGGAAAACTGGATGAGGGATCACCAATGGTGGGTGGCTATTAGTGAGCATCATAGCTAGTGGGTTGGAAGCAGGCAGCAGGGCATGTGTTCACCCTCTCAGGCACCGGAACTGTATAATCCAGTGAAAGGTTTCATGTCCTCATAGGAAGGCAAATAACCCGAAGAAAAGATTTAAATATAGCTGTAACACAACTATTCAAATAAGCTCAATATTACAAGTGAGTCATTCTTGTACATGGTCCACAGAATTCCTAGGTCAGACATTATAAGCCAGTTATAGTATGTGTTTATCATGCTTCAATTGTACAAGGTTAACACTACAGTACAAAACAAATGCTAGAGTCATTTATCATAATAGTGAGGCATCCAGAGTGTAGAGATATCTTTGTATTTTCACATGTTCAACCGCATAGAAGTCAGCTGAGTCTTTTTTTTAAGCAGTACTTCTGAGAATCCACACTTTCAATTGAAAATTGCAGCTTGCAATCATTACTGTGAGACTGACATTCAAGGTCTTATATCACCATTTCTCCATCCCAAAGGACTTTGACTTTCACTTAACATCTTTCATTTTTTCTCCTTCTATCCTCCCCTGCATTTACCTCTATGGGGAGGTTCCTCGCCTCCTCTCAATACATTTCTACTGCGAAACAGCTGAAATTAGGAACTCATAGGTTCAAGGATATTGAGCCTTTGTTCTCATCACCATCCCCTCAATATCATAGAAATATTAAATAATAATAAAATAATGATCCTTGCATTTGATATAGTGCTTTTCACGTCTTCTAGACGTCCCAAAGCGCTTCACAGAATATACTGTAAAGTGAATTGACTGTAGATTTGTGGGCGAACGCAGCAGCCAATTGCGCACAGCAGTGTCCCACAAACAGTCGTAGATTGAAAATGACCAATTTATTATTGTTTTTTATTTTGGAGGGATTATTATTAGGCATGTGGAGTAAGGAAACTTGCCCAAGGTTTCGCCCTGCCTGGAATTGAACTCAGGTCTCTCGCGTGCAAATCGAGTGCTCTAACCACTGAGCTACAGGACTCCTGTATGTTCTTGGGGCCCAGATAAATGGCCAAGTGGGTAAAGGCACCGCCACTGCAGCTCAACCACAACATCATACAGACTAAGAGATCGCAGGTTCAAATCTACACTCAGATAACTAACTGCAATTGGCCTCAGGTGCTCTAGACAAGGAAAACTTAGCCAGGGATCTTGCTCCTGGTTGTTATCCAGTGACCCCTTCTAAAAAACGTGCATGTGAGCAAAAGATGGGAACAGGAATGGATACCCTCAATGGTCAAATAACCTGTTGATACTCACTTCCAGACTCACCCATGAAGAAGAATCACTTGCATAATGTACTGAAGGACAGCCAGCAGTATCAATGCCTTTGCAAAAACATCAAACATAATTGAAGAGTTGGGTTTTATTTGAAAGCTACAACAAAATGAGATGGGACAGGTAGGTAGATAAAACCATGTGTGACACTGAAATCTTGGTCGCAATAATAATAATAATCGTTGCATTTGATATAGCGCTTTTCACGTCTTCCAGACATCTCAAAGCGCTTCACAGAATATACTGCAAAGTGAATTGACTGTACATTTGTGGACGAAACAACGGTGAATGAGCCACCTGGAATGAAAGGTGGAATGAAAGGCCAAATAAACAAGCTTTATTTGGTGCAACAATGACTGATGGTTAAACAAAGATCTGTTCTGATTCCTACATTTTCACTTTTCACTTTCATACACAATTTGGAAAACTATATTGATCTCATTTAAATTAGATGTAATTGTTGTTCTGATTTAGAAAAAACAGGTAGCAGTAGCACAGACACAAAGGCAGCGGAGAGAAGAAATAAATGATCGTTTCTCAGACTGGTGGGATTGCCCCCAAGGGTAATTGGTAGGACCACTGCTCTTCTCATTAGACGGCAACCCAGTTATAACTCAGTCAACTGAGTCCAATGTCTGCATTATAAGTTAGATGTACAAAAACAGATGACTTCTATGTTGTTAGGTTGCTGCAGTCACCTCGTGTGTATTGGGTATATGCTTGCTATGAGCATGAAGTGACATCAGCAGTTCTTCCTGCACACTACAGATGCATAAAAACCTATAGTCTGTTAATACTGGGATATTTCTCTGCCACTCCTTTTAATTAGGCAAATTGTGGAATTCAGTTTTAACTTTGAAGCTGTTTTTCTATAGCTCTCAAAAAAACGTACAGAAAATAGAGGATAAAATAGAGAATTTGCCAAATCTGGATGCTCAAAAATACTATATAAATAAAGTAAATCTAGAGTCTGCAATTTCCTTTTCGATACCTGCAGTTTGCAGGTACAGCCTGCAGATACGAGATGTTCTATAATGTATGCTTTGACAATGAGCACCAAAATAGGAACAGGAGCATAGAATTAACAAAACTGAAGTAAATCTAGGGGAAAAAATCCTCAGAGATGACGGGATATATTAAATAGATACCCAATAAAATAATTTAGCCATGTCAAATAATTATTTTCCTTAATAAAAAGCCAGATAAATGTATCTGTATCTGTAATACTCTACAGAACACAATATTTGTATGCTCCTGGGATCATGGATGAGCCAACTGTAGAGTGCCAATGGCCAGAGCTGTAAGAATGGATAAATATTCTGGAGTTCTTCTTATTTATCTTTGGCATTTGTAAAGACATTTCACAGAGCTTTATTCTCTTGTAGGTTTACTTCTGGTCTGTTGTTTGGTCTGTTGTCTGGTCTGAGAAAGGGGGAGTTGAGTAAAACAAGAGATAGAACAAATTGTACGTGTTTTGTGAAGGATACCAGCTTAATCAGTTTAATAGCCTGTCCTTGCTCCGTGCTTTCTTATGCTCTACGGTTTTTATTACCCTTATATTTTTAAACCTCATAAATGTAATAAAAAAAGTCAAAAAGTGCAGCTATATTGTAGAAATATTTTAACATAGCATTCTATTTATGTCATAATGCTTCTCTTTTTCTCCTCCAGTTGTTGCTTTGATTTTTCCTGTTATTCCTCTCATTCTAAAGCTAAAATCCCATAGCAGGATACAGGTCTACAGGCTGCAGCAGCCCAGGGTTTTCACATGTGACCCTAGGTGAGTGTCGGCAATGGATCATGATTATGTGTATTATCAAGGTTGAGTTCAGTTTCCTCCACACATGTAAACCTACAGCAGGAGATGCTCAATAGCAATCACAAATGGGAATCCTGGCCAATGTTTACCCTATTGAGCTTGGGAAGCTCTGAGACTGATGTGTTATACTACCCAAGCTGACACCAAACAGACCAGAAACTAAACTTTCCTGATTTGTGTAACTGAATACCATATGCTGCATTTATTCTGACTGTCCGAGAGTGGCTTTTGTTTAACATATTTCCATACAATTTAGAAGACTGCGAGTAGCATTAATAATATTTTACTACAACAAAACAATTAATTCTTAAGCCTTTAATGCATGTGATAGAGATTTGACCTGCCATGGCTTGAAATAGTAACATAGTAACAGTTTCAAGCAGAAGTACAGTTTTCAGTCCATTAAGCCATTCAGCCTACTCATCCAACTTCCTGAAAGATTTCCCTCAACACATCTATCTCACCTTCTAATACCCCTGCACCATGTTAATTTCCAGGAACTTTGATTTCACTCCTTTGTAGTTCCTTGTTCCTTCATCTGTTCTGGTAGTATGTTCCACAGGCCTGCCACCCACATACTAAAACAAATCTTTCTTGCATTTCTGATTTACTTTGATTTCCATATTTTAACCTTTGTTTTTGAATTGTAATTCAAATCAGAATTTTTTTTAGGACCAAAACAGTTTACTAATATCTAATTTAGCTAACCATTCTGCCTGGGACGTCAACTCTTGATGCTTATCTGTTCCATCCAGAAGCAAAACCTGAGTAACTACAACTGACTACTTCTTTTGTAGCACTTTTGGGACCTTCTATCAGCCACAAGAAGATTTTGCTTGACCTCTAACCTCTACAACTCCTTAGCTTACATTCATTTTATGTCTTATATGACTCATGATGATGTTATGCATGAGCCTCTGGAGTGGACTCAGAAACCAGCCTGAAGCAAAACAAAGATCAAGGATACCAGAGAAGGCCTTAAGAGTGAAGACACCACCCTTTGCCTTTACTACATTTATTTCACTTCAGACACGGTTCTGTGCATGCTCCAAATATGAACAGATGTGTGCAAACACACCTTCATTGAACACATGATGACATAAATAATCCCTGCATTTGGTATAATACCTTTCATGTCAGGAGGACATCTCAAAACACCTCAGACATGATTTTGGTGTGTACAAAACAATGATGACATCAGCCCCTGCTCATGTATTAAACAGTAGCCAGCCCAGAAGAGGAATTCCAGTGAAGTGTGTGTCCTGAAGATGTTTGCTGGCCCTGTTATCAGCACTTCCATTCGTGACATGCTCTTCTTAACATCACTCCCGCAATATGTACCCAGCACGAGTCATAGGGGAACAGGTAAAGAAAACACTGTAGAGGCACCATTCTTGCAGTCAGTTTCAGAACCAGTGTTAATTAAATAAAACAATTAAAATAAGATAGTGTGACACAATGAGTATTGTAATATTTTTAGTTACTTCTACTCCAGCATTCTTGTACTAATACTGGTGGAGAGGAAGAGGAGGAAGCAGAGATGTAGAGAGTTGCTTAGCTGAGTAAAGGAAAGAGAGAGAGGAGAAGAATTACCCATTCTTATCTGCAATAATAAATATCTCGGCATAAATGTTGACTATCAATCAGTGTCTAATATGATGGCCACATATCATGTGAAGCCCCCTTTGCCCCTCAGTGCATTGTGAAAGCTAAAAGCTCTGTAATTGTACCATTGAGACTGCAAGGGAATGGGGCCATTGTCTACCAGCCTATTAACACTTATGTACACCTGTTTCCGGAGGTTAATGGAAGGTGACCAACACCTGCATTCAAAGGCCACATTTGGCTCTCACCCATTTCAAAAGTCTTTGTTTCTTGAAAACGTTTACTTCACCTAGCAATGCACTCTTAAAATTCATGTTTTTAACTTTTCTAATCATGTGGCCCATTAAATCATTCCAGTCTTTGAGGTTTAGTGTCCCTAATAAAAGAATAGTAGAGTCGTTTTCCAGATAATTCCCCATCAGATCACGTAGAAGCACTTAATTTCACATCACAAATTATGCAGTTGGACATGTTCCCTCTTTCCTTGCTTCAGCGGACTGCTTAGGCAGGCAGAGGCTAGTTCCAATGCAATCATCCCCACCTCTGATCTAAGTTCCCTTTTGTACTTCCTTAAGATTTGTGTGCCTTATCTAGATGAACATTTTGTTTCAAAAACTTCACAAGCTTCTTAGGGTGAGGGGTAGTACAAAGGATAATAATAATTCTTACATTTGATTTAGCACCTTCTACAATGGAGGACATCTCAAAGCAATTCACAGAATACAATGTAAAGTGGCTTAACTGTGTATTTTGAAGGCGAACACAGTATTTTGTAGGCACACAGCAATGTCCCACAAACAGCAATGAAGTGAATGACCAATTTTATTGAGGGGGCTATTGATGGAAGAAACTACCTTTGCTTTTTGAATGGTGCCATGGGATCTTTGACATCCATCTGAACAGACAGACTGGACCTCGATTTAATGTCTCATACAAAACATTGCACAGCTGACAATGCAGCATACCCATTCTACTTCACTGGAGATTCAAGCTAAACTATATGAGCTCCAAGTGCCAACATAGGCGTTGAAACCATAACCTCTGACTTAACAACTGAGTTTGAATGACACACAATGCTTTCCTCTTGTGACCTCATTTTACATTTTTATTCTGTTGATGTACAAAGGTTTTACGTGAGATCTTATCACTGAATCTGGTAAGAGATGCTCTTAGTATTTTTTGATAAAAAGAGTGTTTAATTACAATCTTTTATCTTATGCCCATATTAACATTCACAACAGAAATTGCAATATTTTGAAAGGGTAAGGAAAGAGAAAAAAATTAAAAGCTATGACCATGTCACCCCAGCAGTCAGGAGACCGAGGTAGGTCTCCATTATTTTCCAGGCCTTTTTGTCTGCCAGTGGGCAACTGTGGATACAAAGCCACAACATACAATTTATGTTTCATTATTAGGTTGACCTGATAAGTCCTGAACAATGTAGTCATGAATGAGTTCCGGTCGATAACATGAGAGTAATAAAAAAACACACATCCAATGAGCTTTCATCAATGGCATTGTTTTATTGTATATTAGTGGAAGAGAAGGTGGGTGAATTTTCTTCGAAATCCTGTAATAGCTGACTCGTACTTAGGAATGTCACTCCAATTTATTTTCAGAGTGGCGTTCCCACAAATCTCCAATACCTGCTTCTGGTCACTGATAGAAGGTATGTATGTATTAGTTTGATAAGAAATCCCGTTAAGAAATACTACAAAACTGACCCGACATGTTAAGTGTAGACTATCATGCTATGTAGAGAGAAGCCTGGATCCAGTGTTATCACCAGTAACTATTGTTTGTTGGAACCATCAACCCTGGTGCAAATCAGTGTGTGTGACAGCCTTAAAATTACTTGAAAAAATTAACAATAAAAATAACATCCCTTTCATTTTGATAGCACCTTACCAGTTGAAATATCTCAACGTACTTTGCAGTAATTACTAACATGTGGGAATGACTGTCTTCACAAGGAAAACCCCACAAAGAACAATGAGATGAATGGTCAATTGATATGGAGTATTCCATTTAGAAAGACATGAAGAGAAATAAACTTTCTCTTTTCAAACAGTGTCACGGTATCTTTAACACTCACCTGAAGAACAGGTGAAGAACAACCAAGAATGTTGGTTTGATGCCTTAATCAAAGGATGGCAACTCTGACAATGCAGGGCTCCCCTGATCTGCAATTATGTGTCATCCTCAAAGATGTGCCCCAGTCCCATCATGGACCTCCAATTCACAGCTCTGACCCAGAGGAGAAAGTGCTACCAACTGACCCAATCTAGTAATAGGAATGGGATAAAATAGTGCATTGGTACAGTATCCTCAGAACTTTCTTACTTCATTTAAAAAGATTATTTGATATATACTGTATATCTTCTTTGTAAATGTATGATAAATTGACAATTGAATTGTTTCCCATTGTCAGTATATATATATATACACCAACGTGCTGGGGATAATTTCAGCTCAAATAAAACATTTTTCCTTAATTGATAAAAACAAAACGCAAAATACTGCAGATGCTGGAAATCTGAAACAAAAACAGAAGTCACTGGGAACGCTCAGCAGGTCAGGCAGCATCTATGGAGAAAGGAAAGTGAGTCAACGTTTCGAGTCCATGATCCTTCGTCAGAACTGGGGCATGTTAGGAGGGAGAGGCTTTTAAGGCTAACAGAGAGGACAGGAGATGATGGGTTAAAGAGGCGTTAATCATAGAATCATAGAATTGTACAGCACAAAAAGAGGCCATTCGGCCCATCGAGTTTGTGCCGGCTCTTTGAATAGAGCAATGTAATGTCAATCCCACTCCCCAGCCCTTTCCCCACAACCCTGCAGACCTGTGCTCCTCAAATACCCTTAACATCCTTCCTATAGTATGGTGCCCAGAACTGGGCGCAGTATTCTAACTGAGGCCTAACCAGTGTTTTACATAGGTTAATCACAACCTCCTGACTCTTGTACTCTATGCCCCTATTTATAAAGCTTAGTATCCCATATGCCCTCTTTACAGCTATATCTACCTGTCCTGCTACCTTCAAGGATTCATTTACCTGCACCCCCAGTTCACTCTGTTCTTTTACCCCCTTCAAGATTGTATTACCAGCCTATATTGCCTCCCCTCATTCTTTCTACCAAAATGCATTACCTCGCATTTCTCCACATGTGTCTGCCCATTTTACCATTCTATGTCTTCCTGCAGTTGGCTACTATCCTTCTCACTGTTTAGCACCCTACCTAACTTTGTGTCGTCCGCAAACTTGGAAATGGTACTTGCTATACCCAAGTCCAGATCATTTGTGTATATTAAGAAGAGCAGTGGTCCTAATACCGATCCCTGGGGGACGCCACTGTACACTTCCCTCCAGTCAGAAAAGCAGCCGTTCACCACAATTCTCTGCTTTCTGTTTCTCAGCCAGTTCTGGATCCATGCTGCCACTATCCTTTTTATACCTTGGGCTTCTATCTTTCTTACAAGTCTTTCATGTGGCACTTTGTCAAATGCCTTTTGAAAATCCATATAAACTACATCAACTGCACTACCTTTATCTGCCCTTTCCATTACCTCATCGAAAAATTCTATTAGATTTGTTAGACAAGATTTGCCTTTAACAAATCCATGTTGGCTGTCCCTAATTTATCCATATTCTTCTAAGTGAAGATTTATTCTGGCCCGGATTATAGTCTCCAGGAGTTTCCCCACTACTGATGTTAGGCTGACTGGCCTGTAGTTCCCAGGTTTGTCCTTCTGTCCCTTTTTGAACAGGGGAGTCACATTGGCCACTCTCCAGTGCTCTGGCACCACTCCTATGTCCAACGAAGATTGAAAAATTGTAGCCGAAGTCTCCGCTATTTGTAACCGTGCCTCCCACAGTAACCTTGGTTGCATCCCGTCCGGATTGGGCGACTTATCTACCTTCAACGCAGTCAATCTTTTCAGAACTTCCTCTCTGTATACAGTAATCTGGTCTATTTCCTCTACCCTCTCATCCAATACTGCGGCATTTGGGGCATCCATTTCCGTTGTGAAGACAGATGCAAAGTACTCGTTCAGTTCATCAGCCATGCCCTCTGCCTCCACAATAAGATTTTCGGCTTGGTCCTTAATTGGCCACACCCTACCTTTGACTTTTTTCTTGATATGTTTGTCAAATATTTTAGAATTCCCTTTAATGTTACCCGCTAACCTTTTCTCGTATAATCTTTTTGCCCCTCTTATTTCCTTTTTCAAACCTCTTCTGCACTTCCTATATTCTATTTGGTTATCTTCTGTATCTTGGGTTTGACATTTATCATACGCCTCCTTTTTCTGCTTCATTCGAGATACAATTACCTTCGTCATCCAGGGAGGTTTGGAAACTCTACTTTTCCCTTTTGTGGGAATGTATTTATTCTGTCCCCGAGCTATCTCATCCTTGAAGACTTCCCACTGCTCTTTAGTTGTTTTACCTGCCAATCTTTCTTTCCAGTCCACCTTGGCTAGGTCCCTTTTTAACTCACTGAAATTTGCCCTCTTCCAGTTGAGTATCTTCACCTTAGATGGTTCCTTGTCTCTTTCCATATGCACTCTGAATCTAATGATGTTATGATCACTATTGCCCAGATGTTCTCCCACTGAAACCTGCTCCACTTGCCCTACTTCATTCCCCAGAACTAGATCTAGCACTGATTCCTTCCTTCTTGGGCTGGAAACGTACTGATCAAGAAAGTTGTCCTATGCATTTTAGGAATATTTCCCCCTCCTTGCCCTTTGCGCTGTTGTTTTGCCAGTCTATGTTGGGATAATTAAAGTCCTCCATTATCACGACTCTAGTGGCCTTGCACCTGTCTGAGATCTGCTTGCAGATCTGCTCATCTATTTCCTTCCCACTATTTGGTGGTCTATAGTATACGCCTACCAGTGTAACAGCTCCTTTTTTGTTCCTAAACTCTAACTAAATAGATTCCATTCTGGGGCCCTCCAGCACCTCGATCCTTTCCACGGCTATAACCGTATCCTTGATTAACATTGCCACAAGCCCTTCTTTTTTTCCTTCCCTATCCTTCCTGAATACATTGTAGCCAGGAATATTCAGCTCCCATTCCTGTCCTTGCTTCAGCCTAGTCTCTGTTACTGCTTTTACATCGTATCCCCTATGACCACTTGAGCCTGCAGTTCACCAATTTTGTTTGCTAAACTCCGTGCATTTAGGCACAAGCACTCCAATGATGAGAAACGAAATGGAGATTGCAACAAAACAGGGGAATGGAGGTTTTAAAAATGTAAAACAAAGTGGGGGGTGGGGGGAATTGCAACAAATTAGACAGACCAGAGAGAGAAAAGGTGTGTCTGAGACCCAGATGATGTGGTAATGGTCACAGAAGAGGGGGAGGGAGAAGGTGAGCTGTTATAGTCTGAATTTGTTGAAATCAATATTGAGGCCAGATGACTGTAAGGTCCCCAGCAGATAAATGAGGTGCTGACCCATCATCCCCTCTCCTGCATCCCATTTTCTCCTTTGTCTTACTTGCCCTGTCTCCCCCTCTTTGTTAGCCCTTAAAAGCCTCTCCCTCCCAACATGCCCCAGTTCTGTCGAAGGTTCATGGGCACGAAACGTTGATTCACTTTCTTTTCTCCATAGATGCTGCCTGACCTGCTGAATGTTTCCAGTGACTTCTGTTTTTGTTTCTTTAATTGATGTTTGGTTTTAATGAGAATTTTAACAAATGCAGAGAATACTTTCATCTTCCCAAACATGCCATATGTACTGTACTAGCTCCTATCTTGCTCCAGATGAAACGTGTCAGTCACTGTGACAATCTTAACCATAAGGGAGAAATATACTACTGTCGTCAAAGTTGGTTTTCTTTTCATGAGTAAGCAAGGCACAGAATCAGTCTCAATGTTTAGCAACCCACGGATTAATGCAAATACAACCAGGGTTGCTAAATGATGCATATGTTGTTAAATTCATTCATTCGTGTTGGCAAGCCTTAGAGAAAGCCCCATTCGCACTCTCACATTCACACACTGAATGTGTTCAGGCTGAGAGTGTGCAACTGCACCCATAAAGTGTCTGAACAGAGCAAATGTAGGGCAGTAAAGAGACAGGCAAAAATAATTTTGTTTGTGAGATTTATCACCACACTGTGATAAATGTTATAATCGCACAAGAATAGTTCTTCGTGGGATTTCTTAATGGGATTTAATAATTAAGAAAGCAGAGTGTGAACTCCTTCCAGTAACTGGAGACACATCCTTGCTTGTCACACCAACTCAGGAGATCCTCGTTGTTAAAGTAGTTCGAGTTCAAACGTTTCTCATTTAAAAATCCTGTTAAGAAATACAACAACATTTACATCCGTGTCTTTTACCTGGCATTTGTCTGAACACCTGTTGCTTATTCGGATTTTTTTTCTTGGGCATACGTTGCTTTTAAACAGATCACCATATGCTATCCACTTGCACGTCTCATCATTTGAATATGTTTATAACTTCCTAGGAAATCTTATTTTTTTTTACATTTGAATTGGGTTAGGGGCTTAATAGCAGTGTTGAATTCATACGCTGATTAATTCTACATATTTAGGAATATGGCTCGTTTTCCAAACGCCCATGTTTATGTATTTAATACAGACTGTTTTATCTGTATGTAGGAGTTTTTTTAAAAATTTGTTCAGGTGACAAGTTTAAAGTGGGACAGACGAGTTTATACGAGAGATCTCGCTTTTTATTAATTGACGAATGAATGAAAGGATAATACAAATCCGTGTACCATATTTGTTTATTTGCAAAATCTGTTCTGGCGATAAATACGATCTGTCTTCATAATACGGTAGTTAAATTATGTGTTTTGAAAGACTGGTTGATTTATTCAAAAGATTTTTTTTTAAAAAGGAGGGTGAGAATAACAAATAAGTAGTTATATGTGTGGATTTTTGCCTGACTTGGTGCTTTGTGTATAATGAGCTCGACGAGGTTGTCAGAGGAGACAGAGACGACATGCGAGATCCAAACGACAATTCTTCATCTTGTCACATTTTCTTTCCAACGCGCCTCTGATCCAGGGGATAATTTCGTTTAGTTGTCAATGTTGGTTATTTTATCAACTGCAGTCTGTGTGTGTGTGTGTGTGCGCTGTTTCTCGGGCAGCCCCTGCCCACTGCTTTACCTGACATCAACTTTTCGTATTCCAGCCCATCAACCGTGAACTAATAAAGGCGATCTTGGAGCAGTTTTAAGTGGTCCGATCTTTTTTTTCTCTCTCTCTCTCTCTGCCCACTTTACTACCGTGCAATTCCGGTCACGTCGTTTCGTGGAGTTATTGCACTCTTTCATTCAGAACTGCCCGAATTCGGAATGTTTTACAGATCATATCGGTTTGCGCTCAACTCTCTCGAGAGAGCGTGACATCGACAAAAACGAAATATCTTTGTTTAGCTTAACAGTTTTTATTCTTGTTCTTGTATCTTTTTGTCTTAAGGCTTCCCGAAGGCGAAGCACATTATCCACAAACTCGCTCATTGACGTTGGCAAATTGTACCACAAGTCACTGCATTGCACAATTGCTTTGCATGTTCCATCACTGTTTATGCCATTGATAAGGTGTCCTCGATCGAGGTTTACGATTGTAGTCCTAAAATAACTATCTATGCCCGAAATAAAATCTTTGAATTTTATTTTGGCTACACCGTGGCTCTCTGGACATCTAAAAGGAACCCAGTTATTGGCTTGTAATTGGTTTTAATTTAAGAAATAATGTATAGAACGCGATACGACGTTTTTTTTAAAAAAAACTCTTTCCTCCACGTTTTATGTGGATACAATGTGAAACAAAAGTTTCAAGTGTAAAGCATGTCCACCACTCGGACCTTAGTGCCAATACTACAGTCAGCAAACCAAAGATGAATTGGGCAATAACCATTTACTTAAAACAAGTTAGAAAATTGGGATATTTGGCATGATTTTATATTGTGAGCTCAATCACAATCACTTTTGTTGTAATAATTTGCATTGCTCTTCTAAGATCTTGTACTTAAAAAAGGGGCGACATCAATTGCAACGGTTGTTATTTTTCCCACAAATAAAATAGACGATCCTAAAACAGTTGGGAACAATATCCTCCAGTTTGCATCTGTGTGGTTACCAGTAAGTATTCGAGTGACAATACAAACTTGATATCTAGAAATAAAAACATGCTTAAAATACAAACGGGTCAGTCATTATCTTAAAAAAAGTAAGTCAACATCAGCAGTGGGACTCTTCTTCGGAGGTGTATTCAGTCAGTGTGCGTGTTTCTTTTTGCAAAGTAATAAATTAGAAATACAATAGGAATTTACAGCCCCAAAAATGTGATCTGGCATTCAGTGTATTAAGTAAGGAACATGCTGTTTATAAACTTTCCTCATTTTTCCTCCAAGGTTGTTGCTTATGAACAACATCAGCGTCGGTCATGTAAAAGGGCGTGTTCCTATATCACCGATAAACTATTTAGGGATACCTGTATTTTTCGACGAAATCACAACGATGTGTTGAATTCACATTACAGTAGAACTACTAATTGCCCAAAGGCGTCCTGCCTTCAGACTGGTCATGACGGCTCATTCATGTTGCCATCATTCATGTTGCATGTCATTATAATGCAGTGAGAACGGAAAATCAAAGCTGCTGATGATTTATCAAGATGGGCGAGTGCTGATGCTCAAATGCAATGATGGGCCTGACCTGCTGTTGAAGATCAGAGTTTGTCTGGCTGAAGGGTGGGCGGATCTCTTTCACACTATGCTGTTGCGATCCGGGAATGCGAGTAAGAGTGTGATCCTCTGGATTGGCAAATCATGTGGCATCCCATATCATATGGTGGTCAAACCGCATTCCCAGCGCAACGCCTTTCATGGTTAAGAGAAAATTGTAGGCTTTTTGCAGTTTAGACTGTGAATCCTCGCAGGGCTGTTGTTTTTGAATCGTTTGATATGGACCCTGGTCCCTGCTGCCCTGGAGGCTCTTTGTCTATTATATTTCCACATGATAGGGTATGGGCTCCAGCGGCTGTTAAAACCATAAGGGACTGTGTGGGGCCCCGACAGACGTAAGCAAAACGTAAATAGCACATCTGCAGGAAATCCCTTG
This sequence comes from Callorhinchus milii, assembly GCF_018977255.1. NCBI lineage: Eukaryota > Metazoa > Chordata > Chondrichthyes > Chimaeriformes > Callorhinchidae > Callorhinchus > Callorhinchus milii. The sequence goes on along the minus strand of NW_024704744.1, from coordinate 72,705,876 downwards.
TATAGCCTCTCCCAGAAAACAGCACACAGAGACTCCGTGTTTCATCTGTTACAATAAATGAACTGTACCGTTTAATAGCTCGACGTAGACATAGCTTGTTGTATATGTTCATAGAAGGCGGCTCCTTTTAATCCCTATTTTGATAATTAAACCAAATATAAAAAGCCAACATTTTACGTGGTGCTGTTGCACCCCTTGGGATTCGGTTTAAACGCAAACATATAGAATCGAAAACACATTACCAACCAGGTTTGAATCGAAAGACGCGACCACAGAGCTGCAGATACACGCCGGGAGGGGCTCCTGATCGAATCCTTGTGCGTTTAACCAAAACCCATCTACTCGTCCTGATATCAATCAGTTCAGCGCGAATGAAAGATGCGCCGCTTTAAAAATCGCATCATCATGGAAATTAAAATAGGGACCGGACTTTGGAACACTTCGGACTAGTTGCCCCCAAATCTGGCACAGTGTTGAGTTTCAGGATTAACTCGGACCCCTCTTGCCCGCCGGGCATCGATTTGTAACCTTTGGGATAAGCTTTAGGCTTTGTTGCCAGGTTCGCTATTGGGCTGCTCTGTGCTGCCAATGTATATGTTTTAACGTCAACTGACGAATCGGGTGATGCTGTGTGTACCTGAAACACACCTGCAAAAAAATCCCCACTCCCCCCCACCACCAACACCCCCACCTCTTCTCCGGTGACTGTCCCTTCGCTGCTTTGCAATATTTATTTATTTCCTGGGGTTTGTGCTGAACGTATTTGCCGCAGTCTGTATGTTATATGATCTGTTCACACCGCAGAGCTCTCACAAAGGCAATGCTTTCTGATAATAGGATTGATGGAGGGGGTGATGGTGGGGGGAGGTGGGGGGAGTAAATTGTAGTCGCCCTCTGAGACCCTCGCACCCGGTCATCCCTGACGTTAGGAATACATTCAATGTAACCTCCAGCGCCGGTGCTCCATCAATCTTCTGATCTGCAAGTTTAAGTGTAACCCACACAAAATGATATAAGAAAAACAAAGGCTGGATCGCTGTCTTCGGAGTGGGGATTTGTTACGCCTCGAGATCTGAAATGCACTTTCCCTGTGAGATGAGCTGTGGTTGTGGTTTGGATTCCGAAACGGGCGTTTTCCTTTTGAAGTGAGGTCGGGAGAAAAAATAGACACACACATACACACACACACACACACACACACTGCAGCGAATTAACCTGTCTAAATGAACTCTCCCCAAGAGATCAGGCAGAACACACCCTCCCTCTTCTTATCAAATCTGACTTGAACCCGATAGTAGAAGTGCATTTAAATAATTGGGAAATAATAATTGGGGCATAAAAAAGTTGTGTATATATATATATGTGTGTATATGTGTGTGTGTGTGTGTGGATGCATGTGAATAAACCTTGCAACACAAAAGCAAGTTGTGTGCTGTGCATTCTTAATGATGAACCCCGGGGATGTTTTCCCTTCCCCTCCCCTTTCAGCTCTGCCTCTGGGTTGCTGTGAGCCATGTCCATCCCGCCCCCAAAACCCCCCTCCGTAAGCAGAGGCGAACAAGTACAGCCGCGCCAGTGAAGCGAGACTGACATGTCCAACTGTTAGCAGCCGCCGCCTCGGCAGCACCTTCATCCCTTGTCATTTTCTATTCCTTTCCTCCTCCTTTCCCACCGCGACCACCCCTCTTCCTTCCTTCCTTCCTTCCTTCCTTCCCGGCAGACAAGAGGCGCTTTGGCTCCAGCTGCAGCGCCAGGCAGCACCTCTCCCGCACGAGGTTGCGCTGCAGCCCCACGCGAGCCGGAGCCGGAGCCGCAGGGCTGGGGGGGCGGGCGGGCGGGCGGGGGGGTGGGTTGTCTGGGTGGCTCCCCCGGGCCGGCGCCCTCACTCTGAAGCTCAGCTGCATCGGGCGGCTGTGAAAGAGACTAAGACACTGGGAGCAGCGGCGGCGGCAGCAGCAGCGGCGGAGTGTTAGGGAGCGAGGAGCAGGGCACAGAGAGAGAGAGAGAGAGAGGGGGCTCTCTCCTCCCCGATCCCCCCCCCCCCCAGGAGCACCAGGCAGTCATGGAAGATGGACCTTCCTCCTCGTCATCATCTTCCTCCTCCTCAACAGGCTGCTTTCGGAGGTTTACCGACTGTTTCCTCAGCACCAGTAGGTTTTCTCTCTTCTCTCTTCTCTCTCTCTCAGAGTCTCTCTCTCTCTCTGTGTCTCTCGAGTGTTTTTGTTCCCCTCGGTTTTCATTGTGTGTGTCTTAAGGTGAAACCAACGCGCGGTGTTCCGAGAGATGTATACATTTTATTGTATTTTGAAGCTACGGGACTGTATCCACACACATATATATTTTAAAAAAAACTACAAGGTGAATTGCAATAGGTGAGGATGGAAGGGGGGGGTTTAAAAACAACAACAAAAAAGTTGAAACTCTTGACATGTATGAACGAAGCTGACGGGAGAATCGGAGACTGGTTCCTTTTTTGGTTAAAAATTTTTTTTAAAAAAAGATAAAACTCCACGTTGATCCCCAGTGACACGAGAGATGTTGAATTCCTCTGACTTTCATTTTTTTTCTCTCTCCATCTCTCTCTCTCTCTCCATCTCTCTCTCTCTCACGGTGACACAACGAGGTTTATCTTTTTGGGTTCAGGTCGATGGGGAAACCCCATTTCCCTGTTTATGTGTTAATCGCATCTCGTTGAGTTAAATTCTTTGGCTAACGAGAGCCGTGCGCTGGTGCAAAAGCCCCCACTGGTTTATTGGGAGCACGTTTTGACACTCCGATTGCTGCAGCAGTGCAGAGTTCGGGGCTCATTGGTGTCCGCGGAAATAATCTGAATGGAAGAGAGAGAGAGAGAGAGGGAGAGAGAGAGAGGGGGGAAAAAAAATCGTCCTCACAGGGCTTAGGACACAGCCATTCCATCCCCTCGCACTGCACAGTCTGGGGGTGGGGTGCGGGGGTGCGGGGGGTCTCAAGCAAAAGCGGGCGATGTGTGTGCAACGGCTCGAGAGCGCAGCAAATGCTCGTGGAAAAAATATCCAGCGTTTTAAGCCCTGGAAGGAAGGGAGGAAGGAAGGAAGGAGAGAGAGAGAGAGAGAGAGAAAGAAAGAAAGGTGACCGCGCACATCTTGCGGCAAAAAAAAAAGTTAGCAAAGCGGGACGCGGAGTGAAGAAGGGAACGTGCGGCGGAGTTGGTTGTTTTTGCGGGCGGGCGGGCGGGTGTGTGAGCTGAATGTCAGGGGGGGAGAGGGGGGGGGGGGAGCGCATGACACACAGCTCGCGGGCACCGGGCGCTCCCCCCCCCCCCGGCGCCCCCCCCCCCGCCGGTCATCAGCGCTGCCCGGGGCCCACTCCGGCTGCTCGCCCCTCACTCACTGCCCACTCCGGGGCTCCCAGACTGGCCGCCACCTCCCACACCCGCAGCTTCAACCTCTTGCCCCTATCTCTCCCCCCACCCACCCCTCTCTTGCCCCTTTCTCCCGCCCCCCTTTCTCTTACCCCTTTTCCCCGCCCCCTTCTCTTGCCCCTTTTGCCCCCCTCTTCTCTTACCCCTTTTCCCCGCCCCCTTCTCTTGCCCCTTTGGGGAGTGCCCCCGCCCTTCTCTTGCCCCTTTGGGAGTGCCCCCGCCCTTCCTTGCCCCCTTTGGGGCGCGGCCCCGCCCCTTCCCTTGCCCCCTTTGGGGAGTGCCCCGCCCTTCCTTCCCCTTTGCGCGCCCCCCCTTGCCCCCTTTGGGGCGCGGCCCGCCCTTCCTTGCCCCCTTTGGGGCCCGGCCTCGCCCCATCTCTTGCCCCCTGTGGGGCCCGGCCCCCCATCTCTTGCCCCTGTGGGGCCCGGCCCCCCCATCTCTTGCCCCCTGTGGGGCCCGCCCCCCATCTCTTGCCCCCTGTGGGGCCCGGCCCCCATCTCTTGCCCCCTGTGGGGCCCGGCCCCCCCATTCTTGCCCCTGTGGGGCCCGGCCCCCCCATCTCTTGCCCCCTGTGGGGCCCGGCCCCCCCATCTCTTGCCCCCTGTGGGGCCCGGCCCCCCCATCTCTTGCTCCTGTGGGGCCCGCCCCCCCATCTCTTGCTCCTGTGGGGCCCGCCCCCCCCATCTCTTGCTCCTGTGTGGCCCGCCCCCCCATCTCTTGCTCCTGTTGGGCCCGCCCCCCCCATCTCTTACTCCTGTGGGGTGCTCCCCCGCCCTCCCCCCCCCTCACTTGCCCCTGTGGCATGCGCCCTCTGACCCCTCCCTCTCTGTTGCCCCTGTAGGGCGCGTTCCCCCACCCCCCCTCTCTGTTGCCCCTCTGGGGTGCGCCCCCGCACCCCCTCTCTGTTGCCCTAGCCACCCCCTCTGTTGCCACTGTTGGATGCTCACCCTCGCCTCCCACTCTCTGTTGCCCTTGTGGGGTGTGCCCCCCGCCCCCCCATTCTTGGCCCTGTGGGGCACTCCCTCTGCCCACCCCGGATCTTGGCCGTGTGGGGCGCTCCCCCCACCCCCTCCTCTCTTGGCCCTGTGGGGCACTGCCCCTGCCATCCCCTCTCTTAGCCCTATGGGACGCTCCCCCGCCCCCTCTAGACCCTTTGGCGCACCCACGCGCCCCTAAACCCACAATTCTCTTGCTCCTCGCTCACCGCTCCCCCTATTCTCTTACCCTTTGCCCACCACCCCCCCATTCTCTTGCACCTTACTCAACTCGCCCCCATTCTCTTGCCCCTTGCTCACCGTCCCCATCATTCCCTTGCTCCTTGCTCACCGCCCCCCTATTCTCTTGCCCCTTGCTCACCGCCCCCCATTCTCTGCCCTTGCTCCACCCCCCTTTGCCTTGCTCAACCCCCCCCATTCTCTTGCCCCTCGCTCAACATTCCCCCCATTCTCTTGCTCCTCGCTCAACATTCCCCCCATTCTCTTCAACCTTGCACAACACACCCTCCCGTTCTCTTGCCCCTTGCTCAACCCACCCTATTCTGTAGCCCATTGCGCAACCCCTTCCCCTCTTTCTCTTGCCCCTTGCGCAACTCCCTTCCCCCTTTCTCTTGACCATTGCGCAAACCCCTTCCCCTATTCTCTTGACTCTTGCTCGCTCCCCCATTCTCTTGACTCTTGCTCGCCCCCACCATTCTCTTGCTCGCTCCCCCATTCTCTGAACTCTTGCTCGCCCCCCCCCATTCTCTTCACTCTTGCTCAACCCCCCCCCCCCCCCATTCTCTTGACCCTTGCTCAAAATCCCATTCTCTTGACCCTTGCTCAAACCCCCCTCCATTCTCTTGACTCTTGCTCGCCCCCACCATTCTCTTGCTCGCCCCCCCCCATTCTCTAACTCTTGCTCGCCGCCCCCATTCTCTTGCTCGCCCCCCCCATTCTCTGAACTCTTGCTCGCCCCCACCATTCTCTTGCTCGCTCCCCCATTCTCTGAACTCTTGCTCGCCACCCCCATTCTCTTCACTCTTGGTCAACCCCCCCCACCCATTCTCTTGACCCTTGCTCAAAATCTCATGCTCTTGACCCTTGCTCAAACCCCCCCCCATTTTCTTGACCCTTGCTCAAAACCCCATTCTCTTGACCCTTGCTCAAAACCCCATTCTCTTGACCCTTATTCAAACTCCCCCATTCTCTTGGTCCTTGCTCGACCGCCCCATTCTCTCGGTACTTGCTCACCCCCCACCCCATTCTCCTGACCCTTGCTCGCCCCCCCATTCTCTTGCCCCTTGCTCATCCCTCCCCATTCTTGTCACTTGCTCAACCCCCCCCCATTCTCTTGGCCCTTGCTCAACCCCCATTCTCTTGCCCCTTGCTCAACCCCACCCCCATTCTCTTGCCCTCGCTCAACCCCACCCCCATTCTCTTGCTCCTCGCTCAACCCCACCCCCATTCTCTTGGCCCTTACTCGCCCCCCCATTCTCTTGACCCTTGCTCACCACCCCCCCATTCTCATGACCCTTGCTCGCCACCCCCCTTTCTCCTGGCCCTTGCTCGCCACCCCCCCTTTCTCTTGGCCCTTGCTCACCACCCCCCTTTTCTCCTGGCCCTTGCTCACCACCCCCCCAATTCTCTTGGCCCTTGCTCGCCCCCAATTCTCTTGACACTTGCTTGCCACCCCCATTTTCTTCAACCTTGCAACACACCCTCCCGTTCTCTTGCCCCTTGCTCAACCCACCCCATTCTGTCGCCCCTTGCGCAACCCCTTCCCCCCTTTCTTTTGCCCCTTGTGCAACTCCTTCCCCCCTTTCTCTTACCCCTTGCGCAACTCCCTCCCCCCTTTCTCTTGTCCCTTGCACAACCCCCTTCCCCCCCCCATTCTCTTGACTCTTGCTCGACCCCCCGCATTCCCTTGACTCTTGCTCGACCCCCATTCTTTGACTCTTGCTCGACCCCCCCATTCTCTCCACTCTTGCTCACTCCCCCCCATTCTCTTCACTCTTGCTCAACCCCCCCCTCCCCATTCTCTTGACCCTTGCTCAAAACCCCATTTTTTTGACCCTTGCTCAAACCCCCCCATTCTCTTGGTCCTTGCTCGACTTGAACCTTGCTCTGCCCCCTCCTTGCACCTTGCTCTACCCCTTGCTCTCCTCCCCGCCCTTGCCCTCATTCCCCCTCTTGCTCTTCCCCCCCCTCCCCTCTTGTCCCTTGCCCTTCTGCTCCCTCTCCTCTTGCCCCTTGCTCTCTCCCCCTCTTGCCCTTGCTCTCTCCCCCTCCTGCCCCTTGCTCTCTTCCACCTTGCTCTCTCTCCTACTCCCTCTCCTTGTCCCTTGCTCTCTCCCCCTCTTGCCTTGCGCTCTCCCCTCTTGCCCCCGCGCGCTCTCCCACCCCTTGCCCCCCGCGCTCTCCCACCCTTGCCCCCGCGCGCGCTCTCCCCACCCCTTGCCCCGCGCCCGCGCTCTCCCCCACCCCTTGCCCGCGCCCGCGCTCTCCCCACCCTTGCCCCGCGCCCACGCTCTCCCCCCACCTTGCCCCGCGCCCGCGCTCTGCCCCCCACCTTGCCCCGCGCTCTGCCCCCCCCTTTGCCCGCGCGCGCGCTCTGCCCCCCCCCCCCCTGGCCGCGCGCTCGCTCTGCCCCCCCCCCCCGGCCCGCGAGCGCGCTCTGCCCTTCCCCCTGGCCCGTGCGTGCGCTCTCCCCCCCCACTTGGCCCGCGGGCGTTCTCCCCCCCACACCCCTACCCTACTCTGGCCCCCGCCTTCACTCCCACCCATATTCTGGCCCCTGCCTTCACCCCCACACAAACTCTGGCTCCTGCCCCCCACCCCACACACAAACTCTGGCTCCTGCCAGAATAGCATTATTATTTGTATTATTGGTGTTGCATTTTTAATGCATGGTCTAAAACAAGCATCTGAATGGCTCATATGTACAATCCTTTCCTTGAAGTAGTAAACAATAAAAAAAAAGTGCAAATGTATTTGGGAATGGAGAGTTGTGCGTCACTTTAGTCATAGCGTCATTTAAGAGATAATGATTGCATTTTTCCTTATATTGTTCATGAAAATACTGCCCAGCTATGTGAGAATGGGTTGTTTTTATCTTTCTGGGATATAGTTTGATTTTGTTAAGTAAATGGGACTCATACATCTTAAGCTAAGATGTTTCACTTCCTCCAACCTACACCCAACAACAACCTTCCATTTATATAGTGCCCTTCATGTGCGGTAATGTCTTGGAATACTTAACAGTGGAGGTGGGGTATGGGGGTTAGGTGACTGTAAGTTTGGTTGAAGAGGAAGGTCTTCAGGTGTGCTCTGAAAATGGGGAAGGAGGGGGCAAGGTGGAAGGACTGAGGGAGAGAATTCCGAAGTTTTGAGCGTAATTGTTGAAAGCATAATGGCTGCCGATGGTGGATCAGAGAGTCGAGGGACAAGCAGGAAGCCACAGCCAGCTCAGCAGTAACAGTGGTTGGTAGAGTGGAGAGTAAGCAGGTTGGAGAGGTAGGGAGGTACCAGAGCATGAAAGGATTCGTAGACTAATGTAAGGATCTTGAAGTCGGTCTGTTCTTGGAGCCAATGGACCCCGGCAATGATTGATGTGATGACAGTACAGAGTTTAGAACAGGTGAGTACATGGGTGGCAGAGTTTTGAATTTTGTGGATAGTGGAGCTGAGGAGACCAGAGGGGAGGCAGTTGGGAGAGGGGAGGCAGGAGGTGATGAGAATATAGAAAAGGGTTTGGGCCGCCTTTGGTGTGAGGTATATTCAGAGGCAGACAGTGTGACAGAGTTGAAGGGAAGCAGTCCTGGTCAGTGACCAGATATGGGGTAGGAAGGCACTCGACACCTAGGTTATGCTCAGGTCCAGTAAGTCTTAGGGATAGGTTGAGGAGGTTAGAGCCGCCAGAGAGAAGATGTTGACGGGAACCAAGCTTCTGTCGAAGCTTCTGTCTAGTCAACATTCAACTGCAGGAAATTTGCATCAATCCATTCCTTGATGCCAGTCAAGCTGACGGAACATAGCGGACCTGGAGGAGAAGTAGGAGAGGGAGATGAGTAAGTGATTAGAGGCGGCCTATTCCTGTTCACCACAAAAATGGTCACAGCATGTTACAATATATCTTGTGACATACTTTGGGTCATTCTCCTGACGTGAAAGGTACTATATCAAATGTAAGGATTATTATTATTCCCAATCTCACAGAGAGACAGGTGCGATCACCTCGTGATCACACGTGTTTCCGAATCGTGCTTTTGGTGTGCGTTCGGACTGATGGAACAACAACAACAAAATTACATTTATAGAGCACCTTTCACATCGGGAGGACGTCCCAAAGCGCTGAAAAGATGGGTAAGAAAGCTCAACGGAACTCTGCCCCACAAATTCACTGATTAAATGACTGCTCTGGTTTAGACGTTTGAGTGCAGCTAATTTTTTTTTAAATAAGCACACAATTTGCTAGTATGCTGTTGGAAATGCATATTAATAGTTCTACCACCAATAATGGCAATTAAAGAATGCTTATTTGTATCTTTTCTTTGTTTTGCACATAAAATACAGACAATTCACTTAATAATATATTCTGTGAAGCGCTTTGAGATGGCTCAAAGATGTGGTAAGGTGCTATGTCAAAGGAAAAGATTATTATTGTTTATTATGGTTAAGATATTTACACGTCAGAAATTCTCAGCTTTAAAACTCTCGTTTGGGTCTTGGAAAAAGTTTGGAGACTTGATATAATGTGAAAAATCAGTTTCAGTCAGAATAAAGCTGCCTTTGAAGCAAAAATCCGACTTGAGAATACTCATGGCTCAAAATGTGGCTCCTCCCTTTATAAAACCTGTATATTTTGACTGTTTTATCCAGTGTTATTAGACATTGACTTTGAGCAGTTATTTCCCTGTACAAAGTTTGATCGTGTTTATGTGGCTAAATGTGATAAAGCTGTGCCCCATTCCATTCCCCAAGCCTTTTTCTTTTTGTGAACATGATGGTTCAAGCTGGGATATGTCAAATGGGCTCTGACATGGACTCTTTTCATTGTCTGTAATGATGATTGTTAATATGTGGGCCTGGGTTGCACTGTGTCTGTAGCTATTCAAACACTGAGGCGCAACAGCTGAATCTGACGCTGTCCTAAAATAGTACAAAACTAGTCACTACTTGTCAGTAATTTTTGTGAAACCCTGAGTCTTCCAGAAATTTAAATAAGGTGTGATTAAAAATGCAATACTTTTTTGCAATTCACAAAACAGAAGTCAGTAAGTAGAATGTGATCACAAGTGGTAATTGCATCTTTTATTCATACCCCCTCCCAAACCCCCTAATCCTCCCTCTCCATCCCCCCCATCTCGCATCTTAAGGAGACTGAGGTAATTTGCAGTGTTATGGATGAGATCAGCTAAGCATAGGTGAGGGATTAGTTCTGGGACTTTATTGGTGCATATACTTACAGAACCATTGGAAGAAGACAGTGATTATTTTTTTAAAAAAAGTTTTACAGCTCAATTCCTTGTGTGTGTTTTCTTGGTGAGTTTATTTCTGTGTGTACGATATAATTTGGGGTCCTTTGAACAATGCAATAGAATGCTTGCACCAAAATGGAAAGTGCAAAGAACTTAAAATGTATTCTGACAAGCATTCTGTGTTTTTATAAGTGTGCTTTTCAGTACCATAATTTTTTACATTGGGATTAATACGAATACCAGACAGACTGGTGTAGTTAGGAAGGGAGCAATGGGAAAAGAATGCAAATGAAGATTAGACAGATAACTTAGCAATGATCACTCACTTTAAACACTAGGCCTGTTTGCAAATAAACTGTTACTTATTTTCATACAACGTTTTCATTGTTCCAAGTTTCCCTCAGGTTATCTGAAAACTTGTGCTCAAATCCTTGTGAATACTGCTTTGAACGGCCACCTTCTTTCTGAAAGTGTTTGACAAAGCTTTTTTTTTCCCCACTTGTTTATCGATACGTCATGCAATCACTTAAATCTTACCAAAATGATAATCGTGTCTTAGCTACATGACCTAATTAAGATAAATATGATGGGAACAGGAGCAGATTAGTTGGTCGGTGAGCTTGCTCTAAAGTTATGATTCTGTAAAATACTTTGAAATTTTCTCTTGACATGAAAGTTGCTATGTTTAAATTGTTTTTATTGCTTTTCCACTTTTAAAAAAAATCAGCTATTCTCTGAAAATATTTTTAGTATCTGCTGAGAGGTGCCCAAGAGGAAACCGGGAGAAAACTATAGAACCGTAGGTATTCACAGCATAGATTGGAGGACCTTTGGCCCATCGTGCCTGTACCGTCTTTCTGAAAGAGCAATTAATTAGTTTTCTCCTCCCGTTTCTGTTTTTTCTCTCTTTGCATAGGCAGCACCTAGCTTCCACTGTCCTATCGCTCCATTTACTGTAAATTGATGCATTTTGTGTCAGTTTTATAGAGAGCAGTTTGGATTCACTGCATGAAGCCCTTTAAAAATTATGGTTGTCAAGTTCAACATTTGTGTATACGATAGGATGGAAAAAGAATAGGCAGCTTGAAGGTCAAAACACTTAATGAAATGAGGGGAAAAAGGATCTGGGGTACAAATTACATAAATCACTAGAGCACGATGGCATGTTTAAAACAAATCACCAAGAAGTCAAACTGGATTGATAATAAACATAAAATTGTGAAAATCGTGTTGTAATTCTAGAGGCCACAATTTGCTGCAGTCTTGTGCGTGTCGGCGCTATACAAATGTAATTTTGTTGATGTTGTAATTTTGAGTATCCAATTAAAGGAAGCATGTGGTAGAGATGGGGCAATTTCATTGCTGTATCATTGGTTAGAGCACTCGCCTCATAAGCAAGAGGACCCGGTTTGATTCCCGAGCAGGGGAAATCTTAAGGAAGTTTACTTACTCCACATGCCTCTGTTTACCTAGCAGTAAGTAGGAACTGGGTTTTTAGTCAATTGGCTGATCGTTTTCCAGGAGTAATAATCCATTAGAATAGTAATAATAATAAGTTGGTCACAATCCACAACTGTTTGTGGGACAATGTTGTGTGCAATTGGCTGTGTGCTTTTCACCCACAAAATATACAGTCAATTCACTTTACAGTATATTCTGTGAGGCAATTTGAGATGTCTCAATGACATGATAAGGCGCTATATCAAATGCAAGTATTATAGTGCTGATTCACTAAAATGATACTAGCTTGGAGATGATGTATGTATGAACAGAAACGCACTAAACTGGAGTTTTTCCCCTTGGTTTCACTTTGGTTCATTTGAAGATACCCACAATGTGGGCGAATGTGGCTATTCAATATAATAATAATCCTTGCATTTGATCTAGCACCTTATCACATCATTGAGACATCTCAAAGCACTTCACAGAATATATTTTGCCCACAAAAATACATTTAATTCACTTCACAGTATATTTTGTGAAGTGCTTTGTGATGTCTTGTAGACGTGATAAGGCACTATATCAAATCAAGGATTATTATTATTTATCATTATATTGTAAAGTAGATTGACTGTATTTTGTGGGTATTTAATGACACTATTCAAATAAGGAAGGGAATTTCTACTGATGCCTGGCAAACAATCCTCCAGGTAAAGTAGTGATTTACTTCAAGGCTGCATATTGGAAATCTACAGTCAATTCAGCAATTATCTGGGAAGCCCTTGAGAAGTTTTAATGTTAGAGGTGCTGTTTCAATGCAAGAATAGAATTATGTATTTTCCACTGAAATAGGGACATTCTATTCTGAATAAAGTAATGGGAGAGGAACTAGGTGCATTTAATTTAGTTGGGGAATCAGTGACAATAGGCAAACATCAGGATTATTAGCGTCAGGGAAGAGGTTATAAGGAATGTCTTCATTTGGAGGTTTGTTAAGGTGTAAAACCCATAACTATAAATGGCTTTTGATGCTGAATCAATACAATCACTCAAAAGGAACCTGCATACGTATCTACAATATTAAAAAAAGGACATTGAGAAAAAGCTACAATCAGTTTTACATGCATATTTGTTTATTTAATGTTTAATCAAGGTTAGTTCCCCTTCAGTAATGTGTACTGGATAAAAGATCAGTTACTATTGGACTTATTTTTAGTTTTCATCTGTTTTTTGAAAAAAACTTATAGTAACAAATTCCAAGTACACACTCTAGTTACTGAGACTTGAATGGTCTGCTTGCTTTCAGTGCTGTACTTATTTAGTTCTTCAGCAATAGATTTGAATGATTTTTACATGAGTGGATCTAACAGTAACAGCTGAAGCTTGTAAATGGCTTGTGGTAAAACTAAATTTGTGATATAAGTAAGATTTGCTAAATAATTGCAACAAAAGTGACATAGCTCTGCAAAATAAAGGTTAAATGACAGCCTAGACTGCATGCAACATGTATCCAATTTCTGACACCAGCAGATTTTTTCAATTGAAGGTAACCAAAGATGAATACCATATGTTTTCAGTAAGTAACCTTTTAGCTTACTCACAGCACGTGGCTTTCAACCAATGCTTGGAGAAAAATAAATGTCACTGACACAGAAATATTTTTTTCATAATTGAAATAATCTGATGAATGGTATTTTAAAAGCATATTTTGTGAGTGGACAAACAACACAAAATTTCTCAGAAAGGTGAACTGATAAAATAATTGAAAAGACTGGTTTTAGGTTGTTAAAGCATTCTAGTTAGTTTAACCAATATGTTGTATAGAATAGCTATGCCCTAGTAATTAACTCTTATGACTATTTTTGGATCCAAATTGTGAATTCTTCCACACGCAGATTGCTCATCAACCATAAGAAGTACTAGATATCAATGTCTACGTCCCATCAAGCACTAATGAAAATATGTAACATACAACAAACACCTCCATAAACACCTCTACATTTTCAAAAAATTATGGATACAGTGGAGTGATTTGATTGAAACCTTGTAATAGGCGTTTTATTTCCTCTATATATATGTATATATTTTCATTTTGGAGAATTAAAAAATAATTTGTTGATTTGCCAATGAGTATTAATGTTAATTATGGTCTGACAATTATTCCATGTAAAGATGGCAATGCATATGTAATGTATGGTTGCATTTATTCCATCTAATTTTTTATCAATTCAAGTTAAATCAGTTGTCACCTATATTTAAAATACGGTTTCACAATTTGAAATGAGTTTAAAATCTGACGTGCCAATTCTCAGTGATTATAGATCAACTTCTGGAGTTTCCTGTTTTCTGTGTTTCATTCATTCTTTTTCACTGTTAAATATTCCAAATAGCAAACTTTAATGCAACGATCAATGGGCCATGACAAGAGTTTTTTGTTTGGTTTTATGCAAGACATAACAGGGCACATAACTTTTCATTGTGAGTTTTTAAATGTACTGCATTTTTCTAAGATTTGGCTTAGCTCAAAGTTGGTAATGTATACCATATACAATTTAGAAAAATGTAGAACAGTTCTCTTTTCATTTATATTCAAATATTGAAAAAGTACAATCCAGAATCTGACATGTTAAATCCTTGGAGTAGGTTTGTACCGTGGGAGAACCTTTCAGGAATCAAACCTGGGTCCTCTCGCTTGTGAGGCAAATGCTCAAACCAATAACCTACAGGATTTATAGAAAAATAGCAGCCTGGCACTCTTTAATGTTTTCTGATGGCTGATTCTGTATAAAGAAGACCAGCACATCAAATTCTCTGGTCTTTACAGTTTCAACTTGTATTGGGTTCCACGAGTAAGAGGTTGATTTTTATCTGCATTTTGCTGAACAGGACTATATTATCTCATTCCTGGCAATCATGGGCTTTCAGGACTCTAAAATTATTTAAACTAACAAGTAGGGATGATTTTTATTCCCCTACAAGCCTTTTCATACATATTTCGTCAACGTGATTACAAAATCAAGAATCTGATGATGTAACTGAAGTACGTTTGATACTATCATAGAACAGAGCTTCGCTAGCAGCACCAAAGTTTTAGTAGAATTGCTTGGCTGTTCTTTCCTGCTCCGAAGTTTTTGCACCATTTCATCTGCCAAACCATGTTATTCTATGGCCACATCACTGTGATGGTTCAGCTGTTCCTTGTTCTATCACATGTCACATACCAATTTGAGGATGAGGGGTTGGTGGGCTTAGGGAGAAAGAGGGATAGAACGCAGAACGGTATTGTAGGAAGAGGGAAGCCGCTGTGCTAAGTTAGACCAAATCTACCATGCATTATGGTCAATAAGATGTCCTCATCTCATCACTGATTACATTATATTTAATAATAATCCTTGCATTTGATATAACACTTTTCATACTGCTAGACGCCCTCAAAGCGCTTCACAGATTATACTGTAAAGTGAATTGACTGTATATTTTGGGGGCAAAATGCGGCAGCCAATTGTGCACACCAGTGTCCCACAAACTGTCGTGGATTGAGTGACCAAATTATTATTTTTTTCTTGAGGGGTTATCAGGCATGGAAACTTGATCAAGGTTTCACCCTGCTGGGAATCGAGCCCAGGCCTCTCGCTTGCGAGGCGAGTGCTCTAACCACTGAGCTACAGGGCTCACGATAACTGCTCTGCTTACAAAAGTTCTGAAAGTTTCACATCAATTTCTAGGGTGACAAAGACATTTTGAAAGTATTGTATTTTGTGGGCTATTAATGTGGGGAAAAATTTGTTTCACACAAAGATGATATAGAAACTACAGTGCCATAATTTTTGTTGTGCTTCAATTAATGATATTTATGCTTTAGTTTTGTTATGAAAATGGTTATGTTACCATCTTCTGGTTAATTGGATCTGAAGATAAAGTTGGTTCAGATACTTTTAAAATCATAAGAAATAAACTTTTTTTTAACCTGAATTCATTCACTGATATACTAAAGCACTCTGGGATGCCGTCCGGCATGGAGGGCGCTATATAAATCCAAGTTGTTGTTGTTATACTCAGCTGTATGTAAATAGTCTTAGACAAAAATGTGTTATGTGCAGCATTTAAATATCATCACTGATGCAAACCATTGGAGATTTAGTTCTGGAGGAGAAGTATTATTACTAGCTATTACTGGCAGATTTAATAATTGTATTAAAAGACAGTGTGACATTTTGAATAGTCAGGAGTCCACACAGATGTGCTGTGTGATAATCAATATCATTATTTTCAGGTGATACAGATATTGAATTTTAAGAATTTCCTCTACAGTGTTCCACAAACCGTCGCGGATTGAGTGACCATATTATTATGTATTATTATTTTTTGACGGGATTATTACCCCCAGTAAAGCGATCTGCCAATTGACTAACAACCGGGTTCCTACTTACTGCTAGGTTAACAGAGATGCGTGGAGTAAGGAAACTTGCCTACGGTTTCCCCGTCTGGGAATCAAACGCAGATTCTATCGCTTGCAAGGTGAGTGCTCTAACCACTAAGTTGCAGGACTCCACCTGTAATGAGCACTTGTAATATAAAACTTGCTGATGGTACCAAGCTGTGTCAACATAAAGTGGATAAAAAGCATTAAAAAGAACTGGAACAATTCAGGAGTAACCGATGAATTGTAATCTGGATAAAGCAAGGCAAAGTACAACAAACAAGAAAAAGTAAACTTCTGCCGAGTAAAGAGGTGTTTGTTGGGAGAGGTGGAGAAGGAAAACGATTTGTGTGTGTTTCTGTTTTTAATTCACTGAAGGTTTACTTCACTGGGTGGCCTCCAGCAACAGAGCCTCCAATGCTCCTATGTAAATGTTGTATTTACTGTGGAAACCAGTGTATATCTTGCAGTGCTGGCATCTCGACTCAGATGAGATTTTGGATCCGAGTTAAGATTGTGTTACTCTGTATGACATACATACGTTTCCATGGAGAAAGCACTATTTACATTGGAGGTGTTTTTTTATTGGGAAGCTGCTTTTAACAAAGTTGTTGAAATTCTACTTTGCATTTTGAGAACATAAATCAAAAGAAGTGTAAGGTTGCTTGGAGGAAGAGAGAGTTCCCTTGCTCTCCCCAATATTCATTCTTAATCTGGATTAACCAAAATAAATGAATTGGTTATTTATTCGTATTCCTGTTTGTGTGAATGTTATTGACACAGATTTGCAGTTAAAGCTGCCTACTTAACTGCACTCACTACATTTCATAGTAATTCACTATGTAAAGCATTTTGATTTGACAAGGCACAATACCAAAAGCAAGTACAGTACTCTACTATTTAAGATACCTGAGTTTTATTTTTGTAGCCCTTGTGTGTCAGCCTGGCTCAGTTGGAAGCACTCTCGTCTCTGAGTCCGAGATTATGGGTTCAAAATCCATGTTGGGATTTGAACTTGTACATTTTAAGCTCACATTCCAATGCAGTGCTGGAGATGTGTTGCATTATCAAAGGTGCTGTCCTTCAGATAGGATGTTAACATGAGGTCCCGTCTGTGTCTTCAGGTGGATGCTAAAGATCCCATGGCACTATTCAAGGAAAAAAAAAGGAAGTTTCTCCCAGTGTCCAAGGCAACTATCCCCCAAATAAAATTATTCATTCATTTCATAGCTTTTTGTGGGACATTGCTAAGTAAAATTGGGCTGGCATATTTGCCTTCAAATCCACAATCACTCCACAGTAAACCCTGTGAAGCCCTTTCGAGTGTCCTCCTGATGTGAAAGTGCTATAGCAAATTCAAGGTTTATTATTATCAAACGTATCATCAGAAAACCTTGGTTTGATTGTTATGTGCAGAAGGATATTGTGCCTTTGCACAGTAAAGTATTTCTCATTAAATCATTCTCTCTGTAAAACGATATTTTATGTCCTTGAGCAATTATTATAATGTTGTAGGTCACCCTTCCTTCCTGTCATGATATGCATCACTTGGGAAAACTTGCCCATAATTGTGGAAGTAGAAAATGTTCGGTTTATTATGGTCCACAAATGATGGGAAACCTCTGAAAAGATAAAGCTATTTATATTGCATACATGTTACTGAATGTTAACCTGAGGTCCAGAGTGTGTTTCAATACAATAACCTTAAGTTGAGGTGTTGTCAGAAACCTCATGAGTGTCAGTTTGAGAGCTTTATCAATATCATCTGAATCCTAAGATTCATTACTTTCTTGAAATGCATTTCAGTCTGTAATTTTGTATCATACTGTATATTGCAGGTGAAGTTTGGACAGTGAAGGGAAGAAGGAGTGATTTATTTTGTTAGATTATAGCTGGTTTGGGTGTTTTATTAAATTCTATAAGTTGACATGAAGTAGATATGAACTGTGGCAATATCAGGTTTTCTTTCTTTGCCTATTAAAGGAGCATCATAACGACCATATGTCCTAAAATAAATTGTTTGGTTCGGCTGACTAACATTTTTNCTTAAATTTACTGTGAGATCCTGTTGTCACCCGACAACAGAACCTTTGAGTGTGCTGTAGTTTCTGTCATCCTTATAGCTTAAGCTTACAGCATTATAACACACACTGCAGCCTATTCAGTAACTTATACATAAAATAAATAGGCTGACTTTTTGAGGTTTCCTGTTTCTGGATTGTACTCAACTGAACATCTATGATTCTCTCTATATTTGTCACAGGGAAATTCTCTTTTAATGAGACTTTAAAAATCTCAAATACAAACAGAAAATTGCGGAAAATGCACAGCAAGTCAGTCAGCTTCTGAATGAGAGCGTTACTGTTTCAATATGGAACCTCATCAAATCCAAAAGGATGGCCTAGGAAACGCTTATATACAAAGACTAGGGTAAGTAGTATCAGATGGGGAAAAAAATAGGATTAGGAAGAAGTTATGATAATAATCCTTGCATTTTATATTGTGCCTTATCAAGTCATTGAGACATCTCAAAGTGCTTCACAGAATGTACCGTAAAGTGAATTGACTGTGTGGGTGAAATGAAAGTTCGAAATTGCAAATAATCAGTCATGAGGAAAGAGCTGATGGATCATTAACAGAAATGTGAAATTCTGATGAAAAATAGCATAGAAAAGAAAAATGCAAATTGCAGCAGTTAAAGACAAAGGAACATGTTCTTAATTGGTTAAAATTGTTACACAGATATGATTTTCTTTCCCAAACAAACCTGTCTTGCAGATAGGTGTACAATTTTAATTGTCTACTTAAGTAAACAATAACAATTCATTACAGAACTGACCTTTATCATTTATGTTTCACTACCGCAGTGTTTTCCATTACCAAATGTCTTGATTTTCTGCATCTTAATCAAGATTCAGACATTTTCTGGTTATCTAGTGTTTAACTTGTGCCATTTTGAATTTATTTGTTTTTGATGTGGTGCCTTGCATTATCATGTTAAAATCTCAAAATACTTCACACAAAGTTACTATGAAGTGCAGTAACTTTCTTTTCAGTGATATGCACCAGCAATCTTCCACAAAAAACAGGATGGATGAATGGTTAATTAAGTTTTACTTAATGGTGTATTTTAGATAAATCATATTGGCTAAGATACGAATAACATGTCCTCCATTGAAATACTACTTTTTGATTTTTTATGTCAGTCGAAAACCCTGATGGTGTGGGTTGAACTCGCAACCGTTTGACTCAATTGCACTACCAATCGCTCCTGATGTGAAAGGCGCTATACATATGTTATTTTTATTGTTGTTGTTGAGATGTCTCAAAACATTTCACAGAATATACTGTAAAGCCTAGTGACTGGGTTTTGTGGGAGAAATGCGGCAGCTACTTGTGCACGGTAGTGTTCCACAAGCAGTTTGGGATTGAATGACCAAATTATTATTATTTTGGGGGAGGGATTATTACCCCCGGAAAGTGATCCGCCATTATGTTATAATATGCACATAGTTAGTGCATAATATTTACTTAGGTAGCTTAGTGTTTTTTCTTTTTTCTGCTGCATTGATTAGGAAGGCATTTAAGTTCTTGCAGTAGATATCTTTTAGGACAAACGTATATCTGTGTATGCATAGCACTGAGCTCCAATCTCGTAATGGGTTCTAGGCATGTTTAAGAAGAGATCACTACTTAATGGTGAGTTTGGGAACAACAGCACTTTTAAAAACCTTTTTATAATGAGTAATTGATGCGACTACTTTAGAAAGTTTTCAGACTAAATGTTTTTCTTTGATTTTCACATTGCACGTCAGTTACATTAACAACTTGAAATACGTTTCCCATAAATCAGAAAAACTACTTATTCACTTAATCCTGCTATTTCTCAACCATGAGAATACATGAAACATTTTTAATATTTATTTCTCAAAATGCTTGTCATTCTATTTATTATAAACTAAGGATAAATGTTGACATTTATTTACTGTAAAAAAACTTTTTAAAAGATCTTTTCAGACTAATTTGTTCATCTGGTCAGTTCAGTTTTTTTTATGTATGTTGAAACTTGTCACGGTCACTGTGACTCAAAACTTAATATCTTAAGTAGCAATTTATCCCAGCAGTGACAGGGTTGCAATTTGATGAAATGCCACTTGTACCTATGTTACATGACCATCTGGTGACCTGGCCAAAGCAGTTGGTAATAAATGTTTTCATCTTCACAATATAAATCTATTAATTATATTCTATCAGTACTTATTTATTGTATATCAGTACCAAAATGAAAAGCAAACATTTAGTTTCATTCAAGACTTTTCTCAATGAGTTCACATTCCTTAGCTGCATCCATCGTAGAATTTTCAATAACCAAAGTACAATTGAAGTCTGTTAATGAGGGAAATCTTGCTAAGTGGTATTGTCTTAAAAGATGGAGGAAGCTATATCTTTAATGTGATGATACTATTCAATGCTGTCAACTCCATTTGCAATTGTGCTTGTTGCACTTAATATCAAAACTGTACACGAAAGGAAATGTATGCATTTGTGTGTACAAAATACATAGTCATATCTTTACAGTATATCCTGTGAAGCGATTTGAGACTGAACATAAGGCACTATATCATGTGCAGGGATTATTATTATGTATATTCCCTAATAGGTGGTTATAAAATTATTTACCCCATTTTGTCACTAATTCCTATCAAAGCCTTAGAGTCCTATTCTTCCAACTCCTGTTCGGCTATACGGATGTATGTCTTCACTCAGTTTGATCTTTGTGACTGGCCAGGTAACCACCAATTCTGTTACTCCTCTCAGAAATACACTCTTTGGAAATCACATTTGGACTATAGAGTGTAAACAAAAGAGCTCAAATATCCACACGAACAATAATTGTAAATATACCATCAGAATTGTCTTTGCAACAGAGTATTTCTTGTGCATTAATATTATCTGTTGTGCGGATGGAAATTGCAGCACCTTTTAAATTTTGGGGGTGTTGGTCTAGTACAATCTTATCATTTTTATGATTAATTAATATTTTAGTGGATTGTTATCTACTTGACATTCTCAAAAAAAGTCACTAACTGTTGTTAACCAAAGCTGTGAACATACTGACAAATACTTCACTTACTCACACCAAGCTTAATATTCACCTTGATTTATTGGCTCCTCCATTTTATGATACTAGTTGATGTTCCACTTTCTGAAATATGTGACTCATTGGAAAGTTATTTTCGCACTCTGAGACGCTATCCCAGGTGAAGAGCGCTATATAAATGCAAGTTGTTATTTAATTATGTTTCTTTAAAAAATAAACAGAGTCACAAGCTTGGGGTAACAGATTCTGTAAGGTGCACCCAAACCTACATCCTATTGAGATTACTTTAAAAATAATTTCTTGTGAGAAGGGATTAAACTGACTCTGAGGACATGCACCTGCAAAGCAGGCAGGTCAAAGCAATCCAAGGTATTGTTGATGGTTGATCAAGCCTATCTGATTCATTTATGAGACTTCAAGGTGGATATACGCACAAACTCGTGAGCCAAAGCCCTAAAATAGTAAGATGATCCTAGCTGGACACAGAACTAGGGATATTGTACAATTTGCCTCAGCATCCAGATTACTGAGGGATAAAACCAGAGTTTCCGTTCCTGATTGCCTGTCAGCAACCTCTGCTGGCAGTGCATGGGTGAGTGCAAGATTGAGTTTTGCAATGATACTCCTTGCATGCAGAACATACTTTCAAGCAACGTATTGCAATTAAATAATACAGGTATTAATAAGATACTGGCTTAAAATAATTGAGGATGTCTAACAACCATGAGACTATACCTCAATAGAAGGAAGTAGGAGTCAAAGTGCAATTGTGGAGTCTTGTAGCTTATTAGTTAGAGCACTCGCCTCTCAATTCCCGGCAGGGTGAAACGTTGGGCAAGTTTCCTTACTCCACACGTCTCTGTTTACCTTGTAGTAGTAAGAACCCAGTTGTTAGTCGATTGGCAGATCCCTCCAAAAAATAAAAAATAAATAATTTAGTCACTCAATCCATGACTGTTTGTGGGACACTGCTGTGCGCAATTGGCTGCAGTGTTTTGCCCACAAAATATACAGTCAGTTCACTTTACAGTATATCCAGTGAAACTCTTTGAGATGTTTCGAAGATGTGATAAGGCGCTATATCAAATGCAAAGATTATTATTATCCCAAACAAAGCAAATTTTAGTGAAGGAGGTCGGAGTAGAAGAAAATCTGACTGAAATGTTGCTCCAAACTTCATGTACTGTTAGTACTCTTCATGGACCAATGGATTCTGTCAGATTTATGATATGAAGAAAACTATCTGAGAGGGGTACAGCCTTCAATTTGGGGGAAATATTCCTCCAGTGCTTTTTCAGGCTGGCCAGAATGCAATTAGCAAATAGATTGGCTTTACATCTAGAAATGTGGCTTCTCTCCCCTGACCTATTACATACTCATCTGTATGAAGATTTTTAAGAAGTTTAGCCTGCTGCAGACTATTTAGACTATGTCTACTTTCACATGAGTTAGAACGATTGCTCTATGTTACACTTTTCATGGTGATTCACTCTGAAAATACTGAGCTGATTGATTACAAAGTGAATTTACATTGCGTTCTGTCTGCCAAGATCACTTCGGGAATGTAGTTTTGACAGGACAGCTATTAACATCAGTACATTATGGATGGAGGTGGGGTGAATCTATTTGACGTAACCTTAAAAATGGGGGCTGAAACCAAATGAACACATGAGAGTTGAAAGCTCTCATAACCTTGAACTATGACCTTGAACTGTCCTGCAGGTTTGGCATCTGAATATTATTCTGAGGTCCCTTTTTCTATCCTGTTAAGCACCTTGTATAAAGCTTCCTCCATATAAGGAAGGTTTCCTCCAAACATATATAGCCAAAAGCTCCATCCTCAAACACTGATGATCAGTCCTTTTCTCACTCTCTCTCTTCCTCTCTCCGTACTATTTCTAGTGCCTAGGCAGTCACCTTGTGTCACGGTGACCAGAACTGTATGCACTATTCCAGGTACGGCTTGATCAGAGCACTATTCGACTTGAACATCACATTTACCTATTTGAATGCAACTGATTTGGCAATATAGCCCATTACTTTGTTTATTGCTGCCTCATTCTGTTTGAACACGGTGAGCGAATTCATGCAGCATCTCGGTTTCTTTGAACTTCTCTCTTAGCAAGCCCTCACCCATCCATACAGTGTATATGTCACCTATTTTTTTCACCTTCTGTATGCAGTATTTTTCCATTTTTGCCCAAGTGCATAAGCCTATTGAGTTTAGTTTCTTTGATTCCCATTCATTTGTATCTATGATATGTACATTAGTTTTCAACAGAATTTCTTATGTGGTACTTTCAAAGACATTTTGAAAGTCTTTGTTACTCTTTTTGGTGGTATAAATCTACCTTTTCTGAAACTGTGACGGCTTTCCTTTATTTGTTTATTTCCCTGTAGGTATATTTCCTTGTTTTCTGCGAAATATTGATTCCATTATGTTTCCAATTTCTTAGAACTTAGAGGGGGAGTGGGATTGAATTGGATAGCTCTTTTCAAAGAGCCGGCACAGACATGATGGGCCAAATGGTCTCCTTCTGTGCTGTATGATTCTATGAATTGTTTGAGGGTATCTAGTTGTCAGGTGTGATTTTGTTACCTTGTATATGGGAACCATGTTTGTTTCTTTCCAATCAATATCGATAACCTCCCAGCTTTCATTTGCTCCCTCAAAATGAGATTCAAATTTATTTTCTCTGATGCTTCACAAGATGGAGACATATTTGTCTTTGTATTTCTAGGGACCAGAACAATAAATAAATCTACTGAAGTTGTATTTTTTTAAAAAAATGCAGTGGTAGAGAAGCTATTCTAGCTGGTCTGAGTTCTGTTTACTGTATACATTAGAGTGGCTACTGTTTTCCAGATCATAGTTTTAGCAGATGTCTGAAATAATTGGGTGTCTCTTATGTATGAAATATTTTAATATATATATAGGCAACCCTACTTACTTATTTACTGCAAATGTGGTTAGTGTTTATTTAAAAAAAATCACTGTCCCATCACCAAAGCCCCCGCCCCCAAAAAGAAAAGAATGCAATGCAAAAAAAAGTCCGTCTGAAAGTAAGTATGTAATCCATATCTCTTCATGACTTTTTCCATCAGCCTCGCCTTACGACAGGAGGTAGCAGGTCAATTAAATGCAGAAGACAGAAGGAGAATCCGAGGCGTGAGCAGGCTGGAGGAGAAAATAATGGTGGGCCAAAAGTTGCCTTTTAAAAGTAATAATAATAATCCTTGCATTTGATATAGCGCTTTTCACATCTTCTAGATGTCCCAAAGCGCTTCACAGAATATACTGTAAAGTGAATTGGCTGTATATTTGTGGGCGAACGCGGCAGCCAATTGCGCACAGCAATGTCCCACAGGCAGTCGTGGATTGAAAATGACCAATTTATTATTATTTTTTTGAGGTATTATTATTAGGCGTGTGGAGTAAGGAAACTTGCCCAAGGTTTCGCCCTGCCTGGAATTGAACTCCGGTCTCTCACTTGCAAAGCGAGTGCGCTAACCACTGAGCTACAGTACTGCACAATGTGTCAACCGCCAGCAGTACATCTGCACAAATGGCTTCTCCTCCCGCTTTCGCCCAGTTACCTGCGGGTACCCCAAGGATCCATCCTTGGCCTCTTCTTTCTGATCTACATGCTCCCTCTTGGGGATGTCATCCGCAGATATGGGGTACATTTCCACATGTATGCAGATGACACCCAACTCTATTTTTCCACCTCTCTTTGTGACCCCCAGTCCCCTGATGTTCTGTCAGCACTGCCTGTCAGACCTCAGGGGCTGGATGAGCGCAAATTTCCTTCAGCTGAACGTTGACAAGATGGAAGCCATACTCTTTGGCTGTCGTCAACGTCTAAAATCTCATGGTTCTCACCTCCTCCACGTACCCGACCTCCTCTTAAAACTCTCCAAACCCGAACGCAACCTAGGTGTCAGATTCGACCCCCAATTATCCTTCCTCCCCTACATCCAGTCCCTCACTAGCACCGCTTTCTTCCACTTCCGACGCATCGCCCGTTTCTGCCAATACCTCGTTCCGAAAGCCGCTGAAACCCTGGTCCATGCCTTTGTCACCTCTCAGCTGGACTACTCTAACACCCTCCTCGCCATCCACTACCATCTATAAAATCCAGATTATTCAAAACTCTGCTGCCCGCATTCTCGCCCATACCAAACTCCGCTCCCCGATTACCCTAGTCCTTGCCAGACTGCACTGGCTGCCTGTCCCAGAGAGGATCAACTTCAAGATCCTCATCCTTGTATTCAAATCCCTCCACTCCTCTGCACCCCCCTACCTCTCTGACCTCTCTCCTCAAAGCAGTGCCCGTTGCCTTTGTTCAACCAGGTCTGGCCTCCTCCTCATCCCCCGAGCCTCCACTCCACCCTCGGCAGTCGTACCTTCAGCCACTATGCCCCAGGCTCTGGAACTCCCTTCCTCACTCCCTACGCCTCGCACCCTCTCTTCCTATTTTCAGGTCTCTGCTGAAGACCTCTTTTTCGACCGCACCTTCGGTTACCTTCCTCCCCCTCCCCCTGGCTCGGCCCCGGGATCCATTACTGTGAAGTGCTCTGAGACGCCGTCCGGTGTGGAGGGCGCTATATAAATCCAAGTTGTTGTTGTTGACTTCTAATTATTCTGGATTTGCACCTAAAACACTAAATTGTATGATGCAATAGCTAATGCAGGTTTATTGTTTTATTTATATGCATTTCAAATTAAGCAATACAACATAAAACTTGATGCTAATCTAGTTAAGTCACAACTGACCTAGTACTGAGTTAATTAATGATTGACTGCTTCAGATTGTTATCCAGGAATTCAAGAGATGCTGACTCCCCACTCTTCTGATGTATTTGAACAGGGATTGTGTTCGTTATAACTGAGTGTAACTCTGGCCATTGGAAAGTGACAATTCTGTAACAGATTTTTAAAAAAAAGACATCATGGGAGATCCGAGAGAGGATATGAAGTACTTTACTGCAACATTTTCCTTTATTTTACATATCTGCGGGTAAATAAAGAGGGAAACTTATTTGACTGTTTTTCTGGCACCTATACAAATTTAAAAAGCTTAGATTCAGGAACTGAACTAGGAAATAGATGGATAATTCTGGATTTGTCACCCTTCTACTCCTATCCTCCCTGCCCTCCAGCCCTCCCAATCCAAACCCCATGTCAGATCAAGATCCCTAACTGTCCAGCGCCTTGGGACGTTCTCCCTCTGTGAAAGGGGCTATACAAATGTAATTTGCTGTTGTGTCAAGATTCATAACTGACCCATTAGAAACAAATTACAACTTTTTTTTATTTCAACAGCATTTACCATGAAAGAAGAAAGAATATGCCCCATACAGGAGAACATCATTATAATGCCCCCCTTATAACGCTGCCTTGCTTACAGTGCTGGGGTTCAGTAAACCTGGAAGTGAGGTGCTGCTTGTACTGACTAGACCATTTTCTATATCAAAAAAAGCTGATTTTCGGGGTCATCGGGTTGCCACTGATGTTACTGAGCAGGAAGCGTTGCTGATGTCCATGTGTGCTATGCACAGGAAATTGCATCAGTGATACTGACTGTGCATGGATGATATGTTGAATTGAAAACCCATTTGCCTGTTCAAGTAGACATTAAAAATCCATAACACTATGTGGAAAAACGAAGGGATTTACCCCCAGTGTCCAGGCCAACAATTTTCCAGATAAATTGGGCGTGCCGTGTTACCCCACATGAAGGGCACTATATAAATGCAAATTGTTGATCACATGTTTGTAGGAGCTTGCTAGAATTTGATCACAAGTACCAGTGAATCGTCTTGAGACATTGCAATGTTATAGAAGCTATATGAAATGCAAGGATTATTATTTAATGACTTTTAAGAAATACAGCATTGGGAAAATAGTTGCTTCACATAGATTTGTTGCTTTTTATTTGCTTCAGTGTTAAATGTAAGATATGCATAGTTAACATAGAAATGCTCCCAAGATGAAACAAAATAGCAAATTACTTTCAACTTTATTTATCAGAACAATTAAACCTAACATTGCAATAGCAAATTGCCTGGCTATGAACAATCCTGGTATCTGAAATGATTACAGAGCAAAATTTATTTTTAAGTCTCAACCTGTATATGCATGTCCGATCAAATTAATACAATTATTTGCAGGACAAACCAATGTCCTGGATAAGGATATTTTCTGTAGATTTGGACTGAATTAGATTTGGGTTACTAAAAAAAATTGTGCAAACGTTTACACAAATGGAATTAGTTTTCCCTATTCAGTAACGAAAGCCAGAATTGTCAAGAAAGAAACGTTAGATACTTTAATAAATTATATTGTGTTATGTTTAAGCACAAAACTAGGAAAAGGTGATTTGACTTATCAAGCCCATTTCTCCCTTAGACTACAAAAAAAACATATTTACAATTCTTAGACTACAAACCCTATATATTCCTCTGAATGCAAAGGTTTGCATAAATAATGCCAGATTACTCTTAGATGTAACAAAATGAAACAGAATATTTGTTCCTTCATCGTCACATCTCCACATTTCAATTCTAACTGTCTGAGCTTCATGCTTCTGCATCACCTTACCTCTGCAATCTCTTCCAGCCTTATTCAAGTGCCTGTATCTTTTACTTCGTTTGGGCTTCCTACTTGAATCTCCTCCATCACCACTATATTCTTTGGTATGTTTCAAGAAATCCCATCACCTCGCGCCTTCTCCCTGCTTTCAACATCCTCCTGAAAGTCTATATATTTAACTGTGCCTTTGGATAATATCCTCAACTCTTTCCCCTTCTCCCCATCTCCAGTCCTGCTCAGTGAATGCACATAGTCTTTGTAAAACACTTTGAGATGTTACTCCTTCATGAAAGGTGTCATGTACATTCTGGCTGGTATTCTTATACCCAGCAGCACAAATATCTTGTAGAATATTTGATCAAGTCTTGGTCTCTGTTCCTATTGCTTTACGTCCTCCCGCCATGAAAGGCGCTCTATAAGTGTAATTTTGTTTGTTGATAACATTATACCTTGTTCATCGTTGGGTTCTTTACCCATGGACTTAGGGGGTCTCCACTTTGTTCTTTCTTCACGTTGTTGATCTCTAATCTTCATCCAGTCTCTCTTGTTAATGATTCCACTCTATTTTCACCAACTTCTGATCACACTCCTACATATCACCATAACCTTCACTCAGCAGCACTGTAAATGATTGCTAAACCTTTCTACTCCTTCAATGGAGAAATGATAATCTTGGTTCTTTCTGTTATTGATGCCATTTTTTAATTTCTCTTTCTTTATTCTTTTCAACAAAATGCTTGATTCCTGTCGCTGCACATCATTACAATTCTACGACTTTAAAAGATTCAGCAATGAGCTGATAAGAAACTATGAATCACTCTGAATTGGGTTAAAACAGAAAATTAGTATTTTGGTTCAATTTGAATACACTGTTTCCCTGATTTTTTNCAAATAAAGTCTACGATATTACAACTGTATTACCAACTTTTATTCTAGACATCCATTATTGTGTCAGTGCATTACAATGTCATCCACTATCTTTGCCTAAACTGATTTACTGATAGTACAGCCAGAAAGATAATTTGAGAAAACAGCTGAAACAGTTTTATGACGCACTTGGCACAGGAACTTCATTTTCATTAATCATGCAAATGTAGGAAGCTCACAGCAGAACACAACTTTTGAAAAAAGGAAGGACTCTACTTAAACATAACATCAAAAGTGTTAAATAGTCCACGGATCATTTTTCTCTCTAGTGAGTGTAAGTGGAAATTACACCTGAACCCCTGCAAATAGGAAATCTTCCCACTTGTGACAAGACCTTCAATATGTTTGTTGTTTCAGAGGTAAATAGTCCACGGTTTATGACATCCTTGTCTGCCAACCCATTTCCATAGCTATTGAATGCTTACAGGATGACCTCTTAATAAACCTCATTTGTTAAGATTCCCACCCAAAGGGGAATTACAGAGGTATACATGGATTTCTGAAAGATAACAAGTGTGTACGACTATTTTGATTAATATTCTCAACATCAGCAACTTGCATTTATATTCCCTTCATGCCGGACGGCATCTCGGAGCGCTGGACAGTGACGGAGTCTGATGCCAAGCTGGGGGAGGGGAAAGGTGACTGTAGATACAGGCAAAGAGGAATGTCTTCAAGCGCGACCTGAAAACGGAGAGTAGAGTTCCATCGCTTCGAGGCATAACGGCTGAAGGCACAGCCGCTGATGGTGGGGCGGAGCATACGGAGGATAAGGAGGAAGCCAGAGCCAGTCGAGCAGTGCCAACGGGTAGTAGTGTAGAGAGAGAGCAGGTTGGAGAATACGAAAGTGCCAGGGCGTCAAGGGATTTAAATATGAGAGTGAGGATCTTGAACTCAATCCGCTCTGTAACAGGAAGCCTTTGGAGTTTGACAAGGACTAGGGTAATAGAGGTACAGAGTTTAGTGTGGGTGAGAATGCAGGCAGCGGAGATTTGAATTAGTTGAATTTTGTGCATAGGGGAGACCAGCGAGGTGGGCGTTTGAGTAGTCGAGGCGGGAGGTCACGATTCTCCTTGCGAATAGGCAGCATTATTAAATTGAAAAGGACAGACTGTATGGGGTCTTCATATCATAAGAACAATTTTTTTTTAACGTTGTTCCTTTGATGCTGCATTTATACTATACCAGATGGCAGTGCTGTCTCCAGAGACGATGACAAATAATTCCAGAGATTAAGTTTCTTTCCACCTCTGGGAATAGATAAACGTGCATCCTCTTGTCTCTGGCAGTTGCACCACTATGATTTCCTGGTGTATATGTTTCGGAATTTCCTGAATTTCACAACTTTACTCAAAATGACGGGTAAGATCCAATGGGCAGAAAATAATTCTGAATGTGACCTTGTAAATGCTGCAGTTTCCATATTAGAGCAGAAGCTGTGGTTTAAACCCTCTTTCAGCAAGAATCAGATGCTGTATTTTACATTGATACCCACCCAAAGATCATTTGGCTCGTGACTCTGACTTTTGCCGTGTTTATATTGCAGAACTGCTGTATGAAATTTGTCCTGGAATATAGGTTTCAGCTGACTGTGCTGGAGAAAACACCCTGTTTATACAACAGAGCAGTTTCTAAAGCATTGGAGCAATGTAATATACCTTTGCATCTGGTGCATACCATGAATGGATGATCTCATGTTGTCAATTGGCTGTTGACCTCAGAGCTGTCTTACAGTGTACACTACTATTGGAATGTACTAGCCACTGTATGTAGAATTTTTGTGCATAGTCCATATAGTTTTGAAGTTTTAGGCGTTTGTACACCGAGACAGTAATGTTTTGTTAGGAATGGGTTAATTTGGTATTTTCATAAACAACCCATAAAATTTATGAACCAGTTTCATGATTTTAGTCCTTTTTGTTTAAAAATAAATTGTTTCAGGAAAAGCGCCTGCCTCAATCTACATGTATGTTGAGCAGTTCTGGAAATACATCAACAAATTATTGTTGTAGAGATTTAAGTTTTCTGGCTTTATACACACACCAGATGTTGACATTCCAGGACTTGCTGACATCCTGAGATCTGGTGACCAATCTTTTGATACCCACCACCCGTTGCCAAAAGGGTGATTCAAATCTAAAGCCTTCAGTTTTTCTTTTGTTTCAATTTACAGCATTAACCTAAATTAATTTAGTCAAGAGAAAGTGACCCGGTTGGCCTCAAACTTTTTTTTCCCCACTCCACACAGAAAAGCTTCAGGGAGCAAAGGCTTCCTCCAAAACTGACTGCATTGCTGTGTGCTACCTGTTTATTTCTTGGCATATTTTTTTAAACAGGACGCTGCTGGCATGAAGTTTGTGGGAGAAGTGGGGGAAGAAAGAAAAGTTATGCTGGAAACTTTACTATGGCATGGATTTTACTCATGAATTTTCTGGTGCTGATTTTGCAGTCATTGATGTACTGTACTTGTTTTGCAGTTTACTTAAGAGTTGATTCAAATAGAATTGATATTGAATTGGTAGGAACTATTGATTCTAGAGAGCTTTTTACCTGATTGCCTTTTATACTTCGGGAGGTCAGATGTAGACCAACCTGGGGAAAGCAGAATGACTTAATTCTTGTTACAGTATAAACGCAGCAGCAGTTGCTTGGAGTCAAGTGCTTTGTCCATGATACAGTTTTCTTTGCGATAATGCTTTTGAGTATTGCCGTAGATTTCTTTTAGTATTCTTGCCACTAGACAGGAAAACATGACTTAATTGTTCTATTGCTTGCTGTAACTTAAGTATTTGTTTTACTGTGGAATATCTATTAATTGAATCTTGGTCAGTGACAAATTATTTCAAGTATTCCGTCGCCACAAAGCAAACTGATGGTAAGATATGTGAATTCTCATACTATATCTAATGGATCCCTTAAAATTGGTATGTTTAAAATGCTGAATTATTACCTTAATCACTTTACTTGTTGCCCTGCTGTCAAATGTAATTCAGCTTAATGGTTGAGGGGCAATGGTAGTCTAATTTTCTTGCTCTAGAGCAATGAAACCTTTGTTGCTTTGCAGAAGCAAAGTACACACCTTTTATATTGGATTCCAGCCCTACACTTAGTTGTTCAGAGATTTTGCATCAATGGCTGAATGGTATCAAAATTGCCAATTGTAATAATCCCTTCAAAAAAAAATAATTCGGTCACTCAATCCGCGACTGTTTGTGAGACAATTGGCTGTGTGCAATTGGCTGCCGTGTCTCGCCCACAAAGTATACAGTCAATTCACTTTACAGTATATTCTGTGAAGTGCTTTGAGACTCTCAAAGACATAAGGTGCTATATCAAATGCAAGGATTATCATTATTATTATTTTTATTGTACACAATAATGTGCGCTGTTTCCCTGATCCATAGAATTCTTGCCCTAAAGCAAATTAAAATGGAAGTGATGCAATAAGATTACACATGAATCAGTGTGACATTGAAAAATGATATTCCTGAGCCAGGGAAGGAGCAAAACAATCACCAGATTCCTGCTCCCAATCCATAATCCATGATCTCTGCTGAAAAGACCATCTCTTGTGAGAAAGCAGGAGTGGATTTGACCATAACCTACCTTTCTTCCCCTGATTTGAAATAACCTATAAAGATACCAAATTTAAACACCCTCCAAACAATTCTTGGTCTAGGCTAACAAATTAAGAATGCCCATTTGTGTGAGGTACTAAAGGCTTGTGATGCCGACTGGACTGCATGACATGAGTCATTGCTGTCAGGAGAGTGTTAAACTGGGTGTAATTGGGTTGTAAATAAATTTGAGGAGAAAACATCTTACATTTTTACAAGATTACTGTCTACTTATCCTTATGTTTCAAGAATAGGTTTTAACTTGCCAAGGGCAAAGTCAACAAAAACCTAGGGCTGGTGGTTGACTCACTGCTCACCATGTGCAAACAATGTGAGGTTGCAATAAGCATAGTGAATAGGATGCTGGGTTATATTGGCACACCAGTTAAGTAGATCCCTGGACATTACTTTCAAGCTGTGCAGTGTTCTTAGTGTCAGATTGCTCTGCATATAGTTCAGGGTACATTCACATATGGAAGCCACCCCCAACAATAGAGACGGAAAAGAGGAAGGGAACAAGGTTGATATCAAATATAGAGCAACAAATCACGCAGTCTCTACATTTTTAAAAAACCTTTACACTTTCAGACATTCACCATTATAGATTCTACATCAAATGCAAAGATTATTATAACAGTGGAGCTCCATTAAAAGTGAACATATAGATATGAAAGAGGAAAGGACGGAGGATAGAGCCCTGAGGAACTCTGCACGTGAGAGTGTGGGGGCGGGAGGAGAAGCTGCTGGTGGGTACGAAGTGGAGACATTGGGATTGGTACTATGGGCAGTGCAGAAGCTGGATGGGAGAAGTACATACAGGGAGAGGAAATAGCGTAGCTGGGTAGCAAAGGCTTGTTCCAGTACCTTGGAGAGGAAAGGGAGGTTGGAGTTGGGATGGTAATTAGGGAACAACGATGGGTTGAGGTAAGATATTTTGAGAAGGGGTTGATGACAGCTATTTTGAAGGGGATGGGAACTGTGCTGGTGGACAAAGAGAGGTTGACAAAGTCTCTTAGCAGGGGGGCAAGTAAGTAAAGTTGGGAGGTGAGGAGAGGAGTAGGGATGGGTTCGAGATAGCAGGTGGTGGGCTTCAAATCAGTTGAGTTTAGATCCCCAGAAGTCATGTTATTCTGGACATATAAAATTACATTTAAAAAGAAATTGGATAGATACATGGATAAATAAAGGTTCTGAGGAAATCAGGGGAATCAGACTAGAGTAGGTGGCTCCAGTTAGGGAGTAAGCATCAGGAGATTGAGGTATAATGGGCTAAATTTGCTGTGCTGGAAGTATTTCTATTATTTAATGGGCAGCAACTTTAGTTGAAAGAGTATAAAGCAGCTTGTGTTCAGTGCAGTTCACATTGACACTCATTCTCTTTTACTCACATTTCCGGTCATATTGGTCTGTTTTTCATGGCTTTTCAGATCAGACTTGGGTGTTCACATTTTCTGCAAAGTTGATCACTTGTTTACCAGCCAGTGGTAAGAATTGATTTCTCATGAATGCTTCATTTGCTCTGCTTTGTGATACTGTAAAAACATCAGATGACTGGCAGTGTGTTATGTGGAAGGTTATTTGCAAGGATTATTATTATTAGAAGTTAGTTTTGTTGTCTAGGCTTCAAATCAGATAAAATGTGCACTGCTGATTTAATGTTTTTAAGAAGTTCACTTTTGAACGAACAGAATTTAAAATGAGTGTAGATGGAATTTTAAAAAATATTTGCAGTCCTTAGGCATTCATTTAAGAAAATCATTTATTTCAAATGTTTCTTACCAATGTTTCATCCTGAAATTCGAGAAAACTTGAACCTAGAATTCTGTACAAAATTCAAGAAGATTAGTAATAAACTTTCTGAAGGGACTGATCATATGCTGTTCAAAGTAAAGGACTTGGATAACTTCTGGTTTGTTTGTTCTTTACAAGGTCACAGTGGTATTATTCTGTTTCCTGTTCTGTCTTTGCTTAAAATTATGTCTGCAATGAGAGGGATCGTGCCAAAAAAGATCTGTGTGAATCAAACGTGATAGATTACTGTCTTAAATGTAGCAAAACAGGTGTAATTTAAAAGGTGGTTCTCGATAAAATTATCTTTAATAAATTCTTATCCCTTTCAATAACTTTTTAATTGCACTTTAATTCAGAATATATTCTTCAGAATGTAATATTTTCAAAATGACCTCTCAAAACAGAATGTGCATGGATGTTCATGGATGATGTAACAGTCATTTTGAATTGTTTCCTAGTTCTTCCTCAATGATTGAACACAACTGTATAACTTCCCTTTTACTGTACCTTACATAAGATAATAGGGTCAAAATTGTGGTATCCCTAAACACGTTACATTCTTTACTTAAAGAACTTAGGTAAAATGTGTTTAAATTCATTTCTTCCTGACTTTGAAGAATGAAGGGAGCTTGTTCTGTGACTTAAATTCCCAGTTATAGTGGATCATTTTTGAGCGGCCTTTCTAATCTTACCGCTCTGCCTGCGTTCTCCGCTTGGCAAGCACCGATCTTGCTCCATGGCTCCAGCCCTGCCTGCCCCACCATCAGCGATCAGGCCTTCAGCCTCTCTGCCTCCATTGTTGCACAGATACCCAGTCAGGATGTAATTCGATTGAAATGATTTGAGATGTTTTGATGGTTGATAAGGCGCTATATCAAATGCAAGAATTCTTCAGTGGATACAGTTTAACTCTGAATTAGTGTAGCATCTTGGGAATAAACCCAGAGAGTCTGCTTTACATACACTTTTGAAGTCTGGTGTGCAGACAATTTTGATCTTCTGTCTTGTAGTGTTGAACATCTGGCTCACGTTATTTGGCTGCTGACTGGAGTACATTGGAATACAACAACCTACATATTATATTACACTCTTCCTGTGGGGTGGTATCTCAAACTTCCAACAACCGAACTGCAATGATTTACTAAATTCAAATCCTTACATTTGATATTGTGCCTTATCACGTCATTGAAACACCTCAAAGCACTTCACAGGACACAGGATTTATGTAGTGTAGTGATCTTGATTACACATTAATAAGAGTAATTAAATACATTTTTAACCAGTTTGTGAACATATGCATTTGTCATGCATCCTTTTTGCGGGCAGAGAATTATTTAGTTTAATATTTTCCTAGTACAGTAAAGTGATAGTTGAGGGAGTTAATATCCCAACCAGTACTACAAGAGGACAGGATTGATGATCAGCCTTTCGTTATTTGTTGTACGTGTGAAGAAAGATGGCCAGCTCCATCAATGCTTTAAAACGCTGACGAGTGAATGGGAAGCCAAAACTTTGAGTCAATGAATCGCCACGAGCAGGACCCGCAAATTGATCTCCCATGCACCAGCTGGTAATTTAAGCAACCATGGAATGGACGTGCGCATTTTGGATTTCTTGGGGTAAGTTAATATTGGGTTCCACACCTCAATACCACATTATAATGAAACACATTATAATGTGGTATTGAGGTGTGGAACCCAATAATGAAACACATTATAATGGGTTTCTAACTATATAGAATAAGGGATTGTCACAAACAAAGTGGTGGACATTCCTCATTACACATTTGGGGCAGATGCTTGCATGATTTTTCACTTCTATATAAACTTGCCCTGTGCAGTCACTTGTACTTGTATGTTTGTGACTTGAATATTAAATACACTTTTCAAATGAAAGACAATGATTTTGAATCAGACTTAAGATGTCCCTACAAGCATATTGCTATATATGCTAGTACTATATTATTATGTAAGTACATTCTTTTTAAACCATATTCACAGTAGACTTTTTCTTGAAAGAAAGCCTCATACTTTAGTGTAATTTTAAATCTTATGCCTAATCCTGGCTGTCAGTCTGAAAGCAGTTTCTTCACAGAATGGCCTGCGTGAACAAATGGACTAACTGTGATCAAATTCCTCTTGGGTATTACAGTAACTTCCTGTGTTAATTCAGTAACCTAAAATTTAGCCTCTTTTCCGGACCCATCCCCCTTCCTTTTAGCACTTCAACAGTAGTGAACAAAACCAAGGCAAGAACTGAAACTCCTACCAGATAAGGAGCACATGCTTCATAGCATTAGCTGGTGGTCCCTACTACGTCTGCTGACGCACACAGCTCTCCTTGTGTCAGATAACTGATAAATAGTATTCTGGCTTTATGCCAATACAACTGTGCCAGAAATACTTAGCTGTTTTAACTCTGTAAGCGCCAAATCCTTTTTTGCTCCCTAAAGCACAGCAATTTCCAATTGCTCATAACAAAAACAAAATTACAATTTTTCATTTTGAAAAAAATTGTGTTGACCTTATTTATAATGAACAATACATTCTAATAGTACTGTAGTAATCATGTGAGCTCATGCTTTTCATCTGAATTTCTACTAAAAGTGGGCATTACTATGCTTACCTGCCAACATCAAATTATCATTGAAAGTTCAAAGCCATATATTTGGCTCGTTAAATTTATGAGGAACTAGTTGTGCCTAATTTAGTTATTCCAGTTGTCTACGTTGTCTTTGGAGGGGAGGTAAGCAGGGTCTCCTTGGAGCTGAACTAGCTCCAAGGTGACGTGCTTGGCAACAGAATGTCGGAATTGAGCCAGCCCTCTGTGGAGGTCTTGGTAATCCAATTATTGAGCCAAGCAGGTCTGCTCTACTCCAGGGCACTGCTGATGATAGCTCAGTCAGCCTGGCTCAAGAAAAAGGACTGGGAAGGGCGTACCGGTCGATAGGGGGCAAAGCCTCTTCCCACTCAGCTCCCATTAACCCTGCAAGCCAAAGCCCTAATAGTTAGTGTGGTCCTAGCTGAACAAGAAGCTGGAAAGCTTGCCAGAAAGTGCTTTCAATGGCAAGCTATGAAGCTTTAGCTGGTTAGATCCCAGCAGTACCCCAAACACACTCTGGGATCCCCAAGCCTTGGTTCTTGCCAATATGTGCCGAATACTTTCCAGAATTCAATAAGCAGGATGCATCCCTCCAGGGACAGAATATGCATTCCACCCCATTAAATATAGGTAGGATGGTGGAACTGTTTGGTTTGGGTACTATTGAACATGGTGATGGGTTTCCTCATGTGTCAAACAAGCGTTGACCAAAATAAAATCTGTTCTCAGGCCACATAAATGATGCAAATAGCTACCCAAATTCCAGGAAGGGTGATTAAGAGTCCATGATTCTGAACTTCTTCTAGGAAAGAGGTCCTGTAACATAGTGGTTAGCATGCTCACTTCGCAAGCGAGTGGACCCAGGTTCGATTACCATGCGGGGCAAAACATTAGGCAAGTTTCCTTACTCCACATGCTTCTGTTTACCTAGCAGTAAGTAGGAACCTATTTGTTAGTCGACTGGCAGATTGTAATAATCCCTAATAGGGATAAGTTGGGCTCAACATGCTCTCTTCAGGGCTGCGATCAATTGGAAAATATGTAAAACTGAAAAATATCTGGCTAAATGTGGAGCCAATATTTTTGTTCCGTTGAAGAATGCATTTGAAACTGTTTCACAGTTTCTTTCATTTCTGGTTCTCCTATACCACACTGTGCACCTGAAATACTGTGTGCAGTTTTGGTCTCCTTATCTAAAAAAGGATATACTCACCTTAGAAGGGGTGCAACATAGGTTCACTAGGTTGGTCACTGTGATGAGGGAGTTGACCTATGAGGAGAGGTTAAGTAAACTAGGCCTATATTCTCTAGAATATAGAAGAATTAGAAGTGATCTTATAGAAACCTATAAGATTCTTAAGGATCTTGACAGGGTAGGTAGTGTGAGACTGTTTCCCTGGTTGGAGAATCTAAAACTAGGGGTCATTGTCTCAGGATTAAAGGTCAGCCCTTTAGAGCTCAGTTGAGAAAACATTTCTTCTCTCAGAGGGTAGTAAATTTATGGAATTCTCTACCCCAGAAGGCTGTGGATGCTTAGTCATTGAACATATTCAAGACTGAGATCGATAGATTTTTAAAAACGAAAGGGATTAAGGGATATGGGGATAGGACAGGTAAATGGAATTAGGTTAGAAGATCAGCCATAATCTTATTAAATGACGGGGCAGGCTCGAGTGGCCGAATGGCTTACTCCTCCTATATCTTATGTTCTTATGTTCCCTGGCTTCAATGGCAGCCAGATACCCTGCACTCAACACAATAACTTCAACAAGCCATTCTTGAGCAATAAGCTCATCTCTGCTCCTCCTTCAATCCTATGAGAACTACTTAACCTTTTTTCAAGATTGTAGGGTCACCAACACCCTGTTGGACAGGGTGAAGAACTACAGAAATGAGAATTGTATTATTTGTTGTTTCAAGGTCTTAATTCATAGACTTTTGAAAACTGTACAAACAACAGCAATGCATCCAAATATGTTGGCACAATTGTCATCAGAAATACTCCATAAGCCTGTTCACTTCAGCTCTGTAATATTATGATAGCTGGCCTGGAGGTAAGCTGTTTGGCATGCTGTATGATGCAGAGAAATTGTGTAAGGAAAGGATATAAACTTTTTATCCAAAATGTGATACCGTTCTACAAGTTGGTTCTTTTAGATAATTTAACTGAAGATTTCTTTCTGTTCTTGTAAATATCCACACTTCTATCATGTAAAATGACAGATGGACAGGGCTATTGCAGTCACGAGTTGATGCAAACTAATAAGACTTTCTGTGTCTGCTGCATCTCGGAATAGTTAATAACTTGCATATGATTTGTGTTGTGGTTTGCTGTACGGGAGCAGCTAAGTGCATCTAATAGGAATTCATTGGTCTGCGGAAAAGGTACAGATGGATTAGGTTTCAGGATATTTAATGATTATTTTATTGTGACTGTTTGCTGCACTTAAGATTACATTTTTCACTAGTACTTGCATATTAAAGTTTATTTCTGACAGTACCTACCATCAATCTCCCCACCTGCAAAAATAAATGATCTTTAGACACTGTAAGATAAAATAATCACAATATAAAAGAAACAGCCCCAAAGGTGGTTGTGTGGATAAAGCTTCAGCTTTCTGACTAAGAGCTCACTGGTTCAAATCCTGGTCTGTGCTGAGTTCGCTGGTTTTAGCTGAAGTTGCATGGGGGGAGGCTAAATTGGCTTTAAACTTCCCAGGGAAGGGAAAAGTGTGAGTGCTCGCGCATCAGCCAAGTGGGGAGAGGTCAAGCTTGGTTACAGTCAAGTGGTCGCCTACGCTCACTGCCGAGGCTTACATACGAACAATGGCTCCTAGAGAAAGTTACTGGAAGGGAAACAGCACCTGTATAACTGCACCGCAGCAAGAGGAGACTGAGGATCAGGGGTAGAGAGGCATACGTTAAGTCACTGATACCTCCCAGTCGCTACCTAATGTACTAACCTAATGGGTAGTAATTTGCAGGTTTGTAAAGGATTTGAAAATATCAAATCCTGCACATTCCTGGATGTGTATTCTCCAAGCCACCGGAATTCTGATCTGATTTCCTTTCCAATTTCCGTGAAATATGATTACGACGAAGACAATTCCTGTTGTCCAGCATGAAATCATCCAAACAAAATGTCAGCTGGGTGGAGCAATACATATTTGATTATATGCAGGATTTCAATATTTGTAAATCCTTTTTTAAATCCTGCAAATTACCTCCACTGACCTGTAAATATTAACTACATTAAAGTAGATCTTTATATTTTCCAAAGTTACAAAATAGCGAATCCTAAAGTCCATTTTTTTTCATTTTCTTTATCATGCTGTGTTGTCAGTCTGGCATATTGGTAGCACTCTCACCTTTGAATCAGAAGATTCTGGATTTAAGCTCCATGTTGGGACTTAAATACTCTGATACAGTCCAGGAGTGCGTAAAATTGTTGGAGGAGCCATCCTTCAAATAAGACGTTAAACCAAAGTCCCGTCTGCCTTTTTAGGTGGATGTTAAATATTTTACGCAACTATTTGAAAAGAGAAGGGAGTTCTTCTGGGGACATGGTCAACAATCTTCCAAATAAAATTAGTCATTGATTTTGTGGATGCTTATGGGACTTTTCTGTGTGCAATTGGACTGCCATGTTCACCTACAAATAAGTTGCTCCACTTCACAATAAATCTTGTGAAGCTCTTTGGGACATCTGCCCGATGTGAAAGACATTATAAAACGTGCAAGGATTATTGTTTATATGTTCTGGCTAATATTTCTCCCTTTTGTGAGGTGTGATGCGTATTACATAGCTGAACGTAACAGCACTTTATTTGTGCAGGATGCCCTTGGAGATTCATTGAATGATAATATGCTGTTTTAAATGTAAAGTAATGTTAGTATTGTTTTTATAGCTGGAAACTTGTCATTTAAGACAAAACATGAACTTTCAAAAATAAAGCAGGAAGGGAAAGTCATTTGTGTTTTACACAACAAGGTCTCTTAACTCTGTCAGCTTCCCACAGCTTGATTTACTCAAGTGCTTTTTTCCATATGGAAAAGAGTAATTTTCTAAGTGAAAATCTAGTAACATTCCAGAAGATAGCAAGACCTGTTCCAGCTTGATATTTTAAAAGGAAAAAGTGTCCTTGTTCTAATATGGGTTTCAGTCAGCTGTCATGAAAATGTGAGCTTTGCAGTCGCATTTTCTTCTTCACCAGTGCCTTATATACTGTAGGCTTTGCAGTCAATGTTCAGAACATTGATTCATTTAAAAGCAACTGACCATGATTTATAGCAAATGTATGGTTTGTGCCTTCAGCAGCAAGAAGAGCAGCTGAAGTGGAGTCACTGGCAAGGGAGCACTGCCCCTCCTACTGTCACATTTGACTCCTAGTTTACACCATTGATCCCTTTTGCACATGCAATAACTCCAACATGTATTGCGCATATCTCGATTTGGACACATTATGTCACTGTGTATTGCACGTCTGGGTATCTTGCTGAATGGATCACACGATAATACAATGAAAGTGATGAAGAGTGGTGAACAATTACCACTTTTGCTCTCTGCTACATTTGTTTTGATGATTTGTGGGATGCCAAACTGAACGTACTGCTGCATTATGAAATTTTGTACTTTTACATTACCTCCACACTCCCAAAGGTCACTTGCAGCAAAATGAAGTTTTGTGTTGTGTGCATGAGCATCTGTCATCATTACATAAGAATTAGAATGATATCAGGGGCCCTTTAAAATAAACATTCAGAACTGTGGATGAGATACAGAGTAGGAGTGGGGAACTGATTCTAAATAGTTTATGGAGCAGAAAATATGCTAGCCTTATTGCTCGGCTCTGGGTTACCTGGTATCTGTTGATTTGGGGCTGATTTGCTGTGCATCAAGCAGGGGGTTCCCGAAGTGTGAGGGCAACTTAGCAGATCTGTTTTTTCGAAGCCCCATACAACAAAAAAAACTACAGTACCATGGTTCCATGTTACTGTTCAATTTCCTCCATCTGATTCATTGTATTCACATAGAACTGCTTTTTCCTGAATGCATTTACTCATCATAATTGAACAATATTCTGCAGTAAAGATTAAAAAATGTGAGATACTGTAACTGTTGCTTATCCACTAGCAAGTATTAAATGTAATTATGGTATCCTAGTTTGATTATTTCTTTGCTTTCTTGAATTTCAATTACTGTCTGAGTAATTGACTTTGGCCATGGTGTGAAGGCCTGAATGGTCAAACACTTGGTAATCCGAGAAAATATAATGTTTATTTTGGGGGGTGAGGGGAATAATCTTTTATTGAAATGGGACTCAGGAATCTAAAAATATGCTTCAAATGTTGTTCAGCTTGGCTCAGTTGGTATCAGAAGGTTGTGGGTTCAAGCAACAAGTCTAGTACAAGGACTTTGAGCTCACAGTTTAAGCTGATACTCCAATACAGGTGCTGTCTATCAGGTGGATGTTAAAGATCCAATGGCACTATTGGAAAAGAAGAGATAATTTCTCCCAGTATCCTGGCCAGTAATTTCCCCCAGATAAAATTGGTCATTAATTTCATGACTGTTTATGGGACATTGCTGAGTGCAAATTGGCTTTCGCTTTTGCCTGCAAATATACAGTCACTGCACTTCACAGTGAAATCCTGTGAAGTGCTTTGAGACATTGTGATGACATGATAAGTTGATATATCAAATGCCTGTATTATTATACTATATCAGACTTCTGATCAGCTACAATACTGTTATCCCACACAAAAGTATACTAAATCTTTGAAGTAAGCTGAATTCTATTTGAATTTAAAAACTGAACATCTTAGAAATGCTTAGTTTACATATTGATACTGTTGATCCATGTTACTGCGCAATCATTACCACCAAGGAACTTTGGAAATGGCAGTATTTCAATCCATCACCTAATTGGAATTGTGCTTCATGGAACTATCTCCCCAAATTCCTTTCCCTTATACTCTTTGTCTCTTTTTTAAAAAAAATCTCCTTGATTGCTTTTGGTCAATTACCCTAATGCTGCTGCTTGTTCCTTCCCTGTTTGATTTCTATGGTTGTTATTAAGTGCTTCGAGACTTTTATCCTGCATCAAAACAAGTTTTTGTTCTTTCAAAAATATATCATGACTATAATGTGCAGTATATATAGCCTGTTGATGCTTCATATCTGAGAGGTTAATGCACAAATCAAATAAACAGGCAAATTTCAATACTGATGCAGTGACTTAAATGAATACTGTATTGCAATAACATCTTAGAAAAGTGCCTTGCTCTAGCATCAGCCAACATCCATTATAAAAAAAACCTTAAATGTATTTTTTGGAACTTTTTACTCCAAAGTATGTAGTGAGAATTAATCATTCTGATTTTACACTCATTTATTTTTATTACATTCACTTCTGAAGTGTTTTTTTAAAAAAAATTAAAATGATGCGGGGTGACCTGGGAGTCAGCATTCCCCTGAACTTA
The DNA here is from genome assembly GCF_018977255.1 of Callorhinchus milii. Taxonomy (NCBI): domain Eukaryota; kingdom Metazoa; phylum Chordata; class Chondrichthyes; order Chimaeriformes; family Callorhinchidae; genus Callorhinchus; species Callorhinchus milii. Next base: position 72,663,047 of record NW_024704744.1, on the reverse strand, counting down.
GCAGTAAGCCAATTGCGGACTGATTTTTTTGTTTTTAGTTGTACAAATGTATTGTCATGCTAGCCAGAACCTTTCTTGTCTTTCTCTATTTTATTAATAATACTGTACTACAGTCATTGATTCTCCAAAGCTCCAAATATGTCCTCCTATTCTCTTTCTCCTTTCAGCATCTTCCTGACTGTTCAAATTAAGATGCATCATATTACCAACTCCTCTAACCCATTGCTTATTAGGACCTCAAAACTGGATCTTTTTACTTTGATCAGACTTCAATTCATCTTACAATCCAAAGACCATTGAAATCCAAGTTTGGAATCGCTTAACTATTACTACTTAATTGGTTTTGAATTTTTGCTTATTATTTTCAATTGCAGAGATGTTTTTGACAATAAGGGCCTTTGTGCTTCTTATATTTCTGGAAAAAAGTTCTCTTAGGCTTTTCATTTATATTTTCCCAGATGTATTGGGAGCCCAGCCCTTGTTAGCTCCCTTCACATGTAGGTTGATTGCCAATAACCATAAAAGGCAGTGACAGGGTTTATCCCCCTGTTACACGTTCCAATAATAGTAAGTTGTGAATACTACCCAAACATATTCTGAACCAGCTCATTTAGCTTACCACTCATCAGCAACTTAGATCAGCTGAGGTCTGACCAAACTGAAGACACTTGAGCCTGGAAAATTTTGTAACAGCTAACTAATAGCCAAATAGAACAATATTCAACATATTGATGTTGCTATCTGATACCCTTAAGAGGAAGCATTGCTTGGGCCTCACACAAGATTCAAGCTTACGCAATTCCCTTGGATTGGCTGTTTTAGTTGTGAGTAGAAGCTAGATGGAAAAGACACTTTTAGAGGTTGCAGAAGGAACCACCAGCATCTGGCAAACATGCAAGATTGAGATCTGTAATTCATTTTAGTAATGCAGAGGACTATTTATTCTGGCTTTACCTGTATGGAAAACATAAGGGAACTATGCAGTCTGGTCTTGCTGAGATTGTCACTCTAGCCAGCACATTAACGTCTACGCAAACTCCCTGCTTGTCAGTTTCCACAACTCCTCCCTCCACAGCCTGCAGATCATTCAGAACTGTGCAGCCCGTGTCCTCTCCCGCACTAGGCTCTGCGACTCCACTGGCTTCGCATCACACATAGGATATAGTTCAAGATCCTGGTCCTCACCATCAAAGCCTTCCATGGCCTTGCTCCCCCCCTCCCTCTTCTAACACCCTATCAACCTGCCCGGTCCCTCCACTCAGTTGGCCCTTCCCTCTTTCACGTTCCCCGGCTCACCAGCACCTCCGTTGGCAGGCGAGCCTTCTGCCACTCTGCCCCTACTCTCTGGAACTCCATCCCACAGTCTCTCCACCTCGTCCCCTCACTTGCCTTCTTCAAGACCCTTCTCTTTGACCGTGCCTTCAATCAGCCTCCTTCTCCCCCTGCCCTCCGCCTTCCCTGATCCCGACCCTTAGCTCAGATCTGAAACAATGATTATCCAGCGCCCTGGGACGTCCTCCCCCCGTGAAAGGCGCTACACAATGTAATTTGTTGTTGTTGTAGTATAAATTCAAAATCACCTCCTCACATTATTATATTAGATACTGTGTATTATAGTAATAATCTTCCCATTTGATATAGCATCATCGTCGCAAATTCTCAAAGCACTTCACAGAATATACTGTGAGGTGAATTGACTGTATATTTTGTTGCTGAAACGTGGCAGCCAATTGCGCACAGCAGTGTCCCACAAACATGAAATCTGATTGTGGTACTGTTGAAAAGTAGCTTTCAATATGACTTCAGAAGATTGTAAACTTCCAAGATTTTAACATAAGAGTGTCACGGTAGTTGTTTTCTTGTGGACTCTTTATTTTTTGTCATAGACTGAATAATTGATTTTGTGCAGTCAAGCACATGTGACTGACAAAAATGCCAGATATTGCTTGGTTCACAATAGCACTGAAAAACTGTTCAGCCACATTTATAAGATGTGATCTTACTTTGAAATGGGTATCACTCTTTAAAAATATTTTTTTCAATAATAATTAAAATACAATACAAATTTCAATTTATATAGCACCTTTCCTGTCAGAAGGATATCCCAAGGAGCTTGATGGTCATTTCTGGTGGGATTTAGTCCATCAAGAGATGGCAAGTTCAACTCCAACTATATTTGTTTTCATCTGTAAAATATAATACCTAGCATCATATTATTAAGCACTTATCTGGTTTAGTTCACTATAAAAAACGAAATGCTACGTATTGTATTTTAAATAATAGCGATATCATAGTTTGAATACAAGTAGGTAAGTCATTGACAAACAATAGATTTGATGTTATCCTAACTGGACATGTTTATGTAGTTTGTTAACTGCTAGTTTACTTTTTCTTGAGTGAATAAGACTATGTAGAAGAGAATTTAGACCAGCTGAAACATCAGTGGGTTATCAATTAGCAGATACTTTTCATTATAAAAGGCAATACTACTGTATGTTCTCCTGTTATAAAATTAATGTGAATTTAGTTGGTAGGAGGTAAAAACCATCCCATTTTCACAAGTACTGAATCTGGTGTCAGCCTGGGTCAGTTTCTCGCATTTTCTCCTGTGAGTAAGAAGGTTGTAGGTTCAAACCACGTCAGGATTTTTAATTTGTATAGACTGGCTACACTTCAATACAGTGCTGCATTGTTGAAGGTGCTGTCCTTTGGATGAGATGTGGAACCAAGGGCCTGCCTGTCTTCTCTTGTGGAGTAGTGCGAGGGGACATTAAAGAACCCCTCACACTACTCAACAAGAGAAGAGAGTTTCTCCTGTGTTTTGGCCAACCATCCCCAAAATAAAAAATGATAATCAGCTTTATGGCCATTTGTGATACATTGATGTGTACAAATTGCCTCCTGTATTCACCCACGACATGCACAGTCACTACACTAGACAGTATGTCCTGTGAAGTGATTTAGGATTTTCTCTTGACATGAAAAATACTATATCAAATGCAAGGATTATTATTACTAACTGTACCCATTGCAGCTACGCTTGCAATCCAAGGATCCGATATGGAATGTAGATTTCAGTATTATTATACTTTATATTATATTATTATACTTTAGATAGGTTATTATACTTTAGATTGATATACTTTATAAAACGATAGGAGATTCCCAAAAAATGCCCATGGTTTTCTTTGTTGTTACTTTGTTGCAGAATATATTAGTACAGATGTGTCTCTTAGAATGATGTGTGATTTCCTCTGTCGCTACTTTGTTGCATGCATACATTAATTAATCAATTAATTAAAGCATTTTTTAAAATATAGCTCATCACGATAGAAGATCCCACCCAAGGAAAATGCCCATGACACTGGCGCATTCAAGACCTTTCCGATGAGGTATCTCCACCTCATGTCTCTACCTCAATCGGTTATTGAGATCTTGGCTGATACACAGACACACGCAGACATTGTGGTTTTATTAGATAAGTGTGACATATTGAAAAGTGTCAAAATGAGGTGTGAGAATTGGATTATTTGTCATTGGTTGTTACCATGAAGTTATTACATGTTCCAATGTTATGGATTCCAGATAGTCTGTGGGTGTCAGATCTTAAATAGGAATTACTGTGGTGTGGTGAATACTTCCTCTCCCACAAGTGGGTTGAAGAGATTTGTGCCAATTAGAACGTGATTGAATATGCAGCAACAACCAGTGTGCAATCTACTTGTGTTGTATGCCACTCTTCTGGCATGTTATTGCAGTCGTCTCATTTTGTCATTGATTCTCTATGTTAGATGTCGTTCCTGCCCACTGTTGTTCTGTTCTACTAGTTTAATTCTCCTACTGTTCGTACTGTGTGAAAAGTGGGTCTGGTCAATGCATATTGAACTCCTGTTATTTTTCAAATTCTCCTGCAAAGAAATATGTGCTTCTAGCTAACTCAGTCAGTTAGATCAAACTGAAGGTAATAAAATGTAATCCAGGCTGGCCAGTGTGACGAAAGTTGTATTTGTGATATGTTAAGCAATGCTTTTGGGGGATGTGAGAATAAGCAGTAGATTGTCAACTTTTGCATACCAAAATCTTATCTCATTCAATCTTCCTGCTACCTCTAAGTTAAAGCAATTGTTCATTTGAAAATATCAACAAACATATGTATAGCTTCACTCTTGAGTGCTCACCATCATTCATTGGTGTTGCTTTATTCCATCTTGAGTCTCCTGGCTGTAACCTATGCTCTTTCAATTCTGGTTTACTGTTTGCACTTTGTTTCTTTTGACCCACCATCAAATAGCCTCCAGCACAAAATCATGAGCATGTGTCTTGAACCCAATTTTACAATAGACACAGTATAAATTGGGCATCAGGTGCATGAAAACATCCAAAGCCTGGGGGAGGGGCAGTATTGAAATCAATATTGAAAGATATTTTGAAGAATAATTTCATTCAGCCAGCCTTCAATTTTGCTTGTTGCATAAATAAAATATAAATGGGTATTCCTTATTGAACTGAAAGCACAATCTTTTCTATTTTCATAGCAAATAGATGGATTTCTAACACCTTTAACTGGCTTTATTACATTATTAACCACCTAATGGATAAGTACAAAACGTTGAACATGGGAATATAGAAATATTTTGTAGTTAACCATTCAAGTTTTTTTGGCATCTCTTTATAGAAGTAAATTATTTTAGTTTAAAATCATGTAGTCTGCATTTTTGCTGTGCATTTTCTTTCTGCATTTTATTACACAAATTCATGTACATTTCAACTTATTATTTCCATGTTTCAACAGTAGATACAAGTCTGTACACAAGGGTAACCATACTTTTTTTTAAAATTTAAATCATTGGTACCTGACTTGCATTAAATATATTGTAAAACAATTGCTCTTGAAAACTTTTGTCCATTATGTCGGGGATGAAAAACTAATGCATTCATTGTATTTGCTCAACTGATGATAGAAATTCAGTGTATTGCAATGCTTTATACAAACATTAAACATCAGTAAGAGACATGATAAAATGTTGCCTCAAGGCTTCAGGAGTGATCAATATGTATTTATCTGAAGAAGTATGTACATTTTATAAAATTAATCTTCCTGTTCAATAAATGTGAACAACTTTTTTTAAAATAAGATTTATTAACCGTACAGCACCGTACTTGCCCAATTAGGACTGCTCTACGTCTTAGGTCTGGATTGAAGAATTGTCTACAAGTCTCCAAGGAAACCCTAATGTCTTCCCTCAGGAGGATTACTGCCTTTCATCCTTTTTTTTGGTCAACTGGGCGTCTGATACATGCGGAAACCCATCACCTTCTTTAAACTGATACAGTTTCATGCATCTCACCTATACCTAGAGATATTTATTGGATTAGAGTGGTACTCTTTCCCTGAAGGGATGCATCCTGCTCACCTAATTCTGGAGAGTATTAGGTTTGAATATTCCCTTAGGGACCCTGGGGTAACACTGGTTTATCACTGAAGTCTAACCAGCTAAAACCCTTCTTGTGGATAGCAACCATAATAGCACTCAGGAATACTGATGGAATGCACACCTCAGAGAGAGTCATGTTGACCAGCAAGATCTGTAAGATCCTAACCATTCTCTGTTCCTGCCCTCTCTCCCCCCACCCCCCCCAACTCCGAGCAGCTTTTAGGAACTCAGCATTGATGCCCTTTGCACCTGCTGCCTTGCCATTAGCAAGCCGTTGCAGTGCAGAATCTATCTCCTCCCAACCGATTGGGTCATTAAGGCTGTCAATCTGTTCCAGATTTTCCGCCAACTCTTCCATCCTCCATGCAGATGGATGTCTGCTACAGCTTGTTGGGTCAAACACCAACTCCGCGTAATGCTCCCTTCAGACCTCAAGGATTCCCTCATGGGTCTGTTGTATTTGATTCAGACACTCGTGGTCATTATCAACCACAAAAGGTTGAACATTCAGTGAACACACTGAACAATACTAAAATCTTTCAGTCCCAAGTGATTCTGTTACTTAGTGTGTAGCATGCTGTAAGGAATTAATAATTAGGTTAAGGGAAACTATCTAGAATTATACAACTAAATGAACATTCGCAAATTTTTTAAAAAAATTCTGGATGAATTCTCGATCATACTCAATGTTCAAATAACTCACCCTAAAATACATTGACACACACATGATTAAAGCTCACTCATAAACAAGAAGGAAATGTTGGTCAAGACTGAATTCCAGCTGTTAGGAGCCTAACTATTCAGTCTAAAGTGTCACTCTGCATTTAATTCAGATATGCAGTTATTTGCAGTGAGCCTTTGTTTTGGTCAGATCTATCTAACATATGTGAAAATCCATCGCCATGCTCCAAACCAAGTTTCACATATGTATGATTTCCTTCTGTTTGGCACATTGTGTGCAATCTCTTCCCCCGGGGGTGCACTCTGTTTACCTAATCCCAGAGAATTGATGTACAGAGTGGCAAGAGCCAAACCTGGAGACCCCATAGTGTGTATTGGAGTGCTGCTGGAGTTCCACCAGCTTAACCACTGAAACTCCCTCCCTCCTCCACTCTGTTTCACTTCTCTTGCTGTCTTTGAGTCTCGCCTCAAAGCCTACAATTAAAAGTGCTTAAAGCCTCCTCATGCTCCCCCTTCCCCCTCTTCCTTGCTTGGTGTCCAACCTTGTTCTATGATGTGTTCCAACAGGTTACTTGCTATATAAATGCAAGTTATTGTTTGTTACAAGCAACCTACCATCACAGAGCCCTGGTACATTTCCTGCTACTTATCCAGCAGGGCCGTACTTCTGATTTGGGCTTTGGCTTGTAGGTTTAATGAGAGCCAAGTGGGAAGAATCCCTGCACCAGCCTTTAATCTGCTTCTCCAAGACCTTCTGACAAGCCAGCTTGGCTGGTTGATCAACAATAATGAAGAGTGCTGCCGACCTTTCTGTTTTAGATATTGGACAACTGAGGCAAAATGAGCACAATTTTATTTAAATTAAAATGCAACATTTAACTAATAAAGTTTAGGGCAGTCAAGTGTTCCTACTATACAGTATAACTTAATTTCTTTAAAAAATCTCAATCAGATTAAAGGGTTCAGTAAGGAGCAAAAGGCAAAATGACCTTACTTCAGTGTAATACAGTACTGTGCCTTGGAATAGTAATTTAGTTATTGAAAATTGGTGTATTTGGGGGATTTAATGGTAGATTTCTTTCAGTTTTCTATTTTTCATGTTTCATTTCATTATTTCCTTTGCTGAGATATTTATTTACTATATATGGTTTGTTGATTTTTTTATGTAGTTACCAAAATATGTTTCAATGGCATGATTTGAAAGTTGCAAGAAAATGTGGTTGTAATTAGTGTGAGTTTAATTTTTGAATAAATATTTAGAATTATTTGTGGTAGATTCCTTTCAGTTACAGGGGATATAGGAGCTGTTTAAGTCTGATGATTTAGTGTTTATCTACTCAAAATACAGTATTTAATACTTTTTAATATATTCAACTCTATAGTCCGGCATATTTAAATCGTTATTTCTTTTCATTTTAAAAAAAGCATTTAGATAGTTAAAACGGTCAAATTCTAATATTTTTCCATCTAATGTCGGTTTTTATTTATGTTGAATATGATCAAGGGTTGCATGATCAGTCACTTTCAGATGAAGCTTCAACTCACTGTCGCCAGTTGGTCTCTGGAATAATGCCATACCTACATAAGTTACTGGACTGCTGGGCATCAATCCAGTAGCTAAAATATTGACTGTTTTAAGCTGCAATTTTAATAATTATTTGACACATTTATTTAATGATTGCTTTTGGATTTAAACTTACATTTGTAAATGTAAATCATATTTTATGTTTTACAAAATGTTGCAAATGTTTTGGCTGCATAAGGTTTCTGGATAAAGAATTTTGTTTTTTGTGTCAGGTATACTGTTTTCTTCAGAGTACTACATTAAAGTGGCAAGTCTCAAACCGCATCAGAGAGGACTTTCTCAGTCCAACAACAACAAATTACACTTGTTTAGCACCCTTCACGTCGGCAAAAAGTCCCAATACAATGACCAAAAATTGCACCATTGCATATTGATTTTAGTGTCCTTTCTATTACTTGTAACCATTTGTTTGCAGTTTTGAATTCAAGTAAGAAGCGGTTGAATGGTGTTTACTGTTATGTTTTCATGTTTACATAAAATGACAAACTAGCCCTCTGGTATCCAGATATGGGATTATGTTGTCTCATCTGAACACTAGTTGGAGAGAAATGGGGCAGTGCAGGTCTGGGATTATGCTGCATGTTCTACCGATGTACCTGAATGGTTGCGTTTGTTTTTAAGATGCAGAAATGACAGACTCAGTTGCCAGCCCTTCATTGACAATGAAAATATAAAGATGGCCCTGTGGGTTCCTTCGTGACTTGTAAAACTTTCAGTCGTGCAGTTTTAGAAAGTTGTGCGTCCCAGCACTGGTTACACCACAAACAATGTGAAAGCGGCACTGTGTGAGGCTATCTCCTCCAGATGGTCTGGCGCCACTTCTGTTTCTCATCATGATTTGATATGATTGAAACTGCAGAGTTAGACTTGAGAACTGCTTTGAATTGATATAGAATGTATTTTGACTTCTAGCTCAAAGACTTGTCACAAAGGAGCTTTCCTTTATTTTGTGCCATATGTAGCGACTAACATGATGCAAATGTCACCATAATTTGCTGGAAGCATCTTGAAATGTTTTTCTTCGTTTTGATATGATTGTTATTTTGTCATTTTGTTTTCAATTTTTTTGTTTTATTTAAGTCTTTTCACTTCTAAATGTTTTTGTTTACTTTAAGACACATTGGGTGTATTTGTTTTGAAAATCTGGCCAGTTCTGAACAATAATACTTTTTAATTTGAAGCAATCTAACCCGAAATTACTGCGCTCCAGAAGTAACATTATTCAGTGTAAATGTGATGACCCCAGTTCCACAAAATGGAAGCATTGATAAGATGATAACAAGATGGGCTCAAATATAGTTTGTCTGTGATGTATTTCAGTGTGAAAGGTAAATGTAGCTGTTATTCAATAAAGTACTTCTTCTTCCTCTTAACCTAATTTATGACTTGATTTGTAAAGCTCAGGCTTCAAAGCAGCTGTCAGCCATTCCTTTAAGAGCCATTATTAAAAAAATATTAAGAATTGAATTTTTTAAAAATTCAGATCACCATCTCTTTGTTTTCTGCCTGATCTCTTTGATTATATGTGATATTTACATTTGTTGATAAATTTAGCTATGGTTAACGAGCTTTGGTGAAAGCATTGCAGCATTCGAAAAATGTGTGTACGTTTGCCAGAAATTTTCCATCATTCTGATATTACAATAGCCTCACAATGATTATTCTAGTGAAAAATCTTGATTTTCATTGCTCTGGCTATTTGCCTCTTTGGTATCTGCAGTAATGATAACATGAATAATAATATTGGAATAATTGCCAGTGTCAAGCACTCTGAGATGCTATCCTGTGTGAGGGAACTATATAAAATGTTGTTGAATAATATAATCTGGACTAAATGTGCGTTAAGTTAATGCTGTTACTGTAGTTCTGAAACAAATTGTATAGTAGTGGCATATTCACATTCCTGTGGTTAAAGATTGCAGTCAAGTCTGCAGGAGATGTTTTGAGTGTATAAAGATCCCATCACTATTTATGACTTCCTCTCAAGAGACCCTTTTTCACTAACAGTACTTAGTCTGAGCCTTCAGAAGTAGATGTGGAGCACAAAGTAAGTTTTACACAAAATTGTGCATCATTTTTCTTTAACCCAATAAAAATAAATCTGCAGTGTCTTTCCGTACCATCAAGAGCATAAGAAATTGCAGACACAGTATCTTCTAAGAAGAAAATTAAGAGGCTTCCAATTTTCATTAAGCAGGATAAGGATGATAGGCTCCGAGAGCCTGATGTAGGAGAGGACGAGCTGCAGAGTTCTGGATAGTCTGCACCTTACGTTGGGAGGACCTGGAGAGTAATGCAAGCAGGGCATTGAAATAATCAGCCTGGACGGGATAAATGAGGACATAGGATGCCCAGGGGGAGAGGTGGTGGCGCAGGCTGGCAATATTGTGAAAGTGAGCAAGAGAGAGCCTAGATGTAGGGCTTGAATGGCATTTGGGGGTCGAACAAGGTTCCCCAACCAGCCCATAAAGTGGAGTGAGCTTCCGTGCAGGTCGATGTGGCAGTGCCTAAGGTTCCGAGAGCTTACGGGAGCCAAGCAGGAGAGCCTCAGTCTTATTGACGTTGAATTGAAGGAGGTTGGAGCTCATCTGGGACTTGATGTCTGAGAGGCAATCAGTTAGAGGAGCAATGGTCTTGGTGACAAAGGTAGAGGCAGACAGAGAGAGAAAAAGAGTTGGGTGTCATTGATGTACAATGAAATATTCAGTCATGCAGAATACGTGTGATTGATTTAAATTATTCCTTTCGGGTATTTGGATTTGGGAATTTTTGCTGCTGGCGAGAAATATTTAATGGCTTTCTTCATGAAATTAAAACAGACTGAAGATGTGATTTCAACATGATCCATTGCCTTGGTAAATGTTTCGCCCAATGTCACTTTAGTAAAATCAAGCAGGAAGTAAAAGCCAGAGAGAAAAAAAAACTTTGAGCCCAACAACATTTTAAAAATCATATAGTTCCTTGAAGTACAGAACTACCAATATTTCATAATTTCTTGATCCACAAAAAGTAGAAATAATACGATATTGAACAAATGCATTTAAAGGTAAACTCATGTTTTGTATATGCAATCACATATGAACATACAAAAGAAATTCTAGATTAAATATCACAAGTTGTTAATTGTCTAATCAAGATTATGCAACAAATTATTTCTTAGCATGTCAGTAATTCCTCTACTTTATTAATCATACAGTTAATATTGGCATAAAGGTGATTCACACACCTACCTGCATTATACTTGTGCATGCTCAAACCATTAGGAATAACATTTTGTTTAAAGAAGTTTGACTATGATCTATTCTGAGTGACTAAATATTGTAAACATGTAGCAAAAGCATTCACCTACAAAAACAACCCTACACTTTACATTATTTCCTTTGAAGCACTTTAACACGACTTCCTGATGTGAAAGGAGCTATACCAAATGCAAGGCTTTTTGTCATTATAAAACAGGGTTAGCCTAGCGGAAACTGTGTAATAGTCCTGTATCTTAGTGGTTGGAGCGTTCGCCTCGCACGCGAGAGGACCTGGGTTTGATCCCCTGGCAGGACGAAACATTGGATAAGTTTCCTTACTCCACATGCCTCTGTTTACTTAGCAGTATGTAGGAACTGGTTGTTAGTCAATTGGTAGATTGCTTTTCCAGGGATAATATTCCCTTTAAAAAATAATAATTAGGTCACTCAATCCACGATTGTTTGTGGAATACTGCGGTGTGCAATTGGCTGCCGCCAGGTCTTTTTTAGTTAAGATCTTGGGTTTGAAAGCAGCCAAACTGATGGGATGAAGGTCTCTGTTGACTGCTGATATTGTTGCCACGTTTACTACATTGAGTTTGTCTCCTGAGATAAACCCTCCTGAAGACTACCTTCTACACATCGGGAGTACCAGCAAGTTTGCTTTTAATGAGGATTGTTTTTGTTGCAATTCTGTGCATTTTAAACCTGGCGGGTTGGAATCCCACAAAATCATGAGTGGAATCTCAGGTCAAAAATATACTTTAATTGCTCGCTTGAACTTTGAAAGTCATTAGCTTTTAGAGTTTTCAAGTATTTTCTGCCAATATTTTTCAACCTCTTGTTGCAGATAGTAGAAAATAATTAGCTATAATTTTACTGTTTAAAATGAGAGATTTGTAATAAGTTGATTGTTTGAATTGTCTTAGCTTATAGGAAATGTTTTCTTTAGGAATTCAATCAGTTTACTGTCTGGTCCTGGGCCAATATTACATTTTATCCAAAAAATGTAATGTCACTTGTGTCTTAATTTTTATTAACACAATATGAATGCAGGATTTAGGTAATCACACCTGGACTACCTGATCTTTAAATACGAATGAATGAGGTTAAGTGGATTTATGTCTGAATATAGCTGAGTGCCCTGGGTTTAGTAATGTATAATGTAATAATGCTTGCATATTTGATATCACATCTTAACACACTGAAATGCCACAAAGCACTTCACAGAGTTTTCTGTAAAGTGTAGCGACTGTTTATTGTAGGTGTAAACAATGTGTATACAACAATATCCCACAAACAGCTGCAAAGTGAATGGCCTTTTTTTTAATCATTTCATCGAAAGAGTGTCAGCCTAGATTATGACCTTTTATAGTCTATTGAACCCACAACCTTCTGACTCGGAAGCTGGATTAACTATAGGGTCTGTACTGGAATCCTTCCTGTTAGTTGCATAGATTGGATTCACAGACTCAGTGCAGATATAAACCTGAAGTGCAAAATTAAATTTGCAGAGGATTCCAAGTTAAAAGGAACTGTGAAATCATTAAAAACAGCAAAAGTCTTATAAAGAGAGTATACACATAGGCTGATAACAGGCAAATGAAGTTCAATACAAATGAATGCAATCTAGGAAACACAATTTGCCAAACAGATGCTGAACGAGACTTATGGACGTTAGTTGACTCATTCCCCACCCCATCCCTTTGTGGTTGTGCTATGTTAGATATAGAACCATGACAAGTTTATATAAAAGAACATTCCAATATTGTCCAGGCACATAAGGAGTTGCTTCAACACAGCGATGTTTTACTGTACTCAGTTTGGTTTGTTGTTTGCTGGGGCTTATGCCTCCTTTCGACTGATGTAAAGGACTACTGATTAACAACAACAACTTGCATTTATATAGCACCATTCACATGGGGCAGAGTCTCAGAGCTTTTAGCTCCAAGACTAGGCTACCCTATATTTAGCACCTTGCATTTATCTATATTGAACTTGATTTGCCTGTCATCAGCTTATGTGTATACGGAGTGATTAAGGTAAACAACCAAAGACATAGCCCACACTATTTGTCTCCATCCTTCAAACTTTTCAATGTCCCTGATGGCAGCAGCAAATTTTAAAAATGCTGGGTGACGTATTTGTATTTTCACAGCCATGTTGAAGTGCTTTGACATTCATGAACCATGGGTGTATATAATGCTAACTGCACATTGATAAGTGGAATTTCTTCCTTTGAAATATGGCACCTTGTTCACTGTTGGAATAACACATGTTCTATGTAGTCTTGAGAAGCTTCCAATAATACTGAACTGTTGTCATTCCATGTATCTGTTTGTGGGACTGGTCAAGACTCCAGGCCCTTCTGAGCAAAGTTTTGTCACCTGATGGATCGATGGTGGGGTATTGCTCAAGCTGATGTCCACTAACCCCAGATAAAATTTAATAAAAGATGACGGGGTTGTTTATGATGCCTTATAGTTACTGTATCAAGTACAGTGATTTTTGTAAGCAAATGTTGTCTCGCGCATGGCCATGAGGCATACAATAATTTTATCAGAAGAGCACTGAATAATACTCCCTTCACCTATTGAATAGTAAAAGGATTGTTAATATCAAACCCAAGGGAGAAGTAAATGGGACCTTGAATGAGATGGGACACCTCATTCAAAGGACCACAATTCTGACTGCACTGGAATTTCAGCCTAGACCACAAAGTCCTGACACTGGGCTGGATCCTGCAATCTTCTGCTTTGGAGACGAGAGTGTTAACATTTTATCTAAATTGATTACCTAGTCGCAGCCTGAAAGAAGTTCATAAACAGGAACATCACAGCCACACAGTCAGTTGTCTTGGCCACTGAAGATACCCTGTAGATCTTTGTTGGTACTCATTAAAGTGCTGTTATTGCCTCATCAGAGAGGCTTTGTCTCGACTGACGGTGTTCCTCTGGAGAAATTCAGATCCCATACCCTGGGCCTGCAGAGCCTCACATTCTCCTCCAACAATGAAATAGCAACTACCACAAATACCATTCTTGAAACTGACTTGTTAACATTCTGCCAAAATTTCAACACTGTGCAAGGTAACTGAAGATTAACGCCCACACGTTACCATGTGTGCTGAGCCTCATAGGATGAGAAAAATTGCATTTTCCCCTGAGTTAGCTTGCAAAGAGCTTCAAATAAAAGTCTTAATTACTTTTCTTCAACTGCTCTGGCAGTGGCAACACTTGGTGCAAAGTTTTGGCTCTTTTTTAAAGTCATAGAATTTCCACGTTGCTCAATCTAACATTCTTCCTGTTGCTATTCAAGTCCTAATTTTACTAGCAGAAAAGCAATAGCCACAACACCTCTGATGTATTTTTTTTAAAAATTAGGTCCAGGTCAATAGTTAATATTTCACTAAACCCCTAGAGCACTATTGTTTGTATTAAAGCTTCATGAAGAATGAGGTGTAAAGTTTGTGGTCTCTACAACAAAGTGCTGTTAAAAATAATTGTTTAAAAATTTGGCAGATTTGCTAAATTATGGTCATAGACGGAATTGTCCAATTACTACTCTAATGCCCCTTTAATGTATGTTATGTAAAAATGACTGGAATCTCAACTGTATATCTGGGGATTTTGTGAAGAACTTTTTCAGCAGTACTGTATTATTTAAATTGATCAAGGAACAATTAATATGTTGGAAGCCTGGTAATTAAATCAATAAAACAGTTTGCAGAAATGGTTTAAAATGTGGTAGGTTATTGTACTGAAGGTTGAAGAGTAATGCACTAGGACACATTAAGCTAAACAATATTAACAGGGCTCAGTAGGTGGGAGAAAAATTGCAATTAACTTTATCTACTTCATAGTGCAGTGTCATACGAACACCAAGATGAACTTTGGCTTCAGTAGCAGTATGTGATAGGAGCGATATCTGCTGGAGGAATGGAGATCCAACCATGGGGTGGTGGTGTTTCAGAGTTCCTCTAGAGACAGTGATTCAAATTTTCATGGCACTATTTTCATGGCAGCTGTCCATTATAGATCAGTGATGACTTTTGCGTGTCATAGGTCTCTACAGACCTGCCAGAAATGTTGGGAAGCGCGTGATGAAGGCTGTTTTGAAGGGATTGGGAATGGTGCCACAAGCAGAGAAACATTGGCTATGTCTGTTAGTAGGGTGGCAAGAAGGTGGAGCTGGGACGTAAGGAGAGAGGGGTTGGGATAGGGTCAAGGAAGCAGGTGGTGGGTTTCATTTGGGAAATGAAGGAAGTGAGAGAAGAGGAGGAAATATCAGAAGTGTGGAAGGAGGGATAGGTGAATGCCAGGGGAGGTGGGAGGGGCTGGCAGTAGAAAGGGCAGAGGCAGCAGAATAGATCCTCTCAATTTTGGACTTCAGGATGTCATCTCCTCACATTTGGAGTTACATGAGAGGATGGGTAAGGCATGCGAAAGTGGATGGTGGAATTGATTTGTGGTGGAGAAGAGGAACCTGGAGTTGTCCTTGGCCTCCATAGTGATCTTGGTGTAGAAGAACGATTTAGCTGAGGCGAGGATGGAGAGGTAGCTTTTGATGCGGTCTAGCCAAACTGTTGGATTGGATTTGGGCCAGGTGCGTGCAGCAGCACGCACCTGTGATTTGAGGGAGCAGAGGTGACTAGTGTACCGGGGGACTTGCGGGAGTAGGAGGTGTTGTGGGAGACAACAAGGGCAAGGATGTTATATTTTGCAGGGAGGAGGATATTTTGATTGGAGATGGGAGGCAGCCACAACTAGTTAGGGGGTAGAGTTGCAGCTTATGAACCAGGAGCTCATTTAATAATAATAATCCTTGCATTTGACATAGCGCTTTTCACATCTTCTAGACATCTCAAAGCGCTTCACAGAATAGACTGTAAAGAGAATTGACTGTACATTTGATTTGATTCCCAGTCTATGTTCAGTTTGCTTATCTTGCTGGGCTGTGTGTGGAGGCTAAAATATCCTTGGGTTTCTCAGAGTTGGGGAGGATGTCATCAGACATGGTTGCTACAACAACAAAATTAAAAGTGTAAAGCGCCTTTCATGTCGGGAGGATGACCCAAGGCACTGAACCTTCAGGGATCAGGACCCGAGCGTGGGGGTCAGGGTTGGGATGAGGGAGGGCAGAGAGGTAGGAGGGCAGCTGAAGGCAAAGTTGAAAAAGAGGGTCTTGAGTCATGCCCTGAAGGATGCAAGGGACGGAGCAAGGCGATGGGATTGTGGGATGGAGTTCGAAAGGGTAGCAGCAAAGAGGCTGAAAGCCCAGCCACCAATGGTAGGGCGGGACGGACAGGAGACATGGAGCAGGCTGGAGCCTGCTGAATGGAGGGAGAGGACAGGTTGATGAGGGTCATAAGAACATAAGAATTAGGAGCAGGCATAGGTCATTCAGCCCCTCGAGCCTGCCCCACCATTCAATAAGATCATGGCTGAACTATTCTAACTCCACCTACCAGCCTTATCCCCATGTCCCTTAATCCCTTTATCCACAAGAAATCTATCTACGTTGTACCCCCTCCAAGGTGCGTACATCCTTTCTTAAATAAGGAGACCGAAACTGCACACAATACTCTAGGTGCAGTCTCACCAGGGTCCTATACAGTTGCAGCAACAACAACAAGATTCCATTTATAGAGCGCCTTTCACGTCGGCAAGACTTCCCTACTCATATTCTAACCCCTTTGTAACAAATGCCAACATACCATTAGCCTTCCTAATTGCTTGATGTACCTGCAAACTAACTTTTTGTGACTGGTGTACAAGGACACCCAAGTTCCTCTGAACTCTAACACTATCTAGTCTCCTCTTCTAAAAAATAATCTGCTCTCCTGTTTTTGCCACCTAGGTGGATGACTTCACACTTTCCTACATTATACTTCATCTACCACTTATTTGCCCACTCACCTAGCCTATCTATATCTCGTTGCTTTTTTTTTAATATCCTCGGTGTTTACTCTCCCTCCTAGTTTAGTGTTATCCACGAATTTGGATATATTAAGTTTGATGTCCTCATCTAGATCGTTGATGTAGATTGTAAATAGTTGAGGCCCAAGCACTGATACTTGTGGAACTCCACTAGTCACATCCCGCCAATCTGAGAAGGACCCGTTTATCCCTACTCTTTGTTTTCTTCGCGTTAGCCATTCTTCAATCCATGCCAATATATTCCTCTTAATTCCATGGGCCCTAATCTTGTGGATCAACCTTTTATATGGCACCTTTTCAATTTGAGGGTTGAATAAAATGCCCAGGTTCCTGACTGGCTTGGTGAAGTGGAGTGTGCAACCATGGATAGTGATGCTGCCAGTGCCTGAGGTGTGGGGGATGGAAGAGAAACCATTGGCGGAGACAAATTGGAGACGGTGTGAGAGATAAGACCATTCTTACCTTGAAGGTTGAGGTAACAGGAAAGGCAGAGGAGGTGGAGTGGTCCACGGAAGACAGCAGGGAGATTGAGGCGGACGAGAAGGCAGAGGGAGCCCTGGTCACAGATGGACAGGATGTCGTTTGTCACCTTGACCAGAGCAGTTTGGAAACCCGATTGGAGTGGCTTATGAAGGGAGCGGTAGAAGAGGAAGGAGTGAAGCTGGGAAACAACAGTCTCTCTTTAGCACTCCCTACTGCAAATGAGTGTGTATGGTTGTCCGGTGGGGAGAGGTCAGCAATGATGCCCTCTACGGCCTGCTGACACTTATTGCCAAGGTTCACACATGAATAATTGCTACTTAGGTGGGGAGGCAATTCATGCTTACTGAACTGCCCCCCAGCAAGAAGAGCCTGGGGATCAGACGAGGCAAAGCATCTGGCAGTGCTGAGAAAATCTGAAAAATAATTGCACACTGATGTTTTTTAAAAAAAACACTAGTGATTCAAAAACCGACTTGGAGAGTTGTTCTGTGATCAGTTTAGTTGCACCATCTCAGTATTAAGAAGAAAAGATTGAACTGGGGATAACAAGAACATAAGAAAATGATTAACAAGAAGAGGTCATTTGAACTTTTGCTTCCTGCGTACTCTATTGTGGTCTCTACCCCATCCAATCTTCCTACAGGGAGAAATTTCTGAAAAGCTATAATAATATAATCCTTGCATTTGATACAGCGCTTTTCAAGTCTTCTCGACGTCTCAAAGTGCTTCATAGAATGACTGTAAGGTGAATTGACTGTATATTTGTGGGCGAATTGCGGCAGCCAATTGCGCACAGCAGTGTCCCACAAAAAGTCATGGATTGAAAATGACCAATTTATCATTTTTTTTGGAGGGATTATTAGACGTGTGGAATAAGGAAACTTGCCCAAGTTTTCGCCCTGCCTGGAATTGAACACAGGTGTCTCACTTGCAAGGCGAGTGCTCTAACCACTGAGCTACAGGACTCCAAAGATAATCAAACTGCCCAGAATATTCATCCAATCCATATCTCCACTATTGAACTCTGGTCTCCTTGCTTCCACAGATCACATATTTTTGTTCATGCTGTTTCACGTTTTAAGTGTATAACATTGTGTTAGTCTACTAAAGCAGTCTTCACTCCAGTGCTACGAAAGTGGTATTTGGTGTACAAACACTGGTAATGATGTTATATACAATAGTTGCTGTCTTTTTTTAAAAAAATTACCCAATGCAGCATTCTCAAACCCCATCTAGGATCGTGTAATTTGATAATGCTGCATCCCTGTAACCTGAGACCTTGCTCTGGCCAGAGGCTGTTTTCCCATTGTGACCTGACGTCATTAACAGCTGATTCCTGCTGTTTAGTTCTTTCGAGAATGTGGTTTTCATGCCCAGATCTCAAAAGGCAGCTGTCAGTATACCACACTAATTCAAGGATGAAAATGAATAAGTTGCATTTTTATGGTGACCAATATGATCTGAAAGGAGTTTGCCTTCCCAGACACAGGCTGGTTTGGAGATAGTTTCTGCCTTCAACTGTAATATTAGTTGGGCAGTTGTTAATTTCACCGAAATACAGTATATCAAACTAATATCAACTTAGATGAGTAATCCAATGGTACTTTTGTAATCAGGTCATCTTTTGGATATGGATAATTTTTGCTGGACTGAGCACGACAGTGGAAGAAATAGCTTCCAGAACAATGATTTAAATTATATCAGGATTTTAAAAAGAAACTTTCCATTGCAAATCATTATTGAAATGATATGCGCTCTGTCTTTCTGGGAAGTTTGGTGCTGTGAATGTTGGAGTTATAAATCAGTGGAGTTTTAAACAAATGAATGAGTACAATACCTTAGTTGGGCTTCAGTTGGAGTATTTTTGTACAGGTTGGGTACCCATTTTCAGAAAGAAATAAAAACAAGGTTTACTGGATGTTGTGTAGGATGAAGGGTTTCAATTCTGAAGAGATACTTGGCTGGAACTGAAAGGTTGAGAAGTTACATGATGCAACGTTTTCAAAATTATGAAGGGATATGATCAGGTAAATAGCAGTGAGCCAGTTTTGTAATGTTTCAAAATCATTCCTGTTTAAATGATCTGCAAGACAGTAATGATTTTTATTGTTTGCACAACTCCAGTTTATGATGTCCTCTATACAAATTTCTGATATTCAAGTATTTTCAGATTTCTTTTAAAGAAAGAAATGTCAAAGGTTATAATGTCCAGACAAATTACATTTTAAATGAATCAATGATTACATCTATTTATCACCATGACAGATGAGTGGTTTTATTACTAAAACCTTCCTGCAATAATTACTTTGTGTTATTGGATTAAATCACAAAAGGTCTATTTTTTATGGTTTAGTTCACCTATAGAAGTTTGAAGGAATTAATGTTCTTAGTTTCAGCTTCATTTGTGCAGGAGCATTTCCCCAGAGTTGATATTTTTAGGCACTTTAGGCTGTGCCAGGCTGTGTGCTAGACATAAGGTTTTAGTAACCTGGGATGAAAGGATGAGTGGGCCAGCTATTGTACACTTGAGAACAATGTGACATGCTTTTAGATTGCTGAAGGAGCTATTGTACATGTCCTGGAGTTCACAAATTGCTTACAATTGTAATTCTTTGATCTTGTTTTCCCTTTCTCAATGCTAATTCAAGTCAAACTGCCAAGAAAACTTAAATTAATTTAGTTCACAAGATTGCCATGCACGAAGAGTGGCCTTCAACCTTCTGATCTCAACTTTCCAGAACACCAACCCTACAGTCTTTCCATTACTGAATTAAGCTGTTTCTTAAATAACTTGAGTGTGTTGGCCTTATCTACCTTCCTGATTAACTATTTCAGCCGTTATTACCCCTATGTAAATAAAAACTTTCTGGTTTTGTTCTAAAATTGCCCTTCATAACCCTGAACTTGTGCTCTCTTGACTTGCCTCCTTGTCCTATGCTGAACATGTTTAAAGTTAACTTTATCTACAATTATAATCTTCTGTAACATCGACTATAATATGTCCCATTTGATAATGCATTCAACGTCCCAATGTCATAAACCCACAATCTTCTGACTCAAATCAACCAGGCTGATGCCTACAATAGTGCGCAAATTATTGTTGATCAATGAATGTTAATAGCTGTTCAAAGTATGGGAGTTGTATTTACTTTGTGAGCAGACCTAACTACTAGACAGAATAAAATACATCTTCCCTTTGTCACTTAGTTTATAAGGCAACAGCACTATTTCTATCACTTCATTGTGTAAAGCATTTTGAGATGTAAATGTAAGGATGATTACGGATATGTTGTGTGCAAGAACTGTTGCTGGAGTCTAATAATCCCTTCAAAAAACAGAAACAATAATAATTGGTCACTTCAATCCACGACTGTTGTGGGACACTGCTGTGCTCAATTGGCTGCCGCGTTTCGCCCACAAATATATAGTCAATTCACTTTACAGTATATTCTGTGAAGGGCTTTGAGACATCTAGAAGACGTGAAAAGTTCTATATCAAATGCAAGGATTATTGTTATCATTATTATGTCACAGTGACCAGAACTGTGTGCAGTATTCAAACTACGATAGTATCAAATTGAATAATTGGAATAAAATGTTTTGTCACATTATGGATGATGTATTTACCAAAACAATTCTTGATTTTTTAAAAACGTTTTCTTTTGCCAACCTACAGCGGTAACTAATTTCAATCACTGGCAAGATTAGAACAGTTGTGTTTTTTTAAAAAAAATCTGAAGTTGGTTTACAACCGAACAGGTAACAGTGGGAGCATTTCAGCCACAGTGGCTTAATTGGAGCTTTGTTTCTTTGGTGTGTATTCTGCTCTTTGATGCTGACAATGAGGTGGTTTTGACAGCAGGAGAGTGAAAACCAGCATGTACACCATCATTTCTGAAGCAACAGATATAATCTATCAATTGGTTAATTTGTTCCTTTTTTTATATAGCCCAGTGACAAGCTTTGCATGCTGACTAAATGGAAAGCAAAGATTGTTTCAGAAGCGTACCCACATTGCCAAGCACTTACTGAGACTCTACAAGTCTATCATAGCTTGTCATGTCTATAGCCCATTATACATTCTTGGCTCATACTCTGTGCCTTAATCCAGACCTGTTAAGAAATGCCAAGAAGTATCCTGAATTTATTTGGCCACGTTTGGTGGCAGATTGGGCAGAATTCTTTGCCCTTCCAACGAACTGTTTCGATGCATTGTTTCCAGATCTAAAAGCCCTGCTTTCGCATGTTCCCAGAGCTGATGCTTCTTGGCTCAGTGTATTTCTGTGATGCTGTTATTTGGACAGACTTAGATTTTGCTATTGAGGGATTTATTGGCTTGGTGTATTATCTGTCCTCTTGAGCTTGCTGATTTCAGAAATATGCAAGATCTGAAGAAATCGTCCACATTAGCTTCACTACAGAATGAAAACTGCCAACTGCTTCTGGATAGACTAGACTAGTGGTGTAATCTGGAGTGAGTGGGTGATCTCACTTTACCTCACACCGAGTAAGGAACCTGGTTGGACTATTATACCTCACCTGAAATATTTGAATTTGGGAAGCTTTTTTCCACAGCAGCTCAGTTTCGGTCCCATTTCAGCTCTCTTTCATTGCTGCTACATTCCCTCATGGAGTCCTGTAGTGTATTGGTTAGAGCACTCTCCCTGTAAGCGAGAGGACGAGGGTTTGATTCCTTACTCCACATGCCTCTTTTTATCTATCAGTAACTGGGAACTCGGTTGTTTAGTCGATTGGCGAATCATTTCCAGGGGTAATAATCCCTTCAAAAAAAAATAAAAACAATAATAATTTGGTCACTCAATCCATGACTGGTTGTGGGACCATGTTGTGTGCAATTGGCTGCTGCAATTAACCCATAAAGTATAGTCAAATCACTTCACAATATATTTCATGAAGCACTTTGAGGCATCGCGATGATGTAATAAGGTGCTATATCAAATGCAAGGATTATTATTACATGAGTCAAGAGTATTTTTTTTATCATTTAAGAGGTAAGAGATGTTAGGAACATCATAACATCTACATTCTCAAACACTCTTTTTGTGAAGGAATGTTTTCTGGTTCACATTTAGCTAGTTTGCTGTAATCTGAAGATTGTTAGACGTCGATAGAACAGTTCTCGCTCGAAGTGTTAGTCGAATGAAATACCAATTAACATGTATTACATGCTAATTTTGCAAATGAGCTAAGCGATCTTCTCCATCTAACAAGTTACTGCCAAAATGCTAAATGTAAGAAACTTCATTAAAAATCTAAGGAAAGTCCAGTTTTCAAAAAGAAAATCCTTCATTCTGTTCATCAAGTTTTATTACAACAATTTTGTTCTTTCGGAAAAAATCCAATTCTGCTTGGCACCTGACACACACATGTTTCTCCTCACTCATGCTCTATGTAAAATAAGTTTGGTTTATATGGGAGAAGAGTCTACAATTTGCTTGTTGTAGAGACTTCATTCATGACTTTTATTCTACTCATTTTTTGTCAAACCCTTTTGTATCTTTTACTCTAAAGTCTGTACTGTGATGAAACGTCAAAGTCAAATTACTCATTCATTTAATTCTGCAACATGCTGCGTCAATAATGCTGGTGTTTAAATTTCAATTAAATAAATGTAATGTCTTGCTGTAATGTAATGTCTTGTGCAATTGACTAATGCGTTTCGCCCACAAAATGTACAGTCCATTCACTTAACGGTATATTCTGTGAAACACTTTTGAGATGCCTTGAAGACGTGAGAAGGCGCTATATCAAATACAAGCATTATTATTATTATGAACACAAGTTACAAGGTTGAAGGAGGTAAAGATTCTGCTTATAAGTATGTTTGCTTGTGCATTCTGAGAGGTGATAATATAAGTGGCTAGTTTTACAGCTTTTTGTGTAACAGGAGACCAGACAGAGCAAAGAGGCATAGGTCAGTGGGGATAGAATAATAGAAATATATTTGGATGCACTTTTTAAAAAAGTAAATATTAGGGGGTGAGGGACTTGAGTTCTACCCCCCACGCATGTGAATCCATCTGATGTACTAAAATTGAATGTATGGCCAAATTGACCTCAATATTGTGCATATGGGTGCAAAGAGATAGTTGAGGCAATAGTTCAATAACAGTAGTTCAATTTATAAGTTTGATTATAAGTTAATGGAGAATTTTATTCAGTTTGATATTGTAATTCCTAACAGTTTTGCAGTTAATGTGCCTGTTTATTCTGTAAATACTTGACTGGGTTGCAGTGTTCAGCCCAATAATGACGTACTTATTTATTCCGTCACACGTCATGAGTTTGGACCACTCAAATTGCAGTCAAATCGTAAGTCATGTGTTAGTCATAGTTTGGAAGGCGATAAAAGTTCCCTAAGATATTGGAAATAACATAATCTGTTGTGCTGAGAATCTTTAGCTTTGAGGGGCACCACTTTATTTGGGAACAAAAATAAAATTAAATGCAAATCAATAATTGGTAATAATTTGGTGGTGTCTGACACTGCTTGCACAATTAGGATGCAGTATACACAGCAGGTATGTTCAGAAATGATCCTATTTCAGATCTGGCAGAGGTGCCTTTGAATGAACGGAGCAGTATCCAGATTCTAGCAGTAGAGGGCATGAATATTAAGTTTTCAACAACTGTATTTGTTCGAGACACCATTTAGAAAAATAACAATGTTTCAAAAATCATGGGTAATGTGACCCCAGATCTCTGAAGATTCCCATGTTTAATGAGAATTCTGAACGAAATAAATATTTAAGCTGTTTATGTTTCCAATCTGGTATTGAAAACCTACTATCTTGACCGCGCCTATGGTCACCTACACCTCCCTCTTCTTCCTTGCTGGCATCCAACCTGGCTATTGTACAGCGCGCAGAGATGTTATTTTACCTGAAGGGCGCAATACAAGTCCAGGCTACTGTTCTGAAATACCTCTTAGAAAACACGAAGTGTAGTCAATATTTCTCATAGAATCTGCGAGAATATAAATGTAGCACTTTTTGACAGTTGTAAAGTTTAGCTGTGCTCCTGAAATATTTAGACTTATTTACAATCTTACAATTTGGGGGTTCTTTGTTTTCTTTACAAATAAACTTGCATTTATATTATTGATGGAGCATTATCAAAGGATGAACTCTTAACTGAAACACATGGATGTGAACGTTTATTCAAAAAATGTATACAATATGTTCATTTAAGGTTTGTTTAAGTTGTCCTCCCCTCTCTTCCCTCTCCCTCCGCCCCCCCCCCCCCCCCTCCCCCGCCTCAAAAAAGTTTTGTTAACAATTTGTGTGCATAGAAGAAGCTGACTTGGAACTGCTTGGCATTGCTTGGCTCCCTGCACACATCTGTTCTTCATATGCTAAATCAGTGCAAGCCTATAACCATGGGGATTTTATGTGGAAAAAAACTATCTAAATGAAGCTAAATTTTAACCATGCCATCTGCTACTGACATAGAAACAGCCACATCCATCAAACAAGCAGATTACCTAAGCATTATTTTTTCAATTATTAGGGTTCTTGATATACATTCTTGAATACAAAGTTAATGGAGAATGATTTTGTTGGATTTTACTGTTTCATGTTAATTTTCTTTTAAAGATACAGCCCAAAACCGTATTATTGCTAAATGTCCCAGAGAATCTTCCTTTCAATAGTTACCTCGCGTATCAAATAAAAATAGTTATGTATTTATAATAATAATAATCCTTGCATTTGATATAGTGCCTTTTTATCATTGTGTCCATGATGCTGGAAATATGACGCCCAGAGAGTAAATGTGAAGTGCATGGAACCTGCTTTAATGATCATTTTGGGTTACAGTTACTCCTGACTCTGGCGTATTCCATCCAATAAAATATGCAGGGAAGTGAACCCCATCCTTGTAAAGATTTGTTTGCAATTTATAATTGGGAGTTGAAATGACCAACTAAATCTACGTTTAAAGAAGAACATATAACAGCTTTTAAAAGTCAACAATGTATTTGTAAAAGAAATGTATAAAATAACAGAGGAGTGGGACTACATTGAAAGCTAGCATAATTGTAATTTGTTGCTGTTGTTAGCTTGAGAGACAGCACAACAGGCTGAATGGCTTTCTCCTGTACCTTAAAATTTCAATAATTCTAAAAGACCAAAAACTTCCAGCTAAGAGTAATTATAATACCGGAACCTGCATTTACCATCTTTTTTCAGTGCCCCAAAATGCCGGTAACGCATTGTAATTATTTAAATTCCAAGAGCAGAAGATAGTGAATAAGCTGTCTTCTATGGCATGATAGATAGAGCTGTGTATAAGATTGGTTGGCAGGATAGAAGTGGTAGTTCATTGTTTTAATAAAAGTATTGGCTGTATGACATTTGAATTATAACACAACAACATAATTACATTTGTATAACTCTTTTCACGTCGGAGGACGTCCCAAGGCGCTGGACAATCATTGTTTCGCACAAAGTTTAACATTTAATTTTTTTTATCCCTTTCCATCTTTTAGCACAAAATTTTGTTGAACAACTAATGATTATACACAGCATTTACTGCACGTACACACATACTATACTTACTGTTACATTTACACATCCCTCTGTCTATTATATATCAATATGTGTGTATACACACAGACAGAGACACCTACACCTATTGTCACAGGTATGTCTACTTAGCTGTATGCGCTTGCTGATTCAACTACAAACTTCACATATGGAAGAAACACCTACTTGGAGTTACCTACCACAGGAGGGGAAATATATTGGCAGCAAGGTGCTTAAGTCAGACAAGGAGAGTATTCCTAACCACCAGGACCATTGGTCAAAGGCCTCAGTTCCTCCATTTGTCAATCTTTAAAGCATTGCCACACTCCCAACATAGGCATCAGTGAACTAATCATATACTACAAAATATCTGAAAACCCATTGGGGAAAAAAAAATGTGAGTTTTCTTTTAATCCGTTTACTAGATTGGAAGTGTGTGTGTGTTGGTGCTGTCAACAAATGCCAGAGTTGTCTAAATTATTCCACCAGACCTTGGGTTTCTTTTGGAATTTTTTTTTGTGGGCAGACATTGCCCTGTAGAACTGCATCCATGAACATGATGTCCTTCGACATTGATTCATTACCACAAAAGCTAACTGCTCTTGTAATGGACTGGCAACAGACTTGATGAGGAAGTTCCTCCCCCAAGACTCTTGCGTGCTTTTGAATGGGGTTTACGGGAATAAATAAATAAATAATAATCCTTGCATTTGAAATAGGATCTTATCACGTTTTCGACACGTCTCAAAGTGCTTCACAGGATATACAGTAAAGTGGATTGACTGTATTTTGTCAGCAAAACGTGGCAGCCAATGTGCTGAATATGCTGGAACCTCTGTGCATATGTCTACGCACAGGCTTTTCATCCTTACACAGCTTCAATCAGACTTCACAGTGGCTTTGGGTCAAATGCCACATCTTTCAACAGTAAAATGGAAAGAACTCCATAAGTGAAAATGTATGTCTTTGGGAGAATATATACATCACAGTATACTTCTATAAAACTGATGCAATTACTGCTTTTTAAAAAACATGATAATTCTACAAACATCGTTACAGCTGGCATAGCAATTTTCATGTTGGGAGGACATCTCAAAGTATTTCACAGGACATAGAGAGAAGTGGAGTAACTGTGGGAATGCAGATAGAGTAGTCTATGTGTAAAAGGGCTCTGAGTTTTGGGTACTTTTGGGACTCATCAAGCACTCCTTACTGGTATACTCCAAAGATTGTATACCTCCATATTACTCAAATTCTAGTATTGGATAGAGGAGGAAAGCCTTTATCTGGGTTGTTATTTCCTAACACCTACATCAAGATTGAAGAGCTTTGGGGTTACTCTGCAATGTGTAGTTTTTGTTTGCTGAGTTTTTTTCCAGTCTAGTGAATCTTTTTCTGTTCCACAAACCTTACCGTGTGACTGTCAAGATTCCTGGTTAACCTTTGTCAGGCCAGATGCATTATATACAGCTGGTGCAATAAATTGCCATTTGCTTGTGGTTGATTTATTTATTTTTGGTGACGGTATCAAATTCCTCTGTTTTCGCCCCAGTGACCCTGGGCTGCGAGCAGTCCTACGGCTCATAGGGTGGGTGACGTGCTTCCAGTCATCAGTCATTTTGCATGTGAGTGGCCTAATGATGCACTCTGGCATTTTAAATCTCCAAGCAAGTGACAGTTTAAAGAGAACAATATCTTTTGCTGAGGATAATAAGAGTCCTATGTTCATTTTGGTTCAGTTGACATCACTCTCACCTCAGGGCCATAAAGTTGTGGATTTATGCTACATGTGTTGGAACTTAAGCTCACAGGCTAGGTTGAACCTGAAGGATTATTGGCCAGGACATTGGGTGTAATTATCTACTCTTTTCGAAAAGTGTCATGGACTCTTCAATTTCCTTCTAAGGACAGACAGGTAAGACCTCGGTTTAACGAAGGTAGAAGCATCCAACAGTAGAAGTTTTCCCACAAAGTAGAGTCACTCTACTTTGCAGTGTATCCTGTGAAGCGCTTTGAGACATCCTCCTGACGTGAAAGGTGCTAATATCAAATGTTATTATTATTACTGTATTGCAGTGCCAGGATGGACTATGAGATCGAGGCATATGAAGAAAAGGCAGGTAAATGGTACTGAATGAAACAACCAGCACAGACACAGTGAGCCCAATGGCTTTTGTTTATTCTATGGTTCCTGCCATTGGATTTGGACCCATAGCCTTCTGACACAGAGGTGAAGAAATACAACAGAGCCAGATTGCTCTTGAATGTGAATGGTTTTGATTTAAAAACTGCTTTAAAATAGCACCCCAATGTTGTGCTATATTTACTGTGCAACCTTCTCAGTGTCAGCTTACAGATGGCAGGATGCATGTTTAGTGGCAAGTGGGTCTGTAGAAAAGTGCCCTCACCTTTGACCTCATTTAGTGTCAATTTGCAAATAGTGAAATATTTCAGTTTTATTGTTTCCATGCTCATCGTCAATTTATGATTTGAGGAGGTACCCTGTAACAAATCGTGTAGGCGATGCAAACCGCATTCAGTCCAGTTCCCTATCTGTAACTTGTGGTTCTGTCTAACTCAAGCAGTCTGCCCTCCAAACACTTATATTGTTTAGCTTCCAGGTGGTGGTGTATGGAAAGTAAGCAAGCCTGACGTTCTATGCAGAATGTTGATGTATAATTATGAAGTTTCTTGTTGTTTAATATTAGTTGTCCAATAATGGTCATTCTGCTCTTAGTTTCTGTTTTGGCAGGGATTTGTATGGTCATGGTGCAGCACCCACAGCAGTGATCTACAGTACATTCATACCAGCTGTTCTATATGGAGTGTGTCCAATTACCAGTGGTTCGCCATATGTGCGCTGTGTGTGTGTGTGTATGTGTTCTCTCTCACACACTTTCATTATCTTGTATATTTTGCAGGTCTGACAGATGAAAAAGTAAAGGCCTACCTTTCTCTCCATCCCCACGTGCTAGATGAATTTGTGTCTGATAGTGTGAATATTGAAACCGTTGAGAAATGGCTGAAGAGAAAGAGCAGCAGACTTGAAGGTAAGTTCATTGCTCCAGAGCTGGAAGAGGTCTTCTAGCTGGTACCTGGTACAATCATACTTTGTATAATAAAGTATAATTTGGTCTGTACCTCTGTATAATAAACCAGCATACCTTGTGTTAGTTGTGGCACTAATTTACAATGTTGTAGTGTAGATTTATAGATAATTACTGATGTTGTTATACAATTACGGTAACAGGTGATGCATGTAAAAATACATATAAATGTTTTTAATGAGGGGCAAATGAGGCGAATGATGGAAATTTTGCATTTGTGTTTTTTTTCTTTCTCACTTTGGGATTAATAATTGACGACAAATAATATTGTGTAGTTTTTTGAGGCAGTGCTCAATTGCATAAACAGACTTCTCCTGCACACAACAAACTTGAATCTTTATTTTTTTATTTTCCTGAGTACATCTGAGTATGATTATGCCGAGAAAATATGTCCAGAACTGTTGTCCTAAGCTCCATGTTGTCTCATTCATGTACACACCAAATAATAATTCTTGTCATAATTCAAAGTCCCAACATGAGGCTTAATCACACAACCTTCTGACTGAAGAGGCAAGAGTCCTACCAAATGAGACAATAAATTCAACATTACATAAAGCGTTTCACAATCTGTCAGACATGTCTCATTTATTCTAAGTGTATTCTTCCTCTCACACTTTACTCGTTGTCTTATTTTCTTCACTCCTGTCCCAGAAGCTATGAGCATCCGATATCCCGACTAAAATTGTCACTAAGATTCTTTCGAACAAATGAGTTGACGTTTCTAGCATAAGAGAACTTGTAGAAAATCTTTGCTCCATAGTTTGGCAGCCCACATAAAAATGCCATCGGGGCTGGTGACATTTTATTAGTTTATTACTTCATTGTTTCTGTTTGTTATTTTCAAGACTTTTTCAGCACAAGTATTTAATGTGAGATAGCTGTCAATTCACATATTTTCTGCCAATTAACTTGTTTTGTCACTAAATTCATTTTAGGAGGAGAATAAATGAAGTGTCTTGACAAAGTGGCTTAGTTTGTCAAAAATATTTTGATATTTAAAAATCCTGATTTTCAAAAGTAGAGAGATTTCCTTGCATTTCTTTGGATGTCTTCTTATATCAAATCACACAAATCAAATGTATGACCATTGTTGTTGCACTAATAGGCTTTGATCTGCATTTGGTGAATAAGTAATATTCTTCCTTTTAAGTTAATGCAAAACTGTACCACTCATGTTCTCATTCACACCAAACTCCACACACCCATCACCCCAATCCTTGCCTGGCTCCCTGGCTACGTAAGGACCAAGTTCAAGGTCCACGCCCAGCACCTCTCTGACCTACTCATACCCCACTCCTCTGCCTGCCATTTTCTCTTAGCTACGGCAGGACTGCTGTGTATCCCCAACTCCTCTGTGCCACTATTAGTAGCTGAACCGTCAGCATCTATGCCCCTTATTTCTGGAGTTCCTTGCCTCAATTCCTCTGCCTTATCCCTCTATGTTTAAATCCCACCTTTTCAACTGAACCTATGATCACCTCTCCCCCATCTCCACTGCTATATGTTCCAAGGTGTTGTCCCACATGAAGGGTGCTGTGTAATTGCTAGTTGTTTTTGATTACTTGTTGATGCTTTTCACTATCACATTTGGTCTGTCTGGAATGCTAAGGCACACTCCATACGGATAAACAATCTTGTTTGTATGCTTGGAAAAGAAACTCCTCTTCTCTCGTAAAGTGATAAACCTTACTGGAATCTTGTCCCATGGGTTCCAGCAGGCCTCGGTATCTTGCCCAAAGTGGTCATTCATCATGCGTGAGCCTAGATGGTGAGTGTTGACAGGCTTGTTAACCATGAGCCACACAGCTGAGGCTGATCGTGTTCTCACCACATGGCCAAAATGTGCATTTTTCTAGTAAGGACATGGAGAGTATTCATCAGTACAAATCCCATCTTAGTTATCCCATCCCTCACCCAGGCAGCTTGGGTCAATTATAACTTCACTACCAATGCCCTGGTTGAAATCAGCTAATTCAGCACAGACTTTGAATCCAGCATTTGTACCTTTTTTTAATTTTCCCTCTACAGTGCTACTGGTCAATTTAGAAAATTAAAGTAACTTGGTTTTAAGACAATTTCACTGTTTCAAATGGTCTTTTTTGAGGATAGTCAAAAAGGTGAAAGATTGACAGTGAACAAAGCTGTAATAATGTAGTGCAGTTGTGTTAATCTATGACTCAGTATCGTAAAGCTAATAGCGGTCACGAACACTTGAGGGTGACATTCAGAGAAACATCTCACCTTGAGAAAAAAAATCTATGCCATAGTGCTCTAAAGGTTAAGCTGAGGACATCTGCAAAATATTTTTTTTCCTTTGTCATGTTCTTGGATGAGAAGGAGAGGGTGTTTGAAGTCTATGCCAAACTGATTGAAAGTTTTACGTTTATAGGTTTGTGATGAAGTTCATTAGATATACAATGTGCTCATCCTGTTCAACATTACATTCACGTCATTTGAAAACTGGCCAATTTAGTACCATGGGTGGATGTCAGCGCAATTGGGACAATGGGACACAAAACAAGCTTTATATTCTCCAGACTCAACGGCATTGAATGATTTACATTGTTCTTGTGTTTTTTTAAAATATCCTAACAGTCTCTTCATTTACTAGAAAGTGCTTAAGATAAATTTAAAAAGATTGCTTTTTAGATTTGGTCTGCTAACATTGCTGTTCATGTAGAGTTTTGCACGTTGATATCTGATGCATGTGCATTTGAATGCCATAATTCCAAAGTGCCTTGTACTTGTATCATTTGAAATGCATTAATTTCTGTTTTAGCAGCAGAGGGGACAGTTTAGTAGTAAGAAAGCATTATTAAATGCTGTTCAATATAGAGAATGGAAAAGAGGAGTAGAAGTAGAAAATTGAGTTTTATCCTACTCAATGCCACCTTAAAGCCCCTGACCTAACAATGTTACCAAATATGGCTGAAATTTCATATCCACGTTGGCTACAGTTGTGGTCCTGGCACTAAGAAATTATTTCCTTCATTTTCCTTGTAAATCTGCATACTTGAGGCTTTGCCTGATACTGGGAGTGTTCCAGCCTTTGCAAAGGCAGCAGTCCTATTTAGACCATTTCTCTCAATTAGAAATTCTGCAGCTCACCATGTCAGATTTGTCTTTGAACTGCATTTACCGATCCTATTGATTTAGGATTCAGAAGAGACAGAGACAGCTTTGGATATCCACTTATCCAGTTAATAAATAATGTGATGATGTTTGAATCAGAGAATAGCTCAACTCCTAGCAGCTTGTCTTTATTGAAGGTTGGTTCATTTTTTTTTAGTATCTCTGTCTGGCAGTGAAACGTGCGTGCTTTCATTTCAAAGAATGAAGACCCTACTAGGTACTTTTATCTTTCTCTTGTTTTTGAAAATACTCTGGTTCCTAATTTGTGTACACTTGTCATCAAAAGAAAAAGAGAGTTGGTTAGAATATTTTAATTTGGTCTTTTAAACTTTTTTCTCAATCTAATCTTAAATTGGAATGTAATTCACTTATTGTAATAGTAATATTCAGGATTTTCACAAAAAAGATTTGCCTGAAAAATTGATGCTGCAATGCCGACAGCATTGCTCTGTATCCTTATTTGTGGCACAGCAATAACTTGTTTGGTTTTAACAACAGAAGATCATGTCCTAGTAGATCTTGTGTAATTGTTACCCTAATTGTGATCAAAGTTCCTTTAACATTTTGCCATAAATGTCTTGTAAAACCACTACTCTGTGAAACTCAAATGTCTCTGTTAACAAACTGATCTCATTTCTAAATTTCATCAAAGGAGATGAAGTACTAGTGCTAGGGTTTGCCAAATGTACAAGAAAATGCCCCGATGGTCTGCCAAAGGGACATGAGACATGTTCAGTTTCATAAATATATGTATGGTTGCCAGTGGGTTACAAGACAGTGCAGGCAGAGTGATGATATGAGTGAGAGCACAGGGGTCAAAATAGGGGGTTTGTCTGTGTTGGAGACCCAGGAATTAATCCACACATTCCATATTGCCGGTTTCGCCCACAAAATATACAGTCGTTACAATATATTCTGTGAAGCGCATTGAGACGTCTAAACGACGTAATAAGGCGCTATGTCAAATGCAAGGATTATTATATTATCGTACAGCACTCTGTCATGAGTTTTGCCTCTTAAATATATATTACTTTTGGTGACTTACTGTCCATGCACATTAGTGTGCATGCTATTGTGGTGTGCTAATTGTGCAATTTATTGCATAATGAGTTATCAGGAGTTTACTCTAATTATCTGTGTCCCAAAGACGGATTTATAAAGATGCTATGTACACTATTCATGGAAAAACTGATTACAATTATATCCATTCTGTAATAATGACACTATTTCTCCTTGGAATAAGAAAAAAAGTGAACAACATTCTGTTTAAATTAGGAAGATTTGTGAAATCAAATGGAACGCCCTACTACATTTAATAACAAGCCACTTAAAAGAAAGCATAGTATTACATTTATTTCTGTGTTCATAATCTATGAGTTATCTATCACTCACATGTACAACCTAACTGTCTTGTAATGTCCATTATTGGTTTGTAGCAGATGGTTGGACATTTAGAAGCAAATATTGATTGTTGCTCAAGCTATATTAGTTAAGGTTTTATTTTTGTTATATTCTATAATGGTCATACAGTAAACAAACCGTACTTTGAAAAGTTTTCTGCGTAAACAGCTCTTCTACCAGCTGCAAGAATGCAGTTGGTTGAAGCTGCAGTTCGCTCATCACATTGTAGACATTGCTTGACTTTATGGTGGCTGTCGAGAATCATTTCAGTCACCTGTTTAATCTACTTATGTTTGCTTAATGCGCATTATCAACTTATCTGTATCATAACTTGCAACAGCACTGTCAAACTGCTCATTTTATGGCTCATAAGTCAAGGTATACAACATTCTCCTGTATCATGAAGATATAACCTAATGGTACATTTTTATCTTTGGGTTCCTGCTGATGGCAGTTCTGAAGTCTGTAGTATCCCAGCAATGTAAAGGAGACAGTGTTCATTGTCAAACTAGATGCTATTGTCTCGTACCGTCAGCAGCAGTGTGACTCTACAGCAGATACCATTAAAGGCAGGCGTGCTTTTAGGTCACCAGCTTGTTGAATGACTAAAACACTTTGTCTTGCTCCAATTATGGAAAGGGAAACAGATTAAGGATCACTTCTGTAAATTATGTGCAGCATAAGACTGCATTACATTATATAAAATAGCATAGGTTAAAATGTGATTGAAGGATATAATGCATCCAAGGGATTAGGTGACTATTAATAGTGGCTGATACATCATTCGTATCAGATTGATGTCATTTGATCCTCCCTGATGTGTTGTGTCTGCGACAAACTCCTTTTTTGTATTATGAATTGGAGGTAAATGTTAAAGAGTTCTATTTTGGAAATATAGGGTTGTTTAAATAATTTGTACATGTTGATTGAAATGCAACAAAAAGGAGGTACACATAAAGATAATTATCAATGGTAAACTAGTTTTGAAAATCCTGGTATTAAATTGAGTTAATTTTCTTGTGGAATGGTGCTAATGCAGTCACCAGCATAAACGCTTTTCAAATTTATGAGTTTTGTTATGATGGAGAGCATAAAGTCATTATGTTTGTTGTGCAGAACTGAGGAAATTTGAGGGAACACATCAATAGTGTAACTTGGCATTGTCCTTACATTTGCTTAAAGCATAAGTTTACGCTGAAAAAGAACAAGCAACTACAATGATTCCAGCCTGAAGTGTTTTCCACTGTGTCTGTCTCACCCACTCTTTTTATTGGATTTACACCTTTACCCCCACAATCCCTAACCGCTGCCTTGGAGTCCTCTGAACTCCTCTCCCTCTGGCCTTCAACCCTCACTGACCCCTCTTCTCCTCTCACCCTCCTCCACAACACCTTCTCCTCCACACTCGAAACTCTTGCCCCCATCACCTCC
The DNA here is from genome assembly GCF_018977255.1 of Callorhinchus milii. Taxonomy (NCBI): domain Eukaryota; kingdom Metazoa; phylum Chordata; class Chondrichthyes; order Chimaeriformes; family Callorhinchidae; genus Callorhinchus; species Callorhinchus milii. The sequence continues at coordinate 72,628,068 of NW_024704744.1, read as the reverse complement.
CGTACTGTCTCCTACTCTCGCTCCTCCCCTGGTTCACCACCCACCTCCACTCACTGAAGAGCCAGGTGCGGGCCGCTGAACGCACTTGCGTCAAATCTGGCCTAACGGTCCACCGACAAATCTGGCTGGACCTCCTCAAAATCTACCGCTCCACTCTAGCCTTGGCCAAATCGTCCTTCTACTCCAGGATAATCCTGGAGGCGAAGAAGAACCCCAGGCTACTGTTTTCTACCACATCCCGACTCCTCCGTCCCCCCCGCCACCCCGCGCAGGTCATCTCCTCCAACCTTCACTGCGAGGAGATGCTGGATTTCCTTGAATCCAAAATCAAGGGAATTCGCTCCACGGTCACTTCCCCTCCAACATCCACCCACCCCCCACCCCCTCCCTCCCACATTCCGACTCCTACCCATCCTCCCCTTCACACTTTTGTACCCGTTTCCCCACCCTCTGTCACCAAACTCATCCTATCCCTGAAACCCACCACCTGCTCCCTTGACCCCATCCCCACTCCACTCCTTATCTCCCAGCTCCACCTCCTTGCCCCACATATCACAGACATCGTCAACCTGTCCCTCTCCTCTGGCTCTGTTCCCATTCCCTTAAAAACTGCCACCATCACTCCCACCTTGAAAAAACCCTCCCTTGATGCGTCGCAGCTATCAAGCTACCGGCCCATCTCCAACCTCCCCTTCCTGTCCAAGGTCCTGGAACGAGTTGTCGCCTCCCAGCTGCGCTCTTTCCTCTCCACCCATTCATTATTCGAACCCCTTCAGTCGGGTTTCCGTGCTGCCCATAGCACAGAAACTGCCCTGGTCAAGGTCACCAATGACATCCTGACCATCTGTGACCAGGGCTCCCTCTGCCTCCTCGTCCTCCTCGACCTATCGGCAGCATTCGATATGGTCGACCACGCTATCCTCCTCCACCGCTTGTCCTCCCACCTCAACCTTCAAGGCCCTGTCCTTGAGTGGTTTAGGTCGTACCTCTCCCACCGTCTTCACTTTGTTTCCACTAACGGCTTTTCCTCCAGCCCCCGCACTGTCTCGTGCGGTGTCCCTCAGGGCTCTGTCCTCGGTCCCCTCTTCTTCACCCTCTATATGCTCCCCCTTCGTGACATCAACCGCAGACATGGGGTTAACTTCCACATATATGCGGATGACACCCAACTCTACCCTCAACTCCACGACCACCGATGTCCTGACAGCCTGCCTGTCCGACATCGAGTCCTGGACGAGAGACAACTTTCTTCAGCTCAACGTGCGCAAAACTGAGGCCCTCCTGATTGGCTCGCGTCAGCGCCTCCGCACCTCAGGCGCTGACAGCATCAGCATCCAAGGCTGCACTCTCCACCTCTCAAAGCCAGTCAGGAACCTCGGGGTTCTGTTCGACCCTGAGCTGTCCTTTCTCCCTCATATCCGCGCCACAACTGGCACCGCCTTCCATCACTTCCGGAATATCGCCAGACTACGGCACTACCTCACCCCTCACGCTGCTGAAACTCTGGTCCACGCCTTTATCACCTCAAGGCTGGACTATGGGAACTCTCTCCTCGCCGGCCTTCCCGGCACCTCCCTCCACAAGCTGCAGGTCATTCAGAACTCTGCAGCTCGTGTACTGTCCCGCACCAGGCTTCGGGACCACATCACTCCCACCCTCGCTCACTTCCACTGGCTCCCCATCCCCCAGAGGATCGAATTCAAGATCCTCATCCTCACCTACAAAGCCATGCACGGCCTTGCTCCCTCCTACCTCTCTGACCTACTATCCCCCTACTTACCTGCCCGTACCTTCTGTTCCTCTGGCTCCGGTCTGCTCCACATCCCCCGCCCCAACCGCCCTACCATCGGTGGCCGGGTCTTCAGCCTCTCAGCCCCTAGGCTCTGGAACTCTATCCCCCAGTGCCTTCGCCTCGCCTCCTCCCTTTCCTCCTTCAAGGCCGGTTTCAAGACCTTTCTCTTTGACCGTGCCTCCAGCTCCCCTCTCGACTCTCTACCCCCTCCTCGCTCCCTCCCTTCCCTCCCCTCACCCTGACCATTTCCCCCCTGCTCGAGTCCTGACCCAACTGTACAGCGCCTTGGGACGTCCTCCCGACATGAAAGGCGCTCTATAAATGGAATCTTGTTGTTGATGAGGTGAATGATAAATTTATCTGGAGGATTATTGGCCAGGGCACTAGGGAAACTTCTGTTTTTGAATAATGTCATGGGATCTCAGCAGGCAGATAGGATCTTGGTTTAAGTGCTGCGGGACGCTACCCTACTTGAAGGGAGCTTTTTAAATTTTGAAATAAGTTGTTTCTGTTAAAGTCTCCGAGCACAGTCCTTGGTACTGTGCTTCAGTATGAGCCTAGACTATGAGCTCAAGTCCTGACATAGCTTGAATCCACAGTCTACTGACCTAGAGGGAAGGCTGTGTTTGTTTGTCTCTTCACCTTCCGGAGGCCTAAAAGTCTACCAGCCGAGAGCTGAGACAAAGTTACATTTATATGGCTTGACAACCTCAAAGATGTCCCAAGTGCCTATGCACATCCTCCTGATGTGAAAGGCGCAATATAAATGTAAACGTATATTGTATGCAATGCTTTTCAATTCAGGAGAATGCCTCAAAGTACTTCATACAACTGACTGGAAAAATGAGAGATGTACTCATTTTGCTTTGCATTTTCACCTTCAACTGTTGCTCCCTCCTGAAGATATAACTTGCTCAGAGGTGCTAGCCATGAAGGCTGGATGCTCTCCTGTGCTTTACTCAGGTGGCCATTCTTTATCTGTAAACTGAAACAGTGAGGGTTAACAAGCTGGACAAAGATGTGAACAATCAGTCCTGTCTAACCCTTGCCAAACATCCACAGCTGCAGTTTCGCAATAGCAGTCACTGAACAATGATGGGAAATCTTGGTCTTTTATTTTCTGTTTCATACCCCACTCTGACCCAAGAGAACCGAGGGAAGTACTATTACCCCAATTTCTGCTCTGGCTGAGATCAGCTAACTGATCAGTGATTAATGAACGGCAGTCAGCGGGCACAGGGGTGCACTCCAGAGGTTGCAGAGTGTAACTGAGACTGACTAGGACCACTTGTTTGAGGAGCATCTTTGGGACCATAATTATTTATTGTTGGGGGGAGTAATGGAGGGGGGAGTGCAGAGGATTCTAAATAATTATAATCCTTTCATTTGATACAGGATCTTGTCACATTGAAATATCTCAAAGCCTTTTCTGTAAAGTGACTATACATTTATAGGTGAATGTGGCAGCCAATTTGCACACAGGAGTGTCTCTCAAACAATCATGAAGCGAATAACTCTATCGAGTGAATGAGGCCCTCATGATGAAACTGGAAGTCATGGTAAAATATTGCCAAATCTTGGATATTATCCCAAATGTATTCCAGCTCCAAGATCCATGTAGGGGTCGATAGTGGACTCACTAAGCCCATCCGTCTGGAAAAGGCGATAAGGCAAGACTTCCCATTGTCACCCACCCTATTTGATGTGTCCATCAACGGCATGTTGGATGGCATTGAGGAGAAGGACTTGACATATCTGTTGCAGGCCTTTCTGACAGGATTGTACCACTTCTGTTTGCAGATGAAAGAGGTAGTAATGGTGTAACTCTTTTAAAACAGTCATTGTTGTATTGCCAACAGTGGCTCTGAAAGTGGTGGCAAATTGGCCCGGTAAACGATGCATCAGTCTTGCAGTCAAAGTTATTGTTCACTACTTAAATAGGTGTTTTTTTGGCTCACACCTCTGAGGCAACATAAATCGAAAGAATGTTTAATGTGGAGGGGGACATGCTGAACATTACACCTCCCTCCCACACATTACTGACTTGTTGGGTCCTTTCCAGCCTTTGCATAAAGTTATAAACATCTCTTCACCCATTTCTTAACTCTTTCCTTCCCCCCACCCTCCCCAAAATGGGAACTCAGCGAATTTGAGATTTCTTGCATAACAGTTGATCAGATTTGAAAGTATCTGAATACAGAGGTGCAATATGAGGTGGTGATATCAAAGGAATGGTAATGATATCTGTCACTAAACATTTTAAAACATTTTTGTGTTTCAAAATCTACAACACAGAAATCCACAACACAGATTTGCACTAATGGGTGTGTGAGTGTTTGATATTATCTAACATGGGACATCTATGACTGTGCTTAAGCTTTGAAGGTTTGCTAATTTCATGACTTTGGTTTCCATTTTGATGGCTGATTCTTCAAAACACCAAACGTTTTATCCATTAGCAAAAATCTTAATGTGGGATATTGCACAGAAGACAGTTAATTTATCTTAATCGACTTCTTAACGTGATGTCTGAGTTTTGTGGCATCCTCTGAGTCCCTTCCAAAGCCCTTTACCTTGCACACTCTTTCCTTGTCTTCTGAACTTTTCTAAAAACCTATCTCTTCGACGTGCCCTGGGTCACCTTTCCTTCCGTTTGCTTGGTATCTCATATCATTCATGTAGACTAGTTTGAGATGTTCCTATTAACCCTATTGATTGCTTTCTGCATGTACAAACTCAATATTTATGGGCAGGGCCCTGATTTCTTTAATAATCTAACCCTTCTAGATTTACCCTATTTTAAAATGTATACCTCTTTGAAAACAACTTGAAGCTAAAATGGAACAATGACAAGGGGTGGATATTCTGGAAGGCTGAGGTCACATGGGCAAAGGGACATGCTAAATCTAAACCTCTCGTGTAAATGTTGTGCCAATGTACTTTATATTAATCATTTTAAATTATTCCCACCACTGTCACTCTCACCACTATCCATTCCCCCATAAAATAATACTCTCCCTAAATCCCCAGACATAACTTTCAGTGGTTCAAATCGAACTATATTATTGGGTTTTTCATGGTTAAAAATGGGTACAATTATGGAAGTGTTGCATGCCCAGAAATGTACCTCAACAACAACTTGCATTTATATAGCGCCCTTCACATGGGGGTAGGCCGGTAGGAGGCAAGGCAGAGTGATTGAGGGAGAGAATTCCAGATTTTCAGGGTGTCGTGGCTGAAGGCACGGCCACCGATAGAGTAGCGGAGAAGACGAAGGACAAACAGGAGGCCGGAGCCAGCTAAGCGGAGACAGCGGGTGGTGAAGTGGGGGGTAAGCAGTTTGGATGGATAGGGAGGTGCAAGAGCATGAAGGGATTTGAAAACAATTGAGATGATCTTGAAATTAATGGGGGTTTGGAGTTTTGTGCAGGTGAATATCTGGGCAATGGAGTTTTGAATGAATTGCATTTTGTGTACAACAACAATAAAATTACATTTGTATAGTGCCTTTCACGTCGGGTGGACATCCCAAGGCGCTGGACAAACAGAGTTACGGACCTGAGCTGGGGGAGGGTGGAGGGCAGGGGGGAAGCAGGGAGATCGAAAGCATTTGTGCATGGTAAAGCTGGGGAAACTTTGCAGTGCAGTGAAACAAAACATTCACTCCATACTGTAATACTCTTTTTACTAAAATCCTAGTGACATATTGAACAAAAGATCTTAATGCTACATATCCTGACAGGGCCTCCACTCCTGGCCTCCATTTTCTGTGCTTGATCTCAGATCTCAGGCCACCAACAAAGGAAACCTGTTTTAACAATAATATTGGGTTTAAAAAAAACTGCATTCACTCTTAAGTACATGTTTTTATCAAAGATGAGAAAATAACAATAGCATATTTACTGTTGGTACATATATGGGGAAAATGATGCAATAAAATGTTTATTGGTGACCAAAACAAGAAGGAACTTTTCCTTGATGCCAGGGTGGTGGGAAAACTGGAGGATCAGTAAGCCCACAACATTTTGGGGATGGTTATCAAATCTACTAATTGACTGGAGCTTCGTAGGCATATCCTGGCTTAAGTAAAATGGCAAGGATAGCACCATGTATACTAAATCAATAAAACGGCACTGATGGCACTAATAGAATAGATTTCAGAGGTCACTAACAAAGTCTAAATAACCTTATAGTATGATACACTATCCTGAGACTTTCTCTTTCAAAGATCCCCCCCCTCCAAAGCACTGGTGAATCTAAAAAAGACAGAATATCGTATAATATAATATTACCATTTGGTCACAAAGTGTAGCCATACTTTAGTTTATAGAGTACATCTTGTTTTTCTTCTGGCTCAGTAGCTCAGCAATGCTAAAGGTCCAGGATTCTTAAACCCTTGCAGCTCCCCAACACTAGAGGGTAATGCAGACAAAAAGGTTTCTAAATTGCTTCAATCTGTATATATAAATATAATCACAATGGATTGAGGCAGGGGACCCTTATAAAAGGGCATTCTTCATACTTTTCAAAGTATCAATAGTATCGTTGGAGAGTCATTAGTTATTTTTTTCCCCTCAACCCACCGAAACATGGACATGTTTATTAGATTCACAATAAACGTGCCCGAAAAGCCCAAGGAGAATGTTCTTTCTATTATTTTATTCCTCAAAGACATGGCTGTTCCTGACTCATCAAAGACTTCAAAAAGGTCAACAAAACCCTTGTGCACTTTGTTTAAATAGGTCACAATACCTACGTTTCCAGTGATTTCATTGAAGTGCAATAACAGTGAGACATTTTTTTCAAAAAGTGGTTGTGAAGATCTGGAAGAAAAATCTGAGAGGGAATAAATGGATTTGTAAAAATATATCAAAGTTGATTCAGTTTAAAAGTTCCTAAGCTTTTTTTTTATCAACCATCGATTTCAGTTGCGGCACAGGTAGGTCTGGGGACAAATAATTGTGTGCAATCTTGAAATCCAAGAGGTATGGAGCTTGTCAACAAGTGCTTGGTTTCAGCTCTGCAGAAAATAAAGTGAGAAGGTCTCTTGCCACCCATCTTTGGCCAAGCTTTCAGCTACTGTACCCTGTGTTCTCCCAAAATGCGTGTGTTTTGTCCACAAAATGCAGTCATACTACTTTACAGTGTATCCTGTGAAGCACTTTGAGACATCTCAATGACATGATAAGCTCCTATATCGAATGCAAGGATTATGATTATTATAAAATGTTTGTGGCTTGTAAATTTTTCTTTGACTATGCCATTGCCAGTACTTTTAAACTCCCTTTACTCCTTGCTTGGTTAGACTTTTCATGTTTTTGAAGCTATTTGAGATGTTCATCTTACATGAAATATTCTACATTTCAGCTCCACTGGTTCCCCACCCCAGCGGATTGAGTTTAAGATCCCCGTAATCACTTTTAAATCCATCTCTAGTCTTGCCTCACCCAACCTCTGTGACCTCCTTCAACCCTACCGACCTGATTGCTCCCTTCTATTAGTCCCATCATCGGTGACAGGCTTTCAGCTAATCTCTGGAACTCTATCCTGGAGTTCCTCTGAATTGTTCCCTTCCCTCTTCCAAGGCTTGTCTCGAAACGTACTTCTTTGACTGCACTTTAGGCCATGTTTTCCTTCTCCACCTTCTTCAGCTCCTAACCCCAGCTCGAGTGCCCATCAACCACTATGAATGTACTTTGGGAGGTCCTCCCAAAGTGAAAGGTCCTGTATGAATGCAATTTGTATTGCATATAATTATAGGTTGTTGACCAGAGAACTGAGCTGAATGAAACTCGGAGAAGCACAGAACTGGTGGGAGAAAGGCAAAAGTGATGAATGAGGATTATTTTGTGTACGCAGTCCAAAATATGTGCCTTCAAAGCCACAATAGTTTTAACTTTTAAATTCCTTCCAGATTGAAAAAGCTCAGGGAGGTGATTAGAAAGAATAATAAAAAGAGTCTAACCTTGACCTTTGCTCCTATACCTTAAAGTTCTCACAATATTTTACATTCACTGTCAAATTCTCAGAGAAGAGAAACAATGTGGTCATTCGCCAAAGAATTTGGGATATCTTTTATAAATGTATTGCTTTTCCATTTATGCTGAATCTATTGGGTACTGAATAGTTTGAGGCCTTGCAAACCTCAATTCTTACAGGCGTGAAATAGTAACATGGTGTAATGGTAATACTGCTACCATTCGAATTTCTACATTCCCCACTAAAATAAAACACCATGCAAATAAATTATTCACCACCACAGTGGAGGCAAAATGCTCTTGAAGGCAAATGGGATGATGTTATGGCAAACATGAGCGAGCATAAGACATCCATACAGAGGCAGATAATTTTCTTAGTGAATCACACCAAGTATTGAAAGGCAAATAGATGCTGGAATGAACATTAAAGAGGGACAAAAAGTATAGGATTTCTCGCAAGCAAGAGATCAGGGTTCGATTCCCAGCAGGGCGAAATGTTGGGCAAGTTTCCTTACTCTACACATCTCTGTTTACCTAGCAGTAAGTAGGAACCCGGTTGTTAGTTGATTGGCGGATCACTTTTCTGGGCATAATAACCCCTCCAAAAAAAATACTAATAATAATTTGGTCACTCAATCCATGACTGTTTGTGAGACACTGCTGTGCGCAACTGGCTGCTGCGTTTAGACCACAAAATAGTCAATTCACTACGTTACAATACATTCTGTGAAGCACTTTGAGTCATCTTGAAGACATGATAAGGCGATATATCAAATGCAAGGATTATTATATCCAAACATGCTGGGTTTACTTTCTCGGACCCGTTTGTCATTTTATAGATCTCTAAAGTCTCCTCTAAGATGTCTCATCAAGGTTAAATAGACCTGGATTATCGAGCCATTCTTCACATTTCTGTTTTTTATTTCTTTGCAGGTTTCATCTTGTCTCGGTAGCACACGCCTCTGGGTCAGGCGATTTTGATTACAAATAACCCACTCATCTTACAAGTAACATCTTGTAAAGCCAAATTTATTTAGTTTCTGCCACTTAGTGTTTCAGATATTTATATGTTGAACATTTTCAGTGCAGATTGGAAACAAAGAAAACATGTTACAAGTGGAAAGATTTGAATATTGTCAATTAATATCATATCTCAGTTTGTATTTGAAACTTGAAACCCAATCTTGTCCCTTATGGATACACAACTTGCGTCATTACTTGACTCTATGTGAAAGGTCCTCTTCCTAATGTGCTATAGTTATTTTTTAAACAGCTTGTTCCAATTCAAGTCTCTTTAATTTAATTATTTTATGTATCCTTGCACTTATGAAGTTAGGAATGATTTTGATGTTCAATTTAACCACAACTGCTGGTTACATTTCTATTTTAATACACTTCTATGTTATTTTTGTTCAATGTACCAAAGATTTCCATGTCCTAAAGTAATTTATAGTTCAGTGAGAATAACATAACATAAGAACATAACATAAGAATTAGGAGCAGGAGTAGGCCATTTGGGGATCTATTCTAATTCCACCTATGTCAAATAAGATTTTCAGTATTTTAAAATCTATTTAGACAATTATTTTAAACTGATTTCAAAGACTATCTTGAAGACCACAGATCTCAACATCTTAAAGGTCCTATGTGGACACCTCAAAACATGGAGCACTTAGACATATTTGAAGTTGACTCATATAAAATGTAGCTTGCAAATGGCTATGCCTATGATTGTTAGTACGTGGTTGATTCTTGGTGAGTGAAGACATCATATCCTCCATTATTATGCATAAATCGACGACTGTTTGTGGAACACTGTTGTGCGCAGTTGGCTGCCTGTTTCGCCCACAAATATACGGTCAATTGACTTTAAAGTCTATTCTGTGAAGCGCTTTGAGACGTCAAGACGTGAAAAGCGCTATATCAAATGCAAGGATTATTATTAGTATTATATCTTCACAGAATATGTTGCAAAATGGAAGTTATTGTTATGTTTGAATTAGAGTAATTACCATTAACTGGAAGATTTTTAGGAAAATGCATGGAATCTTCAAATTGGTTCAGATTTCAAAAAGTGTGAATGATTTTAAAATGGGCCATTTGGATTTAAGGTGGAATGGAAATAGCAGGTTACCTAATTGAATGCATCTTTCTTCTTTCGGTATGAATATTGTACATTTGCAGTGTTGAATCCATTTCTGTAAAACTTTACCAATGTATTGTTAGCTTCAATGGAAAAGCATTCAATATTCATTCTAATAATCTGTTTCAGACATTACACCTGGGGTCATATAGGTCTCTTGCTCTGATTCTCCTCCTTCTCCATGAGTGCTTCATTGCTTGAGTTTGCTGGTCTCATTAATTATATTTACCAATCTCTGAGCATTGTCTGCCAAAAGCCATTACCAAGGCAACCAGCCAATGACGTACGTAACTTGCTGTAGTGTTACATGTGATATTGTTCAGAGATGAGTTACCATCTGCTTCAGAACTGAGCTCCAGTTCAATGCTTGAACACTGCAGAAGAAAAGCAGTAATTTACCCTTGGGAAACTTTCCCCTAATTGGTATTAAGACTGTCCAAAAAAAGCTCTGGAAATCTTCTCCCTCTCCCCCCCTTCCCCCCGCCCCCTCCCCCCCCCCCCCACTTGTTAGAAGAATTACAGTTATGGTGAGAGGCAAGCAAATGAAAATAAATAGTATGTGGGAAATGATTAGAGATGCTTTATGAACTGCATTGTTGATTAAATATTATGGGATGAAATTTATGGTGGTTTTAATGCACTCCCTACTTTATTCCCCTCCCTCACCACCGACGTGAAAGGCACTTTACAAATGTAATTTTGTATTTTTTTTGTACTTTGGAAGGAACATTTGATAACTGTCAATACATAGCACATCCCCCTCCAGTGGAATTCTTCCACCTCATCTGACATTCCTGATGATGAAAGAAACAGCTTGATGCTGTGATGAGAAGAGGATATGGTGGGTATTCTGGAAGGATGAGTTCAAATGAGCCAAAGGGCCTTCTTCATCCGAACTGATCAGGCAAGCGTGAGTTTCTCTCCTGTTTGGTTAATCCAGCCAAGAACGTTAATTATTTAAAAGTCACTACAGCGACTAAAAATTACACATACAAATGAAGTGATTTTTAAAGAAAGCTGTCCAGTGAGCGGAAAGAGAACAAATCCACCAACATGGAGAGTGATGTGTGCCACCACTGGTAATTATTGAATTATTAGTGCTTTCAATAGGGAAGCTATGTGATTTGTAGTTGCTTGACCTCCAGCGGTTCCCCAACACACACTCTAGGGGCTTTGGATCTTACCAAACAATGCCTAATACTCTCCAGAATTAGTTAAGCAGGCTGCATCTCAAGGAACAGAGATCACATTCTATTACAGACACTGGGATGTCCATGCTTAAGTGGCAAACATGGAGCTTTTAGTCTGGTTTGGATACTCTTGCCTGGTGATGGTTTTCTGCATGTATCAGTCACTCAGCTGATAAGGGGGGGAAGGGGGAATTCACCTTACGGTAAGGAAAGTTGCAAAGATTTACAAACACTGTACATCATGGAACCAGGTCACTCATCCCAACCTGTCAATACTGGTGTTTATACTCCACATGAGTTTCCATCCATACCTTTACTCCTCCCATACTTCTATTCTCCTCTCCCTCATGTGAAGATCTAGCTTCCTCTTGAATGTATCTACACTATCTGATTCAACGACCGCTTAAGGCAACGAGGTCCACAATGTCACTGTCCTCTGCATGAGGTAGTTCCTCCTACATTCTCTTTTAGTTACCATCTTGGAGTCCTATAACTCAGTGGTTAGAGCACTCACCTCGCAAGCGAGAGACCTGGGTTTGGTTCCCGGCAGGGTGAAATGTTGGGCAAGTTTCCTTACTCCACACGCCTCTGTTTACCTAGCTGTAAGTTGGAACGGGGTTGTTAGTTGATTGGCAGATCGCTTTTCCAGGGGTAATAATTCCTTCAAAAATAAAATAAAATTGCTCACTTCAATCCATAACTGTTTGTGGGACATTGCTCTGCGCAATTGGCTACTGTGTTTCGCCCACAAAATATACAGTCAATTTATTTTACAGTATAATCTGTGAAGTGCTTTGAAACGGCTCGAAGACGTGATAAAGCGCTATATCAATTGCAAGGATTATTATTATTATCTTACATTTATGCCCACTGTTTACAGACTCCTAAACCAGTGGAAAAGATCTATGCATGTTAGCCTTATCAAACCCTTTTACGATTTTAAACACTTTCATTAAGCTACCTCTTAAATGCCTCTTTTCTAGCGACAAAAGCCTAACCTATCCAGTCTATCCTGATAGCAGTAACCTGCCAACCCTGGTGTCATACTTATAAAATATGCACTATGCTCTTTCCATCACTGTTATATCCTTTGTAAAGTGAGGAGACCAAAGTTGGAAACAACAACAACAAGATTGCATTCATAGAGCGCCTTTCACGTCGGGAGGACGTCCCAAGGCACTGGACAGTTGGGTCAGGACCCGAGCAGGGGGGAAATGGTAAGGGTGAGGGGAGGGAAGGGAGGGAGCAAGGAGGGGGTGGAGTACAATACTCCAAATGTGGTTTAACCAAGGTTTTGTATAAATTCAACATCAACTCCTCACTTTTATATTATTTCCCTCTAGATATAAAGCCCAAGCCTCAATTAGCCTCTTATTATAGCCTTATTTACCTGTGTAGCTACATTCAGAGATTTGTGGATCTGAATCCCCATATTTTGTTGCTCAAAAATACTGGAAATATTACTCTTATATTTGAGACCCAGTTATTAATTAATGTTTGTGGTGTGTGAGGGTTAATTGCTGAATTACTGAATTCAGCTCCTTAGGATGTCCTCCCAACGTGATTTGTTGTTGTTGTTGAATTGGATACAAGAATTGAATCGCTACAGCTGTTAGTTTAATGAAACTGCAGTTGTTGTTGCCCTTCAGATTTGACTATCTATAACCATACCTTGATGACTGCAAATGAAAACATTTTCAAAAGCCCACAGAAATTGCAACCAAGTTTAGGTTTAACCAAGCTGTTGTTTAAGTATATGTTCACAATATTATGGTGGTTTATTTCAAATTTAGGGATTGGAATGGGAGGAGAGAGAAACTTTCAACAAAAGGATTCAGTTTGTGAAGAATCTAAACTCTCAAGCATTTGAAGTAGAGGAAGCATAGTCCTGTGTCCTGAATGACGAATTATTAATTACTGCGGCTTATGCTATCGCTACGTTAACTATCAAGTTATTGATCAGTGGGCTATTTTTAAAATACAGTAAAGTATAACATGGCAGCTTCATAAGACCAGGTTTCTTAATATAGAACAAAGGAAATAAATATAGTGGATTCTGGCATTTTTGTGTGAATGACCATGAAGAATTGACTGTGCTGTCCTGCCTACCAAGTAGAATGAAACACATGGGGCGATGGATACAACACAAAATGGAATATGCCTCTTAAAATATAGCAGCAGGTTTTTCCCCACAAAGTACTGTGGTATTTATTAAATGGCAGAGAAAGCTTTAATTGCAAAAACTGTAAATGTTACTGTTGAAAGAAGATGGCCCATGAACCACTGACTGACAAAAAATGGCTTTTGAATTCTGAAGCTTTTCACTTTCTGGTATTGAGTAGATAATGGATAAAGTACTTGCAGTTATGTTGATTCACTCCATTGAAAAGTGGTGAAATAATATTTAGCCAAGAACCAGACTGAAGGTTGCAAGAATAAGTATGAAATTTGATGATTTGGGGATTACTTAATTTGAAAAGTACTGGTAGGAGTTGAATCTAGATTGCAATGATGTTCTGAGCTTTCAGTGGATATGGCTTTGAGGGTCAAGTAGAAATGTCTCTTCTCGGAGATTGTATGGTAATTCATCTCCCTCTCCTGCAAGAGATTAATGTCCTGTTTTTCCTGCTGGAGTGATTCGTCATACTTCCAATCACAAAATAAAAAGAAGTGGGAAGGTAGCATTTATATGCTCTCAACTGGGACTGAGAACGAGAGCTCTTCACAAGTATAACAAAACACACGAGCAGAGTTCGGAGAATATGCAGTCTTTTTTTTAATATTCTTAAAGAACTGGGAGTTTTACCATCTCTTTTGAGCAATTGTTTTAACTTTCAAAGCTCCTTTGAAGTGAACTGCTTAAAACTTGATTTATATTGCAGCCAATACATTGAACTGTTCTGGAGCAGTTTCAGAATCAAATCAGTGCCCCTGAAATCTGATTTATATTGAACATTTAATATCAACTCAACATGAAACAGAACTAATCAAAACTAACTGCAGTATATAAATAAGATACAAATAACTTGGACATTATCATGTTGTGGGAAATTATCCTTGATTTTTTAGAAAAATGTCTCAATCTTCAATCATGTCCTGATGATGCAGGTTAATGAATAAAAAGGTGAAATGCCACCTTGAATCACAACGTTTATAGAAGATGTTTCAGCAAACCAAACTATGTTTTTGAAGTAGGAAAACGTACATAGATTAAACATTCTCTTACCTAAAATGAAACATTCAATGATAAGTGTTTCGAAATGCATCAGTAAACCAAAGGAGAGCAATGCATTTGAATATATTTATACAACGCAAGGCGAAGTGCTAGGAGGGGCAGATGAGCAGAGAGATCTAGGAATTTGGAGTCATGTAGCTCAGTGGTTAGAGCACTCACTTTGCAAGCGAGAGACCTGAGTTCAATTCCAGGCCGAGGGCGAAACCTTGGGCAAGTTTCCTTACTCCACACGCCTAATAGTAATCCCTCCAAAAAAACAAAAAACAATATTAAATTGGTCATTTTCAATCCACATGACTGTTTGTGGGACATTGCTGTGCGCAATTGGCTGCCGCGTTCACCCACAAATATACAGTCAATTCACTTTACAGTGTGTTCTGTGAAGCGCTGGGACGTCCTCCCGCCTTGAAAAGCGCTATATCAAATGCAAAGATTATTATTATTATTATTAATTTAAGTCCATAGATCAAAATCTAGTTCTCAACAAGGCACATGAGATTTAATAGCCTTTTTCATAAGCAGTCTGGAATGTAAAAGTAAGGTATTGCTACTCCAGTTTTATAGAGTGTTGGTCATACCTCATTTGGAATTCTTTGTTACGTTTTGAGCATCCAGTCTTAAGAAGAATATATCTTTGGAAGGTTCCCAGAAATGGTTCACTAGATTAATACCTGGATTAATGAGTCTCAACAACAAAGAGAAACTGGGTACAATTGGCATTCTCCTTGGAGCAGACATTAAGAATTAAAAGGGTGGGGCATTGGGATTATACAATTTGTTAAATTCTTTTAAATTTGTGGAACAGACTTGATGGTCTGAACGGCCTCCTCTTGTTCCCATTTTCCTATATAACAAATGAAGAACCAGACTAGGAAGTTTATTTTATTTGAGTTTATACATATGGTGGTTTTACAATGTGGTCACTCACTCCGTGGCTGTTTGTGTGACATTGTCGTGTGCAAATTCGGGGCCGCATTTCTCCCACTACAAAATGCACAGTCAATCTATTCTACACTATAACCTTTGAAGTGCTTTGAGACATCTTGATGACGTGATATGGCGCAATATGAAATGCAAGAATTATTATTTTATTATTTAATTGGATTTCCTTTGTCAATGCAAATAACCCAAGTGTGCTGAACATACTAACACAAAGCATCATCTCAAACATTCTGGCATTGGAAAATGGCCAATGCACTAATCGAGGTAAACAGGATGTGTTACTAAGTGCTCCAAGGTGCTACTTTGCATGAAGTGCACTATATAAATGCAAGCTGTTGTGGAGTTCTGTAGCTCAATGGTTAGAGCACTCACCTGGCAAGCGAGAGGACCTGGGTTTGATTCCCAGCAGGGAGAAACCTTGGGCAAGTTTCCTTACTCCACACGCCTGATAATAATCCTTCAAGAAAAAAAAAGAAACAATAATAATTTGACCAATCCATGAATGTTTGATGAACACTGTTGTGCGCAATTGGCTGCTGCGTTGTGCCCACAAATATATTGTCAATTCACTTTACAGTATATTCTGTGAAGCACTTTGAGATGTCTAGAAGATGTGAAAAAGCACTATATCAAATGCAAGGATTATTGTTATAAACTGTTGTTGTTTATGTTGTTGTAAGCCTGCTATACAGTAAAGCTGATTAATAGGCTTCAGTGCTAGATATTTTGGAGTTCCAGCAAAGCTATCACATTAGTTAAAAAGTACAAGACACTTATCAAAATCATCTTAGTTTGGAAGCGCTGACAGGAGCCCGTCAGAAAGGCTTTGGCCTTGTTGACGTTCAGCTGTAGAAGGTTAGCTCTCATCCAGGACTTGATGTCTGACAGACATTCTGTCAGGACAACAGTGGTCCTGGCGTTGAGAGTAGAGGCAGAGAAAGAGAGTTGGGTGTCAATCGTATACATGTGGAAGTTGACCCCATGTCTGTGGATGATTTCACCAAGAGTAGCAGTTCTCCAAAGTACTGCAGACTACAGCACAGTGAGAGTTCTCAGTACATCCTATCTCTAATCACATGAGCTTGACGGGACACATTATGCACAATTAACCCAAACGTAATTCACTAAATTAGGACCTTAATTTTATTATTAGGACCTTAACAACCAAATAAGCTTTCCAAATTTAAGTGATGCAAGTCTAAAAGAATGGTATTAAAACAACATAACATCATCTATCTTCTGCAGTCAAAGTATACAATGCTCCTGTAATGGATTAAATAAGGTGGGGAAATTATTTGATTGAGGTTCTAGCCCTTTCTAGTTCTGGTAAGCAATTGATCTGATCTCTAGTTTGTTGTAACGATTCAATAGCCCTTTGCCTGGTCAATGAATGTCTGCATTGTCGCAGACAGAAGATTGATTTTCAGAGTTGAGAAACCAGCACAGCTTTACATTATTTTCCTCCAAAAGCCGTCTTTTTGTTTTGTTCAATCTTGAGTCAGATTTTTGATAAAAGGTATAGGATAGAAACTGCATACTTGATTTAGTCTCCTAAATAAATACTTTGCTAGACATTACAGATAACATTCCGTATTATCATTATATTATATATAGAAAGACTTGATTATTTGCTTTAGTGAATTCTTTCTTTCACATCGGGAGCACGTTCCAAAGCACTTCACAGGATGTACTTTACAGTAAAGTGACCTTATGTCTTGTAAACAAACACGGCAGCCAGTTTGCACACAGCAAACAGCCATGAATTGAGTGACCAATTTTATTTGGGGGATTGTTGGCCAGCACACCAGGAGAAATTCTCTTTTCTTTTTGAATAGTCTCATGCCTTTATACACATCAAAAATACATCGTTAAATATTTTGCATATTTATAGATTCAACGACAATTTGCATACAGCTGCAATAATTCCAGCAGGATTATGAGCTCAAGTCCGACATGTGACTTGAACCTTAACCTGCTGACCCAGAGGCAACACTGCTACAAACTGAGCCAGATTATACCAATTGGAGAATACACAAATTCAGACCAAAGCAAGGAGCAAGAGGAGTTTTTAAGCCCTTAGACCTTAGAAATATCCTGCCAGTGAAAGGTGCTATATAAAATTGTTGTGGTCCATTCAACCTATCAATCTCGCTTCTCCCACAGATCATTTACAATCAATCTCATTATGGACTCCACCCACCCACTAAATCTCCTGCTGGAGATTTATGCTAAAATACTCCCTGATCCCCAATGGTGATTAAAAAAATTCATCTGTTATTGAATCTTGGCCTGCCATCTTACCACAGAGAACATTCTGTCCTCTCTTTACACCACCACCCCATGGCCTCAGCAGCACAGAAACATATCTGTCCCAAAGAGTATTTAATCGCTTTAGTCCATCTATGTAACCTTGATTCTTGATCCAAACTCTACACTTATTCAATTTATTTTTGATGAAGGAATTTCTGAACATCAACTTCTTTTGCAGGGGTTTGTTTTACATCCCATGACGCTAGTCAAAAACAGAAGGGTGGTAGTACTGGACAAATCCTCCAGAATAATTGGTTGCCCACCTTTGAGGGGCCTTGCTGGTACAAATGGCTGCAATACTTACCTATGTTCACTACACTTCACATTAATTGGCTGAGCAGTGTTTTTAAACTTTTCAACAAGATAAAGTGCTTTAAAAGTGCAAGTTCTTTTTACTATTTATCTACTTATTTGTCAGTCTGGCTCAATTGGTAATATTCTCACTTCTGAGTCACAAGGTTGTGATTTCAAAGGCCACATCTGGATTAGGTGATCTGGTCCAGTGGTGGGAATGTACTGCATTGACAGTGGTGGCATTCTCTGGATGAGACAATAAAGTAAGGTTCCATCTGTCTGTTGGGTGGATGTTAAAGATCTCATTACACTATTCGATAAGTGTCTGAGTTCCTGGGTGTCCTGATCAACAATCTCCCAGAGAGAAAAGAAATTTGGTCATTGACTTGGCTATTGGTGCGCAAATTGGCTACTGCATTGTCCAACAAAACATAGAGTCACTACATACTGGAATAAATCCTGTGAAATGCTTTGTGACGTGTGAAACATTTGATGAAGTGCTACATCAAATGCAAAGATTATTATCATCAACTGCTACTCTCCAGAAGCAACAACAAGATTACATTTGTATAGCGCCTTTCACATCGGAAGGACATCAAAAGTATACCAGACAAGATCTAATCAGTAATCTATCAATTCTTCATTATTGTTCTGCCTTAGTTACATTATTTACCTTATTTTTGCCTTATTTACTTCAAGTAAAAGTCTGTGTCTTTGGTTTGTGAGGTGAACCTCCTATTTTCATGAAAGATGGACAAAGTCAACCCTTGGTGGATGCAAATTTTACGTGTCATAAGAACACATTACCAACTTTTTTTTGAAACCTCTTAACCATATCGTTTGGTGTCTGTTTAATTGGTTGCCTTTGTTTTCACAGATGAAAATCTTAAGGATGTCAGTAGGGTAAGTACAATGATACAAATGTGCCTGTCAGAGTATAGTCGCATTGTTTTTATCACCAAAATGACTTGCAATAAATTGACTGCATGACATAACTTTTGTGCATCTGAGTAAATTAAAGCAGAAACAAATTGGAGCCACAGGTGTATAATCAATGGCTGCACAAGGGCCAGCTATGAAGTCCTAAATATTTCCCTGGGCAGATGTGAGGGCACACCACAGGCCAACAGAGTATAACAGTACAGACCAATTACATGAGGCTTAAGGGCTTGACGTAAATGAAAACAGAAGCAGGATATGTGCACAGTTCTATATCCCAGGCAGTACATTAATTAAACCCCTAATTAGCCAAAGCGAAAAGCACTAAGAACATTTTAAGTACTTGAGCAATAGAGGCAAGAAAGGATCCTACTGTTCATTCTAAAAAAATATTGTCAAATCGTTGTACATTTTTCCTACAAAAATTTTTGAAAAGTAGTTTAGAAATGTGAGGAAAATTCTTGTTCAACTTGTATTTATATTGCACAATCAAACACGTCTCCTGTCACGGATCAGTTAAGGCAAGAGGATTTAGCTGCTATGTCAGTGCAAGATATAAAAATGTTTTGCATAAAATATATTAGGATATTCCACACCTTATTAAATACTGCAAATTTGCAAATTCCATGAAAACGCCTTGTGTCTTCACTTAGACGAAGGAGTGGTATAAAAAGAGGCAGTATCGTTGAAACCTGTATTAGTATTTAATTAATATCCTTGAAATCCATGAACATGGTGAGAAGCACGAGAGAGCTTAATTGTAACCAACTGCCTTTTTAAAGAAGTAAAAATAAGAGTGAATAAAATGGTTCATGAAGAATGTTGTCACCATTCTGTAGAATAATGTGCCTTAGGATAATGGTATGAAGTGTCTGTAATTGCACATCAAGCATTGAGAGAATGCCACAAATAAGCAGATTTATCAACCTTATCTCAACCCCTTTGTTCTACTTTAGTCATACTATCACTAGATCAACAGACTTTCAGATTTTGTGCAATTATTCATTGTTATCTATTTGCCCAAATCCTACTTTCATGACAATTTCTGGTGCATATTTTTATGCAAGAAAAATATTGATTGCAAAGATTACAGCAATGTTTTTAAAGCAGGAATTTGTCCTAAATCTCAAGGCTTTGCTACATTTCATGAACTGCTTAAGATCAATTGCTCAAGCTTTGCACTTTCCGTTTACACTGTTAGCATAATTGCTCAATTGAGATGCTGCCAGACTTCTATTATTTCATACATAATGCACCAGGAACCATTTCTGTCAGGCTTTTACAACTGGACTTTTTATAGAGAGAGAATTCAAGTAGAGAGCTCAGCATTATGAACCACACTTTTTAAGCAAATTTTAATCGATTTTAAAAAAGCTTTACACAGTTTTTACGTCATGCAAGATTCAGCAGGTGGCAATCATTTTATGCTGCATATTGGTTGCCAGCTCAAGAGGTGCAAAATGATCGCACAAGAATGCAGTGTGTCACTTCATGAACTGCTTAAGCTCAATTAAGCTAAACTTCTAACCAGAAATCTCTTCTCTGTTGTTTTGAATGTAAGATTTGTGGATATGCCAACTTTATATTTCATATAGTTTTTTTAAAGTATTTTTTTCATGCATATGTGGAACTATCAGTTTGCTTTCGTTACTCATATTGATTTGGATAATTGTTGTGATGGATTTCTGCATGTGTTGAATAGCTGAACAGAAATAAAAGTTTGAGAATGAAAGGTGAATTCTTTCAGGAAGACAACATATATTTTTTTCCAAAAGTAACACATTCTTCCAATTTCCTTAGCAGTATCAGGACAGTAACATGCAAGCAGTGGTGTATGAGTTGAACACCTACATGGAACAGCGGTTGGATACTGGTGGTGACAACAAGCTACTCTTATACGAGTTGTGTAACATCATAAAAACAGGTAGTGAACTAGATTTGTGAAATCCTGAATGTAGGGGCACTGTTGTAGGTTAGATTTGTCTTGAGTGTACAGGGCATACTGAAGTCTTCTTTTTGATAAGTAGATAGATTTAAAATTGTTGTTAAAACACCAATATAGTACTGTTTATTTGTTGCAAAAAACTGTTTTGTAAGGTTTTCAGTTTTACTTACACCTACTGGCATTCTTGAATAGATGAATGAAAACTACCAAAACAACAATGATTTCCCAAATAAATAGATGTTTATCTCTTTGCTTCTAGTAAAATGCTGCTGTATGTTTTTATTGACTTTGTGAGTAACAAAACTCTGATGAACTTACTGATAATAAACTAATGCTGGTGAAGGCTGGTGATAAAGAGTGCAGCACTGGTGGAGACGTTAGCAAGAAGCAGCTCTCATTGCACTGCCTCACCCTTTATTCACTAATGCTGCATCCATTCTGCCTTTCCCTTTTGCACTTGAGAATGGACTGAGCGTACTGTTCCATGCCCACAAGACCTGGAATGTTCACACAAACATGGCTTTTGAAGCTGTGTCTCTTTCAAGCAATTTAAAAGGAACTGGTAAACGTGAGAAAAAAGTAATAAGAGGAACCACATTATAATGCACTGTTTCAGGACCACAAACCCAAATGTTCTGTTATATAACGAGGCACAAAGCCAAATCAGCTTGCTGAGACTTCACTTCCTATGAGCTGAGCATGTGTGCAGTGACCAAGAAGCACGGTTGTTCCCATATCCTGGTTGGTTGCTGCTGATGTAATTCCTAAGCTCTGTACATGCTGCAGTACAGTCTCCCTTGACTTTACTCCTGCCTCTTCATTTTAATGTGTGTCCTCTGGTGTCTGCTTAGCTCACTTGGTAGCACTCTTGCCTCTAGATTGGAACTTTGTGGATTTAAGCCCCAAGTAAGGACTTTGAGCTCATAGTCTACCTTGTGAATACAATGCTGGGGGAACACTGAATTGTTCGAGGTGCTGTCGTTTGGGTGAGATGTTAAATGAAGGTCCCATCTGCCTATTTGAATCAATTTAAATCATTCCATAATGCTTATTCTACAAGTAAAAGGCATGCTTTTGGTATCCTGACCAATAACCTCCAGATAAAAATTGGTCATTCACTTTATGGCTGTTTGTGGGTCGTTGCTATATGCAAATTAGCTGCCGCATTTGCCTCCAATTGCACAGCCAATGCACTTTATCAGGGGAAACTACCCTTTTCAAATTGGAAGATAAGATCACAAGTTAGCATTTCATTGGAAAGACAGTACCTCTGACAATGCCCCCACTCCCCTCCCAGCTGCTGACGAGTCTTAAGATCTCAGACCCAATTTAGTGCTTGAACCCACAACTTGTTGGCCCACAATGACGTCCTCCTCAAAAAGAGGGAGTTGTATGAGAAATAGTACTGGGTAATATTTTGGGTATCGAGTGAAAACTTCAAGTTGGGCATTGTTGCTGAAGTAGAATTTCCAAGATTGTGGAAGAGATATTAAACAGGTTAGATAGGGGGGAACCAGTAGATGTTGTGTATTTGGATTTCCAGAAGGCATTCAACAAGGTGCCACATAAAAGGCTGTTGCATAAGATTGGAGCTCATGGAATTAAAGGTAATATATTAGCATGGATTGGAGAGTGGCTAACAGGAAGAAAACCAGAGTTCCAGAGTTCAAAACAAGAGAGTAGGGATAAACGGTTCCTTCTCAGATTGGCAGGATATAACTAGTGGAGTGCCACAAGAATCAATGCTTGGGTCTCAGTTATTTACAGTCTATATCAATGATTTATATGAGGAAATAGAACTTAACTTATCTAAATTCACAGACGATACGGAGCTAGGTGGGAGAGTAAGCTGTGAGGATGACACAAGAAGAATGCAAAGGGAAATAGATAGGCTAGGTGAGTGGGCAAGTGGAGTATAAAATGGGGAAGTGTGAAGTTATTCACCTAGGTAGTAAAAATAGAAAAGCGGATTATTTTTTAGAGGGAAAGAGAGGTAGTGTTAGTGTTCAGAGGGATTTGGGTGTCCTTGTACACCAGTCACAAAAAGTTAGTATGCAGGCAACTAGGAAGGCTAATGCCATGTTTGGAGTCCTGTAGCTCAGTGGTTAGAACACTCGCTTTGCAAGCGAGAGACCTGAGTTCAATTCCAGGCCGAGGGCGAAACCTTGGGCAAGTTTCCTTACTCCACACACCTAATAATAATCCCTCCAAAACCCAAAACAATAATAAATTGGTCATTTTCAATCTATGACTGTTTGTGGGACACTGCTGTGCGCAATTGCGCTGCCGCGTTTACCCACAAATTTACAGCCAATTCACTTTACAGTATATTCTGTGAAGCGCTTTGGGACGTCTAGAAGACGTGAAAAGGGCTATATCAAATGCAAGGATTATTATTATAGTATTATTATTATTATGTTGGCGTTCGTTGCAAAAGGGTTAGAGTACAAGAGTAGGGAAGTCTTGCTGCAGTTGTATAAAGCCTTGGTGAGACTGCACCTAGAATATTGTGTGCAGTTTTGGTCTGCTTATTTAAGAAAGGACATACTCGCCTTAGAAGGGTGCAGTGCAGATTCACTAGGTTGGTTCCTGGGATGAGGGGGTTGACCATCGAGGATAGGTTGAGTAAACTAGGCCTATATTCTCTAGAATATAGAAGAATTAGAGGTGATCTTATAGAGACTTATAAGATTCTTAAGGGTCTTGACAGGGTACGTGACATGAGACTGTTTCACCTGGTTGGAGAATCTAACACTTGGAGTCATAGTCTCAAGATTAAGGGCCAGCCTTTACGAACTGAATTGAGGAAACATTTCTTCACTCAGGGAGTAGTGAATTTATGGAATTCTCTACCCTAGAAGGCTGTGGATGCTCAGTCCTTGAACATATTCAAGACTGAGGTTGATAGATTTCTAAAGGATAGAGGGATTAAGGGATATGGGGATAGTGCGGGTAAATGGAATTAGGTTAGAAGATCAGCCATGATCTTATTAAATGGCGGGGCAGGCTCGAGGGGCAGAATGGCTTACTCCTGCTCCTACATCTTATGGTCTTAAACAGAAATTCTGTCTATCCTGGTGGTTCAGGCAGATATTGATCAATTCATTTAAAATGAGGTCCAGATAAATTAAATTTGGTCATGTATTTCATTGCTGTTTGTGGGATGTTGACGGTGTAGATCAGTTGCTGTATTTGCGTATATATAAAAATAGCCACTACATGTGTTTAAATATATTTTTACATTTAAAAGGATTATCATCATGTGCTTTGATATTAAAGGTGCTTTATCAAAAGCAAATATTAGTTATTTTGACGGAAAACAAACCTTTCTAGTAAAATATTGTTATTGTTAAAAAGGGGTTAGCAAACTAGCAATTAAACAAGGTGGTATTAATGTTTCACCCACAAAATATACAGTCAATTAACTTTACAATATATTCTGTGAAGCGCTTTGAGACGTCTCAAAGATGTGATAAGGCACTATGTGGATTGCAAGGATTATTATTATTATGTTGCTAGAGGCAATGTGCACCCTGAAGAGGTGCATTCATCCTTTCACCTCTTGACAGCAACCTAAACTCATTACAACTTCCTGATTTGTTTTTTGCGTACCTTAAGCCTTGTCAGTTAAAATATTTTATCTGTCCAATTTTAACTAGTAAAGCAGTTTTACTATCCTGGCCTTCCCTAATGTCTGATTCCTGGACCTAAATATAAACCTTGACTTGAATATATGTTGAGTATTTATTTGTACTTTCGTATAATTGAAAACATTTAATACAAGCTTTATACTTGGAAAAATATCAGTCTTGTTCTTTTTATCTGTAAACCAATTCAAAATGTCCCCGCTATAACTCTTGCTTCTGATTATTTTCACCATTAGCACATCAATAACAGTCGCTCTTTTTGTTACTATTTTGACAGCTACCAAAGCTGATGGATTTGCACTATATTTTCTGGGAGAATGCAACAATGTGAGTACAATATGATTGAACATCAAAGTTAATTCAAAAAAACGAAGCTTGAATTTACCATGACATTGTTGCTCATCAGTATTTTGAAAAAGTTGTATTTGAATGCTTATGGTCAGTGAATTGTTGAGATGTTCTATAGTTAAAAAATTGATTAGAGTGCATGTGGAAAAGTATAGCTTCCCCTTAAACGTTGAGACATTTGAGTAATTTGCCCCATTGCACGACAGTGAAATCCCCAAAAATGAGTGTATATGTATTGGTGACTACTGCGAGCAACCTTTTACACATAATGTATAAATCAGATTGGTTATTGGCATGGTACAATTAATCAACTAAATGACCTTTAGATGACATTGATGGCTTAATGTCCAGGACTTCAATGTGACTAATGCTTTTTCAGTTCAATATATCTTTCTTTTCCCCATTTTGTTTTAGGAATACTTTGATATTAGTTCATGTTTTTTTTTCTTTCTCCCTCCCCCTTTTATTTTTGGTCTTCGAATAATTCCTAACCAAGGGAGTGGGTGGACTTCTTGCTCTCAGGCCTTCAGAAATGCTGCTTTGAAGTTGCCCACTGGGAGTTATATACAAGTATCCCACAATGATGATGTTTTCGCTCATATGGCCTTTGTTCAATAACATTTGTCAAGTCACGGGTGTAAATTCCATCATTCTTTCAACACAATCTCGGTTGGATTTATAGTATCTAAAATCATTCCCTTTATGCTGTTAATTAAATGGGCGTGTCACCAAAGTCGGAAACTATTCGACTTTAGTTTTAATTCTGTGTTATTGGTCCTTTTTATAAAAAGTAATCAAATTTGAAAAGACGTCAGACTAATGGCCAATATATTAATTGTTATTAGTTTAGGCTGGAATGTTTGTATAGGTTTTATGATGCTTTAGTGCAATTCTTTCAGTACAATATTTTTACTAAAAAGGGTCCATGCACATACATTGATGACATTGATTCAATTCATGATTAAATTATGCTCTGATTTTAACTATTCACAGAAGCAATGATGCACAAGACCTCTAATTTGTTTTAGATTATGCTGTGTGGTAAATAATTTGATTTGGATTAATGTTCGTCTGTTCAGTTTGGTACTGGTGAGGAACTCCTTTTGTGATGGGTGCAGCCTGATCAGTGCCAATAGGTTCCTCTGTAATTTTACTGTAGTTTCTCAGTGCATTTGCCTGACCTTTTAGAGTTGATCACTTCTATAAATCAAACTGATGGTAAATAGCTGCTGCATTTGCCCCCATTTCATTTCATTTCTAATTAATCTTGTTCCTCATCTATATGCTCCCTCTTGGTTATGTCATTCACACACATGGGGTTAACTTCCACATGTTTGCGGATGACACTCAACTTACTTTTCCACCTCCAGCTGCGCCCCCCAGGCCCCTGATGTTCTGTCAGCTTGTCTGTCGGACATCAGGAGCTGGATTAGCGCAAATTTCCTGCAGTTAAACATCAACTAGACGGAAGCCATACACTTTGGCTCCCGTTGACGTCTTCTGTCCCACAGTTCTGACCTTCTCAGCCTACCCGACCTGTCCTTAAAACTCACTGAACCCATGCGCTACTTAGGAGTCAGGTTCGCTCCCCAGTTATCCTTCCTCCCCATATCCAGTCCCTGACCAGCACCGCTTTCTTCCACCTTTGATACATTGCCCGTCTCCGACAATACCTCACCCCAAAAGCTGCCAAAACCCTTGTCCAGGCCTTTGTCACCTCTCGGTTGGACTACTCTAATGCCCTCCTCACCGGTCTCCCCTCCTCCACTATTCACAAAATTCATCTCATTCAAAACTCTGTCACCCGCACCAAACTCTGCAACCCAATTACTCCAGTCCTTGCCAAACTCCACTGGCTCCCTGTCACAGAGCAGATTGACTTCAAGATCCTCACTCTAGTGTTTAAATCCCTCCATTCCTTGGCACCCCGCTCTCTCTCTAACCTCCTCTCCCCACAGCAGTACCCGCTGCCTCCACTCTACTGAGTCCGGCCTCCTCCACGGCCCCCAAATCCTCTGTTCCACCATCGTGGCCGTGCCTTCAGCCACTCTGCCCCAAAACTTTGGAACTCCCTCCCTCAGCCCCTTTGCCTCGCTCCCTCCTTCCCCATCTTCAGGTTGCGCCTGAAGACTTTCCTTTTCGACTGCGCCTACAGTTTACTTCCCCCTCCCCCTGGCTCGGCCTTGGGCTCCTCCATTGATAAGAGCTCTGAGATGCCGCCTGGTATGGAGGGTGCTATATAAATGCAAGTTGTTGTTCTAATTAATCCTTTACTTCTGTAAAAAAATCATAAGAGACTTTCTTTTGTTTGAAAGGCATTATATTAATGTAAACTGAATTTGCATTGATCTAAATTCCGGCACCATAGCTCCTATATCTGAGTCCAAATCATTCATGTACATGGTGAACAGTGGAAACCCTAATACAGATCCCTGTGGAACACTACTTCTTACTTCTTGGTCTATGGTTACCCTTATCCTGCACACAATTTTGAGTTTTTAGTACCTTCGCTAAGATCTTTATTAATGAGATTGTGGCTGAAAATCTACTGCACCAATGATTTGGCCCAATAAAAATGACCTTCATTTGTATCAGAAGGACTAAAAGACTGCTTATACTGATTATATACGTTCTGCTATCTACAAAGAACCAAATCTCATAATTATTTGAACAATTTCTCCAATTGTCTTCTTTTGATCCAATCTAGTTTTTAATCTGTGGGTGTATCATTCGTACCTCTCTTTAATCAACAGAACTTAAATTTCAACAATTCACTGGAAAACTTGATATCGTACCTTAGCAGTTGTCTTGCTTTTCCTGCTGCTCTAATTCCTCATGATTTTGCTGCTCCTTTCTTTCTGCTGAGCAGCTGGTGAAATCCAAAGGGCTTCTAACTCTTCTCCCCAGGTAGTGCTTCAGTCCCCAGACTGCCACTACACCAGCTGAGCCTTGCCAATGACTCACAAAACAGCAGAATGCTATTAGCCTGACTTGCACCATACACTCTCCTGACTTGCACTCCCCAGACCCATGACTTCAATTTGTGTGTCGTCATTTTCCTCTGTTCCCAAGAATTCATTCTCAGGGTCATGTCTCCCATCCCATATCATTCCTCTCCTCAGCTCCCAACCACCATTTTGATCTTTCCACTGGCAGAATACTTCACAAGAATTCCGATTACTGCTGCCACATTAATCTGCAGTAGATACCTCCCTCATCTATGTGCAGGGCTTGGTGATCTAATTCCTGAGCCAGACAGGTTCACAGTACTGGGCAAAGCTGATCACAGATCAGCCAGTTTAGCTAATCGACAAGACTTGTAAAGGCAGTCTAGTCGCTGCAGGCAGGATTATCCCAGTTGGTGCCTGTTATCCTCAGGACTACTGCCTCTCCCCTCAGGTAGCCGAAACCCTCATCCTCACATTTATCACATCTAGGCTCGACTATGCCAACTCCCTGCTTGTTGGCCTGCCTCGCCTTCTAGGACCTCCACGGCCTTGTTCCTTCCTACCTTTGTGACCTGCTACTCCCATATCAACCTGTCCGCTGCCTCTACTCAGCAGGCTCCGGCCCGCTCCACCATCCCACATCCCTTCACCTCGCTCCCTCCCTTGCCTACTTCAAGGCACATCTCAAGAACCTCCTCTTTAACCACGCCACCGGGCACCATTCTACCCCTATCCTCCCTGCCTTCCACTCCCATGATCCCAACTCCCCACCCCCGCTCATGTTCAAATCCCTGATTGTCCAACGCCTCGGGATGTCCTCCCAATGTGAAAGGCGCTATACAATTGTAATTTGTTGTTGTTGTTAAATCCCCTTTTAAGATGAAGCCCTAATGGGTTGGGTGTTCCTAGCTGGATAAACAACAGGAGGTTACAAGACATTGTTCTCAATGGTGAGCTTTGAAGTTATAGGTAGTTAAACTCCATCAGACTATTACTAATACTGAACGACAAGATCTGTACTGTACAAATAATAATAATAATCCTTGCATTTGATATAGGGCTTTTCACGTCTTCTAGACATCTCAAAGCGCTTCAAAGAATATACTGTAAAGTGTATTGACTGTATATTTGTGGGTGAAACGTGGCAGCTAATTGCGCACAGCAGTGTCACACAAACAGCTATGGATTGAAATACTGAATAATCATATCTGTACCGTAATAACACTGAACAACAGCAACAAGATTACATTTGTATAGCGCCTTTCACGTCAGGAGGACTTCCCAAGATACTGGACAGTGTACAGCATTTCAGACTCGAGCTGGGGTCGGGGGGGGAGAGGGGAGCGGAGGGGATGGGGGGTGGCCGATGGCATGGTTGAAGAGGAGGGTCTTGAGGCAGGACTTGAAGGGGGTTAAGGAGGAGGCGAGGTGGAGTGATTGGGGGATGGAATTCCAGAGGATGGGGGCAGAGTGGCTGAAGGCTCTCAACAACAACAAAATTCCATTTATAGAGCGCCTTTCATGTCGGGAGGACGTCCCAAGGCGCTGCACAGTTGGGTCAGGACCCGAGCAGGGGGGAAATGGTCAGGGTGAGGGGAGAGAAGGGAGGGAGTGAGGAGGGGGTAGAGAGTCGAGAGGGGAGCTGAAGGCACGGTCAAAGAGAAAGGTCTTGAGACCGGCCTTGAAGGAGGAAAGGGAGGAGGCAAGGCGAAGGCACTGGGGGATAGAGTTCCAGAGCCTAGGGGCTGAGAGGCTGAAGGCCCGGCCACCGATGGTAGGGTGGTTGGGGTGGGGGATGTGGAGCAGACCGGAGCCAGAGGAACGGAGGGTACGGGCAGGTAGATCTCCCACCAATGGTGGGGCAGGTAGGTCGGGGGACATGGAGCAGGCCAGAGCCGGCTGAGTGGAGGGAGCGGGCGGTTGGTAGGGGGTTAGGAGGTCGCAGAGGTAGGGTGGGAACAACCACAAGACCTGCACTGTTTCTCCAGAGCATCATGTACTTCAAATATCTTTATAAAGTTTTGCATATTAAATCCCATCATCAGAGACATAATAATGTTTGGATGCCTGTAAATGTATTTTATCTGTAGCTCTAGGAAAAGAAATATCACATTATGAATTGATAGGGTATATTGTGACGGATGATCAAGGTCTGTGAAAAGTGCATGACTGTCTTAAGTGCTGTATCTTGCCCTCAACATGGAATCAGACAGAGGGCATGAAAGATATTGTAGCTGTGTATTGTTGGTTAATTTCTCCATGATTCTCTAGATAAAGTTCCCTAGATAATAGCTAAGAATGCTGAAGAATTATATTTGGCAAAATTGCAGCACACACCCTTGTTCCATTAACATTCTTTGTTTTGTTCAGCAATGCTTTTTGTGGACATTGTATCAGAGTTTTCATTCCATGAACACAATTGGAAATTATGACAGGACAAGATGGTAACAGACTGTATATGTCTAAAACGGCCACTGTGAAAGCAACTGCAATTCAAATTATTAAGCCATGCCTGATGCATATAATACGTCTGATGCACAGATCTGTATGCTGCACAGAACCTCTACACATCAAATTAAATGAACATTGGTTCTCATTTGTTCAAAGACAGACTGAAAGCATGTAGGTACTCCCAAGAATGGATCAACCGAAAAGAGCTATGATCCGAAGTCATGTTGCGTGTAGAGTTCAAAATACACTGCTGGAAAATAATAATAATCCTTGCATTTGGTGCTATTCACGTCATGTGGACGTCTAAATGGCTCTTGTTGCTGCTTTTATTACACATTCCCACCTTATATATATCCATCATATAAACATGATTAAAGCAATATGCTTTTTATAATTGTTGCAGTGATATCAGAATGTACTGTACCTTTGTGTAATTTATATAATTTTTGAAACCTTTAATAAAATAAATTCCATTGAGTTGGCACTGTTCCACTTCTGTATTAATATGAAATATTAACGTTTTTATTAAAGATCAGCTCTATTTAGTCTTTATCGAAAAGTGCATTTAAAGGAACTATTCTTGTACAAAATGTGTATGTTGATACTTTATATAGCCCAATTATTGGGGCATTGAACTTAGATAAGTCATCACAAGCTTGACTTCTTTCAGTCCATTTTTTTCTTTTTTGGTTGTTAACCCTAAGCTTTGAAAAGTAATAAATATGAATTATCTGGACCAACAGTTTTGTGCTTCTTGTTTTAGTTAACAAAATTACACCTTTGGATTTTGCTAAGTACATGTTAGATATTATGCAGTTACTTACATTATTTCCTATTACTCTTAAGTTATTTATACCATGTGTTCACAATTCCATTGCAGTAAATGTGAAGGTTCATCCAACTACTTGACCAGTAGCACTTACATTTCTAAGGTTTGAGCTGCTCATCATCTCATTACTCAAAGCATTGAGTTACAGCTTCAGTTCATAACAGCAGGCTGCCAACATATTGAAATTCCCTTGCACTAATTGGAAATGCCTTCTCCCCATTCAATTCTATGTGAAGCCTGTGATACCACTCTGTGGAACAATTTACAATGGGTTGAAATTACATACCAAACATTAGTGATTTAAATCAAGATGTCTGCTGTATTCGGTGGCAAACTATGCCATTGTTCAGTGCTCCAGGAGGCAGAAGGAAGGGTGTTGTGTAAATTCAAGTTGTTGTAATTTGAGAGCTGAGGAACAAAATGTTTTATACCTCTGTTGAAAATTCCTGCGATCTGTTAGTGCCTGATTTTGGGATATAGTACCCTTCACTAGCCTGAAATATTCACATGTTTGAGGAAGTGTTCAGTAAGTAGGAAATTGCATATTTTCTTTTGCAACCTCAAGACCGTAAAACCACTTTTGAATAGTGTAGACCATGTGCTGTTTTGGTGGTGCACAACACAAAAGTATTTACTGGTGTTTGGCCTAAAATTGACCATAACAACATTAAATCTCGTCTAGTGTATTAGTGGGATCAAAAGCACTATATTACGTAGTTATTCCTGCTGAAGAATAAAAGTATGATGATTCTAATAAGCAAGGTTTGATTTGTTTTGTCACCAGTCGCTGTGTTTGTTTACACCAATGGGACTCAGAGCCGAGCACCAACGTCTTGTTCCTGCTGGACCAGTTGGATACGGCACTACAATAGCATCGTACGTAGCTAAGTTCAGGAAAACGTTGTTAGTAGAAGACATATTTGGGGTAAGAATGTAAAATAACAAGTCAATTTTATTTTCTGTGTAAAACTAATATGGAGATGTTTGCAAACTTTACATTTGCCATTATGCTTCTTTCCATTGTGTTCAAATGCCTTGAAATGTGCATTTGAATTGTTTTTAATTTGGTTAAAGGTTTGAATATGTAAAAGCTCTTAGAAAAGGCTCACCATTTGGTCAGATGGTTTGTGGTACCATGGAAGATACAACCTTTTTCTCATGCTTTCTTTTTATTGCATCGTAACTTTTTAGTCCTCGGGATCTGTTATTTCCATTGTCACTGTATGTTGGGTTTCTTTGATAGGTCAGTGCACCACCATTTGATTAGCAAGGTTGCTGTTTGATGTCTAGTCTGTACTAGATTAGGTGATTATAGATTACATACTTTATCTGTTTCTGTTAGGTTACTAAGTAATCCTTAGGAAATCCATTTTAAAAAAAACTTTTGTTACCGAACATGTAAAATCTTTTGTTACCTGAACATGTAAAGTGTAAGGTTAACACGAGGCTGGGGATGTGTTAAAAGTAGTGTTCGAGTACTGCTAGGAGTTTTACAAGTAGAGTTAAAACATGGGTACAAGTCATGAATATGGTGTACACAGGGGCGACTCCCAACTGCTTTAAAGAAAGTGTCCCAAAAAACGTGTGCACAACCTATATATGGTGAAGGAATGTACCATAAACAATGGAATGGTTTTGTATCGGGAGAAAGGGAAAAATTGTAACGTGTTTGTTTTGGATTTCTGTTGTACCAAATATATTTATCAATAAATATATATTTTCAACAAAAGAACAAGCATGTTAGATATTGAGTAAACAATTATTCAATTGCATGTATAGTTAACACACTGGTATGTTATAATTTCAGGGTAACTCATGATTAGGAGTGCTTTGCATGTACTTATAATGCATGTGTGAGATTCATTGTGCTGTAGAATAATAATCATTGCATTTGATAAAGCACCCAAAATGTCAAAACATCTCAAAATGCTTCACAGGTAAATGCCATCAACTGCAAGCAAGTGTATTTGCGCCATGCACGCCTATCAATTTTAGACAAATTAAGAAACCAATAGTTATTTATCTGGAGGTTTGGTGTCTAGGACACTGGAAGAATCTCCATGGGATCTTGCGATCTTCAATGTACAGTAGAACAGACAGATGTACCTAGATGTAAAGTCTCATCCAAAGGTCGAGACCTCAAACAATGCAGTACCTTCCCAATGCTAAGTGAAGTGCCAGTCTGGCCTATGAGCTCAAGTTTCGACTTGACCCCCCCCCCCCCCCCCCCCGCCAAGCTTTAGACAGAAGCAAGCTGACATCTTGTAGATAACTGGCAGCACATTGAATGGTTCATTACTGATACAAAAAAAAGTAACAATCTGATGAATACTGCCTATATACATCTGTGGTACATGAGACTTTTGATCTTATTGGTGTTTGTTTTGTGTAAAAATCAATTAAATATTCTCTTGTTCCACTTTCCTTCTTCCAGGATGAACGGTTTCCCAAAGGAATAGGGCTGGACTCAGGAACTAGGATCCAATCTGTCCTTTGTTTACCAATAGTGACTGCACTCGGTGATTTGATAGGTATCTTGGAGCTGCATCGACAATGGGGCAAGGATCCTTTTAGCATTAACCATCAGAAGGTGGGTCCAAGTTTACCAGGAGGTCTCATTAACTCATCAAGGTTCCAAACTGATGGTGAACATGCGGCGTTTAGCCAATGTGCCTCTTATTGATCATAAAATATGTATGCAGACAATCGCTAGGTATCTGATGATACCTTGAATAGTGATAATTATTTTCCTGGAACTGCTAAACATAAAGCAACCTTGCAACATTTGCGTGAAAAAAAAAATTAAATTATTGTGAGCTGATTAATGCAATTCTAGGTTGTCCTCTTGTACTCCCATTATATTTCAACCTTTTTCTTTCTCTGTTGCAGATTGCAACTGCGAATTTAGCATGGGCATCGGTTGCAATGCATCAAGTCCAGGTAGAACTTACTTAGGAAGTATTTAAAACTTGCAGGGGTGCTCAAAAGGTTGTGGCTCAGTGAGCAACTTGCTTTCTTCAATCCTATGGAGGCAAGTAGTTTGAACGTGTGATGTAGGATACATGTCCGAAAATAACCTAGGCAAGTTGTATAGTACTTAGCTCATAACTCCAGAGTGAGTTGGTTACAAAACAAAATGGTTTATTTTCTGGAGGTCTCTAGTACCTAAGATATTTCCTGTATGTTTTTAAGAAATAAAATCAAGGCTGTTTATATAAAAACAAGTAATTTTTCCATTATTTTATAATTTTTAGGGAAATATATTAGTGTGTGGAATGACTCATACAGCAACGTGTCAGTATCAAAAAGGATATGAAACGAATGAGGAAAATAATTCAAATTCTCCTCCCTGAAAATTAATACTTAGACAGCACACATCCTGTTTATGGAATAATGAACCAATTGTGTCCTTACCAAGCTCCAAACCAGCCGTTAATATCGTGACTAATGAGTAATAGCACATTCAGGTTTATTTCAATAAAAAAATGAAAACTGTTGTTTTTAAAAAGTGTGAAATTAGTGTTTCTTACCTGAAGGCAGATCACAAAACATACCTCTTTGACCGTGCATTTATTCACCTTTCCCCTCCTCACCCGCTCAGCTCCCACCTCTATCTCAGGCACCCATCCAGCAATGATAAGTGCTTTGACACGTCCTCTTGACGTGAAATGCACTACGTAAATGGAAAATGTATCCCATTGTATGGTATTACCCAATTTGCAACAACAACCGCTTTTGTGCCAAACAATACAATTCTGGATTTTTGTTTGTCAGCATTCCATGCCACCTGATCCGGACTTTTTTTATAAACAAAAATGGACTACAAGTTGATGGAATAGTACAAATAATTTTTTTTGTAACGCTTCAGTAAGCACTAATTCCCTTCTGTCATTTCATTAGACAATTTGGAAAACGAGGGTCTTTTTGTTTCCGTATCTTCATTCT
Organism: Callorhinchus milii; assembly: GCF_018977255.1. Classification (NCBI taxonomy): domain Eukaryota; kingdom Metazoa; phylum Chordata; class Chondrichthyes; order Chimaeriformes; family Callorhinchidae; genus Callorhinchus; species Callorhinchus milii. Next base: position 72,593,132 of record NW_024704744.1, on the reverse strand, counting down.
ATAACATCTGCTTTTGCAGGTATGCAGAGGTCTTGCCAAACAAACCGAGCTCAATGACTTTCTGCTGGATGTATCCAAGTAAGTGCTCCACACTTTCACATCCTCCTGCATCAGGAGTCCAGTAAATTGATTGAGGAGATGATATTCAACCAAGTTACAACACACTGATTGATGAAATTTGCGCAGTTAGTGTACTACCTTCAAATTACAGTCACTACACTTTAAAGTGTATCCTGTGAAGCACTTTAAGACATCCTCCTGGCATGAAAGGCACTATACCAAATGCAATGATGAACCCAGTATGGGAACCCAGTATGGTTTCTTCCGACTCTTTCTGCACTGATGAATTAGCCACAAACTTTGCCAACCTTTGTACCAGAAAAAAAAACTTTCAAATAAATGCCATGAATTGTGATTGTAATTTCTGAGTAAGAGCAATTCTTGTTTCATGCTGAGTTGATGTTTCTCATTTCTATTTAACACAATAAGTAATCCATGTCTGCAGTATTTCACCCAATAGGTGGTATGTAAGGCAACAGTACGAAATCTTGGGCAAGTTTCCTTACTCCACATGCCTAATAATAATCCCTCAAGAAAAAAAAAGCAAGAAAATAATTAGTCAATTCAATCCACGAGCTGTTTGTGGGACACTGCTCTGTGCAATTGGCTGCTGTGTTTCGCCCACAAATATACAGTCAACTCACTTTACATACTCTGTGAACTGCTTTGAGACATCTAGAAGATGTGAAAAAGTGCTATATCAAATGCAAGGATTATTATTGTTACTTGTTTTATGGAAATGAAGCATTTTCCTTTAGCAAGAATAAAAATCAACACTGACAGCATGGATAAGAATCGGAATGTTGCGGCTGATTAGGTTTCAACTTGTTCTCCTTTCTTACAGAACCTACTTTGATAATATAGTGGCAATAGATTCCTTACTTGAACATATAATGGTAAGTTTCTGACTGTGGAGACTCTTATTTTTAATTTCAATTAAGTCAGAGTTGTTTTCTGGAATGATGACCGCAACACACCCAGGATTCAGTAATTACTAAACCTTTGTCAATTTTGCAATGTAGTCCCACCATATATGCCAGCTTTGCGATGGTGGCAACAATTGTTGAAACATCAATGATAATGTCTGAAATGTTATCTTAAAATAAACTCAATTAGTACTTATTTCAGCTTTTTCTATCACAAAATAGGAAAATCCTTGCTAGAAAAGGTTTGTTTTTAAAAAAAACAGGAACTTCTTTTATCGCCAACTTTAATGCTGTGGTTCTGTTTTGAAATTGCTACTTCTCAGTCTTTCCCAGCAAACAAACACTGAATATTTTCCATTCTATCACCTTTGTTTTCATCTCCCAATTGATCATCTGTATAAATTTGTTTTCCCCAAGATATATGCAAAAAACCTGGTGGATGCTGATCGCTGTGCACTCTTTCAAGTTGACCACAAGAACAAAGAGCTATACTCAGACTTGTTTGACATTGGTGAGGAGAACGAAGGAAAACCGGTCTTTAGGAAAACCAAAGAGATCAGGTATTGAGTGCCTATTTTAGCATCATAATATCACTTGCACATGAGGAGGAGTTATTCTACTGCCTTCTCCAAATGACAACAACTCCCCAGCTATTCTGCTCCATTTACTAAGTTTAGTGAATAAGTTTTGTCCATGTATAAATAACTGTAATGAAATGTCATTATTATAACAATTGTTATTAGTTATTTATACAGTACATGGACAATAACAGATTTGCTATATTTAGAGAAATCAGCAGATTAGCAACTTAAGTATCAAGGGAATGCAAAATTCCTCCAAAATTGTGGAGAATTAAGTAAGAGTTCAATGTTGAAAAATAAACATTCATACTTCCATTGCAGGTTAATTATTTTTCTCAAGCTATGAGTCGTATAGGTCTGTTGTTTCTATTACTGTTCTATTGTAATGAAATATGGAAACAAAAACCATAGGTCAGAACTTTATTCTGTGTCTTTCTTATCAGTTAAGTTTAAGACTGCAAGTCAAGTATAGGCTAAACATTTGCTAATTTGGGTTAATAATAACAATAATAATCCTTAAGATTATTATTATGATGGTGAACAAAATATGTGGAAGTGCCTTCACTAAAACAGACAAGAACAACTTTAAAATGTTTGAGGTGTTCTGTGGTTTGGCCTTACACTGTGTAAATGTAAGTGGTAGGTTATGAAAATAATGACATTTTAAGTATGGTTTGGGGCACTGAACTAAAATGCTTCAACGGACCAATGTAACAGATTCTCTTCTGTTGACCAGGTTTTCTATTGAGAAAGGAATTGCTGGGCAGGTAGCACGAACAGGAGAAGTTCTTAACATTCCTGATGCCTATGCAGACCCTCGATTCAACAGGTAATACACACGTAAAATATAATAAAATACAGTAAAATGCTTTGCAGTAACTCAGATGTTAGCTGTACTTAAATATTGCATTCAGACAGATTCTCCCAACCGCACCAAACTGGAGATGCAAACCAAGGCTTTGCTGGCAGATTGCTCGCTGTGCTGGATTAGAGCAGTGTTGCCAAGATCAATTCAGGCCCAAACCCTTAAGAAAGATTTTAAGTTTGCAGCCCTTCGAGCAGTAATTAGCAGTTTTGCTTTTTAAAATATAAAAATTGTCAAAAAGCAAAGTTGGTGTATTAAGTTCTCAAATGTCTGACTTATTTACTCTTCTTTATGTTTGTCATTTATCTGTAATAGATAAATGGCCATCACACCAGTCCTTGCCAGGCTCCACTGGCTTCCAATTACCAAACGGATCGATTTCAAGATCTTCTCACTCGTTTTCAAATCCCTTCATTCTCTCGCACCTCCCTACCTATTCGATCTGCTTACCCCCGACTCCACCACCTGCTGCCTCTGCTCGGCCGGCTCCAGCCTCCTGTTTGACCCTTGTCCCCTCCACTCCACCATCAGAAGCCATATCTTCAGACAATACGCCCTGAAACTCTGTAACACACACTCTCAATCTTGCTCCTTTCTCCTCACTTTCAAATCCCGTCTAAAGACCTTCCATTTTGATCATGCATACGGTCACCTCCTTCTCCCCCACCCGGCTTGGTGTCAGACTCTGCCACTGTTAAGCACTCCGGGACGCTACATAAATGCAAGTTGTTGTTGTATTAGTATATACATACATGCTTTTTTTTCTTCTAGAGAAGTGGACCTGTATACCGGGTACACAACACGAAACATTCTATGTATGCCCATTGTCAGCCGAGGGGCAGTCATCGGGGTTGTACAGATGGTGAACAAAATAAGTGGAAGTGCCTTCACTAAAACAGATGAGAACAACTTTAAAATGTTTGCAGTGTTCTGTGCTTTGGCCTTACACTGTGCAAATGTAAGTAGCATAAAGTGTAGTAATGCCTGCAACATTTTCCAAAAAAGTAGATGTAAAATAGATGTGTACATAATTCCCTCTCCCTGTTCTCATTTGTGTATCAGATGTACCACAGAATCCGACATTCGGAGTGTATTTACCGTGTCACACTGGAGAAACTGGCCTATCACAGTGTTTGCACAGCTGAGGAATGGCAGAACCTCATGAGATGTACACTTCCTCAACCCCTTTGTAAAGAAATTGAATTGTGAGTTGTCTTTAATCCACCATCTAAGTAGATGATGGATTCAGGAATGTTCACATTTTTAGGAAGTGCTGAGTGGGAAGGTCTTGCATCTTTTAAACAATGTCGAAAATGATTGCAGTCAATTGACTGACTGAATGGGACACAGGAGTTGCTGTATTTTTGGGCCTGAGATAAGGTACCTTGTGTAGAGTGAAGTTGGCCAGCATTGAATGATGTAGGTGTGGAAATAGATAGATGGTTTATTTGGTTACCTTTAGTGGTCAGGGAGTATTTGAGGATTTTTCTGTAAGGAGATGCAATAATTTTGTAATAGGTCAAAGTGTATGGGTGAGCACTGCATTGTTGGAAGTTGAGATATTAATAAAGTGTCTTTTGGCCCGTTTACAAGGACATTAAAGAAACCACCACAGGATTCAGAAAAAGAGAATGGAGTTTCTCCTTATGTCCTGGTCAATAAACTTAAATTGATCATTCATTATGACTATTTGTGAGAATCTTGTTGTGCATAGATTAGCTACAAATTCATAGTCAGTGCATTTGAGTAAGCAGTCAGGTGCAACCTTGTGTGATGGACTCTATGTAAATGAAAGTTGTTTATTGGAAAATACCTGTACAGTGCTTTCAGACGTTTCTGTGCTATGTCAAATGCAAGGATTTTAAGGTTATTAAGAAGAAGGCTAGATGGCCAAACACCCTGCTTTTGTATCTTATCACAACAGAGATTTCCATGAAGAAGACCCTTCAGCCTATTTAAACTTATCCTAAAAGAATATCTTTTCATTTGCAGCACCAAGCTGTTTGTTAAATGAGTCCTCATCTCTACCAGTCAAATGCACAATTCACAAGTTGGTAAACCAATGCCACACAACCACACAGATGTCACCATTAAGAACGATGGTTGGGAGGGTGGTAACATGACATTCACATCTAGCTTCATTTGTTGCAGTAGCTTCTTGTATCTATAGTGCCTTTTTTATAGGTTAACAATTTGAAGAGTTTTACACGGACCATGTGGCACTCAAAGCAAGATGAAAAGTGAGGGCTGTAGGAGAGAGGTGAACCTAAACCATAGTTGGAGGGGTATGTTTCTAGAATAGTTTTGGGAACTGAGAGAAGGTGCAATATAGATTTTGGAGGGAGTTCAGAGAATATGGGAATAGTGACTAAAGGTTTAATAAATATTGAATATCAAGTAAATGAACTTCATCACTGTTCCAAATAGTTGCTTAATATAAGGTCAATGTCTGTGATATGGTTTCGGAAAAAGAATGTTTGTCTACTCACTTTCTATTTCAATTCTCATTTTATCCTAGATACCACTTTGATATCAGCCCTTATGAGGACCTCTGGCCAGCTATATTTGTCTATATGGTCCACAACTCCTGTGGAAAAAGCAGGTACAGCCCAAAAAAACCTTGTTCTTTCTGTAGCAAAATTTGACTTATTACAAGGGCTGAGGATCAATCATTGTTTATTACTTGTCAAATATCTCTAAGGTATAATGTGTGCTGAAGTAGTACTGCTGTTGGAAATTGCAGCAAGTCTCATTGCAGACCAAGTTACATAACCAAGTCCTGGCTACCTCCTGTTAAGCTATAGTTGTTGGTGAAGCTTTGTATCAATGAACCTTCAGAACTTCCTCTGAGATAGACTCCTCAAATATAAGGGAAAACAAGCACCTGGCAAATTCATCACCTTGTTCATTAAAACAAAATATATTTCGCAATTTTAATAAGTTACAAAGGTGATAACATTGACCACACTTTCGGCTATCCTTCCCCACCCCCTCGGCCTTCATCTCCAGTACCTTGGGAAATCTTCTCGACGTGAAAGGTGCTATACAAATGGAACATCGTTCCATTATCTGGGGCAAATGGCTTTTCTAGTCTGTTTAACTGGCTGTCTTTTTCCTCTGTGTCTTCCACCTTTTTAGTTTTGAACTGGAGAAGCTGTGTCGCTTCACAATGTCGGTGAGGAAAAATTACCGCCGTGTACCCTACCACAACTGGAAGCACGCAGTCACTGTGGCACATTGTATGTATGCCATCCTGCAAAAAATCCAGGGACCATTCACAGAGTTGGAGGTAAGGGAATAGGCTTTTCTCATCATTCTGAACCACAGACTTGGAAATGCAACCACTGAGAGAGTATGCTTTAAAGTATTTGTAAATTTATTTTAAAAGCCAATTGACACTCAAGATGAAAATAAATAATGGAGTGGTATCTACTAAATACCTGACACAATATAGCACTAGTGCTCCACACTTTCCCAACACGATTATTAACAGTGATCCATATGACCAATATCACTAATTTCTGTTCAAATCTTTATTGCCCTTATTGCACATTTGATAATAACCCATTAAATAGGAAACCATTAAAAGAGAGGGATCATAATAATATAATAATAATCCTTGCATTTGATATAGCGCTGTTCATGTCTTCTAGTGAATTGACTGTATATTTGTGGGCGAACGCGGCAGCCAATTGCACACAGCAATGTCCCACAAACAGTCGTAGATTGAAAATGACCAATTTATTATACAGCATAGAAGGAAGCCCATCATGTCTGTGCCGGCTCTTTGAAAAGAGCTATCCAAATCAATCCCACTCCCCGGCTCTCTCTCCATGGCCCTGCAAACTTGTCCTCCCCAAATAATTATCTACTTCTCTCTTAAAAGTTGTTATCGAATCGGCTTCCACCACTGTTTCAGGCAACGCATTCCAGATCCGAACAAGTCACTGTGTGAAAAAAATTCTCCTCACCTCCCACCTGTTTGTTTTAACATCTATTTTAAATTGGTGTCCTCTGGTTACCGACTCACCCACCAGTGGAAATAGTTTTCCTTGTTCACCCTATCGAATCCCCTCATAATTTTGAAAACTTCTATTCAGTCTCCTCTTAACCTTCTCTGCTCCAAGGAGAACAATCATAGCTTCTCTAGCCTCTCCTGATAACTGAAGTCCCTCATTCCTGGTACCAATCTGGTAAATCTCCTTTGCACTCTTTGTGCCTTGACATCCTTCCTCAAGTGTGTTGCCCAGAACTGAACACAGTTGAGGCCTAACCAGTGTTTTATAAAGGTTCATCATAACTTCCCGACTTTTGTATTCTGTGCCCCTATTTATAAAGCCTCATATCCCGTATGCTTTTTTTAACAGCTTTATCTACCTGTCCTGCCACCTTCAAAGATTTACTTATATGAAGATAATCCCAAGTATTACAATTCCAAGTGATTTCTATCAGCATGGCTCACAAGTGGAATTTATTCCCAACGTTTTACCACTGACTGTTTCTTAAAGTAACTGAAGAACAGAATTTAATTTTAAGACTGGTTCAGCTTTATTTTGGATTGAATTATTGCAAAAAGCGAGGTACTTCATTGATCTCTAGAACTATCCAGTTCTTTGAAATCATGAAGCATAGATAATGCTGACAATTTAATTTGGGTTTACTGCAGGAGTACAGGATTAATAACTCAAGTGAGACTAGAGATTAGAAGAATATTTTGTTCATTCCCCAGAGCTGCAGATCTGTGCAACAGATGGTAAAGTGGTTAATGCTGTATTAATGAACACTTTTATCACAAGATGGAAAAAATATCTGATGGGAAAGGTATTGAAGGTTAAAAGGGCAATTGCTGAAGGATATTTTAATACAATAAATGCTTTATGAGAAAGAATAGCTTCCGTGTGCCCTGTGTGAAGAAATATAAATTGTAGAAAGTAACAATCAGTATCAGAGTGATGTAGCTGGTCAGGTTGAATAGGTATTGTGGTGTTCTGTTCAATTACTTTTGTGTTTTGGGGGGAAATATCACAAACCTTCTTTAGGGAACTTTTAAAAAATAAAATGGAGGCCACCACAGGATAAATTGTACATAGCATCTGGTAGATAGGTGAATATTTATTGTATATGTGGGTAGAACTTTTGGGGGCCCAACATTAAAAGAGTTAAAAACAACCAGCAGGCTGACCTGTTGCTGTTCCCAGTGACTTCTGTTTTTATTTCAGATTTCAGCATCTGCAGTATTTTGCTTTTTTTNATTGAAAGAGTTAATGTCACTTTGGACGAAAGTTAGCTTCATGGCAGGCATTTGCCAAAATTCTTCAACAACAACAACAAAATTACATTTGTAGAGCGCCTTTCACGTCGGAAGGACGTCCCAAAGCGCTGAACAGTCAGGTATCGGGGCCCGAGCATTGCGGAGGATTGGTATAGGGGTGAGGGAAGGCAGAGAGGTGAGAGGCCGACCAAAGGCATGGTCGAAGAGAAGGATCTTGAGACCAGCCTTGAAGGAGGTAAGGGAGGAAGCGAGTCGAAGGGACAGTGGGATGTAGTTCCAGAGTGTGGAGGCAGAGAGGCTGAAAGGTTCACACGAGAACCTGGATTAGGCTGTAAGCCTAGTACGTGGCATTGGAACTCTAGAACATTCAAATGGATGGCGCATTACAAGCTGTTGTGTGTAAAGGTTATCCCACCATGCTGAAGGAGTACAGGATTAACAACTTCAAGTGCGACTAGAGATTAGAAGAATGTTTTGCCTTTTCCCAGAGATCTGTTGAAGACCTGTGCAACAGACTCCCTGGTAAAGTAGTTAATGCTGTATCAATCAACACTTACCACAAGCTGAAAAAATATCCGATGGGAAAGGTACAGCTTGAATAGCTGATGAGGAAACTCAGAGATTTCAAACAACAGCTGTTGGAAGACGTTATGCGGAGTCTATGTTCTTGAAAAAGCGTTGAACAAAAATCAGATGCTTGGCTGACAAGACACATTGCTGGAGAAAGTGCTGTTGTTTTGAGTAATCCAAGCTGACATAGGAGTTGTTAGGGGGCTGGTGGGGGAATTAAGCCATTTCAAACACTATGGATCAGGTAGTCTGGTTGAAAGGTATTTGGAGAGCAACATAACTTAATGATGACAGTTAATGAGTTAATATAATTAACTGTCGTCACTAACAGTTAATGATGTTAAGTCATTATTGATGTTAATGAGGTAACATCATTAACTCCATTAATGTTATGACTGAATTTATGGTTCATATATGCTGGAAAATAATAAATAAAGTGCATCTTGAATGACTACCAAGTAATACCGTCATTATCAAGAATTACAATTAAAAGCAGATGCAAACAAAGCAATTACATTCTGTAACTTTTGTTCTTGTTTAAATTTCCAGCTCCATGGCTTTGGCATTCTAAACATTATAGGCTGTGCATTTGTCCAGTCTGTTTCACTTGATTTTAGGATTAATAACCAATAACTTAGAAGCTCTTTGCTTCAGTTTCCTCCTAACCTGCTGATTTAGAAATACAACCATTAGTGCAAGTGGGTCACCGAGTTAGAAATACAACAAGAACTGTGAGAATTTTACTGTTAAATTGATCACAGTGTCTAGGTATTAGTTATCTTGTCAACAACTCTCTGTAGCTCCTTGTCAGCTCTGTGGTTTAGCATCTGCCCATGTGCTTTGACAAGTGGAAATCCCATTCTGGGAGCACACTGTGCTCAACGTGACCTAAACGTAACCTCACATAGACCATTACGCAACAGAGAAGAAACCTCAAATGTTGCATCAATACTCAGCCTAGCTCACCCTCTCACCTCTGAGTCAGAAGGCTGTGGGTTCAACTAATATTCCAATGCAATGCTGGGGGGATGTTGCATTGTCGGAGGTGCCGTCCTTCAGATGAGACGTTAAACCGAAGTCCCATCTGCCTGCTCAAGTGGATGTTAAAGATCCTGCTATTCAAAAAGAGAAGGGAGATTCTTTCCCCTGGTGTCTTGGCCAACAATCCCCCAAATAAAATTGGTCACTCATTCCGTGGCTGTTTGTTGGACATTGCTGTATGAAATTGGCTGCCGCATTTTGCCCACAAAATACACAGTCAATCTACTTTACAGTCTATCCTGTGATATACTTTGGGACGTCTCAACAATGTGATAAGGCGCTATATCAAACACAAGAATTATTATTATTAATACTCATTTTGCTCGAATGTCCTGAGCAATCTCAGTATTGGGTAAAATGATTGACTCCTGATCAAGGGGGGGGCCTGAATTCCAGCAACACCTGGCATTTGTATTTCTCTGCCCTTATGTTGGTTTTGCCCACAGACCATTACATTGAAGTACTATGTGAAAGAGCTTTGAATTTCAGGGAGGTGAAAAACTGGCTAAAGATTGCCGCCTGCTGGCCACTCATTGGAAAATGTTAGTACTGATATAACCTCAGAAATGTTCTGTCCTCCTAACTGAAGCAATAAACATCTCAATGGATGTGACGAGTGCAGGGCCTTAAATTTGAACTAAACTGCCCTTATTTGTGATTTATTTTAAACAAAAAGATGCAATATGAGAAGCTGAGAATATGACAGGTTATATGTCATTACTCAGGTGTGTAAACACTGGAGACTATTATTTCAGTCTTGGAAAAGTAAAACCAATATTTTTGCACTTGAGATGATTTATGCAAGTAGAGTAATGATAATAATCTTTGCATTTGATATAGTGCCTTATCACATCTTCGAGATGTCTCAAAGCGCTTCACAGAATATACTGTAAAGTGAATTGACTGTATATTTTGTGGTCTAAAATCAGTTCATTGTTATGCATATGCTTTGTGCAAAGTGTGAAGTCCATATCATTTGTCTAATGGGAATCAAATTAACTTAAATACAAACCTCATCAATTGGAAGTGAGGAGCTTCAGCAGTAGCTGCTTCCCTCTCTGTATATGAATCAAGGAAGATACCGGTACATGAGCCGGTGTTCATAAACCCAGACTTCAAGTAAATCCTTCCAGCAGCTGTCATCGCAAAAGCTTCCTCATCAACTATTTGATGAACATCTGCGTTCAGCGTGGTGGGCTAATGTAGTAACTGCTTGTGATCCTCCCATATGAGGATCTTGCCTCTAGGTCAGAAGATGGTGAATTTAAAAGAAATTAGGGTAATACCTGGGATGAGGAGGCTTTTACATTTTGATGTTTTTGTATTGTGTTTGGAAAATAAAACTGCAGTAAACTAAAAGGAATAAGCACAACTATGTCTTACAAAAATAGCTTTAGTATTACATTGTCTTTACTGCAGCTGTATCAAATCATCACAGTTCAACACTTTGATTATTTCCGTCTCTTTGTTTAATTTTTATTTATTTTAAACTATGAATGTGCAGGATATAATCCAGAGAGTGTCTTGGGAGTTAACATAGCCCAACAGTACAGAAAGGCAGAGTAACTGAAGCTCTTTATCTGCATCAAGATTAATTCAATTATTTCACCCTCTACAATTCCTTAATAAGTGCCACCAATAAATTAAAACATCGGTAATAAAAACCAAAAGTCAGAAACAAAAATGCTAACCCTTAACAATAAATGTTTGCAAGTTTTTTTTAATGCAAGTACAGATGGCTGCACTGGAGTTGTACTGCTGTGTAGGATGAATTCCCCACACACACCAATTAGAGAAGAGGGCAAAGCTTTTACTTTTTCTGATGTTCTCTCATCTTTTGCGTTTATAGAGGAAAGGTCTCCTCGTGGCTTGTCTGTGTCATGACCTAGATCACAGAGGTTACAGTAACAGCTATCTGCAGAAGTTTGACCACCCTCTGGCTGCACTGTATTCTACCTCCACAATGGAGCAGCATCACTTCTCCCAAACAGTATCTATCTTGCAGGTAAGATTATCAGACACATGATTTTAGAAGTTAAGCTACATTGACTAGATGTGAGGAATAACCAAACTGTGTAATCTGAGCTCTGATGGCATCGTTATGTGTCACCTTGTTATGGTTATCACAATAATAGACATTGCACTTGATATATACCTGAGTTTATCTGATAAAGAATTCACAGCAAAGCAAGCTTACTTGAGAATTAATTAGATAAATACTTAAGGAAATATTAAATGTTGTAGGGAACAAGCTTGGGAAGGGATTCGAGGAGATAGCTCTAATGGGGAGGAGGACAGGGGAAGAGGCTGAATGGCCTCCTATGTTGTACTGATTTTTGTGAGTCAACATTCACTCCATCAATCTGAAATTGTACTCATAATGAAATCCCACTTCACCAACAGCTGTGCTGTGTGTCTACATACTTCAGTTTCTGAAGGATCAGATTGTTCAACCCCAAACGAATAATAATAATGCTTGCATTTGATGTGGCACCTTATCATGTCATTGAGACGTCTCAATGACCTTCACAGGATATATTGTAAAGTGAATTGATTGTGCATTTTGCGGCTGAAATGTGGCAGCCAATTGAGCACAGCAGTGTGCTACAAACAGTCGTGGATTGAGTGACTAAATTATAATTTTGGGGGGGGAAAGGGATTATTACCCTTGGAAAGCGATCTGCAATTGACTAACAATACGCATATTACAACCCTTTACCGAACTACGCTGGGTACCAATGTAAATATCAGATTATATACTGCTTCAATTTATATTTTAACATTCCAATTTTTGAAATTATTGCATTGATATAGCAGCGGAGTGGCTCCCTGAAATGGTTCAGGATTTTCAGGTAAAATGGAGGGGGGGCGCCGATTCAAACCTCTGTGTGTTTAAAAACATTGTCGGGGCTAGATGGTGGGATCCAAACTGTAATTGACTATTGTAGCTGTCACTCAGCAGGGAGGGCTGGCTATGGGTAGTGATTGGTTGGTCTGAGCTGTTACTGACCCAGATGTTGAGATCTGGAATGGTCGGTATTGGAACATTCGGGAACCATTCACAGGGGCACGTATGAAATTTCCCATACAGCCAGTCTGCCCCTGCATTCATGCTTTCCCTAGATTGCCAAATTTCTCCAGTAAGGTCTATATGAAGGAGGCTTAGCCAATTGAGTCCCTTTCGTGATGTTTAAATATGTCTCTTGTTGGATTGTCCAAGGAGTGACACGTCATACAGCATATCAGTGCAAGTGATCGGAGGTCAAACTTTCCTCATTCCTAATTTAAGGAGAACATTACATGCACTTGTATTGTGTGCACATTTAATACAATATTCGTAACGATAGGTGTTAATACAAACCGTAACCTTCTACCGGTAACTGAAGTCTCACACCAACCAGAAGTAGAAGTAATAATAATAATCCTTGCATTTTGATATAGCGCTTTTCAGGTCTTCTAGATGTCCCAAAGCACTTCATAGAATATACTGTAAAGTGAATTGACTGTATATTTGTGGGCGAACGCGGCAGCCAATTGCGCACAGCAGTGTCCCACAAACAGTCATGGATTGAAAATGACCAATTTATTATTGTTTTTTGGTTTTTTTGGAGGGATTATTATTAATGAGTAACAAATTGATCCCAGCTAGTTTAAAAACAGCCCAAGCTTCACTCTGTTGAAATATTTTGGAGAAGTAAACTCTAATAAGTTTATTGGTGACCAGTTGTTTCCCCAAATCAAAACCATCAAATGCACTGAAACTGGCTGTCTAAAATAAGTAACTCATTAAAATAATAGGTAGTGTATTTGGGAAAGTAAGAAAAAATATGGAGCCTCTTTTCCTAACGTGAAAGGCGCTATACAAATGTAATTTGTTTTTGTTGTTGCTTTATTTTTGTTACCATTGGTTATTTTTAAGTTTACCATTTAAATCCTTTATTCTGTTTCTAGCTCCTCTGAGGTGAAAAATGTAATAAGTTCTTGGCTGATGATGTTTCCTTTTCTCTGCTTTCCTTTTCCTATATTCTCGTCTTTGCCAAACTGATTCTTTTAGTTATTTGGGTACGCTGTGTCTGATATTTTTGATTATCCTCAGCCTCTCAGCCCCTAGGCTCTGGAACTCCATCCCCAGTGCCTTTGCCTTGCTTCCTCCTTTCCTCCTTCAAGGCCGGTCTCAACACCTTTCTCTTTGACCGTGCCTTCAGCTCCCCTCTCGACTCTCTATAATATAATAATAATAATAATCCTTGCATTTGATATAGCGCTTTTCACGTCAGGAGGACGTCCCAAAGCGCTTCACAGAACACACTGTAAAGTGAATTGACTGTATATTTGTGGGCGAACGCGGCAGCCAATTGCGCACAGCAATGTCCCACAAACAGTCGTAGATTGAAAATGACCAATTTAATTATTGTTTTGGGTTTTTTTTGGAGGGATTATTATTAGGCGTGTGGAGTAAGGAAACTTGCCCAAGGTTTCGCCCTGTGCCTGGAATTGAACTCAGGTCTCTCACTTGCAAAGCGAGTGCTCTAACCACTGAGCTACAGGACTCCTCTATCCCCTCCTCGCTCCCTCCCTTCCCTCCCCTCACCATTTTCCCCCCTGCTCGGGTCCTGACCCAACTGTCCAGCGCCTTTGGACGTCCTCCCAACGTGAAAGGTGCTCTATAAATGGAATCTTGCTGTTGTTCTTTTTCTGACAGTCCTTTGACCTTTGTCTCTCCCACTCAGACAAAAAATATTGTTAATCAATTTGTTTGATGAATCTGCCATGACGTACTCATTGCCTGTGAATATTTTTCACATGGACAGTGACTAATAAGTTTAACAATATTTTCAATAGTTCTATCAGACAGGAATTGAATGTTCTAAATATCAATTACTCTACAACCCAATTTTTTGGTCAACATCCTTCATTCACCACTTCCTCCCCACTCGTTGTTCCTGTCTTATTTGTTAAGTGCTTCAAGATGATTATCCTACATGAAAGGTGTTATATACCTGCCAGATGTTGATGAATTCAATGCAATGTTGTTTTCAGGTGTTACATGACATTATCATAGAAATCGAGCTGCTGTAGCCTTATCTACCACAGTATTCTCAAGATTTGGATTTAGTTGAATTTTGTTTTAGTTGAAGACCTGCATATAGAGGACTTGTGGTTGCATACAAACTTATCATAGAATTATACAGCACAAAAGGAGGCCACTCAGCCCATCGTGTCTGCCGGCTCTTTGAAAAGAGCTATCCAAATCAATCACACTCTTCTGCTCTCTCCCCATAGCCCTGCAAACGTGTCCTCCCCAAATAGTTATCTACTTCTCTCTTAAAAGTTATCAAGTCGGTTAAACACCTTGCATTTGGATTCCTGGGTTTGAATACAGCTTAAACTGATGACAGCTTAGTCTACAAGGCTTCTAAGTGAAATCAGTTTGGACAGACTGATGGATGTTGGATCACAATATAAAAACACTCACAATTTGGTGGTAATTGACACAAATTTAATCGTGTCACACAGAATGGGTGGCTGGTGTGGTTAATATTATACAGCACAGCATCAGGTATGCCTTTCGGGATTGAAATTAAGATTTGTGCAGTGTATCATCTGCATGTGATCCATGTGAGATCTGACTTTTGAATGCTCAATGCTAACGTTTGGTTCAAAATGTGAAATTGTTTTCAATCTGAATTTCTATCCTTAACAAACAAAAATAGGTTTTCCTCACCAAAAAGGATTTTGTTTTTCCCCGAAAGAGTGGATGCATGTCTGCAGATTGACTTATACCTATACATTCTCACAGCATTTACCTTAACTTCTCCTTCCAGGCCCGTATGAACCAAATCCACCTGCTCCAAGTGAAGCATGAGCAGCAAAGGGATGGATACATTTGTCATTTTGATAAAAGTGGCAAAACTAGTATCTGTACTGTTTATTGATTTTTCTTTCCCCCAGTTGGAAGGGCATAATATTTTCTCCAATCTGACCTCCGATGAATATGAACAGGTCCTGGAGATCATTCGGAAAGCCATCATCGCCACTGATCTAGCACTATATTTTGGGAACAGAAAGCAGTTGGAGGAGCTGCTTCGCACCAGGTCATTGGATCTCAACAATCAGTCACACAGGTAGATGTCTTCATTTTAATTGAAATTATTGGAGGGGAAGAATGTGTGGTATGTGATCTGATAATCATCACAAGGACAGAATAAATGTCCTGTCCTTAACGTCAGATTTTAAAGCTAAACCCCCACAAAATATACAGTCAATTCACTTTAGAGTATATTCTGTTAATTGCTTTGAGAAGCCTTAAAGACGTGATAAGGCACTATCAAATGCAAGGATTATTATTATATCAAATGCAAGGATTATTATTATTAAACACCCCCTCCCCTCGCTTCACTAACAGCACCAACAACTTCCCTCAGCATTTTCAGAACTGAATTAACCCCGTGTCAGGTTTTGATTTTTCACTTAGCAAAAAATTAATTCTTCTGAAATTTTTTTAATATAAATTTACCTGACAAAGTGTGAAATCCAGACTGCCCCAAGGTTCAATTCAAGATTTTTCTGAACAGCTAGAGTTGATGGTTCAGCCCCAAATCTGACATTGATAGGATGAAAACAATCACTTATTTTTTTTCCTTGTGGAAATTAACACTGGCGATGATTATCACACATTGTATATTTCTCCCCCCTCCCCCAATATTATAGTGTTAGTTTATTATGCTCATGTTTATCTTTCATTGAATGATCTATTTGCTTGGGAAATTAAATATTTTCTTGTAAAAGAGCTTCTTAATTATTATGTCAACCTATGTTAGTCACACCAATATTAAACAACAAAAACATTCTTACATTTGATATAGTGCTTTTCACATTGGGAGGTCATCTCAAAGTGCTTCACTGTAAAGTGATGTGTTTGTTACATTTTTGTGAGCGAACAAAAAATATATCATGTGGCTATTAATTCTTACTGTCACCATGGGGTGGAAAATATGGCATTCACAAAGCAGTAATTGCCAGTGATTTACATTTTATCATGGATGTTGTGTGATTTGTTATCAATTGCACAACAAAGTTGTGATCCCAAATGTCGACAAAGCCCGTGCGGCCGGTGTTCTGTTGTTTGATCTTTGTCGGATTTTACGAGGCATTGCTCAGCTAAGAAAACAGCATTAATATCTGACGAGCAAAATAGCTACAAAATGGGCTTTGCAAACTCACAGGATTGCATTTTTTTTTGCAAATTTACTACTGAATTTGTTATAAAATGTAGATTCCAGTTAGCACAGTGACTTATGGTTTGCAAAATGTCTCATTTTTAAGCCCGATGACTTCTTTACCAGCATAACCTTTATGGAGAACTTTAAAAGGCATCATTCCTACTAAGTTCAATATGAATCAATAGTGACATAAATCAAACGCAAGAAGTTTCTTAAGTTGAAAAGTGTACAGCTTAGCAGTATCAATGAAAAATAATGAATCTCCAGCATTGTATAATTATTTGTTTTTAACTTTTGCTTTTCCTCCCACAGAGACAGAGTCATTGGTCTAATGATGACAGCTTGTGATCTCTGTTCCGTCACAAAGTTATGGCCAGTTACCAAGACAACAGCCAATGATATTTATGCTGAATTCTGGACAGAGGTAGATAGATATCTGTTCTAATTTGTTTTTTAAAGCAGATTGTAATGTGAAGGTGGCAACACAATTGCTGTAGAAATCCGCCAAGTTTAACCTTGGTTTTGCATAAACTAGTTCACACTTTTGACAAACAGTATTCTGAAGGCTGGAGAACTGAATCCATAGACCCATCGCTAATTGATCAGTATGTTCTTGTGTCTTTGTTGCACACAGAGTTTTTGCAAGCTCTCTTGAACAAGAACCTATTGCAAACAAACATTTAGGCTAAATAAATCGAAATAAAACAAGACAAACCAGGAATCTGGAGTCAATGCTGTAAATCCACAACAAGTCAATCAACATTTGAAATCAAAAATTCTGAACTTCATTTCTGATGAGAGTAATATTCGCAAGTAATATTTTGAGGTTCTGTGACTGAAAGTCTCATGGAGTTTTTGGAAGAGCTAATTTTGGTTCTTTCTAATTTTATATTGCTGAAACATCTTTAGACATTTTAGTGTGGTTTTCTGTTTAGTATTTTCAACTTGTACATTTGCTTGAACCAATGTGATTGTCTATTCTAGTGGAAAAGTAATTGTGATGAGTGGTGAGATCTACTAACTTATTCTTGATTCTTTTCTTTACATAGGGTGATGAGATGAAGAAGATTGGAATCCAACCCATTCCTATGATGGACAGGGCCAAAAGAGATGAAGTCCCTCAAGGCCAAGTAAATAGCCATTAATAAACAATTGGGTTGAGAGTGTGTCTGTGACTGAGCCTCTTTAGAAAATTATGCTTATCAAGCAAGGGAGAGTATTGGGGGAGGAGCATGATAATTCCAGGGTACTATCCAAGAACTATCATAGATGACATGGAATGAGAAAACCTATATTGCTACCTCCTTCCACCGTCCACACATAACCCATCCATTCATTAACTGAATCCCATCTGCTCAGTTCCTTAAGGGAATATTTTACGTAGATAATCTTTGAGCAAAAAAAAACTCAGAAAATTCATCCATCTTATTCACTATTTATTTCTGAGCTGCTAGCCTCTTAAGATTCCACTCCCCCGACCCCATGAAGTACTTGTCTACCTCTTCCAGTGCTGTTCCCAATACATATTCAGTTTTTTTAAGGATATGATGCAACATCCTTTCATGTATTCACTCTTTTGTGAAGAAGAAAAGTCAAATCTCAAGTCTTGTTAATTTTAAATGAATATCCTCCAGTTGTGCTTTCAGAATCTTGAGTCAAATAGTCTTTTTACTTCTGGATTTTGCTTGCATCTCAAATTCAATTAATGCCATTGAGCCCTTCTATGACAGGTTTAATGACCCCAAATGGTAGGTCTGAATGGAGTTGCGAAATTTGTTCAACTTGTTCCTGTTATTTGGGAGATTTTAAACAGTATTTCAAATAATACTAGATTGGATAATATTATACACTGAGCATTAATGTCTATACACAATTTGCCCTATACTGGACTATGTTGTCCTTTGCACTTGAAAGAATGATTTTGGATTACAATGATCTGGAATAGTTGATCAATATGTACATTTCTCCATAATACGTTTTTAATATCTTTTACATAATTTGGAAATTAGCTTTTCTATGTGGCAAAGATAAACCCTCACATCATTTGTACTTTTGTAATTGTTCAAAGTAGTCATCTGTTTTTTCTTCGTCCAGGTCGGCTTCTACAATGCTGTAGCCATCCCTTGTTATGGTACACTTGCTGAAATCTTCCCACCAACCGTTCAACTGCTACAAGCTTGCAGGTAGGCCTTTCCAGCACTGTACAAATAATAGTTTATAGCTATAGCTAGATAGATGGAAAGAACGAAAGAAATCAGTGGCACTAGAATTATCTTTCTTTCTTTGCAAAGTGAAACCTTTTCAAAAAAANTCTCTTGAATTGTCTTGACTCATCTAAAACATCTCTCATATAAATTGATAATTAAGTGGAGTTGAGAAGATCTTGTGTGTAGCGTATGACTGGATACAGAGACCAATCTCATCAGCCTTTTATATAAAAATATTAATCTTTGAGGAAAACAACACTCAGTAGAGCTGTCAGATCCAGGCAAAGGAGTCACTTGACGCAGTTATCTGGCTACCATGTTCAGATATATTTGAAATCAGTAATTTTCATTTGTATTCGTGACTTACCATAGTCTCAGCATATTGGCAAGGAAAACTCATTCAGGATAGACAAATTCCAAAAGCAAAAACATTAGGTCCAGGTATAAGATTTGTTTTTCTTAAAAAAAAAGGAGCAAAGCATCTGCTCTAAATATTCACATTTATATTTTATTCTGTTGGCTCTTTGCATGTCAATGACATTCAAAGCCTAGAATTACATCCAGGTCCAGAAATTGAATATTTCATTATCTGGTCCAGACAACTTGGAGCCAGTTACTACAGTACTCGGTTAGACGATGGTAATACGAGCCAAAATATCTTTTACTTCAACTGATAATAAATAACACTAAATTTAATTTGTATTTTGGAGAGTCCCAGCAAATTCACTGTAAAATGTGTTCAAAAGAGAATTGGATACCAAGCACCATTCCCCTAAAAATACCTTTATTTTTTACACATCTTTGGCATATGGAGTTTAAAAAAATAAATTCTAATTATTGCTTTTTTTTTCCCTTCTGCTTTTAGGGACAATCTGAGTCAGTGGGAGAACGTAGTCCAAGGAGAAGATTCCTCAGTGTGGGTTCCTCCCCAGCCTGTACCCTCAGAGAATTTTCCCGTAAAGATTGAGAACTGATCAACCTAGTATTCTGTTCTGAATGATCCATTGTGGAGTGTCTGGCTTTGAATTGGGAAAGGGGAACTGCTACTGTAGGTAATACAATAACATTACCTCATAAGTTCATGGCAACATTCCCTCTTTTTCCAGCTGTTAACACAGAAATTAGGAGGTTGAACAACATTTAAAGAAGGCATCGGATCTAATATCTAAACAAAGCCTGCTTTGTTTGCAGATGACATCAGAAAGAGAACATTGGTCTTTCTTGTGTGCTGTATTGCTGTGGCCTTAATATTTTTCCTAGACAGACAGGTACTTTCCTTGCAATTTTGCGCTTGGTACTTAAAAATATCTGTCTGGGTTAAGTGGCGGTGGTAGTCTGAAATCATCATTTCCGCTAAAGATGGTTTACATATTGGTTTGCATTTCACAATAAGATGTGTGTAGAACAAGATTGTATTGTAGTAGTTGTAAAAGTGACAACCATGGTTGAAACATTACTTGAACTGACAGCATGCATCATCCATGCAAACTGCAAAAAATGAAAAGGATTCTCCCAGATGCAAGCCTCAGAAACCTTTCAGCTACTATATGGCAGGAGCATCTTTGAATTGAGACAAATATATGGCTAAGGATCTTCACAGTCAGATCTAACCTGGGGATGTAAATGAAGGCAAGTCATGAGATTTGAATCTCCTTTGAAAGACAATCAAAAAATGATTTGTCTCGCACAACAGTGTATCAAATGGTCAAAACATCTGATTTATATCATTGTAGTTATCAGTTTTGACGTCGATGTGATGTATGATAAATCTAGTGCTAAGCTAAAACTGGGTAGAATTTCTTCACCCTAGTTAAATGTGATACAAACCTAAAAGTTGGTAATCATTTTCCCTACATGTAGCAGTAACATTTCTTTATTTCACTCAACGCTGTGTGAAACTTGGCAGGAACTATCTGTATAGCAACAATGAAGTAAGTTTCCCAAAAATCTACGCCTAACATTTTTCTTGCTTTTTAAGTGTAGAACTGGATTTTCTAATTAGAAGTGCATATTGTCAGCTCCTATACTCAATGACAACTGAATTTCTCCTATCCAGTACCTCCAAATGTGAAGTTTTAAGTGCAGGATTAGGATAATCATTGTTTTTCCCCCTTTTATTCTTTGAAATGCACTAACTGTTTAAAGGACTGGAGAGAGGGCCTTAGCCACTTGCTCACCGAGCCTCTATCCTCAAGTTCTCCGGCCGATGTACTTCAAGAAGTGGAGTCTCGTCTTCTACAGGAAGAGCCAATTAGCATTGATGCTTACTGTACAGTTCGCATATCATCAACGAAGGATCACAGAATATTATTGGTAGCTAAAGTAGCTGTGTGGTTTAAAGCCTATCAAAAGGCCATATGTTCAAGTCCTTGAGCTTCCTCTCATGCATCTTCTTCAGTTGAGTATATATTAGTTGTTCTTCTCTAGAGTGGTAAGTGGAACCCCATTTTGAAGCAATGGGTTTCATCTTGGGGAAAGAGAAATCAATACCATCTGACATATCACACTGGAAATGTACTTCCTGCTAACACGATTGGAGCAGCACTAACGCAAAGGTAACTGTAGAGAAGAGTGAAGCTTAAACTGCTGAGAAGAATGGGTGATGTTTAATAGCTCCCTAAGAGGAGAAGCAAATCCTGGTCAAATAGACCTCAAAGCGTTTGCATCCCTCTCCTATCTCAATCTTGTGGGAAGGGGAAAGATGATGAGTGTCTTACTGGGAATGGGAAAAACTGCATCAGACATGTTAGACCCACAAGTTTGTACACCCGGTCAGCAAACCTGATGAAAGAAACCAAAGGTGGCCCTTCAAATTCCCAATAGAGAAACATGGGTACTTCATTTACATCCCTAATCCCCACTGTGTAAAACCATACCATATAATTGTTGGAGATGTGGTCAGTCTTTCAAAGTGTTTCTAATGCTGCATTGTGTTGCACTAGTTGATTCAAGATGCTGTCGACCTGGGTTGTAGGCAGCTTTTCATCGTTAGCTCTAGTTTCTCCTGGAAGTCGAAAGGGATTTTTTGCACTCCTTCAGTGTATTTACTATAATGGAATGCTTTGTGTGCATGTAATATGTACAAACAAACTGGAATTCTTAGCACATCACCATTCACGACTGCTGTACTGAGCAGCTTAAGCATCACCTGTAAATATGAAAATGCTGACAAACTGTCCACTCCAGCTTTATTATGAAATGTAATGTTTCAATGTAACAAATGTTAATATTTAGGCAACTGTTTACTGCAAGTGATCTTGGTTATGTACATTTACTATGTAACAAAATGTTATTGTAAATTAATTTTTACATTGAGTATAGTATACAAATGGTTTAAAAAAAAGTCCAAAGTTTTGGATGGGCTTTTCTGTTACAAGAGAAGTAATTCCAGAGTAGCAACAGGACATTATTTGTAAGAAAAAAAAGGAAAAAAATGCAAGTGCAATAATTTTGAGATGTCTTAACGACCAGTTTATAAATTATAAATATTGTATATGTTCTGTATGTTTTTCATCTATTCATTTGCAGTCTTTGTATTAAAAAAAACCTATCTATACTCTTTGTTTGTATTATAGAGCATTTAAAGTCATTTATTACACCATCAATTATTTATAATTGGCTCAAACCAACCAACCAATAGAATATATGGAAGTATCAAGAGTTTCCTCTAAGTTTTAAAAAAGGAATTATCCTGAATAGTCCAGTCACAAGCATGAGTGGTGGCAGAGCAGGTAGATAGGGCAGTAAAAAGGGCATTTGGTGTACTGAGCTTCATTAGTAGGGACATAGAGTATAAGAGTAGGGAGGTTATGCTTAATCTGTACAAAACACTGGTTAGGCCTCAGCTGGAGTACTGCGTCCAGTTCTGAGCACCTTACCTCAGGAAGGATATTAAGGCACTGGAAAGGGTGCAGAGGAAATTCACGAGAATGATACCAGGAATGGGGAAGCTTAGCTATGAGGACAGGCTGGAAAAGTTAGGACTTTTCCCATTAGAGCAGAGAAGGTTATGCGGGGACCTGATAGAGGTCTTCAAGATCATGAAAGGTTTCGACAGGCGAGATAGGGAAAAGCTGTTTCTGCTGGTAGGTGTGTCTGTGACCCGTGGTCACAGTCTTAAGATATCTACCAGCAGAGAGGAGGTTAGAAGAATTTTTTCACTCAGCGAGTTGTTAGAATTTGGAATGATCTGCCCGAAAGGGCAGTGAAGTCCAATTCTATAACAGCTTTTAAGAGAGAACTGGATAGGTATCTGGGGAAGACAGGTTTGCAGGGTTATGGGGAGAAAGCTGGTGAGTGGGGTTAATAAAAGTCAGTTGCTCTGTCAAAGAGCCGGCACAGACTCGATGGGCCAAATGGCCTCCTTCTGTGCCATAACATTCTATGAGTTGGGAGTGACTGCTGCTTTCTTTTAACTATTTACTAATCAGTGAAGGATGTGATACTTTGTTGAAAACCCATTTGGATGTTTACATATCTCCTAAATGTTCTTTAACCTTCACCTCAATTACTTTCCATGGTTAATAGCGCCGGTTGCACAGCTTTCTTCATTGTGATGATAACATTTGGAGGTAGAATTCCGTTTCGGATGGTCTGTGAGAATGTGGTTTCACTGTGTTTGTCTCTGCCAATCTCTATGCTACCTAGAAACGATGTCCATTGTAACATGTGTTACACAGGGGCAGTTAAGCCATTAGATTTACACCCAGAGCATCAATGGCACAAGCCAAGGGAGAATTGTGACATTATAATCAGATTGCTTTCAAAAAGGAAATTGCAATACCATTGAAACATTTTCCATTATTTAATTCTCCTGTATAAAGACAATGTAAATGACATGCAAAGCTATGGCAGAGTACAAATGATTATCCATAAATTACATTTTACAGTGTTCCACATACAGGCTCATAAACCATGTAACTGACAAAATGGGCACAGTTAACGAAGCAAAGAATTACTTTCATTAGACTGTATTGAATGCTCGTTGGCGTGCATCTGGGTATATGTCGCAAATAACCATTCAGTCTACTTTTAGCTTTAAGGTTTTGACAATGCAGGTGGGTATAAACAGTACAAGCAAATGCACTGACTGAGACATGGACGTGTATTGCACCATGAGTATAATCAAGCTCAGACAGGATAGCAGTCCCCTGCAGGGTCCAAAGAAACCAGTCTAAAGAAAAAACACCCAAATGTGGATGAGTGCATATACAAAGTCCTATGTTTTTCTTAGTGCTATAAAAATATTACAATTCATAAAATGGAATTACATTAAAAAATGTCTTCTCAAGTCAAATAAGCATAATAAACACATTCATGGAATTGGTTTCTCCTTCTTGTACTGTACAAAGTACCATTTGTCAAACATCAATACAAGCAGCATAATTTATAATACAAAACAATTCTTGAGAATAATTCTGAATGAGGAATAAAAACTAAAGCATTACATATTACAGGTGCTAGGAAAACGGCACCAGAGCCTGGTTCATCATATTAACACTATTAACAATGAGGTTTCAAAACTCTCAGACAACACTTTGAAATCAAATAAGGTCCTGATTGACAGAGAAATAAAGTATAATATCTTTCCCCCTTTCCTCCAGAAAAATACTTAGTTAATTCAGTGCAATTCTGCCCCTTGGTATAATACACTTAGAAAGACTTTCAAAAACACACGCATGCAAATCCATTGGTTCCTATTTCTTTCATTTGGGGGATTTTGTAAATAGGAACAGCCCTGTACAATTTTTTTTCAATGCCAAATAGTTTGTCTTTAATAATTCCTCTGCAATGGCTTCAAACCATAAGAAAGGCCATACTGTCACAAGCAGCTCATCACTGCCTTTCCTCTCCGGTGGGAGAAACATTACATTTTCACACAATCAACAGTACTTAGCACTCTGTCCAAACTGAAGTTATTTGTCAAGAGTTGCAGTTGTTCACAAGATTCAGTAGTCATGAATGAAATACAGTGATTTGTATTCATCGTCTATCAGGCATCTCCTCTGAGATAGAAATTGCAACACATCAGACCAGCGATCCTACCTCCTTCACTGGACCGATACTTCCTAATGCCAATTCCCTGCACATTTTTATATTGTTTCTCTTCAAATATTTATCCAATTCCGTTTCAAATGCTATTAGTCTTATCACCACTATCCACTTATGGCAAAGCATTCCACGTTCTGACAAGCCCATACAAGAAGGTATTTCTTGCACCTCTTCCAGTGACAATCTTGAGTTTACAGTCTCCTTATAAAGAGTGTGTGGATTACTGTATATTTGTGTGGACTAAGATGATTGAATGGATAGAGCATTAATGCAGGAGCTTCATGACCCATAAGAGCAAACTGCTTTAGAGATAACATCAGACCTGAAATTCCACTTGGTTTGAGCATTTTGGATGATAAAACCATTTTTGTCTTTGATTTGCAAGAATTTTCCACAAATTTATGCAGTCTTATATCTTTACCTTAATTTGGAAGCCAGTTTTTCTTAAGAGTTGTGGAAAACAGTTTGAAGATTAATGCAATACTGAAGATTTTTTCACAATTGGGTGAAATCTTATATTTTAAAATGAAATGGTCATACGAGGTGGAATTTCAGGCATAGGGAAGCTTAAAAGATCAGCAAAGGCTCACATTGACTCTAACCTTTTTGAGAGATGCATTAGTACCAAAGACAGGGAACTGTTAAAGGCTCTTCCTCAACTCTCGACACTGAAACATCAGAAAAGATTAACGAGCCACTTGAATGGTTGATCTCTCCTATAGGTTTAGGGATATACAGTCAGCCAAAAAATACAAAACCAACAAACAATAAATAAGCATTAAACATTATCATTTATAAAAGGGCAAATCCAAATAAATTACTACTTTTTTCTGAAGCACTACTTTAAATAGCTTTTGCTTTTCAAAACAAATGTACAGTCCCTTAAACACAGGATCTTTATAAGGATATTTAGCACCATCCATTGAAAATGAAAGTAGCTTGTGAGTGGTCTGATCGTCCCCACATCACGTCCTCCCAATGTGAAATGCGCTAAATATAATTTGTTGTTGTTAAATAAGATTTGGCAATGAGCAACAAAAAGCTTCAAAACACAGTAGCATTTTAAATACAGATCCTATCTAGAATCGTTTTAAACATAACACAACCCTGCCCGGAACACTACAACTTTTGCCAATGCATTACTTCAGTCCACTCAGAAACTACCATCACTCAATACTAGCTGGTGCTAAATATCCATAAAGCGATCCTGTACATTTTTTTCTGAAAAACTGAAGCTATGGTTTGTCATCGACACTTTACATGAACAATTTGCTCCTGCAGAGTCTGATATATACACAGCTCAACACTGTCAAAGCTCGACAACAGCCTGCAGCACTGAATACACTTAAACAAGGAGTTTCAGGCATTTTATCGTTTCTGCTGGATTGTCGCTCACTGAACCACACTGCACCTCCTAACATGTTGTCGCATAAGTGAAAAGGGGGATTTTTTTTAAAAAGTGGGTGGGGTACATGAAGCAGGCCAGAATTGGCAGATCGGAGCTAGTGGCTGGGGGAGTAGTCACAAGAGGTCACAGAGATAGAGGGGGGCAAAGCCAAGGTGGTATTCAAAAACAAGGACAAGACCTTAAAGTCAATCTGTGGGTGATAGGGAGCCAGGTGAGCATCAGTGTGATGGGCTCACGTATCCAGTGTAGAAGTGGATATGGGATACAGAGCCCTAAATTATCTGGAACTTGGGGAGTCCAGAGGTGACAAAGGAAAGGTTTTGGGGTTCATCTGCATTGAGGTTGTGGTAGTGGCAAAGCTGGCGATGATGTGAATATTGAGGAAAGCAGACAAGGTCAGGGCCTGGATGGAATGTTCAAAGAAAGAGGGTTGAACAAGATACTAAGATTTGTTACAAGCTCCATGAGTTGGACTGGGTACTTGGGTCTGCACCCAATGTGAGGAGGCACTGGCAGGAACCAAGCAAGACGGCCTCTGTTTTGTCAATGTTGAGCTGGATAAAGTTAAGGCTCGCCAGGACTAATGTCTGCCAGGCAGAACAGCAGTATTCCTGGAGTCAAGGGTAGAGGCAGAAAGGTGGAGTTAAATGTCATCCATATATATATATGCTTGTGGATGGCATAACCAAGAGGGAGCAGATAGATAAGGAAGAGAAGTCTGAGAATACAGTGTTGGTGAACTCTGCACATGACAGGGACAAGAGCAGAAGGCGTTAAGACAAAGTGAAGACACTGGAATACATGCCATAGCAATGCTATATTATACCATATTAAGTTGTATCATTCCTTTACAACAACTTATGCAGGTTGTAAAGCACCACAGATCAAGGCAATATCTAGTGCAAAGTGTATTTTATGGCGCTTAGAAACAAATCTATGTTAGCTCGTACATATTTACTGTGGCATGGTCTAGCTCATTCTACTGCACAAAGACTCACCATTAATTACAAACTTCTTAGGACCTTCCACACCTTGAAAGTATATTGTGCTTTGTTCTATTTCACATTGTGTTGGGACATTTAAAAATTTACAATTACAAAACATGAGAACGTCTCAATGAAGAAAGCACTGTCAACTTAA
The DNA here is from genome assembly GCF_018977255.1 of Callorhinchus milii. NCBI lineage: Eukaryota > Metazoa > Chordata > Chondrichthyes > Chimaeriformes > Callorhinchidae > Callorhinchus > Callorhinchus milii. Next base: position 72,565,788 of record NW_024704744.1, on the reverse strand, counting down.
TGAGTCCATTATCATCTCACTGAAACAGATTCCAACTTCCAAATGCAAACAGGAGACCCACACAGTCTTCTTGGGCCCAGTAGGACTTGAGTGTAATGGGCTAGGCTCACATTTAAAACCTTACCTTTTGAAGCGGAATCAAGGGGTAAGGAAAGAGCCATACTGTATATAGAGCCCCTAGCGCGCATGTTTCATTCAAGCCCCTCAGATGGGCATTGTTCTCTCGTCAATCAGGAAAGAGTTAAGCGTAGTTTTACCACACATTTTGCCACACATTTTCTAATGTTATGAGGCAAAAAAATAAGAAAGCCTATTATTTTGAAAAAAAATGTGTTCCTGTCGTCTCCTCTTAATCCTTTACAATGTCTCTTTTTAATCTGTTTTTGAACAACAGTTGGACAAATCTAGGCCCAACCTCTATGAGTACGTTGGGTCGTTTGTGGTCACTTATTGGTCATGAAGGTCCATATTATCCATTATCTGTTTTTACATAAAAAAATACTCTTGGTTTCCTAGAGCTGCTTCACGGCAACTGTTATAGTCTTGTAGAAGTCAATCTCTTCATGCCTCGTCGCTGAGCCAGGTTTGAAGCCAACACAGGTTCTAGTCTTGGTGCTTGAGGTGTACGGTTTAAAGCAAAGTAGGTGGCAGCCATTGCACCCTGTGATAATAGATATTTAAAACAATCTGTAAAATGAGCATCACAATTCATGTCCTGACCATCAGTGAGAAACATTAGTTATATATTTACCAGCTGGGAATAAGGCTCTACACAAGCCTGTGGTACTTCATTATCTGGGAACCAGGTACTTGAATACCTGTCTTAAGTTTCTTCTATTCTTATTGTTAAAAAGTAATCTGGGGTGCTGATGCTTAACCACTGATAGGTCAGTTCATTGCTAGTCCTTGGGACGTCCTCCCGACGTGAAAGGCGCTACACAAATATAATATTGCTGTTGTTGCAGTCAGGCATGGAAAACATAATGCAGTATTGAGTATATGTTCTATTAGCACCCCAAAGGCTCCATTAGATGCTGGGACACAGAACTGTTTCAAAGCCAGGGCTGTGTTCAGTTCATTAGTTTCAGCTGGTGCATCAGTAAAAGCACTTTAGTGAACCTTAGCATCCTTGGATGAGAGGAAAATCAGCCACAGTTCCTGCTCCTGCTCGCCATCTGGCAGCTATCTACTATTGGAAGCTACACATGTGCATATGGCAGGTAACAACGGAAATTGGCAAAGGCACAGAGCCCTGCATCAAATACTCTGGTCTCGCTCATTGTGAAGATTCACACATTAAGAATAGACACTTGGGGCAGGTTATCAAGTACCTGACTCCCACGTACCCAAGCCTTGTCCCAGTACAAGGAAAGAGAAGTCACAATATTTTCAGGAGAAGGAAAAGGTTAAAAAAAAATGTTAAAACTTGCATCCAGCCTGTTCAAAGCTCACCTTGACCAACTGAGCATCCTGCCTGTTAAGCTGACTCTGTGATAGGAATTCCCGATTCACAATCCATGGGTGTCGCAGTACCTGCATTGCTGTATGCCGTTGATGAGGGTCGACGTGTAGCATTTTAGACACCATATCCTGCAGGAATCCCAAAACAGTCAAGTCACTTCATGTGCGGCATTTAGTTGAATCAAACTTTTTTTTGTCCAGCCTGGTGTCTGATTCATGCAGGAACACATGTGTCAGCCTGGCTCAGAGGTAGTGCTCTCGCACCTGAGTCAGAAGGGTTGTAGGTTCAAACCCCACAACTCGTACAGTCTGGGCCATGGGTCTCCAACCAGTCGATCATCACTAGGTGGCACTCTTCCACATGATCAAAAAGACAATAGAAATTGCAACGTTTTTGAGTCCAATTGAAATCAAAGCCGGATGCACAAAGTATTTCACTCGTCTCAAGATAAAAAAAAACTAACCTTTAATGTTTAAACTGCGATAATATTGCACAAGTATATTCTGTGAAGCACTTTGAGACGTCCACCCAACAAGAATCAAATTAAGGATTATTATTGTAAATCCATCACAGCGTTTAAGGGAATCCAAACCAGACAGAGGCAAGTCAATTCACAGGAAACTTCCTACTCAATTTTTTAAAAAACTTTTTAAGTGAATTTGTCATTATTTTTATACAGAGACTATTCCATACAGAGAAATTAGGAACAACAACAGATTACATTTGTATAGCACCTTTCACATCGTGAGGATGTCCAAAGGCACTGGACATTCAGAGATTTGGACTTGAGCAGGGAGTTGGGATCAGAGGGGTGGAGGGCAGGGAGGGTGGGGAAGGAGGGTGATCAAAGGCGCGGTCGAAGAGGAAAGGTCTTGTAGCGTGCCTTAAAAGAGGAAGGGAGGGAGCAAGGCAAAGGGACTGTGGGATGGAGTTCCAAAGGGTGGGGGCAGAGAGGCTGATGGTGGGGTGGGCCGGACGTGGTACGTGGAGCAGGCCAAAACCTGCTGAGCGGAGGGAACAGACAGGTTGGTATGGCGTTAGCAGACCACAGAGGTAGGAAGGAACAAAACTTTGGAGGGGTTTGAAGACGAACATTGGCTTGGTTCCTAACCTGTTTAACTTTGAGAATAATGGGCACCTGGGAGTGATTATACAGCAATAATACAAATGAGGGATTTTGGTAGTTTACACCCATAATAATGGTAGTGAATGGCAGTATAAAATCAAACGATTTAGATCACTTGTACAGAGAATAATACTCCCGGGAATGATCAGATAGCAGTCGTATAATTGAGGGCTCACATTGTATCATATAGTTCAAGAGAGATCAATGGGTTTATAAGCTTCTTCTGAACACTGAGAAATGACTGTTATTGGATTGTCTGTGACACACACAGTGCACTCAGTCTCATCGATATGTGAGCAGGGGAGTGGAGTGTCAATAACTTGGAAACAAGGATAAAGTCAGTCTTAAACTCTTACCTTGGCAGCATCAGAAACAGTGTCCCAGTTCCCACCAGTGAGGGCGTATTTCCCACTTCCGATGCGTGCTAAGATTTCCTCCGGGGTGTCATCTGGTCCATTTGCAAATGGTGTGAACCTGAACCCATTCGAAAAAAAAGAGGGGGGACAAATCACTTGGACTTTGTAAACCTTGCATCAGAATCGTTTATTTTTTAACTCCCGTAGGCAACGGCTGCAAAAAGCAAGAAGCCCTGAATACACCAATGTGTGTTTGGTGTGGCACTTAGTTGCACAGCTCAGGAAGGACTTGTGTAGTCTCCCTAGTCTGTTGCTGCGTTACTACAACAAATGGTCTCAATGCTCCTAAGGTTAGGAAGGGGTTTAAACAGCAAGAGATCTAACTCTTACCTCCTGCTACAATGTGCATGTGAGGAGTTGAGTAGGATGGAAAGAGGCTTAGATGTAATCCCCTCTATAGTCAAGCAGCCTGCCGGCACTGACCTGCTTATTATTTAGACATGAATGGTACCAGAAGGTGGCTGGTTCTCATGTAATAGAACCACATCAAGACCCAGGACGTTCAGGATAAGGACGGAAGAAAAAGAAGAACTAAAATCAGGAATTGTTATATTAAACAAGTCCACTAGAGGGTGCTGTTGTACTTGTCCAGCGTAGTACAGCTCCTACAAGTATACACCAGGCTCAGCTTTGGGTTGTCTAGTTTTCCTTTAACGATGGGGCTCAGAGAATTCAGGGAGAGACTTGTGGTTGGTGGGAGGCCTTAGACGTCTGTGCTGAGACTGTATACATGTATATATACACAAGGAAAATCTCTGCTATAACACTGCTAAGTGCTCCAAGATGCTACTTCGCGTGAAGGCCGCTATATAATCCCAAGTTGTTATTGTGAACCAGAAATTCCAACCCAGGTCATCAGCAAGGACACAAAACAAACAACGCTGTCAGCGCTTCCAGGTTTGTGTCATCAATGGTGATATCACTGGTGAGCACTGCACATACACTCAGCCAAATGTCAACCAGCTGCTCTCATCACACAAGACTTGACCTGCTGCAACTATTCTCTGGATGCACAACCTACTAGCGATATTCTCGTGATAACCGCATTTTCATGACTTATAATATCATAAAATGTCAAGGTCCATTAAATAATCAACTTATAAGTGACGCAATGCTAAACGGAGGAGCGTGTAACAGGCTTTCCCGGTATAAATGACATGGATTTGCAAGGTAGTTACATTTGCAGATGACAAAGTAAGGGCTCATAAGGTTATAAGAGAGGATCAGAACTTTTGTTCCGATTGATCTCATTCTTCCAGAGTTCCAACCCGACTGACAAGACACAGGTTCAGGATTGCGAAGGTCAATTTTTTTAAACAGATTGCAAAAAGTGTTTCTTTGCCCAGAGGGTAAGCAGGATAAGGAGAATGGGTTACCAGGAAAGGTTGTATTGGACTAATTTAAAAAGGACACTGGACTAATTTAAAAACAGTTAAATGCCGTAATGGGAAAATGATAGGGTGGATATTCTGGAAGGATGAGATCAAATAGACCGAAGGATTTTCTTCATCAAGTACTTCTGAGGGGTCACAAAACAACCATAATTTGGGAATTAGAAGTATCACTCTGGTGCAGGAGTCGATCTCTGAGTTTGGTGCTTCAGTACGTTGTCTTTGTGATTTTCTTTGCATCTAACATCTGACATGAGAGCTTGAATTTGCAATGTTTCCAAACCATATTTATTGGGTTAATTGCGACTTCCTGTTTACCAATATCAGAAGCTGTTCGATTTGTGAGATTTGCAAAAGAGCTAATCATTAATCCCGAAAGCTTGTAATACACATAAAGAAAAACCCTAATCCATTAAAATGCATGTGTCTCCCAGTACGATGTGCCAATGAGAATGCTATGGATAGATTGCTACCTACTTACATTTTCAGGCTAGATATTAGCAAATGGTATGTGTGGAACCTGAAAAGGAGGAAAAATACAGCAAAGGTGATAAAAGCCTAGCAACTGCGATGTGATGAGGGAAACAAAAGCTTCCTTACCCTGCCAACATAGTGTATAGTAAAATCCCTAAACTCCAGATATCACAGGCCGCATCATATCCTTGCCTCTTTAGTACCTGTAAGAGAGATTGATACAAAATATATTTTTAAAAATGCTATTATTCACTTGAAGTTGATACATTTGTGTCTGACATACTGTCAGTTAAATATTTTAATGCTTGCTATGGTGCCTATAATGTTGAAACATTTTAAACAGCTTCACATCTGATTTTTGTCAAGTGCAGTGACTGTGTAATAAATAATAACAATTCTTACATTTGATATAGCGACTTTCACATCAGGAAGATGTCTCAAAGCATAAAGTGGAGCATACAATGAAGTGGAGTGAATGTGAATTTTGAAGACGAATATGGCAACTCATATCATTTGCATACAGAAATGTGCCACAAACAGCCATGGAGTGAGGGATAATTATTATTTGGAGAATCTTTGACCAGAACATCTGCAGAAACTCTCTTCTCTTTTCGAATTGTGTCATGGGATCCTGAACGTCCACCTGAACAGGCAGACATGTACTTGGTTTAACATCTCTTCCGAAGGACGTTACCTTTAACAATGCAGCACAACCGCAGCATGCATTGGAGTGTTATCATAGATTATATGGGTTTGAAGTCCCCAAGTGAGGCAGGAACCATTTGTAGGAAAATGTTCCTAAATTCTTTACCTCAACTAAATAGCATGCAAGTGGAAGCACGGCCTTCATCACCTTACCTCGGGTGCTACAAAGTTGGCCGTGTAACAAGGGGTCATCAGTAGGCCATTCTCTGCCCGAAGCTGCTTTGCAAAACCAAAATCACAGATCCTGATGGAATCTGAATTTCCCGAATCATCCACGTACAGAATGTTACTTGGTTTCAAGTCTCGATGGACAACCTAATAGGAAAAAGCAATGCTTCGTCAGAGATGTCTGCATCAAACAGAGCTCTGCCAGCCCTGTCTTTGGCAAACCCCAAAAACCCAAAACAACACCTCCCTGACACTGCCTCCATCCCTCTCTATCTCCCTCTTTCTCTCTCTATAGCAAGGTATCGTGACTTCTGCCCAGAACTTTCACGGATGAGGCAGCTCAGACTAGGAACTGAACAGAGTGAGAGATTGATCTTGCATACTCCCACTTCATTCCTCTATATGTTTGGGCTCCACTACATGACATGCAGCCACCATTCCCATAAGAATGAGGAGGTACTGTATTTAACAACCATCCATAGAAAAGGAACGGCATTAAGTTCATTCTCAGAGTGCATCTGTAAAGGTAACCTTTTGATGTCTAAGGCTGAATGTTTCAACATATTTACTATCCATAAAGCAGATCTCTTTCTTGCTTATTCAGTCTAAACAAAATCACAGATGTCTTTTATATCTTTCTCACCATACCAGGGATTTTAAAAGAAAGCTAATAAAGACATCTGAGATTTTTATGTACTAACCATTAAAATAATACTGTTGCTTAAATGAGTGCTCTTAGGTGAAGGGAATATTCTGAAGCAAATAAATGGGTTATAATAATTATTTATTTATTTTGAAGGGTATATTACCTCTGGAAAACTGATCCACCAATCGACTAACAACCAGATTCCTACTTACTGTTTTAGCAAACAGAGGCGTGTGGAGTAAGAATACTTGCCTAAGGTTTCGTCCTGCACAGGAATCAAACCCAGATCCTCTTGCTTGCGAGCCGAGTGTTCTAACCAATACACTACAGGACTCCACAAAGCTTATTGTTAGGCCTTACCTGTGAGATAACACTAGAGAGCAAATTACTGCTGGAGCACAGCCCTCCGCTCTTCAGGATAAGAGGCTGGTCCCAACACTACCTTCAAAATATAGGTACCACTAAGAAGCCCTCATGGTTTGCTAGAATATGTAAAAGGACAAGAGGGTATCTGTGCTTCTCCCTATGAACACCGACCTGTTGCATCATTTGCTGGAACAATTTTTAACCATTTACAGTACAAAATGCTTTATTGAGTATCAGCTTGTACTCTTCACCCTAACTGCCTGAAATAGACTGCGACCTCACCGAGCCTTTTGCTGGGTTCTTATTGTTGTCGGTCTCGGGCTACTGGGGAAGTGTGGGGGGGTGGCAAGTGATTCACCCCTCATCATAGCTCCTTCAGCGAGAACATAGCTCCAGCAGCAAGGGCGGGTCACCGGGCAATTCAGATTTCATTACTTTACACAAAGAGTAGTGAATATGTGAAACGACAACACGGAGGCAGAGGGAGATTATGCAGGCAGGTTTGAGTGGGAATGTATCATGTTATAGCCTAGTACGAAGTGTACACAGCTATTATTATGTATGTATTGTGCCTTCAAGACCCATCTCAAGACACTCCTCTTCAACCGTGCTTTCGATCTCCCTGATTCCGCCCCTGCCCTCCACCCTCCCCAACCCTGGGTCTGTAACTCAGTCTGTCCAGCGCCTTGGGACGTTCTCCCAACGTGAAAGGTGCTATATAAATGTAATTTTGTTGTTGTTGCCATGTACTATGGACTGTGTTGTACTACCTAATATTATGAACTATATACCACATAATATGTAATACTATGTACTTCGTACTATACAATATATAATATTATGAATTATGGGGTGCAGTTGAAGGTAAAAGACGGATGCTGTAGTGTAGAATTATTTCTTATTCTTCACATTGGCACCAGTAATATGCATCACAATAGTGTTTTCTGGTCCTGTGCACTGCTATGTTCTTACAACCCATTTCCTTTTGTCGGAATACTCCTTTTACCTAGGAGTTACCACTGCCAGAGCTAGAGTTTACTGTGTCATCTACCACACTTTCTGTATTATACCAAGACCCGATAGAGTGGGTAAACTATTATCAATAAAAACAAAAACAACATAGAAGTATTACTCTTCTTACTCCTACCATTGTACATTTCTTAATTCAATGCACGTCTCTATATACATATTGTGTGTAAACTAATGTAAACGTTTACATGACATACTCCTTGAGAATGCAGGTACTCCACAGTCTTTGTAATGGTGTAAAGCACAGCACTGGCTTCTCTCTCCGAGAAACACTTCTGTTTCAGAATCCGGTCAAGAAGCTCTCCTCCTCGCATAAGTTCCATGACAAGATACAGATATTTCCCATCGTCATACACCTGAAAAACAACGCCCCAAAAAATCAGGCTCGGGTTAGGCCACACGATTCTGCACGCCGGTGCTGGAAAAGACTCATAGAGTAACAAGCAGGTTTCAGTGCCTGAAGCTGACTCACACAGTCTATCCTCAGACCTATTTGCTGAAAAGAACATACATGATGGTTCCGAATTTATCAGGAGGTAACAATTGAAAAGTGAAAATCTTCCTTGTTTACCACTTTCAGATAAAACTCTTTGAATCTATAAATAAAAAAGGAAGAACAATATATTGTTTTATCGGGGCCTTGTTGATCTGCAAGACCCAAATCTGCAGTAGATCTGCAAATCCAAATCTCCTATTTCAATACACACCAATGCTCCCTCTCGCCTCACTATTTTTTAAAACTTTCTCTTCCTCTCCCTTCCTGAAAAATGTGTTGTGCTGAAATGCCCATTGGACAAATTGCTCTCAAGCCTCTGGAAAAAGAGTACAGGAGTGTCTGAGGAATTTTACCCCTCTGAGGATCACCATCATTCAATAATATTATAATCTTTGCATTTGATATAGCGCCTGATCACATCGTTGAGACATCTCAAAGCGCTTCATAGAATATACTGTAAAGTGAATTAACTATACTTTGTGAGCAAATCGCGGGAGCCAATTGCGCACAGCAGTGTCCCACAGACTGTCATGGCTTGAGTGACCAAATTATCATTATTCAGCATAATATAATTTCAATCCAGGGCCAAAATTTCTATCTAGGAATCAAGCCCAACAAGGAGGAAGGCGATGGTTTCCCAGCTGTAAAACTTGCTGATAACACTGGAATAGGACATTGCAACACAGGACACTAGACATTTTTTAAAAAATGATGCCGTGATGGAAAACGGTAGCGTGGGTATTCTGTGAGGATGAGATCAAAATGGGTCTAAGGGCCATTTTCATTCAAGCCAATCTTGTGGAAATAACTAAAAGGGGATGAGAGGTATTGTTTTGGTCAAGCATTTTCCAGGAAGGTTGAGAAATGTCCAGTCATTTGGGCGGTAGCTGTCAGTCAGCAGACTTAGTGAAGACCAGTGTCATCCACTTACATCTTTTAAGGTAATGATGTTTGGATGCTGTCCATATCGCAGTAATATTTGAATTTCTTCTGATGGATCTCTTTTGCTTTTGTCGATAATCTGAAAGAAACACAGTGTTGTTAGACCCACTTAAAATTCCATAATGCCTCTCAGTGAATCACATACAATCATACAATTGATTTTATTAATTTATTTAATTAGTGTTCTAGATTTTCTTTGCCCAGAACTTTTATACTTAGCTACAGTAACAATTTATACTTGTCTGTAGCTCTGTCCTGAAAATCATCAGTGACTCTCACTGACTACAGCACCACACTGAAAATCAGCAGCAGCTCTGGGTTACGATTCTGTGAAATTCACATTAATAACTCCAAACAGGAATAAAATCAGCTGTGGCTGCACACACTAAGATACATGCCTGCAGAGCTGTCAATAATTTGATACCAGCTGTAGAATCTATCTCCTGTTATAGCCTCTTTGTGGCCACAGGTTGCTTCTGAATGATTACATATCAGCAGCCTCTGCCTTCATTCCATGCTATTCCAGTTCTACAGACTAAAATCTTCAACAAATCTTTTTATTTCATTAATCCTGCATCACTGACTATAAATGATATAGACTGGAAAGAGGAAGTGTAGAACTCTGATTAAATCTTAGGCTTCAGGTAACGCTTGCAATCCTCTGTAACTTCATTTTGCTGGTTTATAATATAATCTGAACCTTTAAAGCAATTTATTTCCTTAATATCCACAATCAAACCACCTTTAGCCAGCACCTATAACCACCTATATATATTTAAATATCAGAACCAATTGAAATAAAATAATGGAATCACAGGTAGTGCTGATGTTATGCTGTTGGAATCACAAAGATTGCTAACGCAGGATGGTGGAACTATAAATGGTATCGACTAGAGAGAGGGAGCATAGAGCTTTGATTAATTTGTAGACTTCAGGAGATACAGATACATGGTATTCAGACAAGGAAAAATGGACTAAAGCTTTGATCTTAGTGAATTTGCCACTGGGTTCCCAGGTTATTATAAGCAGTTTTTTTTTTCGCGGCCCATTTAATTTTGCTATGTTTGTGCTCAGACAGTTCTGCCCTAAATTAAATGGGTCATAGAAAATAAATAAATTAAAGCTTATCTTTGCTGTAAAGAGCAGGTTAGCACAACCCTTAGCATGAAATTATAGGGGCTGCTAATGCCAGTGTTGAGTCCGTTCAGTGAAATAAAGAGCTGCCCCAAATTAGTGTCTGATCAACATATTACAGGTCACAAACACACTAGCTGGAGATTCTGGAAGCTGAATGATAATAATCCCTGCATTTGATATAGCACCTTATTATATCGTTGAGATGTCTTAAAGCATGACACAGGATATACTGTAAAGTGCAGTCACTGTGTTTTGTGGGCAAAATCCCAAACCAATGATTTGATATCAAACTGCCAACGAAGAATACTAATTTTTGAATACAAATTATTTTGCCGGTTAATTGATTTAGAAGGATTAGCTGCACCTGCTGCCCTGTGTTAGCTTCCATTTAATGTAAGTGGGAGATGTGCAGACTGCAGCCTTCTGTTACAACCCGCCGCAGCTTGTGACTGCTTTCCCCAGGCAGTGTGTGAGACAGTGCCAAGCACTATAATCTGAGGTAGGATTCCAACTGGGTCAGAGCTGCGCTGCACAAGCTAGAAATGTTTAAATCAATGAAAGGCGCATTGTCACCACTGAAATATAAACCTTTTTCACCAGAACCTGAGGCACAATGGAATGAGATGAAGACACACAAGCCAGCACTCCTACTTCTTTTAAGTAGTCATATGTAAACCTCCCTATCATGAACTCCACTTTAAAATCACTGTCACATCACCAGTATTGAAACCCTGGGTTGCTTCCCTCCACAAGCAAGTTTTCTCCTCTTCCTCCTCATACCCACCTTCCCCTCCCTCGCCCAGCAGTACATGGAGGAGCCTTGGTGTTTTATCTCGTTCTCAGCCTGTACTTGACCATATGATCTCCAACAATGTTGCTCACCAGATGGTTAGTTAGCGAGTTACTGTTTGAATGGGAGTCTTTCACAAATGCAGTAGTTCTGGGGGCTAAACCTTCTGTTCTCTCATCTCACTTGAAGCTTTCCAATGTTAAATCTGTGTCCACTGGTTTATGTCTCCAGTCCAAATCAGAAAGCCAGATTACAGCTGCATTACGTGCATCTTACAGCATCTTAAAACACCTGAATCACATCTCTCCCTAATCAATGTAGGGAGATCCATAATGATCCACATCAGAGGCAGCTAATGGCTGGTACCAGGACATGGAAGCTGGTGGAAGCCAATTCGATAACAACTTTTAAGAGAGAAGTGGATAATTATTTGGGGAGAACAAGTTTGCACGGCTATGGGGAGAGAGGGGGGGGGAGTGGGATTGATTTGGATAGTGTTTTTCAAAAAGCTGGCACAGACACAATGAGCCGAATGGCCTCCTTCTGAGCTGTATAATTCTATGATTCTACGACGTGAGTCACACCGATGGTGCTCGAGAGGTAAATTGCTTTGCAGCAATTTTTCAATGAGTTGTGGGACCCAATTCTGGTTAATAGTAATAGTTTTTAGTGCCACACATTAGTCCCAAAGCCGCCATGTGAAATAAAAATACCTTCTGGTATAATGTGACTGCATTCATTCTGATTTAAAACAAAAATTACTGTAGCACTCCCACTAATTCCTCGTTTGCGTGGTAGTGTGTTAAAATTGTGAATCAGGTGGTGTGTGTCTGATCACTTGTGCTATCCGTTTGCTGGTTGAAACACTTACTTTGACGGCATACTCCACTGACGTGGCTTTGTGAACGCACCGCTTGCATACTGAATACGACCCAACACCAATATCCTCGTTTAGCTCGTAGCCATCAGTGAAATGAATGCTGTTCCCATGTAACTGCTAAGAAACGATTTCCAATAAAAAGTAGAAATGAAGAGAAGAGTGAGAACAACTGGAGCCAGGAGCATTGGTAACAGCAAGCTACACTTCATGTTAATGGGAAGCCTACTGAGAGATACATGAGCAGAACTCTGCCAATATCCCAGTTGATAAAGGCACAACCTGGTGTACCACAAACCCATATAGTTTGAAAGTTTGAACCCTGGTCTTTGCTGAGTTAGCTCATCTTAGCCGGGTTAGGGTGCTTCAATGACCTGGGATTAGGAAGGGAGAATCAATCAAGTTCCCTACTACTGATCACTGTCCAGAGCCCGCTGCCGTGCTACCGAACGTGCAGGTGAGTGAACATCAGGTGATGATTGACCCGAGCTCGGCTGTGTTGCAGTCACAGTCAACACTCCCTGTCAAGGCCCACATATAAATAACGGCCACTTGGGCGAGTTATCGGAGGACACATTAAACAGATTCCCAGCCGGTAGGAGTCTAGAAGAAATGAAAAGCGCTATATCAAATGCAAGGATTAATATTTATTATTATAAGGAGTCAGTATTTTCATGAAGCGGAGAAAATTGCAGGAAATTGTTCTTAGGAATCTTGCAATATTGAGCTCGATATCTGATGTTGAGATCACATGAGCTGTCAGACCTGCACAATAGAATGCTCGATGAGCTTCCGGGATTCGGATTGTGATTGATCCTGGCCCAGATTGGTGGCAACAAAGCTGAAGCCTCGGAAAAGCTGGTGTGTGTTGGCACTCGGAGGCAGGCCAGGCGAGTCTGTGAGGAGAGACAGGAAGGAAATCAAACCTGGCAGCTTGTACATCAAAAAGCACTGATCAGAGACATCTCATGCTGCATTAAAGCTTGCACAGTCTCCGTCTACTTCATATGCCATAATAACAACACTGAATATAATAATTTAATATAACTTGTTTCATGTCAGGAGGATATCTCGAAGCACTCCACATAATTTACCTTGTATTTTTTGTGGACAAACAAATATTACAGTTAGAAGGAAAATGGGAGGGGAGGGATTCTCTGCTTGTCAGAAGCCTGACAAACTCTAAGCTGTAAGATGGTTCCTGCTCTAAACAATTGTTGTCATGATCAAACAAAGAGATTATAGTCAAACAGGCAAACAGAGAAATTAGACCACTACACCAAAGTCAGTGAGAAAGAACAAACTTGCATTTTTTGGTGTCACTTCGAAACATCTTAGAAGTTCTTTTACATCAATTATTGTTACTTGTATGCCTGTTTTTTAGGCAAATTTTGCACACAGTCAGGTCCCACAAACAGCCATGAGGTAAACGTTCAATGTGTATGGAAGATTATTGACCAGGATACACAAACTCTTCGTTTCATTTTATATGCTGCTTTTTCCAGAATCCTGCATTCTGCTGGTACCCTGTACCTTAATCTCCCAGATCTACATCATCCTAATTTAAACACTTCTCAAATTGCTCTTTGCACAAAGTATAATTTGAACCGAGAGCAGCTTAGTTCCTTGTCGCTTTCCTCAAGGGCAAACTACTAGTTTTTCAACGATTGACCTAAAAGCATAAAAAACTCAAAGGATTGGGAGTGAAAATGTGACATTTGTGAATCTTGCTCTTTCAGATTTTATTTATTCCAGGTATAAACATCATAACATTGAAAAGTATGAACATCCTTGCGTTCAAATGTGCTCATCTGTATTTAAACCCAATGTGTCTCATACATAGATCTATGTACCAAGCTCAGGTATTTTAGTAATAATAATAATCCTTGCATTATCACGTCGTTGAGACATCTCAAAGTGCTTCATAGAATACACCGTAAAGTAGATTGACTGCATTTTGCGGACGAAAGTCTTTATACAGCAGAGGCCAACATGTTAATAAACTGGAAATGAGAGCCACACAGAGAAATTATTCATCTTAACAAAAGGTGGTAGCGAAGGTTTTATACATTATTTTTAGGGTTGCCATGACTGAAAATTGTTTTAAATGCAATTATTGGGCTCTTTGTATCCAGCCAACTTCAACCCACGTATTTCTACTGAGATCTTCATCTCTACAATTGTCTGCACCTCTAGAAGTGACTTCAATCACTTTGGTTTGAAATTATCATAGAAAATACAATAAGATTTTCATTTGTTTAGCACCGTTTACGTTGGGAGGATTACTCAAAGTGCTGACTCCACATTTACATAGAGCATGAAATACTGGAGCCTGAACTCTGGGGATTGCCACTTGTCCTTTTGTAAAGGACTCACATCTATCTGGGATGCAGGCAATTCTGGACTCAGTTAATCAAAGACCAAGAGAATTTCATTACTGTCCACCAACTTGACTCTGACAACTGTTATAAAAGGTAAAAGCTTTACTTACTGCCTTGAATCCAGCAGTTAGACTGTTTGAAACCCCTAATGCTATTGGATCTTTTAATGAAATGGGTCCAAAATATAGGTCACCTCCCTTCAATCAAACACCAAACATACTCCATGTTAACCGATACAAGAAATAAGGCACAAAAGCAAATGTCTTAAGAGTATTAATGTATAATATAATGTAATCTCTACTTGTACTATTGTTGCTGTCAAGAGGAGACATGGAATGAGAGTTGTGCTCTATTTATAGTGAAACATTCATTACAGACCCAGTGCTAAAGAGCCTGGGGCAGGTATTTAAGATCTGGCAGTTGTATTATGGTCACTATAGGAACAGAAAGATCAGTGAGGTGCTGGTTAAATGGGTTTAACCCTTAGAGTGAAGATTCTCGTCTGTGGGTGCCAACCACCTGCATGGAATGTGGTAAACCTACTGAAGCTCTCAGCAAATGCAAGAGAAAATTAGACAGATATTTGCCAAAGAAATGTATTGAAGGTAATGAGAGATAATGGGATTATTTATTACTACTTATTTTTAACTTTGGGACCAATCCAATCAACTATTATGGCGCTTTCAACTTTCCAGTACACTTCCCTTTGCACAACCCTTCTAGACAGCATTTATCTGCTGCTAATAGCACAGGAGCATATATAATAGCACTGCTGAGGAATCAAATCATATTTGCTTACTCAGCACCACAAGAAGGCTTGTAACCAGCTGGTCTTCAGTGAAGTCACATTAAATTACAGTCATGAAGCACTTTCATTTTCATCTGCCAGAGTTGGTCAGCTCCAAAAAGTGAGGATACAGCACAGCTAATGTGAAAGTCAGCAAAAAAGCCCATATCACTCAACCCAGCGTTACTTTTGCAAACACTCTGTGTATCTGAAAGACATCGGGATCTAAGTTACATTGGGGTCACCTCTCCATTCTCCCTCGCTCGGTGTGCAACCCTACCACTGTACAGTGCTCCAAGACACTATCCTGCATTAAGGGCACTGTATAAATGTAAGTTGTTATTGTTGAAGTTGCGATATTCATAAATAATATTTATTTCATTAGTTGTAACTTCCAGTTTGTGGATATTTTCAGTTGAGACACCTTATTATGTTGTCGGAGAATTGCCCTAAAAGTACTCTTAGCTCCAAAAGTGTCCTAATATCAAACCCTCTTCCTCCCTTTAACAGCAATTTTGATGAATCTGACAAAGAAGCAGACCCTCAGCGCTGACCTATTTTGCTCTTTCAGATCTTGGTCGACTGGCTGTGCATGTCTAGCATTTGAAGTTTTTCTGCCATGTGAAGCTTTTCTTAATATTAACAACATTATTATAGTCAGTGGAGGAGCTGAAACCATACAAGATGAAGAAGTGACAGCAATTTTCATTACTTCACGAGCAATGAGATTTGGTTGTTCATTTAGATGGATTTGTAATTCACTCTAGACACAGAAATCTAATTCCAGCAAATTGACTCTGAAGCAGGCAACTATTTCTAGCAATGATCTGAATTTTTGATCTCTTACTCCACTCATTCTCTTCCTCCATCCCATTCCACTAGGCAGGAGCCTCCAGAGCTTTGCAATATTAGCTGGCAAACTAAAACACGCAACATTTCCAGAGAAGAAACTCCAGATAATTTTGCCACCTTATATTTTTCCTTTCAACTGAGTAAAGCAGTTCTCAGAATGAGTAACATTCATAATCCCTTTGTTTGATTATAGTAACTTATCACTTTGTTGAGAGGATTCAAAGTGTTTCACCCGAGTTTTACTGTGAAGTGTAGTGACTGTGTGTTTCGTAGGTGAACGCAGCAGCCAATTTGTGCATAGCAATCTCTCATATAATGAAGAAGGCCCTTCAGCCCATTCAATCTCATCCTTGCGGAACACCCATCCTACCATCTCCCCATAACTACATGAAGCTGCTTTATAAACGAGTTCAGTCTTCTGACCTCTACCACCTTTTCTGGCTAGCTGTTCCAGTTGTTGATTAAAAGTGAATGATCAGTTTTATCTGGAGGATTGTTGGCCAGGACGCTTCATCTTATATTAATCTCTCTATTGGCCAAGAGCGAGTGCACATCTGACATAGAGGGATGTAAACATATGTTGAAGCTGTAGGCTTGCCTTCGGCAGAAAGAGAACATCAAATAAAACAGCAGTATCTGGCAGAGCAGTGGGAAATAGATCGCTGTTATAATCAGACCCACTGCTAGTGTATCATTTCACAAAGGGAACAGAACTACATCCAAGGCAAGAATGGGATTTATCTGATAACAGGCACTAATTATATTCAAACGCCTCTTTGATCACTGACATTAGTTTTCCTCAAGGATTCAACAGTATTGTTGTCCTGAAGATCCTCAAATAAAGAATTTCCTTGAAGCCCTGACTACTGACCTCCCGACTTCCAGATACAGTAAAAGCTTTTCTTTATCTCGAAAGCTACAATTTCAATTCATTTACTGAACACCGCTGTTCTCTAGGACAGAGGAACCTTTCATTTAAACACCAACAATCATGTGAGGAACAAGCCTTATTCTGTGCCTCGGCCTGTGTTGCTTCTTTTAACAATGAATCTGTGGGTTTCCAACTCTAAGATGTAACATAAGGTAATGCCATTGTAAACTCAATTAAACACAATTGCATCAAGTAGATGCAACCAACCTCTCCATCAATCGGTATGCAATTTGGACTCAATTTTTACTTTTTGTATTTAAAGGCTTATGTTTATTGGCTGAGTAGTAGATGCAGTTTTAGATAACAAATTTGCAAAAATACATGAGAAAAACAACTTGGGATTGAATGGCTCTTTAAAAAGCTAAAGCCTTACATTTGAGACATCTCACCAAAGTAACAAGGTGCTATATCAAATGCAAGGATCATTATTATTATTTGATATAGGCCTTTCACATCAGGAGGATGTCTCAAATTGCTTCAAACTGTACTATAAAGTGTAGCGACTGTGTGTTTTGGAGGCAAACTTGCAGCCAATTTGCACACAGGAATGTGCCACATACAGCCATAAAGTGAATGACCGATTTTATTTGAGGGATTGTTAGACAGGACACTTGGACGTTTCCAGTGTGCTTTCCTACCATGGCAACTGTACATAGCAAATACCATTTTGCCTAAAAATTTAAGGTGACTCAGAATTGTGGAAAATTGTTAAGTTCAATCTTAATTTGGAAGCTGGTTTTCTGCAGTTGTTTAAAAAATCTGCTTCCTAATTAAGACTGAATTCGAAAATTTTCAATACGTCTGCGTGATCTTAATTACACCTTAAAAGGAGTCGACTATAGGGGTATGGGGAAAGGACAGGTAAATGGGGCTAAAAGGATTGCTCTTTAAAAAGTCAGCAGACACGATCAGCCGAATTGCCACCTTCTATGCTGTAAATATCTATGGTTCTGAGAACTAGGTGAAATTTCAGGTTAAACTGAGCCACTGAGTTTACATAGAATATATGACACAGAAACATAGAATACATGGTTTGGAATCAAGCCATTCAGCCCAACTAGTCCATGCTGGACTAACAACTAACAGCGATTACTGTGTATTCTGTAGCTGAACTCCGCAGCTGATTTACAAAGCGCTGATTTACAATGATTAACAATAAGCTTCAGAAGCTAACACCCACCAGTTGGTGTTCTTGACGTGAATTCAGGGTCAAAGTGGAATGTGTCCTCAGGTCTTCCTACAGCGGGTTTAAATGGTGGTTTGATCTCTTTCCTGTATAACTTCTGCGGAAAGATAATGTACATCAGTCATTTCAAAGTAATTAACAAATATATTATGCAAACTTATCAATTCTATTATCCTTTCATACCACTTTTAGTGCACTCAGCAGGCCCACTCTATAATAGAAAACTTTCATGTTTAGAATAAAATGGAGACTATAAATATCAATGTACGGAAATTAGTTTAATACAGCAGTTCTATTTTCACGGCTGATCTAATGTTTGTAGTAGATGATGGTATGAAAAGATTCTGACTGAATGACTGCACCACATGTTTTATTCTACATTTATCAGAATGTGTTTTGTTGTTCTGGGTACATTATCATGTTTTGGTGAATTACAGGTCTGTTCTGCAAAGAGATAACATAACCCTGTTTAAGTCAGGTAGGATGTATATAAGCAAGCCTTAATGCTAATGCTGACTCAAATGAAGAGTTCCTTAGTGCCACTCCTGCTGACCAGGAGCCTTGAGCAATGCACAGATTGTTTTGGCAAACTAGCAATCTATTCAAAGGTCAGACAAAGTAACATTGCATTGAATTACTGAGTGTGCATTTCAGCCAATCTTTGATCCTATCATCCAAAGAATATAATTGGCAGCATGGATGCCTTGGCCTGCGCAGCAATCTGCAGCAGATCTCATTGAAGTCTTACCACCAGAAAGGAAAGTAAAAGGGGTGACAAGTGTAAACCAGAGTTATAACTTGAGCTGCCACATTCCAAATCGATGCATTTACACCCATGGGAAGGTAAGCAAATGACCCTATCTTCCAGCTATACTGCTTAATGGCCCCAGCGGTAATATAAAAAATAGTGTAATTGGGTCAGTCAATGTCCCTGGAGTCAAGCTTCTCTTTAGCTGCTCAATTGATGCTGGAATTTATGAAAGCCTTTGTTCATAAGTCAAACAAGCAGCGACAAAAAGCCCCATAATTATTCCAAAAGGCCATTAGAGAGAGAATGTCCCTGGACTCCTGCAAAGTGGAATTTAATTTACAGGATTTGTAAAGGATTCACAAATACTGATTCCTGTACGTATTCAGATGAGTCTCACAGTAACACACGAGAATGCCAATCTTATTTATGACTTTCACAAGCCTGGCCAATGAGAGATCAATTTAGACACAGTGACTAACATAATATTTCATCCAAAGAATATAAAGTTCTTGTTGAAGACAAACTAAACCCAAGTAGTGAATCAATTCTGCTCCATTTCTTAGTTCTCTATTATTAATAATAATATTGTACATTCTTACTAATATAAAACTCATGCCACTGAGGTTTCAGATGCCGGTGACGTACTTACATTCCAGTCTATAGTTCCAAAGAAGTGATGACGCTTGATCTCCTCCACTCCATCAGGCCCCGCACCTTGAAACCAGAATTAAAAATGAGTAATCAAGAAGCTTGTATTTCTATCAATTTCTGCTGCATTTCAGTAACACTGATTTTTATACATGAAACAAATAATATTGAACAGTCACCACAGTTAACATAGGGGGTTACATTTAATGTATCAAATTGGAATTAATTTCTCGGCATGATTTAGATATGGAAGAGGAAGGGTGATGTCTATCTTAAACTGATTACAACAAATCTTTATATCATCTTTACCCTGTAATATGATTTCTATTTATAAAATCATAGTGAAAAGATTGCTGTCTTGGGTGATCCGACAAAGATGCCCAATATGAAAAAAATCGATGTCAAATTATGTGGTTTTAGCTGGTTACACTCCAGAGGTACCCCAATGCACACTCTGGGGTTCCCAAGCCTTGGCCAACCTGCTCCTAATAGTTTCTGGCATAAGGTAAGCAGGATGAGTCCCTCCAGGGAGAGAGTGCACTTTCTATTCCAACAATCGATCCCTGGAATTTCCATATGTAGGTGGGATACATTTTTAATGTATGCTTAAGAGTATCCAAACCATTTCTCACTTTGGTTTGGATACTCTTAAGCATGGGGATGGATTTCTGCCTGTGTCAGGCTGACCAAAAAAAGTGAAAAAAAATCTTTGACAAAAAGACAGAGACATTTCATTTTAATGAATACAAGACTACTTGCAGAAGCAGACACAATTTCAAATGATGTAATTTAGTGTTGGGAGAATAATAATGAAAAAGGACCAGTAAGTAATCCAGAGACTCAATATATTGCTGTCCCTAAATGCTATTCGCAGGCTTCCAATATGAAGATAACTGAGAATCACATTTAATATCTCAAGAGACAGTAACAGATTACTTTCACAAGCCCATGGTGTTGCAGTTAATCTATTCTTTAGTCCCTTTGACAAATTAATTAAACCAGTTACTCAGGAAAACAATAAATTAAAATCAGGCAATAAAGCAGACTTGATTTGGTAATTGCATTCATAATTTTGGTGCACAGTTTTCAAGAAGATGTGAAACAAGTCTACCTAGTCTGTTGGAAGGATTCCGCTTGAAAAGTGCTCGCAAAAGGCTCTGGGCTTCTGGGCTCAAGAACTGTGGCATTCCCAGCTTGGCTCTGCAACACAGCAACATTTCCCAGTGAATAAAACAAACAGGAAATTGGGGTTTAATTCAGGATATTTCCAAACCAGATTAGACCCGCTGTCAAAATAGAAATCCTGCTGCTTTTTCCCTGAACAGATTCCTTCCCCAACTCTCTCCCCCTGCCCCCACCACTATTCCCTTCTGACTTTCTCTTCTGGCACATAACTGGGTGATGGTTCAAAGGGCTTTGGCATCCTACAGTCTCATCCAAACAGCTATTCTTCAATATGATCCCCGACAATGTTTGCTGGCAGCTGTATGGATGTGGGATATCGCAGTCGAGCCCAATCCTGCCTTTGTTCTGTGCCCACACAAACCCACGAGGGAAAGGAGGAGAGTTGTCACTGGACAGTGTTCAGGAGCAGAAATACCAATTCACTATTTTGCATTCTCAACCCCGAGGACACTAAGCCAACTGCAGTACCTCTGTCCAGATCAATTAGCCCTGCACAGACCAGGAATTGAAGCACGTCTGTGTGTCTCAGTTGACAACCAAGCAGTGCAAATTGGATTGAGATTATTGGCAGTCAGGCAAATTGAAATTACATCGTCATCACTAAGCATCTTCTTCAAGTTCTGTCTAACAAACAGCAACAGTTTCATAACAAACTTCCAAATCATTGGGTGGGTTAATTTACAAAACCTTAAAGAGCACTGCCTTAATGAAAAACATCCAACAAACGTGCTTTTTTTTTGGTAGGGGGGCGGGGGGAGGAGAGAAAAAAAGCCAATGCAACACTTTTGTCACAAAACCCATGGAATGATTCATTGCAGTACAACGCACAGCACTGGAGCATTTCACAAACCTTTCTCAATTTGTTTACAAATAATGTTTGCATCACAATGATGTACACTTAACAATCTTCATTGCTGAATTGACGAAGTCCCCAAAATAGACTGAACAGAACAAAAGAGTGACTCAACCTCTAATTTTCCCTCCCAGCTTGTTCGCTGCAGGGAGATGCCTGAGTTCGACGCAGTGCCTTCCCTTGATAACATATCCGTGATCAAGATCCATGATCCGTTATTATGTGAACAGTTATGAGTGTGACCATCCTTTGGCGGAGGCTCCTCTTAAACTATGACCACTATATTGGATAACTAGATCTAGTAGAAAGATAAACATTGGTACAGAGTCACAGTGGGAGATGGAGAACACCCAGGGAAAATGCATGGTGCTACTCTGTCCAACCTCTCTGCATTAAAGCATTACTGCTATATGTCTTGGTTTAAAAAATAAATTTATTGTACAGAACAGAGTGGACTGTGCTGGGATTTACATTTATAATCACCAAGTATACGAATCAAACACCAACCACCTACAGATGCAAAAAATCATTCTCTCTGAGCAAGTCTCTCAACCTGTCTATCTGTGGATACTGTTAAATGCCTGTGACTATAAAATAGGTTGTCTGCAATACACTCCACCTAAATCCTCCAAGCATTCATGCAGCATTAATGGATCTGCTATGTCTGAATATGATCATTCTATTTCAATTGACTTACTTGAGGATAAGTGCCATGGTTTCCTTTCTGTCCTTCCCTTGAAAAGGCAGTGATCCGGTTAACATCTCAAACTGTGGAATAAATTAAGACAAAAACATACATTACGACATATGTAGCTTTGGCCTGAGTAATTGACAATGAATTGGATTTACGATGTGAAAGGGCTAATTCTATCATGCGTCCGTCCAGAGCCAACCCCACTTACGTGACTCACTCTTTGAACGAGTTTAATAACTCACCCGATGGTAAAAGTTGAAGGCTTTGCCCATCTGCAGCTCAAAGCCACATTTTGCTGATATCCTCATAAGCAATCGGTATTAAATATAACCCCTCTATTTGTGGGGATACTTTTGAATGCCCTTCCCCCCACCCCCCAAATCTGTTTCCTTACCATTGGGACGAAAAGGAGAGAGAACAGTCCTGAATCTCAGTTCCTTTAATAATCCATTGCTGAGTAGATGGGAAATGGATAACTAGATTTATGTGGAGCAGCAGGTCTGCCGAGGGTCACAAGTGCAGAGCTGTGAATGACCCAGTAGCTGCACTATCTTTCAGTAGTCTCTCACCGGACAGCTCGATCAAAAATTTTAAAACAGTCCTTCAAACTACTCCTGCTACCCACGTCAAAAGTCTTCATCAAAGTTAAAATGTCAATCCACCACTGACAAATAACGTGCAGTCCATTTCCCATTCCTGTGTGTGTGCGTCTGTGTCTCGGTAAACACTTTCATACTTAATCCTCTGTCACTGGAAGGTGACCCAGCTGCCCTGGCTCAAATGGTCCTCAGTTGACTGTGTGACAGCAGAGCTCTGCAATAAGTGTTGCAAGGTTGTCTTGGTATTATCGAGCCTATGGCCACCCTGACTGAATGCTGATGATCACATAGAGCTACAGGAATTGCCAAAATATTCCAACGCTTGGATCAGTATGTCGATAGATAGCTGACAAGAAAATTTGTGTCTACATATTTAGCTACTCGTGGAGCAACTGAATCAACATAATCTTTATTATATTAAATAAGGTTCTTGAAATATGCCTCTTGCCTGAATAATAATCCTTGCAATTGATATGGCACATTATCAGTGTTGAAATATCTCAAAGCACTTCACAAGATTTACAGTAAAGTGTAGCAAGTGGCTTTTCATAGAGAACAAATAGTGTCTACCATATACTGATCTGACAAGAGAACGTGATTTCTGTTGATGGTTTGACTATTGTGAACATCATTTGGGGTGTGATTCAGCTTTGTTAGTTGTAAGAGGCAGAATCCATTTCAAGAGGGGAGTAGACAGGTATATGAAAGATAATAATAATAATAATCTTTGCATTTGATATAGTGCTTTTCACGTCTTCTAGATGTCTCAAAGCGCTTCACAGAATAGACTGTAAAGTGAATTGACTGTATATTTGTGAGTAAAATACAGCAGCCAATTGCACACAGCAGTGTCCCACAAACAGTCGTGGATTGAATTGACCAATTTTTTTTGAGGGATTATTATCAAGCGTATGGAGTAAGGAAATTTGCCCAAGGTTTCACCCTACCGGGAATCGAACCCGAGTGCTCTCACCACTGAGCTACAGATAGAGGCTTGAAGAGATTTGGGATGGAGCAGGGCAGTGGGATTTAAAGAACACCATTCTCTGATAGCCGGTGTAGACTCAATGGCTGAATGACCTTCTTCTGTGCTTTAAATTTCTATGACTATGATTCTACGATGAGAAATTCCATCAAAATTGCCATCAACCAGGATCTCTGCTCTGGAAACAAACTGGACTTGCTGCAGTCAGTGTGACATCCTTCTAGTTACCAGAAAGAGCTGTCATTTGTGCAAATCAAGAAATCCCATTAGGAATTACAATACCCCAAATCAGACTCCAAAATATATTGTGATCAGGGTTACACATTGTCTGAAGTCAAGTGCAATTTGACCTGCAGATCTGTTAAGCCTTAGAAATAATATTAAATGATAGTTTTCGCTAACGTGACTGAATAATTACATTTTTCAGTCTTGAATTCGAATGCAATAAAACACGACAGGCCAATTTTACACAAAATTAATTTCTTCTTGATTGGCTGCAATTTTCCTTTGTAGTTCCCTGCAGCATTTGGAAAGGCTGCAGCTTTTGTCATGTTTTCCCTTACATCAGTGTTGGCAAAACTCCCACATTCAAAGTTACTACAAGAAATTCAGGCTCGTCATGATAAAATAGAAGTGCACCATCTGGAATCTGCAAGTACAGCTCCACCCCCTCCCCCACAGCTTATTTGTTGCATGTTCCATATGGCGACATTACACTGAATGTAAATCTCACGGAGAAAAAAATAATAATCCTTGCATTTGATATTGCACCTTTCACATCTGGAGGACATCTGAAAGCACTTCAAAAGATTTACTGTAGAGTGTAGAAACTGTCTATTTGTAGCAAACATGGCAATCAATTTGCAAATAGCAATATCCCACAAACAGCCAGAAGTGAATGATCAATTTTATCTGTGGGATTGTTGGCCAGTACACCAAGAGAAACTCCCTTTCTTTTTGAGGAAAACTATCTTTAATTTCCACCTAAAGAGATAAACATTTAACTGTCATTCAAAAGACACTCCTGGTGTGCCATCTTACACTATGAGAGTCCCAATGCGGGACTTGAACCCACAACCATCTGACTCGGAGGTGATAATTCCACCAACTGAGCCAGGCTGACACCAAAATGACTGTTCTGGGGACCATTTAAACTGTTGTCACACATCTACTAATTTTTAAAATTCAATTTCTTGGAACAAATCAGACTTTCAAGTTAAAATACTGATATAATTAACACAACTGTCTCAATAAAAGCCACTTAAGAGAAAATACTTTAGAGTAGGATAAGCAGCAGATAAGTCTTTGTATCTGTTTTGCCATGCCAGTTAACTATTCTGCCTGATTCTTTCATTTCAATTGTTTGAATTGTATTGAAGCAGAAACGTCAAGACTACTAATGCTCTGCTAAATCAATAAGCAAGTCCTGGACAGACAAAGAAAATGGGCAGTCAAGAAATTATAGCTTTTATATAATGCATTAAAGGAAAAGTGGATTAAAACTTCATTTAATTCCTGCCAATATAACCAGACTGAAGAATGGTTTCAATGCTTCTTGCAGTCTCACAGAGTCAATGGGACATATCAATTTGCATTCATTTACAGCTCCCATACACACTTATGCAACTTGCCCTGACACAAGTGATTATTACTAAGCCAGACACCCAAACACTCCAGCCTTTGAACCTGCCCTTGAGAAGCTGTTTTACAAACTGACCCCCAATATCAGAAGATATTTCACGTACCATTAAAACTCCGAAGGACCACCAGTCTGCACTTTGTGCGTGACCTCGTCGGTTAACTACTTCAGGGGCCATGTACTCTATCGTCCCACAGAAAGAATAGGCTCTCTTATCTTGGTCGACGGCCTCCTTGCTCAGCCCGAAATCTTGAACAATAAGAATCACTTATAACAAGGCTGAAATCTCGTCAAATGTCAAAATAAAACAATGCATGGAGCTTGAACATTCAATTTTAAAGCTGCTAGTTTTCATCGTGGGCATAATTCATCATGATGTACTCACCCGTTATCTTGATGTGGCCGTCTTCATCCAGAAGTACACTGAAATTCAAACCATCAATAAGCAATAAGACATCAAAAGCAGCGGACACCAAAGCACACCCAGATATGACAGACATTTAACCATCAGCCGCATTTCAATCAGCAAAATGGAACTAGCCATCTTAAGGCAGTTCACGTTTTCAACAAGAAATATAGTCACTGACCAAAGTCCACAGCTCCAGCCACCTTTCACCGAACACTTCCAATCACTTAAAAGTCATTAACTGGTCAGGTAAAACTTGAGGAAAATTCCCAGACAGGAATGACTCTTTCTACTCTTGCAAATAGAATCAAAGCAGCTGCACATTTCGTTACATAATAACAACAAATTACAGTTATATAACGACTTTCACATCAGGAGGACGTTGCAAGGTGCTGGACAACCAAGGATTTGGATCCAAGCAGAGGGTTGGGATCAGGGGATTGGAGGGCAGGGAGGGTTGGGGTAGCACGGTGGCTGAAGGTGCGGTCGAAGAGGAGGGTCCTGAGACATGCCTTAAAAGAGGCAAAGGATGGAGCAAGGCGAATGGACTGTGGGATGGAGTTCCAAAGGGTGGGGGCAGGGAGGCTAAAGGCCTTACCACCGATGGTGGGACGGGCCGAACAGGGGATGTGTAGCAGTTCAGAGCCTGCTAAGCGGAGGGAGCGGACAGGTTGACATGGGGTTAGCAGGTCACAGAGGTAGGAAGGAGAAGGCTGTCGAGAGCCTTAAAGGCGAGGACAAGGATTTTGAACTCTATTATCTGTGGGGTGGGGAGTCAGTGGAGCCTGGCGAGGGTGTACTTGATAGGGTTATGGAGCCTTATGCGAGAGAGGACACGAGCTGCAGAATTTTGAATGATCTGCGACTTGTGTAGGAAAGAGGTGGGCAGGCCGACAAAAAGAGAGTTTGCATAGTTGAGCTGAGATGTAACAAATGCATGGATGAGGGTCTCGGTGGCCTGAGGGGTGAGGCAATGGCAGAACTGGGCGATATTTCGGAGGTAGGGGAAGGTGGAGCGGGTAATAGCACGGATATTGGTTAGAAAGGACATTTGAGGGTCAAATAAGACGCCAAGGTTCCGGACTAACTCAGTGAGGTGAAGTGTGCATCCTTGGATGGTGATGCTGCCAGTGTCTGAGGTGTGGAGGTGCTGACGAAACCAATCAGGAGGGCCTCAGTCTTGTTGACGTTCAACTGGAGAAAGTTAGCTCTCATCCAGGCCTTGATGTCTGACAGATATTCTGTCAGGACAGCAGTGGTCCTGGAGTTGAGGATGATAATCATAATAATCCTTGCAGTTTGCATTTGAAGTTGACCTTATATTATCAAAACATCTCAAACCACTTGGCAGAATTTCCTGCGGAGAGTAGTGACTGTATTTTGGAGGCAAATACCAACAAGCTGATGGTTCAGTGCCTCTGAACGTTCAACGACATTGTACAAGAAGATAATTCACTCAGTCAGAATAAA
The DNA here is from genome assembly GCF_018977255.1 of Callorhinchus milii. Lineage (NCBI taxonomy): Eukaryota > Metazoa > Chordata > Chondrichthyes > Chimaeriformes > Callorhinchidae > Callorhinchus > Callorhinchus milii. The sequence continues at coordinate 72,538,396 of NW_024704744.1, read as the reverse complement.
TAAGATACATAAATTTGTGTTTCGATTTTGGATGTAGTTAGTTAATATTCTTCTCTCACTTATAATCTCTTAGTATAATTTAAGCATGAAAGCACTGAGGATAATGATAATAATGATGAGAAATACATTCGAAAGAATCATATCATTTAAATGTGGAGTCCTGTAGCTCAGTGGTTAGAGCACTCGCTTTGCAAGCGAGACACCTGGGTTCAATTCCAAGCAGGGCGAAACCTTGGGTAAGTTTCCTTACTCCACACGCCTAATAATAATCCCTCCAAAACCAAAAACAATAATAAATTGGTCATTTTCAATCTACGAATGTTTGTGGGACATTGCTGTGCGCAATTGGCTGCCGCGTTCGCCCACAAATATACAGTCAATTCACTTTACAGTGTGTTCTGTGAAGCGCTTTGGGACGTCCTCCCAACGTGAAAAGCGCTATATCAAATGCAAGGATTATTATTATTATACAGACAATGAATGGATAGTTCATACAGAGAATAATGAATATCTGGACGTGAGTCTGTGTTAGCTATCTTGAGCCAACATTTAATCCCACTCCCCTGACTTTTCCCCGATGCCATTTTATATATTACATTACGTTCCTCTGTGTAACTGCTTCTTTAACCTCACCTTTAATTCTTTTTGTGATTATCTCTAAACTGATCTTAACGTTAATCTCTTGGGACGTCCTCCCGACGTGAAAGGCGCTCAATAAATGGAATCTTGTTGTTGTTGTTGACAACACTTAGTTTTGCAGTATAATGAAAATAAACTACACACAGTGCTCCAGCCAGATCACAGACCAGTGTTACGAGAACCCTATACATCAGACTAGAATACCCAACAAGCACAGCAGATGCTAGCATCAATACATTTAAATATGAATGTTTCTCCTTCATTCCACCAACTCCAGCCTGCTTCATGTCCTCTCCTGCCCACTCCACCCTACGAGCCTTCAGCTACTTTGCCCCCTCCTCTGTAGCTCTCCTGAGATCCCAGTGCCTCACTCCTTTCTTCTGCTTTTAAAGACCACCTGAAAACGCTCTTTGACTGTGCTTTCGAACACCCCCTCACCCCCCCTTCCAACATAACCACCACCTTCCAGTTCGGGCTCCCACTCATGTTACAGTAAAGCATGTTGAGACATTCACCCAATGTGAGAAAGGTGCTACATAAGTGTAATTTGCTGTAGCAACAACAGACACAATAAACCAAAAGGCCTCCTGAGTTGTAAATATTTTGTAATCCTGTGAATCTAATAAAGGTAACAAAAGAGATCCACCTCTATGGACTGTCCTATAAAATCAATAGGCTGAGGAATCTTTCCAGCATGCACAATATTGGTCATTTTATTACTTTCAGTGTTGCAATTTAAAATAGTTTCCATATTTTATATGGTCTTTCGAAACAATATTTATAGACATCGTCTTACTTTTCTGGTTTCAAGTCCCTGTAAATTATTCCAAGGCCGTGGAGGTGATCTAAAGCCAAGGCCAGCTCAGCTAAATAGAATTTCACATCTTCTTCTGTAAACATCACCTGTCAGAGGGAGAAAGTTACCATGTCAGCTTTGCGATTCCAAATACCAAATCAAAGGCAGAATCTAAAACGGCTTCTCTTTAAATGATAAACTCAAACAAAGTCTGGAGGCAGTAATAATACATGTTAAGTGCTTCAAAATGCTACTAGATTTGATGAACATTCGATCCTTCATGTAAATGCTTCACTTTGAGTAAATCCCAGAAAAAATGGTAGCTCTTCACAGTTCTCACAATCACCACAATCCACAAGGCATCTGCAAAATTGATCTGTGCATTTTAAAAGTTAAATGTAAAGAACTGGAAGAATATACAAAGAAAAGCAACATTTCTTAACTGCAACCAGTATCTGAAAAAGCTTCTAATTATGCTATGGATTTTACCTTCAAGGGGAAATAGCACTGTACAGATGAAGAAGAGCATGCTGAAGGATGTTTGAAATTACTGTATTGCATTTTGGAATGTAAACTAGGAAATGTATACAATGGCCCAACAAAGGAAATTCTGCCGATATCCATCTAAGAGATACGCCCCAATTCATCCTGTGACACATACATAAGTAGACATGAAACAGGAAAAGCCTATTCGGCCGATCAAGACATGCCTTCCACAAACATGTACAGCTTATACTAAACCCTACCTTATTCTCTTAAATTGTGAAAAATTCTTCAATTCAGAGTTATTTTGCAAGACATTCTTCTAAAGTTCTTAACAATGAAAGGCTTTTGAGTCAAGATGAGATTGAAGAATTTTCTATAATTCTGCATGATATTACATTTTAAGACAAAACTATCTTACAGGCTAGGTGGAATTTCAGACCTCCGAGTCACTGATTTTACCACTTGTGCTCAAAACCTTCACTGTCTGCCACTTTCTTTTTTAAAAAAAATCAGTGACCCACACAAAAAGGATGCACCAGAATCTATAGGAAACATTGAAACCGACACCCCATTTGGGCTTCTCTCGAGTCAATATAACTCATATTCACAGCGATGTAAAGCTCCTGCTCTGTACACTCAGAAAAATCCATTGTAATGATAAGAGATTTGATGGACAAAAATGCACTTTTCCTGTTCCATGCATTCTCATGTTCCGATTGAAAATCACATGGAATGTAGACCCTTTCTGCAGTCTGGTTAACTCAGCTAAACCTGGAACAATCTTTATAAATAGTAACAAGCTCTACATGTTGGAAGAGGTCACTGCATTTAAACAACCCACAAGTGTTCCAGAAATGGGTTTGCATGACAACACTGGAAGATATCACTTTGTCCATTCAACTTCATACTTGTCAAGTGCTTTAGGACATTCTTTTACATGGAAGGTATTGCACGACTACAAGTTATTGTGAATATTATGGATCCTATTATCAATGAAATGCAGATCTCTTTGCATTGAACACCAAGAAAATTATGCCACCTACCTCTTTGGATAGTCTTGTAAAAAGATCACCACCTCTTAGAAAATCTAAGATGAGATACAATTTCCCCTCGGTCTGAAATGCTGGAGAAGAAACAGAAAGAAAATTGAGGAGTCTCATCTCAGTTCACTCAGGATCAATACACAGGCAATAAATTCAAGAACAATTTTTACAAAAGAATTTTAGCATGTCCAATTATTGCTCTGATTTCGCATTTCACCATTGGCATCTGGCATGTGCCTCTTCTCCTAGCCCCCTGGTTCTTCTTACTGAGGTACAGTTCCAAGAATGCTGCTGGTTAACAAGGTTAATGTTCATTGTTCAATGCCTGCTCAGGTGTTCTTTCTTTTTCTCTCTCTCTCTCTTTCTCTCTTTCTCTTTCAAGAACCGGCCAGCCCACAATAATTTTTCCGTCTTTATTCCATCCAAATCCCTTATAATTTCAGACCTCTATTAGGTCTCCCCTCATGTCCCAGTATAATTGGATTGATTGGGAAAAAGGCAGCAGACTGTCCATTCTGTATAAATGCTGCACACAATTTCTGCAAGTTACAGACAAGGATAAGACAACAACAACAACTTCCATTTACATAGCACCCCTCACTAAGGGTAGAGTCACCAAACTGAGCTAAAGTTCAGATGTCTGTTACTGTACACACATTTCTAAGTCTGACTAGTTTGATTCCTTATTCTGTAAGAATCTGCTCCTTGGCTGTTAAAATGTTAACTTTTTAAACCTGATAGTGGTAGGGTTACCATTTCCTATTAGCACTAATTTACCAATAGTGGTAATAGCAAGTCAGAATGAAAAGTACAACTTACCATAGTGCAACTTTACTATAAAGGGATGATTCACTTCCGCTAAAATGTCACGTTCCATTTTGGATCTGACTCGATCACGCACTGTTGAGGCAAGAAAGAAACACTCAATTAACAGCATTTCCTCTCCAGTCGTGGTACCTCTCTACATTGAGGACCATGGTATTTTCTGGTTGAAATGATTCCATGCCTCATGAATAAAATCTAATAAAGCAAAGCTTTATTGGCATTCTGAAGATCCTCGGGTCTGTTCCAATCCAGATATTGCAAGCAGATTAAGAGTTCGTATTTCCCCTCTCCATCTCAGAGGCACAAAATAATCACTGTTTTAGGTGGGGGTCCGTTTCTTCTGCTCACTTACAAATTATTATATTTTAATTAAGATTATTATAATAAAACATACCTTCTCTTCACATAATCTGTGATTAAAAACAGGGTGTTCATATCAACATCTGTAGCCTCATCTTTCAAAATATCGATGATGATAATAATAATGCTTGCATTTGATTATCACGTCGCTGAGACATCTCAAAGCGCTTCACGGAATATATTCTAAAGCGGATTGACTGTATTTGTGTGTGAAACGGATTATGTCCACTCTCAAATTTTTATCTTCAATGAGAAAAGAGTAATTACATCAATTATCTCCACAACTTAGCATTTTTAAGTACTGGAGTCATCTCGCCAATATCCTCTGAGCCTTTCCACCTCAGTGAATCAGATATCATTCTTATGTTTGAAAAGCTAATGACAGATTTTATAAAGAGGACACTGGAGGAGGACACCCAAGGATGCACAATGTGTGAACCAATGAATGTAGAAAAACATATTCAGAGGTGATTTTTAACTAGGGTTCTAAACTCAGGACCTGATTCAAAACTTTTTCATTTTGTTCAGGGGCCCAAAGTCTCACGTTTTACTATTAAATCCTGTTGTCTTCAAATTTAACATGAGGTAAAACTTTGGAACATTCCTAAATTGAGTCTTAATTTGGAAGCCATCTTTCTGCTAACATTAAACTGTTTGGATTTCTGCAATATATACATTGGGACATAGAACTTTTCGGATTATTCGTAAAACTGGCTTCCAAATTAAAACTGAATTTAAGACTTTTCCAAAATTCCACATAAATTTGTAAGCTTACATTTTAAGACAATGCCCATGAGAAAATTGGGGTCTTTGATTTCTCTCGCTTATGGGTTTCTCATGGGAGGCTTGACACAGAAAACTAAATTGTACAATTAGCATTAGTCTGTAATCGACCTATGCTCCACAGAATGACAAGCTTCCCTGGTATCAATCAGATTCTGCACTGTGAATTAATTTATACTTAGTGAGCTGTTTAAATACTGTGTTAAGATTCATGCTGAGCAAGTAGCGCATAATCTGGTTTACAAAATCACTGTAAAGCAAATGAGGCTGGGACTATGGCCAGATGGTGAAAACATGAGACATATTCACACTGAAAAGCTTCTCCATCCCAATTGACTAGGGTTGTTGTGAACGAAAACCAAAAAAAGGGTCAAAATAACTTTGAAATACGTGCCTGTATTAAATATAGCTCCCCAGAGCTTCATTGCACATTAGCCATCAGAAGGAAGCTTTTGGGGAATTTCAGCTTGAAGAACATATGTTAAATTATATTGATTATTGCTGTTGTTCTGATCAACTGGAGGCTTAATGTAGCACTCATTGATTGGAGCACTGAAGCTAATCTCTTCCCAGCCAGTAGGTGGGATAAAAGAGCAGAAATTAGCTGCATTTTCCAGGCTCGTCTCTAACCGCCAGTAACAGTTGTACCTGTAACAGTGATCAACTTGGTTATGATAGAGAAAAGACATCAAGATTTTGGTGACCCTGCAAGATCACCCATGGAGGCCCAATCCAACCTGTCCCGTTTCACTCTGTCAGCTGGGTTTTTAACCCCCTAACCCCACTGCACAAACACACAACAGCTCACTGGTCTGTCTATGTTCCATGAAGATCATAGTTTGTGTTAATAAAGATTAAGAAAATAAGTTGAATTTGAGCTCCAGGCTTGGCTGACACTTCAGTGCAGTATTGGGGTAGTGCTGCATTTGTCAAAGGAATTGTGTTTCTAATAATGGAACTGACAAAGCTTATGCTGACACTTGAATACAGTGCTGGGGGTTCGTTGTATATTTGTAGGTGCTGTCACTCGAATGAGAAGTTAAACTGAGGTCCTGCTTCCCTATTCAAGTGGGTGTTAAAGATCTAATGGCACTACTCAAAAAAAGGGAGTTTTTTTTGTCCCCCAAATAAAATTTGTGATTCACTTCATGACTGTTGCTGCGCACAAATTGGCTTCTACGTTCACCCACAAAGTATGCAGTCACTGCTCTTTACAACATATCCTATGAAACACTTTGACACAGCCTCCCGATGTGAAAGGCGCTATATCAAATGTAAGAATTACTGTTATTTTTATGGTTACGACTATGATTAACTCTGCATAATAATAATTAAGGTCTCACCTTCAACTGCCTGCCTTTAGGTGGACATTATATACCACATAACTCTAATGCACTATTCAAACAAAAAGGGATTTCTCCTGGTGCCCTGGCCAACAATCCTCCAGATTAGTTGGTCATTTGTTTTAACAGCATTTGTGGGATCTTGCTGTGTGCAAAGTGGCTGCTCCATTTGCCTATGAAAACAGCCATTATATTTGACAGTTTGGATTTCTGCAATATATACATTGGGATATAGAACTTATTCAAAAGCATTGTTCATTATAGAGTTCCGGTATAGATTATATGAATAAATAACTTTCCCATGTAAGGAAGTGTTATGCTCAACTATTAGGTGATGTACACATGGATAATAATAATAATCCTTGCATTTGATATAGCGCTTTTCACATCGGGAGGATGTCCCAAAGCGCTTCACAGAACACACTGTAAAGTGAATTGACTGTATATTTGTGGGCGATCGCGGCAGCCAATTGCGTACAGCAATGTCCCACAAACAGTCGTAGATTGAAAATGACCAATTTATTATTGTTTTTGGAGGGATTATTATTAGGCGTGTAGAGTAAGGAAACTTGCCCAAGGTTTCGCCCTCTGCCTGGAATTGAACTCAGGTCTCTCGTTTGCAAAGCGAGTGCTCTAACCACTGAGCTACAGGACTCCACAAAATATAGTGACAATTAATGCACATGCAGAAGCTTTGCTGTTGTGTTCCTCATCTGCACTTGGTTTCCAGATGTACAAGAAAAATATGCGTCACACAGGACCTTCTCCATCCCTTGTGATTAAGGTCAATTGTTAGTCTGAAACAACCAATTTAGATACTTAATCCAATTACAGCCCCCATCTGAACTGTGTGTTTAGCACCAGCATTATGGGGCTACAGAGCCAGGAATGAGCTACCATGACTGTAACTGTACAACGAACACTGAAAAAACCATCAAATCATAATGCATCAGAGCTCAATGTTTTCCCAATTGCAATCTATGACCAGTTGTGGAGGATGTCAGTTAACAACTAATACTACTGAACTAGTAATAATCCTTGCATTTGGTATACCACTTTTCATGTTTGGAGGATGATCCAAGCATTTCACAGAATTTACCATGACTGTGTATTTGTGGGCAAACGAGGCAGCATATTTGGACATCGCAATGTCCCAAAAACAGCCTTGAAATGAATACCCTATTTCATTAGGGGGATTGTTGGCCAGAACACTGGGAGAAAGTCTCTTCTCTTTTTGAATCATGTCACAGGACTTTTAACGTTTCACCTTTCATCCGAAGGACAGCACCTCTGACAATGCCACGCAACTCCCAGCACTGCATTGGATGTGTCAGCTGAGATATTATAATTGTGAATTCAAGTCCCAACAAGGAGCTTGAACCAACCATCCCCTGACTCCGAAACAAAGACTGATAGTAACTCAAATACTGTATTTGTCCTAGTCCTCTGCTTTGCACATTACAGAGTTTAATTTGCGGTATTTTAACAATAGAATTCCTTAATAAGGATTATTTAAAAACGAATTCCTCTAAAAAAGAATTTCAGTTTATGCAGACAATTTCCTTCTGGTAATGGGAAGTATGTCACAACCTCTCTGGGGACCTTCACTCCTTTCTGCTGCCAGAACTGATTTTGTAGAGATTTGCAGCAGCCTATAAATACACAGTCACTTCATGTTATAGAAATTACTGGTACTGAAACACCTCCCATTTCCTTATCCTTGTACTATCCATCTGCAATACACTAATCCCTTTGATCTGCACATAATAATTTACTCCAACTCTTTTTATTTGCCTAAGTAATTCTCTCTCTTTTCCTCTTGACCTGATATTTAAAATTGCTTTGTTGCCCACTATCACTGTGAATTTCAACCTATCCTTTCCCGCCATACACACTATTTTGTCACCATTAATGCAACTCCATTGTCTATCTTAACAGATCTATGATGATTGCTATTCATACAAAAGAAAAGGACACACATCAGTCTCATCAGCTCAGAGACAACAACTTGCAATTATATCCTCTTTCACAGAGGATAGTGTGTGCTCAGAGACAGTGTAGTAGAGCTTATGAATCTCATTATCAGGGCACTTTTTAGTTATCAGGTACACTATATTATAATTAGTACAGACCTGTTCTTTGTTCTATTCATTGTGTATTTCGTTGTTTAAATGGTGTATGCTGATGGCATTTCCATGGGACTACTTTATATGAGTCAGTGAGGCAGACTGTGAGTTAGTCAGTAAAAATAGAATAATTTTTATCCAGGGCTGACTCAACATTTAAGCATGTAAAATGAAATGAACCTCCCTCACACTAACAGCCTCAGTTTTCCATTCAACACCAGTAACTGGAAATATTCCTCACACAGACTAAGGTGCACATTTTAAAAATCCAGAAAATGAACTGCAAAGTTCTGATATCATTTTTTTGCTTTTTTTAAAAAATGGCAAGACTCATTCTTTCATGGTATCTCAATCAAGGCTTTCGGGTTCAGTTTTACTGCTAGAGATTTGACTTAAAATCAATCAGCAATAGTCCCTACTCAAAAAAGAAAGATTTTTTATTTGATTAACTGCAGAATTCAGCTTATTTATTTAGAGCCACAAAGGCTACATTCTGTAAGTGCTGGAAGTTGTTGCTATCCCTGTATAATACTGGCCATTACAGATTCTATCGCTTGCTGCTTATTCTACGGTTTGTTAACTAAAAGAGGCTGGTGTAAGTACCTAATTGACTGACTGATGATAATGCGCAGCATGGAATCAAAGGCAGAGAATCATCTGCACTGCACTTAACTTCCAGCATGCTATACAATCAAGCCTTTGGGACTGTTATTGAATAAATAAGCATGTATTACTCATCCTGCCTTTTATTTTAACAAGGCAGAACAAAAAGGGATGACTAAGTCTTTCATCTTTGGAATTCTCGTTCAAAGAAATTAATTGAAAAATGCATCCTTCATGCAAGTTATGGCCTCATACAATACAACTCAGATAGCGCCTTTCGCTTTGGCAAAATGTTTCAAAATGCTCAACAGTGAGCTGGAGGTAGAAGATAGAGGGCAGGATTAAAGCATCACCGATATGAGTAGATAGGTTTTCAACCCTCTCCCTCCTCCCCCATCTTTGATACTTTATTGTGCATATACAGCAAGGTGAAACATTTTAATTCAATGAGAATTATCAAATCTACACGTTAATATTGCAATGACATTGTGTGTCAGCCTGACCCAGTGATAGCATTCTCACCACTGAGTAAGAACAACAACAACTTACATTTATATAGCATCCCTTATGCAGGGTAGAGTCTCAGAGCACTTGAAGGTTGTGAGTACAAGCCCCATGTTGGGATTTGGGATTACATGGTCTAAGCTGACACTCCAATGCAATGCTGGGGTAGTGTTGCACTGTCGGAGTTGCCAACCTTCGGATGAGATATTAAACTGAGGTCCCATATACCTGTTCAGGTGGACGTTAAAGATCCCATGGCACCAGTTAAATAGAAAAGGGCATTTCTCCTGTTGTCCTGACCAACAATTCCCCAAAGTAAAATTGGTCACTCACTCCATGGCGGTTTCTGGGATATTGCTGTGTGTAACTGGCTGTCGCATTTTGCGCACGAAATACACTTTTCAATATATTCTGTGAAGCGCTTTGAGATGTCTCAATGCCCTGATAAGCCACTGTATTAAATGCGAGGATTATTATTATTACTACTACAATACAATGCAGCTCCTATCTCAGTGTACTGCTTAGTTCTGTACCTTAGGCTCTGCCAATAGTCAGAGAATAACTTCATTGCTTGAGTGTTACTGTATTAAATCATGCAAACCAGTAGCCAAGGTTCCCAATTTGAGACCTTAAATTCCATCCAGTCTTAGCCTTAGGCTGTATATTTGTAGGTTAATGCATTAGCCAATCTGCACACAGTAATGCACTAAAATAAGAACTCCCATGCAAAAAACTTTCGTTATTCCAGCATGAGAAGAGAAATTACTGAACATCCCAAAACAATACCATCAGGGTTAATCTGAAAAGATTAATGAAACAATTTGTAAACAGGAAATCTGGTGTAACACTAGGGTTTTAACAGAAAGATCAGCAAAAGGAATTGTAAATAGCGAATCCTTCAGGTACCTGGTTGCATCTCCGGTGACCCTCTGGACTCTTTAGATACCAATCTCAGGCTTTACTTTTATGAAGTTGGCGAGTCAGTTTGGGTCAGTCTAAGACATAGGCAGACATCTTCTGCCATTTCTAAATTATTTGGTGAATCTTGCAAATTAGAGCCCAGTGTATTCAAATAAATAACAAGCCAAGCAGTTCATAAGAATGCTCTGCGCTTGCTGACAATCCTAAGCAACACAGATCTGAGGAATCTGATTTCTGCTGAAGGATGCTGGAACAGCAGTGAAAGCTGCAAATGAGTCGAAGGTTCAAAACTCTTTGAAAATGGGAGAGGAATTTTTGCAAAATTGTAGCAGACATAACAAGAGTGAAGCCTTTGAACTTCTCTATTTAATCTTGTGCTTTCAATTGAAGAATTTTAACACAGGCCAAAAAAATTCACTAGAAGAAAACAGGAGAGGGAAGAGATCCCAAGGGTAAAGTGACAGTGAGGAGCTGCCTGTTCTAGGATTAATCATTTCATATTGATAAAAGTGTTTCTGATTAATCCATGGTGAAAACAGTCTGAAGTACATCTGAACTGTATAATGGGATATTTTGTGGCTTGCCCTTTGCATTTTCATTCAAAAGATAGTCTAGTCGCTTGCTTGAAACAAATCTTTTGGATTTGAAGCGTGAACAAAACAAGGTATGAAGGATCAGAGTAGGTAGAGATACCAGATGCAGATAATTGCATTAGTGCATTAAGTAATAATGAAGTAAAATGAGGGGACGAGTGGATGACAACAAAATTACTAAGGGAGAAGTTGAAATAGCGTCCTTTATATACAGTAACGTCTCAAGAGCACTTCACAGGCACTGTGTTGGATGCCAAGCAGGGAAGGAAGGAGGGAGGGAGGGACTGTAATTGTGGTCAAAGAAGTAGGCTTGAGATGGAATTTAAAGACAGGTTAGGAGGGGGCAAGATAGAGGGCTAGATGGAGGGCACTGTTGAAGGCTTAGCCACCAAAGAGGCATGGAGGGGGCAGGGTATAATAGTAAGTCTGTGTTAGCAGACCAGATCACAGTGATAGGGAAGTGCTAGAGCATGAAGGGATTTATAGGTGAAAGTGAAGACCTTAAAGTTGATTCATTAGAGGCAAGGAGACAGGTGGGTTGATGGCAAGCAAGGTTTGGTATTGTTGGTTGGATTTTGTTTCAGCTGCAGACCAGTAAGAAGTGCATCCGAAATGTAATAAATAAGGCAAACAGGTTGCTGGACTACATTGAAAAATCAGTTCAGTTCCAATGCAATCATATTTGAGCTGCTTATTTCTCTGGTTAGGCCACAATTGGAAGATTGCATACAATTGTGACTACTGCAACATAAGAAGACTGCCCAGACTATAGGAAATGCAGAGGAGAACAGAGCTACAAGGCTGATCTATAGTGTTAGAGGGGTGAGCTGCGAGGAATGGATGATAAACTAGAATTTTTCACCCCTGAAATGAGACATCTCAAAAGGAATTTTAGACTTATATAAGATGCTAAAATGGGATTGAGAGATGAAACGCAGAACAAAACCTTCAAATATAATAGTTATCAAATATTTCACATTTTAATGGCTATAATAAATAAATCTTGCATTTCATACAGTTCCTTGTGATGGTGACACACCTCAAAGCACTTCACTGAGTCTTCAGCAAAGTGCAATAGCTGTGTTCTTGTGGGGAAACATGTCAGACAACTTTCAGATAGCAAAGTCCAAACAACATCCAAGACATGAATGATTAATTTAACAGAGGATGGTTAGTCAAAACAGCAGAGGCAGAGAAAGAATATCACTGAGTTTGTCTAGGGAATTTTTGGGTCAAATTTCTTGAACACAAAAACTGTCCAAACTTCTGTGGTTAAAATTGGGCCTCAATGGTTTGTAATCATCCTTATGAGTAAAGGAGTATTTAAAGAACATCCCTACTGTACGTCCCACTGTATGATTGTAACACTATATGTGTAACTTCTCATTACAACATTACTCACCCGCCGAGTCCACAACAAATGTAATTGTCTGAATGTTGTGAGACCATATTTTAACCTCCCTATAGACCTGCACGATAGGAGGTGACTGGCTGGAGAATGCAGATGTGCTCGGCTATATTTTCCCATGTGTCCTCTATCTTCCTCAGTAACGGGAGGCGCTATGCATGATAACAATCTTCAGAGAAGCACATGCTGTGGTTCACTGGAAACTCGTAGCACAGACCCACTGTGAGTAAAGTGAACTCAATGCAGCCATACTGTGCTGCAGGTAATTAATATGGAATAAATGTTATCTCAGAGGCTGTTTTAAGTTGTTCTCCAGAACTCAGAGATCGAAACCATGAGACTGTACCACAAAAATTCTGAAATGTTTTCTCAAGCAGCAAGCCCTGGAATACCAATTCCAAACCAATCTGTGCCCACACAACGGGGACACCGCACATGGGATATACTTATACACAGGACTCAGGCTCAGCCACTGTTAAGCGCTCTGAGATGCTACCCTGCATGGAGGGTGCTATATAAGTGCAAGTTGTTGTTGAAAGGCTACAAAAAGATTTGAGATTTATACAACGCTGCTTCTTTCATTTCAGTGTGTGAACCACCACCACTGGCCTCAGCATTCTGTCACTACAGTTGTTTTTTAAACTGTGATTCATTTTCATGGAGGAAAACATCAATTATATTTATTACATTTTGCCTTCTGCAAAATCTACTTGAATCCACTTCATGTCCCAGCTGAGAAAACTGAGAGGTCAGAGCTCTGCCAATGCACTAGTTGGCGGTGACCTGCATTTTACCAATCACTCTAGTGCACTGTTTTTTCTCATCCACTTGGTGCCTGCCTTACGTGGCCAAGCATGAAAGCTCAACACATAGAAAGCTGGTTGGAATCAGATTATGTTTGATGGCTCTGCAGCATACTCCAACATCAGTCAACCAGATATCAATAACGTTGCACCTTATATGAGAACATGGTAGCTCTACTGGCACTACTAATACAGATTCACTCATCAGACAGAGCCAGATTCTGCTGAGTTTTTTAGTGTGTGAAATACCATTTTGAGCAGGTAGCAAAGCTGACCAAACAATTCCCAGAAGAGAGAGGATTGAAAGGAGTGAGATGTTCAAGTACAATAAGAGAACATAAGCACAGTGATGTGATCTTTTTTTTAAACAAAATCATGAAGGCATATAATGTACCTTATGCATATTTCATAGGAGGAAGAGTGTCATTCAATGGGGGTCTGGTGTTAAAAATAGCCATCTTTTCACAAAATACTTCAGAATGGAATTTTGTGCAAAATAACCCACAATCTGGAACTCTTCAACAGCACTCACCCTTCAGAGTAGCTTTCTTCAGCACCTTCATGGCGTACAGCTGACCAGCATCAGAGCCTTTTATTTTCTTGACAAGAAAAACCTTAAAGAGAGAGCAAAAAAGGAGGATTGTAAAACCTTTTGAAGAACAGGAAAAAAATTAGTACTTAAAAGTGGAATAGAATACATTTCATATACAACAGCCCTTTCCCACACCGACTCTCAGGATGTTTTCTGTTGCTAAGGATTTTTTTTGTTGTACGTTGTTCAGTTGTTGGGTACCTTGAATCACTGTTAGACATGGTACAGAACTGAAAACTGAATGTATCCCTCCTATGAGACAAAAGTGCGTGCAATGGTAGGCTACATTATATAATAATTATCCTTCCATTTGATATGTTGTTTCTTTTACATCGAACGGACACCTAAAAGCACTTTACAGATTGTTGCAAAGGTAAGTGACTGTGTATTTTCTAGGTGAATGCGGCAGCCAGTTTACACACATCAATATCCCACAAACAGCCATGATGTGAATGACCACTTAGCTGAGGGGCTGTGGGCAAGATAATGAGAGAATCTCCTTTTTCTTTTCAAGTAGTGCTATGGGAGCGCTAATGTCTACCTGAACAGGCAGGTTACTGAGGAAGATAGACCTCAGTTCAATGTCTCAACTGAAGGATGGCAACTCCAACCTTGCAGCACTCCCCAGGCACTGTATTAGAATATTGGCCAAGGTTGTGAGTACAAAGTCCTGCATGGGGTTGGAACCCAGGACCCTCTGACTCAAAGACAAGTGCTATCAAATGAGCCAGGCTGATACCCTCGTTGTTCAAAGGGTGAGCCAGTCTAACCTCTATTGGCTGAAAAATCCTAAATGGAATGAGTCTACAGATCCAGCCTCAGCATAAAACTGTCCACGTCTCCAATTGACAATCTTACTCACAGAAGCAAATATGGATGTTTGACAATAGAAAATGTTAAAAATATATAATTCTTGCAATTGGTAATAGCACATTTCACATCAGGAGGATGCCTCAAAGTGCTTCACATGATTTACTGTGAAGTATAGCGACTGTAAGCGAATGCAGCAGCTCAATCTCACACAGCAATAATGCCATACTGGGGAGGTGACAGTTGAATCGAAAAGAAAATTCACATGCTCCTGAGCACCATTTATTCTTTATATTGCAGAATATTTTATACAGAATGTAGGTCACAGGAAGAGCTGTGCAGTGGGACATGGATCTCTCATTACTTTGATTATCTGCTGTAATAGAGAAGGCGTAAAATCTACTTGTCTCCCTGACTTCATCTCCCACTCCCCTGCCCTACCCAAAACCTCAACAACATATTCAAAAATTAAAAGCGGGTGGCAACAATATAAGAGAAATGACAACTAACAGAACACAGGAGTATTGTATAACAGTACACAATGGGATGCTGTTAGGCTCACCAGATCTGAACAGACTTAACCCCAGTATGTCAGGCCAGGAAATAATGTACCCCAGTTTGAAAGTTAAATAGTTTTGAATCTTTAATTAAAATGTATATCATCGAAGTCTATCTCCAATTCATCCAAAACTCTAGTCTAGTTTCTCGCCCACATTAGCCTCTAGCTCTTTTCTGGCTCGCAGAACTCAAGAAGGATCAACATGAAGATCATCATCTGTCCTGCTCTACTCTATGTGTGCAATCTCCTCCAAACCTGCTCTTAGTTCCCTCTGCTCCTCTGATCCCAATCCAATGCTTGTTCCTCACCATCTCCGACCCTCCATTGGTGGCTAAGGTTTGAGCCACTACGCCAAGCCCTCAACTTCCTTAGTTCTCCCATTTTTAGTGCTCACTATTATAAATGTTGAGCAACATGAGATGTTCATTCTATGAAAAAGATACTGTATAAATGCAATTTGTGGTGTAATTTGCAATATTCGTAAACCAGATTCTTGTGCTAATTTGAGAGAATCGCAAAGTGGTGAATTTCAGATCCTGAAAGTTGACTATTTTCCGTACTTTGCTGGGATTTGAGAATTTTGCAAATCTCAAAAATCAAACAGCTTCCCATATAAAACAGAAGTTGCAATTGATGCATATTAAACCCCTATGATAATGCTTTAATACCATTCACTTTAAATGCAGTTATTTACTCCAAGTAACATAAAGGATCGAGATAGTATTGCAGGCGAGCCCTGGCAATAGTGGGGATGGTTGTTGTAGAAAGGCCATCTCATTGTCAGAGCCAACTCAGCAAGACCATTAGGCTCAATTATATGGAAAAGCACAGAAATATAATGGAAATAAAGGAACCAAGAAACGATAGGCCCACTGTCAAATAAATATATGTGTGGAAGGAGGCGTGTAGAAATGAGTGCAATTTGAACCTATTCTCATGCTAATGAGTTGCGAGACAAATTGGGCAATAATGAGCGTGAGGACACCCACGTGTTTGTTCGTGCAACAGCTGTCCACACAATTTGCAAGAATCCAGTCTACATACTTGATCATGCACAATGGCACAGTATCAGGTCTTAGGGTTTGTAAAAGCTTGAGCTTTGTATTGCAGCTCACTGAAAACAAGAAATGATTAACCATGCTAATTGCCCTATCCCTCCCCTGAGAGCCAGCCCAAATTGAGGAGGGGGGGGGGAAGAGAGAGAAGACTCGCCTTCTTCACTGACTTCTTGCATTTAGTGCTAGAATCCACCTGTCAGGAATGGTTAGGCAAGGTAGGGTTCTTAAACCTTGTAAGAGATGGATCAGAGGGCACCTTGTAGAGTTCTTGCAGACACTAGATTCATTTAAGAAATAGTGTGATGCTTCATGCGAAGACAAATGATGGTGTTGTTCTGCAAAAATCAGATCAAATGGCCCAAACCTTCACAAGTGATTTTCATTGCAATAAAAGTACACTCCATTCACTATAAGGTTTCTCACCCCTCAGATGAAGCTAAACCTATGGGGCATTTTAATGTTTGTTTGATTTGTTTTCCATGAGGTTCAAACTGTACTCCTTCCCAAACACCTATCTCTCTTTTTATCTCAGTGGTGAAGATGTTGCGGTAAGATTCAGCATCAGTCAAGGTTCCTGCCCCCGAATGCTATGCGGTGATCCCTATAGTGATAATATAATCATCCTTGAATTTGATATAGTACCTTTCACATCAAAGTGTGTCACAGTACAAATTGTAAAGTGGAATGACCTGTTGAAACCAACAGCCAATTTACACATAGCAGATGCTCCACAAACAGCCATGAAGCGAAATAGCAATTTTATTTGGGAATTATTGGCCAGGACACCAGGAGAACAACAGAAAATTGCAGTTATATGGTGCCTTTCATATCATATTTTAAAAGGAGAGTTTCAACTTTCCATAAAAAATACAAAGATCTGCAACCTTTAAAATTGATGCAATACTAGGTTTGGGGAATCTTTATGATAGATGTTTTTGAATCAAAGGTGTGGGGAAGCCCATTTAAGCATCCAATTCACCATGAACAGACAGCACCTCAAGTTTAATATTTCATCCAAAGGATTTTGGACAGTGCAGAGCTCCATTGGCACAACACTGCCTAGAGCTCAAGTTCCATCATGGGGCTTGAACCCACAATCTTATAAACCAGAGGCGAAAGTTCTACCAACTCAGCTAAAGTAGTGCTATATCCTTTCCTGATTAATATGCAGCAGTCGTAAGAATAATGAACCATTCGTTTGGATGACAATTGTTTGATCAGTGAGAGCCATTTGAACATCGGGCGCTAAATTAAGCCACCTGCTCTAAGAGAAATTAAGAAGATATGATTTGGTGTTTCTGCAGTATTGATACTACTGTTAATGATCTGAGACAGATTTCATTGAAGGAGGATCTACTTTGCTCTTGGAGGGTTTTGGGCACTTATTAATATAAGGCAGAAAGCAAAAATCATACTTACCTAATAAATGAATGGCTATTTGATGTATAATATGAGCCTACAATTGATACCCAAAGGTGTTTGGTCTGCTAAGAACCCATCCCAGCACATTCCGGAGCAACTCAAATACTTGCCTACAAAATACAATCATCAGACTTTATAGTGTTCTGATACAAAAATGTTTTGTGACATCCTCCCGATATGAATGGTGCTATATCAAATGTAAGAATTATCATAATTAATTGTCGAAGATGAATCTTCACCAATGAGAAAGCAAAAGTTCTGAATTTTAACACTGAGTTCTGCATTATTTTTTTAAAAATTCCATTCTATTGAAGCACCATTCTCATTCTGATAAAGTATCAATTCCATCATATTAAAGGAGAAACTTTTTTCAACTAAGTGTCAATCTCTCTATGAATTAATTTCATTTAGTTGCAAACTTTTAACACAGGGACAGACACTGAAATAAATCACATCATTCACAAATCATTTCACTTGAAATTGAAATCAAGCATTGCTCTTGACTTCCTCTCCAGAAAAGAAATACCTTTCTGTTAGTGCTTGAAAGTAGTATGGTATTTTCTTCTTTGAACAGCTGGGTCTTGGAAACCCATCCTCATGCTTAAGAGTATCCAAACCATATGTATGCCAACTACACCTGGAAATTTCCCCAGGTCTGGAATGGAATCCTTATGCTCCCCCTGGAGTGATGTTCCCTGCTTCCCTAATTCCAGAGAGTAAAAGGCACTTCTTGGCAAGAGCCAAGGCTAAGGCATTCCCAGAATGTGCCATAGGGACACTGCTGGAGTTTAACCAGCTGAAGCCATATAGCTTGCCATTAAGAATATTGTCCGGGAAGCTTCCCACTGGTTGTTCAGCTAGAACAACCC
Source organism: Callorhinchus milii (assembly GCF_018977255.1). Classification (NCBI taxonomy): domain Eukaryota; kingdom Metazoa; phylum Chordata; class Chondrichthyes; order Chimaeriformes; family Callorhinchidae; genus Callorhinchus; species Callorhinchus milii. The sequence continues at coordinate 72,519,853 of NW_024704744.1, read as the reverse complement.
TTCCCTGTGATGCCTTCAATGTCCCTTCACATGATCAAAAGAGATATTCAGATGAAGACTCCCTTCAGCTTATTTGGTCTCAGTGTTCCAAAATATCCTCTTTGCCTTCTTTCCATTGCAACATCAAGCCATTTCTTAAAATGTGTCCAATGTCGTGGCCTCAACCACCCCTGTAACCTATTCTAGCCATTGATAATTTTCGGTTTTGTTTACATTCCTGAGTCACGATATGCAAATATAAATGCTGGAATATTATTTCCCATAATTCCAATGAACATTACATTATACAAATCATAACTAAGTTATATCTTAAGAGCAGCATCACACAGCAACTGAAGACAATCAAATAAAGACATTTCACTTAGCAAATGTAAATCCAGGAACTGAATGACATATTAAGATGGGGTTAGCAAAACGTAATTTCACATTTTAAATGGACTAATAATGAGATTAATTCATGCAGTTCACTTACCTTCCCATAAGAACCCTGGCCCAACACTTTGAGCAGCTCGAACTGAGAGGGGTCTGCTTTTTCAAAGCCTTCCTTCACGTGGTTGCTTATATCTATTTCTTTCACAATACCTTCATCCTATGGGGCAAAGAATCACACAGAAGATTACAATGGGTGGACACTATGAAAAGAACAGTACACAACTCACTGTACACATACCCTCTTCAATCCTCACTGGTCATTCTGATACTGTGCTGATGCCTTTGGACACATTAATGGCATAGTACAGGGTTACCAATTACAATGTCTCATAAGTCTTAAACAAATTATGATATTTGTTTTTTTAGATAATAGGGTGGCTTCACAATTTTTGGTCACCTTGTACAAGACTGGAAATGACTATTGAGGTTCATTTAGTTAGCTCCAAGGCAAAGTGAATCCTACACCATTCAATCCCTTGTGCCCTTTAACTGATTTATTTGCCCAATAGTTATCTATTTTCCTGTCTTGAATTTACTGACATCTCAGCAAGCCCATTTAATTTCAGAAAGCAGTTTACAGACTCATACTATTTGCATTCAATCACTGTAGTTATTCATCAGTGAAGCCATAGCTAAAATAAAATATGCATATAAAAGTTATTGCCCTTGTAGTCCTCGTGAAAGAACAATACTCAACACATTGTACACCTACTTTCTTCAAACCTAACTGGCCAGTCATGAAGCTGAAGAACTGGTGGCCCATCATTAAGACCTCAGTAACTTGCATTCATTTCACATTGAAAAAAAATCTTTAAAACAAGGCCAAACTATGTTAATTTAGGGAAAGTAAAGAAAAGACAGGATCTTTGTCATTTTTCTCATTCATCTGCTGATGTGAAAACCAATGTCCTTGCTCTAATTCTCTGTTTTCATCTTGTAGACGAGAAAAGTGGGACCTGACATAGAGTAACATATTGTATTAACATAGAGTCACAGTTTAATAAGAGAAGTGAGTTAGTGGCCTAGAGATATTGTTCCATTTAATTTTCCTTTCCAGCCTACCTTACACCTCGAGGGATGATGACTGGCCTCTATTCAGCATGGGTCCACAGCAGAACACCTGAAATCAGGAATTCAGTGGAGTATCCCAATGCTTTCATTGTGCTGTGCCTCAGTGCTCCAGTTCACTGACCCAATCACTCAGTAATCATCTATACAAAGACCTCACCAACCTCACCTGATGGCTCAGGGGTAAGATCAAAAGAATGATTTGCCCTTCAGCTCTTTTCAATTCATTCCTTCTAGAACACAAACCCACAGTTGAAGCAGAAGAAATAGCATTGTTGGGCTAAGGAAGGCAAAAATTAACCATGTTTCACACTTCTGGTTGCTGTTCAGTCATGTGTGCAAAAACAAATGGGCCCCGGGTGTGAACAGGATCTGAATTCATTCCCATGAGGCTCCCCGGACTCATAATAGACTGCTGACACTTGTTGCCTTTTTCCGCAGATTAACAATGACCACTTTCAGGTTGTGTAATGCAGGGCTGCCAATGCTTATGAGTCACTACTTAGAGTGGTAGGGCGGAAAGAAAATAAGGGAAAAAAATAAAGTACTTATCCTGTTAGTTCACGATTCTCAAACGTTTGGATGAGACCCTAAACCAAGATCCCATCTGACTGTTCAGGTGGACATTAAAGGTCACATCAGACTATTCCGAAAGGGAATTCTCCTGGTGTATTGGGTGATAATTCTCTGAATAAATTGATCATTCACTTACAAAGAATCCACAGCATGGAAACAGTGCCCTCGGCCCAACCAAATCATGACGGTATTTATATTCCACATGAGTCTCCACCCATTACTTACTTCCAATCCTTCTACTCCCCTCTCTCTTGTGTGAATGTTTAGCTTCATCTTGAATACATCTATACTGTACTTCATTCACTTCATGGTTGCTTGTGGGACTTTGGTGATGCAAATAGCTGCTGCATTTGCTTAAAAAACCTGCCTTGAACAGTAATTATCTGAGAAACACTGGGAGATATTTTGATTCGATAAGGTTCTATAAAAATGTTATTTCTTTTTCTTTAAAGGTTAACACAGTAGCTGGTGTTGTTAGCCACCATCTCTGATGACACGTAAATGTTGCAACCCTAGTAAGTTAGTGTTTTAAATGAATACACATTTGCAACAGTTGACATTTTAATGGATTGCATTTTAATGGGTTGAACTTTCCCTTTTGATGTGAGACAAAAATCATGGGAAGTTATCACTTGCTAAACATCTTTCACTTTACCGGATTTTGAAAATTGAGAACTGACTCATGCCATTGCACAAGCAATACAAATTATCACTAATTTATAAAAACAATTAAAATTCAAACCAAGACAAAATTCAAACTTGAATTGCACTGCTCAATGCCCACGTCACGTGCAGTTGGACCTCAGTTTAGCTTTGGATCTAAAGGCCACCGCTTCTGGCAGTGTTGCACATCCCTGTAATGCAATGGGATGTCAGCCAAGCAGACTATGAAGGTCATCTTCATGAAAGCATGCAATGAAATTATCGAGATCTGAGATTGATTTGTCTATTCTAACTGCAGACTCAGTCTGGGTACAAATGGGTAACTCCTATGGCATCACATCCATTTTTAAGTATCTAGTTTCATTTATGATGTTTAATGAATATTTAATATTCGCCCAGATATAACTACAAATGACTTTACCAAGTAAATTCAAGACCACAAAACTGGAAATGTACACTTGAATCATATGTTGTGCATCCTAATCTTTCTAACGCAAATTACGTTCTGTCTATCTGTCTGCTCAGCTCTCGCTCACAGCCCACCTCTACTCCTCACTGCTTCTGGTTCCAAGACAAGTATAGCAGAAATACAGTGAAATAAAACAAATACAAAGGCTCCAGGCATCTTAATAAAAAGCAATGCACAAGCACCAAGCAATTTAGATAGCACTAACCTACCAATATATCTATATTGGTCAGTTTCAAATTTGCAATTCAAAAACTATCTCTCTTCCTGAACCATCTCCTACTTGCGCAAATCACCTTGGTACTCCAGCCACCTCCGCTCCCTTAAAGCCCAGGCATGTTCCACTGAGCTCACCTGGCTTAAATCAAACCTAACTGTCCATCAGTAGATTTGGATGGACCATGTCAAATCCTACCACTCCGCCCTCACCTCCGCTAAATCGTCGTTCTACTCCAAGACAACCTTGGAAGCTAAGGACAACTGCAGGCTCCTCTTCTCCATCATGAACCGGCTCTTCTGCCCACCCTCTCATGCCTCGCCCATTCTCACCTCAAATGCCAACTGAGAGGCGATGCTGGACTTCCTCAAATCCAAAGTCAAGGGAATCTGCTCAGCTGCCTCTGCCACTGCAACTGCTACCCCCTGCCCATCTCCTCCTCCCACCCCAGCCCCTACTCATCCCTCCCTCCACACCTTTGAACCCGTCTCCCCCTCCTCTCTCATCACCACCATAACCCGTATGAATCCCACCACCTGCTCCCTCAACCCCATCCCTACCCCTCTCCTTTCCTCCCAGCTCCACCTCCTTTCCCCTCTACGCACTGACATTGTTAACATCTCCATGTCCTCTGGTACTGTTCCCACCCTTTTAAAAACAGCTGTCATCACTCCTATCCTTAAAAAACCATCCCATCAACCCTTTCGTACACCCTAACTACCACCCCATTTCCAACATCCCCTCCTTATCCAAGGTCCTAGAATGAATTGTTGCTTCTCAGCTTTGCTCCTTCCTCTCGCGCCACCCCCTTCTCAAATCCCTCCAATCGGGCTTCCGTGCCGCCAACAGCACAGAAACCTCCCTGGTCAAAATGACAAATCACATTCTGTCCATCTGCGACCAGGGCTCCCTCTGCCTTCTCGTCCTCCTTGACCCCTCTGCTGCTTTCAACACCGTCAACCCTCTGTCCTCATCCACCGCCTCTTCTCTCACCTCAACCTCCACGGCACTGTCCTTGATTTGTTCAGATTGTACCTATCACTCGGCCTGCACTTCATCTCCTCAAACGGCTTCTCCTCTAGCCCCCGGACTGTCTTGTGTGGCATTCCTCAGGGCTCTGTCCTTGGTCCCCTCCTTTTCAACATCTATATGCTTCCTCTTGGTAACATCATCTGCAGACATGGGGTCAACTTCTACATGTATGCGGATGACACCCAACTCTACTTCTCTGCCTCCACCCTTGACTCCAGGATCACTGCTGTGCTGACAAAATGTCTGTCAGACATCAAGTCCTGGATGAGAGCTAACTTTCTTCAGTTGAACGTCAACAAGACTGAGGCTCTCCTGTTTGGCTCCTGTCAGCACCTCCTTACCTCAGGCGCTGACAGCATCGCTATCCATGGTTGCACACTCCACCTTGCTAAGCCAGTCCGGAACCTTGGGATCTTGTTTGACCCTCAACTATCCTTTCTGCACCACATCTATGTCATGACCCACTCTGCCTTCCCCCACCTTCTCACACTGCAGGCTGCCGAAACCCTCATACACGCCTTCACTATATTGAGGCTCAACTATGCAAACTCACTGCTTGTTGGCCTCCCCAACTCTTCCCTCCACAGGCTGCAGATCATCCAGAACTCTGCAGCCCGTGTCCTCTCCCACACTAGGCTCCGCGATCCTATCACCCCCATCCTTTCCCAACTCCACTGGCTTCCCATCACACAGATGATACAGTTCAAGATCCTGCTCCTCACCTTCAAAGCCCTCCACGGTCTTGCTACCACCTACCTCTCCAACCTCCTAACCCCCTACCACCCTGTCTACTCCCTCCGCTCAGCAGGTTCCGGCCTGCTTCATGTCCCCCGCCTTGCTCGCCCCACTGTCAGTAGGCGGGCCTTCTGCCACTCTGCATCCACCCTCTGAAACTCCATCCCGCAATCCCTCTGTCTCGTCCCCTCTCTCGCCACCTTCAAGACCCACCTCAAGACCCTCCTCTTCGAGCATGTTTTCAATCTCCCTGCTTCCCACCCCTGCCATCCACCTTCCCCCACCCCGACCCTCAGCTCGGGTCCGTAATTCTGTCTGTCCAGCACTTTGGGAAATCCTCCCGATGTGAAATGCGCTATACACGTGTAATTTTGATGTTGTTTACCAACCTTGGACTGTTTGCGTGAAGTTGCTCAGTTAGCATCAAATGCTTTTCTATTTTTGCTGTGTTTAAGTTGTAATGCTGCATTTGGATCTGATGACTGGTCATGGGTAGTCTGAGCTGCTAGATTTTCTTCACAGGTCAGTAATGTGACTGGCCTAGGTAGTCATTCCCTTGTGTTTGTACATTTGCAAATGTTTGAGATTCTGTCTGTCAAATTATATGCACTGAAATCCAAGCACCAACTGTCTCAGGACATTTGCCAAGGCAATTCTTTCTGAGCTTACTCTGAAGTACCCTGTATTACAAATACACCAACTATTGGTTTGGTGCTGTCTCCTTTGTATTTGCAGTGAAATGGTTTAAGGCTTAAGCTGAGGTTGTTCTAACTCTTACCACTTATGTGGAGTCCTGTAGCTCAGTAGTTAGAGCACTCGCTTTGCAAGCGAGAGACCTGAGTTCAATTCCAGGCTGAGCGAAACCTTGGGCAAGTTTCCTTACTCCACACACCTAATAATAATCCCTCCAAAAACCAAAAACAATAATAAATTGGTCATTTTCAATCTACGACTGTTTGTGGGACACTGTTGTGCGCAATTGGCTGCCGCGTTCTCCCACAAATATACGGTCAATTCATTTTACAGTGTGTTCTGTGAAGCGCTTTGGGACGTCCTCTCGACGTGAAAAGCGCTATATCAAATGCAAGGAATATTATTATTATTATTATGGGCTGTCAGTACAATATCCATCACAAGATTACAAAAGAGAATAGGATGCAATAGGTCTTTTAGCCCATTTGACCACATCCTTCCAGAATTCCCATTCTACCTACTTCCCATTGTACCATAGAAATGTGGATATTTTACACCACACAGAAAGAGGCCATTTGGTCCATCTAGTTATTTCTTCAGTAAGTCCAGGCCCCAATTTCAGTGAATCTTCCTGGTAACCTTTTTCCAGCAGTTGATTGACCTCTGTTTAAAGAAATATTTCGCTTTATCTTGCCCTAAAATTGTCCTTTACAATTCTGGACTTCTGCCCTTGTGTTGTGATAATAATAAATATTGTTCTGAGTTTATTTTCTCAATCCAACTTGATATCTTAAAGTCCTCTCTAAAGTCTCATTTGAGTTTTCTCTGTTTAAAATTGAAAACCTTTATTTTACCCAGTTATATTCTTCACAGCTCATCCCTCTTACATTTAGGATTCACCCTTGTTGATCTCCTTTGTGTATTTCTCTATAAGTTAACCTCTGAGGTACCTTTTTCAAGGCTGAAGAGCCTCACAGACAGCAATCAATCCATAACCAGGATTGGAAATTATTCTCCAGCAAATAGTGTTTTCAAGCACTTGGTCAGTTCTCTGCAATCACAGTACAGTGCACTTGTCAAACTTAGTTAAAGTATTGCTCCGAGTTTGAAGTAAAAATCACCTGGTTCTTATGCAATATTTATTAAGATCTAAACATGTCCTTCTCTTGATTCATATTTTGAGCTCATTAAAGGATGATGGGTGTCAGTATTGGAGATGTTTGCCCACATGCTGTCAGTATCATTAACTAACATTTCAGCATTAGATGTAACATTGTTCATGCTCAGAGTTAATTCCCTCTGCTCTGCATCAATTCCAACTCCACAAGAGGAAATCATACTGTAATGCATGTCCTCCTGACGTGAAAGGCGCTATACAAATGTAATTTGGTGTTGTTGCACTAATTTGAAATGGTACACCTCCACTCCAACTATCCATAGAAGCTCCAGCTCTCTTATTGTTGCATTTTATCACAAAGAATTTCAGAAACAAAGCATTGGCACCAATACTGCAACAATTATAATTCTCACTTGCCTTGTTCCTTCCAAGTTGTGACTTTAATAGTCTTCCGCACCTTATAATGCATAACCTGCAAGGGAGGAGCACTGAGCAAGCAGCCTACCTACAGATGGAAAAACATGGCATCTAGAACATCTGGAGGCAGGGAAAGGGGATGATCTATTTAACCCGTGATCTCAAGCATCTTCTTCCAGAATCTGGATGAATATCTCTGGTCATGATAATTGTGCCTGGAGATCACAGTGCCACCTGAACATAACATAACATAATACAACACGTAGAAGCAGGAGTAGGCCATTCGGCTCTTCGAGCCTGCCCCGCCATACAATCATGGCTGATCTTCTAATCTAACTCCAGCTAATAACATAACCCTGCCTTATCCCCATATCCCTTAATCCGTTTTGCAATAAGAAATATATCTATCTCAGTCTTGAATATTTTCAAGGACTGAGCGTCAACAGCCCTTTGGGGTAGTGAGTTCCATGCATTCACCACCCTTTGAGTGAAGAAGTTCTTCCTCAACTCAGTGCGAAAGGGCTGACCTCTGATTTTAAGGTTGTGACCCCTGGTTTTAGTTTCTCTAACCAGGGGAAACAATCTTCCACTATCTGCTCTATCATGCCCTTTGATGATCTTATAGGTTTCTATAAGATCCCCTCTAATTCTTCTATATTCTAGAGAATATAGGCCCAAATTGGTCAGCTTATCCTCGTAACTCATCCCCTTCATCCCTGGTACTAATCTAGTAAATCCATGCTGCACCCCCTGCAAGGCAAGTACATCCTTCCTTAAATAAGGAGACCAAAACTGCACACGGTATTCCAAGTGTGGTCTCACCAGGGCCCTATACAGTTGCAGCAAGACTTCCCTACTCTTACCCTTTAATAATGAATGCTAACATACCGTTCGCCTTCCTAATTGTTTGCTGCACCTGCAGACTAACTTTCTGTGATTGGTGTACAAGGACACCCAAGTCCCTCTGGACGCTAACACACTCCAATCTCTCCCCTTCTAAAAAATAACCCGCTCTACTGTTTTTGCTACCTAGGGACTGAGATTAAGTATTCCAATTCTAGTATTCCTGTTTTAACTTTTTTCTCTCATCTAAAGTTTTACGTTTTCTAAGTTCAATTACAGTTTCCAATGTCATTTTAGAAATAATGTCTATGATTGCATTTTCCAGGTAAGGTTTCCACTAAGACCTGCAGAGTATTATTGTGCATCTGTCTGTGTCTCTGTGTGAGAGGAAGTGGTGCTTTTTATTTAATCAGAATTTCTACAAAAAAAATGTTTCTTCAAATGAGCAGAACTTTCCAACAATTTGCACCAAGTTCTGAGTCATTCAATTCACAAAGGGCACTGTGGTTGATTTGCGAAATACAGGAAATATTCCAACTCAGTGACCTTAAAGCAAGGAGACCTTGTATAAACGTATTCCCTTTGAAGGCCAGAGATTGTTTAAAAAGGTTAAAACTTAAAAGTAGTAAGTAACAACTAAAAGCCCTGCTGTGTGTTTAATAAAGGCTCCATTGGACATAATGATAATAATTAATAATAATCCTTGCATTTGGTACAGCACCTTATCACGTCAGAAGTATGACTCAAAGTGTTAAACAGGAATTACTGTGGGATGGAGTCGCTGTGTATTTGTAGGCAAATGCAGCAGCACAATTGCACACAGCAATATCCCACAAATAGCCATGAAATTAATGACCAATTTTATTTGGGGGATTGTTAGCCAGGACACTGGGAAAGATAAACTCCTCTCTCTTTTCGAATAGCGCCATGGTATGGCCCCACACTCCACACCCCATGACCCAAACAGGCATGTGGGAGGGACCTCAGTTTAACATCTCTTCCAAAACACTACATCTCTAACAATAATAATACAATAATAATTCTTGCATTTGATATAGCGCTTTTCACATCTTTTAGACGTCTCAAAGCACTTCACAGAATATACTGTAAAGTAATTTGACTGTATATTTGTGGGTGAAATACGGCAGCCAATTGTGCACAGCAATGTCCCACAAACAGTCATGGAATGAGTGACCAAATTATTATTGTTTTTTTTGAAGGATTATTATTCCCAGAAAAGCGATCTACCAATCAACTAACAACCAGGTTCCAACTTACTGCTAGGTAAACAGAGGCGTGTGGAGTAAGGAAACTTGCCCAACATTTCAACCTGCTGGGAATAGAACCCAGGTCTCTCGCTTGCGACAGGTAAAGTACATCTATTGTAAATGGAAATCACAGTGAGCACTTCAAATCCTGCTTGTGAATATCTCAAATTAGACCACATTTTACTGCCTCAAAAGACTAAAGGGCTGAGTGGATCCACTGGGAACCGAACCCCTTCTGGGCCCATTTCCAGCACTCAACCCACCGAGTCACCCAAGATGTTTTGTGAAATTTTACTGGTTATTGTTTTGAGGAAAAACTGTGCACAAGAATGAAAGAAACACAATTCCAATGGAGACCTGGCTCATTTGTGTAGCTTTTAGAGAAGCCAGCAGTTTATTCTTCCCTGACAAAGAGCCATGTTGCCTCAAAGTCACCTCTGCCCTGAACAGAAGTCACTGCTGCTCAGTTTTTATGTCCTGCTGATGTGCAGACATTGAATCCCCAAAGCAGCAAATTGGCTTTATCGGGGGTTGGAATATGTGCAGCCGTGCACTGCTCTTGTGCCTCGACTGTTGAGCATCTGGCATTAGTTAGACTGAACGCTGCATGAACATTCAGATTATTCCAGACCAAGAATTCAATTTGAATTAGCTTCTTTCATTTTTTTGGTTTAATAGTTCCAGAGCAGGAATAGATTTTGTTTTGATTGAATAGCCTGAAAGGTCAGAGACTCACCAAATCTCTTATTTTTGAAGGAAAATTGGAATAGGTTTCTCTCAAAACTAATGTTTGCTCTATAATTAGATGCCATTGCAGGCAGTATGTTTGCTCAATGATAATGTAATATTAACACTTGTGTTTGATATGCTGTGGCATCTTAGCAGCCTGAACCATCTGAAAGCACTTCACTTCATGCCAAGAGTACTAGGCAAACAGCAAATAATCTATCATGTCATGCAAAGGGCATGACCAATTAATCTTTATATTAGTAGATTTGGATGAGGGAGGAGTGTTAGTTAGATCACCAGGAAATCTCTCAGCTCTTCTTTAAATTTGAACCACCATATCTTTAATCACATTAACTAGTAGATGAGATTTAAAGTCTTATCTGGGAAAGGCAGCCCCAACAGTGCAGTGCTCTTACACGACTACACTTTAAAAATAGAAAGTTGTTACGAATACAGCTCAGACAGACCACCCTACCCAGTAAGTTTTTAGTTTGTAGGGTTGAGGAAATGCTTACATCTCCAGCCAGGCTTTAGATTACTGCAGATGTGCATTTCTTTGTGAGAGAAGTCTCCTCAGAGCCAATTCAGCCACAGGGGGTGAGATGACTGAAATGTGAATATCTGGTATGTACTTAATAGAATACGATAGTTAGTTGTCAGTTTGACTCAGTTGGTAGCAGTCTCACTGCTGGATCAAAAGGTTACAAGTTCAAGCACCACTAAACAAATTTTGCTCTTAGTCCAGGTGGACACCGGTGCAATGCTGGGAAGGGGAGTACTGCATTATAGGAAGTGTTGCCTTTGTATAAGATATTAAACAACAATGCTGTCTGCCTATTGTGTTGATGTTAAAAGATTCTATGACATTATATCCTTTAGAGAGAAAGGAGATTCTCCCCAAGTCCTGGCAAGCAATCCTTTAGGTAAATTGGTCAGTCACTTCATTGCTGTTGTGGATCTTTGCTGTATGGAAATTGATTCCTAATTTTACATACACTACACTCACTACACTCAACAGCAATTATTTGTGAAATGCTTTGATATTTTGACATTATGGGCCCAATATCTAAATCAAGGACAATTAATAATCAGTGTGTATAGATTGACATACACTGCACACCATGGAAACAGGCTTTTGGCACAACCAGTCAGTGTCAGTGTTTACTCCACATGAGTCAAATTCTGTGCAGATTCCTGTATGTATCTGTCATTCTGACATTCCCAATTCAATAATTATTTGATGTAGATCTGAATTATATTGATAGTTAATTTGTTGATTTGTGGATTTACCTTTGCACAATAACATTTTTTCACCTGTTCTCGTCATGTTCCTTTTTGTTCTGCCAACTAATGTTTCATAGATTAATGGCACATATCTGCATTAAGATACAATTGGCCTTGAGGCATAGATTTGGCAGTCATTTATTTGTAGGTCTAAGAGAATTTCAGGCAAATAGCGAAATATTTTCTGTATGTTTAATTATATATTCAACACTGGAGAATGATTCTACATAGAACTGGTTACCCGCTAGTATCTCAGCCAAGTGGCCATTATTATTATAAATTGAGGATTAAAGACAAAACAACTGGTATCAAGTTAGTCCTTTCCAATGACCATACATGTTCACCATCCAGCATAGAGCCTCTGGATAGCAATCAGGAGTGGGAGCCTCCACTAATTAATGCTTTCCTGACTGCACTTTGCATGGAAAGGATAGAGTGTACAGAGGGAATGCACCCAGCTTTGACACTGACATTTGGTGCAGATGTTTTTTGGGTAGATACAATGACAACTTGCATTTATATCCAGCACTTCACTTGGGTTAATGTTTTGGAGTGCTTTACACATACAAAATTATATTTGTATAGCCCTTTCACGTCGGGAGGACAGCCCAAGGCGCTTACAAAGACAGATGCCAAGCGGGGAAGAGCAGGAGGCGACCAAGCAATCTGTTAGAGAGATGGAGTTCCAGAGTTTAGGCATAGATTCTGAAGGCTTGGGCAATGATAGTGGTGCAAAGAAGGTGGGAGAGGGTGCACCTAGCAGGTAACAACCGCAATGAGTCCACACCAACCAATTCACTAAATAGAGTGCATGGAGGAGAATAGTTGTATTTAACAATATTTAGTCATGTCACAGAGTCCAGATTAAGATTGAGAATCAGGCTTCAGGGAAATGGTCACATAGCAAATGAACTGAACACTTCGTGGAGGCAAAATTAATGTTCAGAATGAAGCAAAGGGAAATCACAGGGATTCACAGATAATGCTAGGTTAAAGGTTACTCTTAGGTGACTTAACTCTTAGGTATTATGTTTGTTTCTCTTTGTTCAGTATTAAATACCCCTGATTGTTCAGTGCCCTGGAACATCTTTCCGACGTGAAGGGCACTATACAAGTATAATTTGTTGTTGTTGTTATTAAATTACTTCCAGATTATTACTAGAAGAAATAAGGAGAGGGTTAGAAGATTTTTGTTAGATAAAGTGCGGTTAGAATATGGAATGCTTCCCACATATAGCTGAAGCATATTCCACAACAGCATTTAAAATAAATTTGATGAACAGCTGAGGGAAAACGATAATAAAGGACATGGGGAAAGTTTGGAAGCTAGCACGAACAGAAACATGATGGCTTTCTTTGGTGCCTGTAGACTGACTTGTTAGGTGAGACTGATGTTGAAATAACACTCAGATAATCAACACGTGATAGGATTGGAACTAATGGTCTTTCTGTTTGTGAAGTCGCATATTGAGAAACATATTGAGTTTTCCAAATGATGGCTTATGGCAGTGGGACTGCATTAATAGCTGAGCCTCTATTTGACTTTCTTGCTATTGCATTTACATTGAGCTTATATTGATTCAATATTTGTAGTCCAGAGACTCTGGAGTTTCTCACAGTTACTGTACAGGTGCGATCCTGCACGAAAGGACTTTTATAAAGGCAAGTTGTTGTTGTTATAATGAATAATGTGTTTCTTACAGCCCTGACAAGATTTATTCTGCATTTGGACACCATCGATGCCAATACAGCAGCTTCAGTCATTAGCCTGTCATCGTCTGTTGCCAAGAGACGTGTGAAGAAAATTAATGGTTCCCTACTGTGCTTACACAGGATTGACTGCATGAGAGCTTGGGTTATTATACAGTGATGGAAACATTCTGGGTACATATAGCTTACAGACCAGCTTCAGCTGAGTGTCAGTCTTCCAATGTGTATTTTGGTTTATACTGTATTAAACCACAAACAATAGCAGCATTTTGGAAGGAAAGTTCTATCTCCTGCAGTGTACTATAAAAGTATTATGAATATTTACATATATTTATATGAATATATAAGTATTATGTATTGCAAATCATATGCTTTCAGCACTATCAGGTATCAGCTTGCTCAGTTAGTAGCACACTTGCCTCCAAGTCAGATGGTTGAAGGTTCAAGCTCAAAGTCCAGGCTGACACTCCAATGCAGCCTTGAGGGAGGGTTGTGTTATCAGAGGTGCTGTCCTTCACTTGAGACTCGAACAATGTTCTAGCTGCCTGTTCAAGTGGACATTAAAGATCCGAATGCACTATTGGGAAGGAAAAAAGGAGTTTCCCCTGGTGTCCTGGGCAACAATCCCGCATCTGAAATAAGGGGTATTAACTTCATAGCTGTTTGTCGGACATTGCTATGCGCAAATTCACTGTCATACTGACCTACAAATACACAAATACTAGAATTTACAGTAAACTATGAGAAATGCTTTGAGATGTTTCAGCTTTTTAAGACTCTATATCAAATGCAAGGATTATTTTAAATATTTTGTATCCTCCTCTTTTAGCCCATGATATATCAGTTGTTCTTTCAAGAAATATCACAGGATTGTGCAACTCTCCTTATCCATGCTCCACATGTTCAGCTTTAAACTCAATATCCATGCTTGGTTGGTAATAAGGAATTTATGAATCCTTTTCATGAATTAATTACATAAATGTAGGCACCTGAATTCCTCTGTACACATGTATTTACACATGGTGCATAATACATGCATTTACACAAGGTTTGCACCAGGTTTATACATGGCACATAATGGAACCCAGAGTCTGTCCATTTATTTCTCTGCCCCTGGCTACACATCTATTTCTGCAGTGCTCCAATCTTCCTCATTTTAGGTGTAGTCATTCAGAAAGATTGGACACAGGATATAGTTGTCTGTACATTCTGCTTTCAGACAACAGCTGGCATCACCAATCCAGAGAAACAACATAGAACAGATGCCAAGTGAAGCATTTCCTACCATGTTATAAGTAGCAGCAGAGAGAGTTACGCTCTTTATCTACAGTAAAAATGGAAGATTATTTTTCTTCAGGTAGGGAGCAATGAGCAAACTGTAAAAAATCAACTCGCTGCTGGCAAAATGTCATCCATATTCAACTACTGTATGATATTCAGCTCAGTGTATCCTCAGCTAGGTAAGAAAAGGCACCAACTAATATCTTGTAGCTCAGAGATCAAAACCATTTACAACTCAGCTCTACCTTCTACACAGGATAATGGCGTCTCTATATTGATCATTCAACTATCTGAGCCAGGTTAATCTGCGAACAAAATAAAACAAAGCTTTTTATACCATATCCTTTTCAGTGAATACTGCCTGATGAGACATTTAATCTTTAAAGAAAACAGGCGGCGTTTCTGTGTAAAGCAAAACATCAGCTGAGATGAATGCAGCGCAATATCAATATTCCCAAATCCAAACTAAAACCTCCTCTGAGTCCTGACAGAAAAATGTCTATTGGATATTGGGCAAGGTGCAAAAGTCAACTCTTAGATATTTAATATAAATTTCATAACAACATAAATTTCATAACAAGTGATAGCAGGAAGATTTGGTGTTCCTGATTGCTGGCCAGTGAACCCTGCTAGAAAGTGTGTGGGTATGGATGAGGACAAAATTCTGCTTGCAGTGATGGTTGATTAGCCTTGTGACTTTTGATGACTTATGAAAACTACTCACTTGGCTGAGGTATAATAATCCTTCATAATAATCCTTCCATTTGATATAGGCTTTTCACATCTTGTAGATGTCTCAAAGCGGTTCACAGAATCTACTGCAAAGTGAATTGACTGTATATTTGTGGGTGAAACACAGCAGCCAATTGCGAACAGCAGTGTCCCACAAACAGTCATGGATTGACTGACCAAATTGTTCTTGGGTTTTTTGAGGGATTATTATCCTAGCTGCTAATCAGCTAACAACTGGATACCTACTTACAGCAAGGTAAACAGAGGGTGTGGAGTCAGGAAACTTCCCCAACATTTCACCCTGCTGGGAAGAGAACTCAGGTCTCTTGTTTGTGAGGCGAGTGCTCTAACCACTGAGCTACAGGACTCCAGGTATCAGCTTCAGATACAGGTATCCGTGCCTATCTAACTTAATCCTCTCCCACAGTATTTTAAAGGAGTAACATGGAGTCACTAGAATTACCTTTATTCTAGTACAATACAGCTAAACCTCCCGCTTCTTTGCAGACTTCTAAAGTTAGCCATTTGGAATTTATTTATTTATTTGAAACTTTGAGATTCCACCCCTGTATAAATGGCAGTATATAAATGCTTCTTGTTGTTATTTAAATTACAAATACACTGCAAATTGTTCACATTTAGTAAGAATTTCCATAATTTGGTCTGAGCAAAAGGGACAGACAGCAGATCTGCTTCATCTGGGGAGATGGACCAACGCCGGGATTTTCACTGTTTAATGAGTGCACTGCAGGAGAGCCACTCTGTAGCAGATATATCAATACATTTTGGCAAAATATCATAATTCTTCATCATTTGATACTTTTGTTGGATATTGGTAGAAAGCAAGCACTTCACCTTGAAGTGCAACGATTGACTGGCATTCTGCCCGAACTGCCTGAAAACAAGCATCAATTCATTAGCACAGCCAAACCATAACAGTCTCTTAAAAGTCCTCTTCCCAATTCCAAAGAGACCACTATAACATGGTATTTCAGTGTTCCAATGAATCCCTGCTTTGTTACTAATTTTATTGCATCATCAAAACAAAACCCAATTTCACATCATTGCACTTGAATTCTCTAATGTGTAAAGAATTGTCATAAAATATCTCAATTAGCAATTAATGGGGCAATTAAACAGCAATTTACAGTTATTATTACTATTTATTTGGTAGTTTGCACAAGCAAGCAGCAATTGTTGTGTGTTATGTGGTGGGCCTGAACCATATGTTGACTCAAGATGAACTAGGGAAAGAGACGTGTAAAAGGAAAAGTTGCACTGTAATTGGTGGTAGCAATCAATAAATCAGTGGCCTCCGGTCTGCCTGTGCCATTCTTCATTAATAGTAAATTAATAATTTTCCATCAATCAATGCAGTTGAATCAGTACAGTAACAACGTGATTTGTAATACTGCCTTTCAAGGTACAAGACAAAATCAAAATTGGGAGAGAGAGATTGGCAGAAAGAAAGATCTTAGTGCAACTGTGCTAAATACTTCCAGAAGTGTTATCTGGTTAGATTGGTATTGGATAGCTTCTGTTTACAATGTAAAATATAGATTGGTTACATTTCTTGAAACCAATTGGAATAACACAATAATAATAATAATAATAATAATCCTTGCATTTGATATAGCGCTTTTCATGTCTTCTAGATGTCTTAAAGTGCTTCACAAAATATACTGTAAAGTGAATTGACCGTATATTTGTGGGCGAAACGCGGCAGCCAATTGCACACAGCAGTGTCCACAAACAGTCGTGGATTGAAAATGTCCAATTTATTATTGTTTTGTTTTGAAGGGATTATTATTAGGAGTGTGAAGTAAGGAAACTTGCCCAAGGTTTCGCCCTGCCTGGATAAACCAGAATGATTCAAAGTCAATAGTCTTTGAGTGGGATTGAGATGATGCTTATGACGCTCAGTTTTTTGTTACAGAGTTTAAGATTATTATATGAGAGATCAGCCATGAAATTACTCCCCTGCACCTCATGATTTAAGGCACTGTTGAAACTCTCTCTGAACTTCCTTCACGGATCTCTGTGAATTTAACTTTTCCACAGACATTAAATAAAAGACCGACACATCCCTCTCTGTGCATAAATCTTTAATCTTGTTGTTCAACAAATCTTTTCTACATCTGAAAATGTTTCATGTTGCATTTACAGTATACTGAGAATTTGCTGAATCCTACACATTGAAACCTTTCTTGAAAGCCAAAAACAACCTCTGAAATGGAGTCATAGAAAAGCACATTGATGGCAGGAAGTCTTCATTAAACAACGGGGTGGAAATTCCACTTGGGTGTAGATTTACTCAATACAATACAGATCATTGACTTAATGTGAAGCCTTTTGAACAAGTCAAGTACCTGTTGTCCCAGCAAATATTCCTCCTGCATTTAACTTATCAAAAACAGATGAAATATCATGAATCATCCTATTACTATTTACACTTTTAAGGGATGGTTCAAGTGCAATTAAGTTGCCAAGTTTGTCAAAGTAACAAAAANTAATACACTTCAAAGTAACTCATTGCTAGAAGCATTTTGAGGCATTTCCACATATTATAATCAGTCTTCAGGGAAAGCCTATGTGAGGATAACCAAAAAGATGATCCCGGTTGCATGTGACCTTAGAAATGTACACAAACTGTTCTTGCTATTTTATTTTTTCAGTATTTTATAGATGATTCTGGCTGTCCCACTGATATTTTTACACTGCAATGTTGACATGGTAACAACGGCAAATTGTTACCACCCCCAACACTCTGCTTGTGTTGTCATAGTATCCACCTACGCCGGATTTATCTCTGCATGTATCTCCCCAACACCCCATAACAAATAAAGCAAACATTATATAAGCAGCATTGCTTCTGCAAAGAAAGCACATCCACTTCAACTTCAAAGGCACAAGTACCCACTCCCTTATCATTGGAGCAGAGTAGGGAACTAATGGCCTCAAGATAATGTGATGAAAGTATGATGAAAGCAACCACAATGCAAACTGCTGGCTTGTTTATTTTGGTTTCACATGTGCACAGGAATGTAGGGTAGGAGAGCAAGAGGAAAAGCAGGAAGCACCACTGCACCATTGAACTTGCGGAGAGATGAATGAACGGTTGGGAGCCACAAGATAATAAATAAAAAGAAACAACTTTCTAACATTTGGAAAAACAATGTATATTTCACATTTTCAGTATCAAAAACATGCAAAGAAATCCAGGAAAACAAGTGGTGTGTCTCAAGGACAGATTTTAGTAATATCACAAAAGTTTCTAAGAAATCCAATGGTCTGCCCAAAAACGTTTAAGTACCATTTTTGGAACAGATGCAGAAATGATTCATATCATCTCCATTTATGCCAATTTTATGTACTTCTTTTTAAATAGATTTCTATTTTTTCTATGTTTCTATCCCACAAATTACATATACAGCTATATTGACACTAACGTAAGATCCACCCCATGACACAATTGTCTTCTTCAGTGAACAGCTATCATTGCCAAATTTCTGTCTTTTGCCATCTTTGTCAGTGCAGATTGATCCAGCTTCCACTTTCCTTTATCAACATGTATTGTTACATTTTCCACATTAAATGCTATGTATCATTCTGGGCTTATCTTCATAATTTATCCAAATTCCATTCAATGTTATTGATTTGCCCTGCACTAGTTCAATCTCTCATGTCATCTAAAAAACAGACATTACTGTATTACATTAATGTATTTTGTATTATTGTTTATGAATAGTGTAAACAGGAGAGGAACTACAATAGATTTCTAAGGAGTTATGCTAGTCATTGCACACCAGACAGATACTCTATGGTTCGTCCTCTCTTTCATACTCCATCTGAAAGCCTATTGCCTTATTAATTTCATGTCTCCACAATCCTTGAAAGTGGAACCTCGCCAATCGCTTTCTGAGAATGCATCTAGTGTAAATCATTCATTCCCTAATTGAATCACCTCTTCGAAATATTTTACTGGATTCATGAGGCACAACCCATTCTCTCTAAATCAATCGTGACTGCTTTATACAGCTTCTGTGCATTATATCCCACAGTCCCTGGAATAGTGCTACAATTTGGGTAAGTTCAGGGGTAAGTCACACTGGAGCTCTAGCTTGTGACAACCCTTGGAGGAGGTTTCAACGAACACTTCTATTTGCTTGGATTGATCTCTCCTCCAATTTGATATTGACCAGCTCTATCCCCCATTCAATGTGATGAGGTGTGGGATATAAAGCAAGCTGCCTGCTCTATATCATTCTAGTGGAAACTAGGTCACCTTTTTATACAAATGCAGCACAAGGCAAATGTTGAAAGCATCCTGTAGAATGGTGTTGACCATTTTCCCATTCCCAAGGAACAAATTGATTCTTAATTCCATATGAGCCATGTTCCTCAAATATAATCACCATTTACTATGTATATAGCCTTTGTTTATCAAGCTACCGGCCCATCTCCAACCTCCCCTTCCTGTCCAAAGTCCTGGAACGAGTTGTCGCCTCCCAGCTGCGCTCTTTCCTCTCCAACCATTCATTATTCCAACCCCTTCAGTCGGGTTTCCGTGCTGACCATAGCACAGAAACTGCCCTGGTCAAGGTCACCAATGACATCCTGACCATCTGTGACCAGGGCTCCATCTGCCTCCTCGTCCTCCTGGACCTATCGGCAGCATTCGATACGGTCGACCATGCTATCCTACTCCACCGCTTGTCCTCCCATCTCAACCTTCAAGGCCCTGTCCTTGAGTGGTTTAGGTCGTACCTCTCCCACCGTCTTCACTTTGTCTCCACGAATGGTTTTTCCTCCGGCCCCCGCACTGTCTCGTGCGGTGTCCCTCAAGGCTTTGTCCTCGGTCCCCTCTACATGCTCCCCCTTGGTGATATCATCCGCAGACATGGGGTTAACTTCCACATGTATGTGGATGACACCCAACTCTACCTTTCCTCCTCTTTATCACCTCAAGGCTGGACTATGGGAACTCTCTCCTCGCTGGCCTTCCCGGCACCTCCCTCCACAAGCTGCGGATCATTCAGAACTCTGCCGCTCGTGTACTGCCCCACACCAGGCTTCGGGACCACATCCCTCCCACCCTCGCTCACCTCCACTGGTTCCCCATCCCCCAGAGGATCGAATTCAAGATCCTCACCCTCACCTACAAGGCCATTCACGGCCTTTCTCCCTCCTACCTCTCCAACCTACTATCCCCCTACTTACCTGCCCGTACCCTCCGTTCCTCTGGCTCCGGTCTGCTCCACATCCCCCACCCCAACCGCCCTACCATCGGTGACCAGGTCTTCAGCCTCTCAGCCCCTAGGCTCTGGAACTCTATCCCCCAGTGCCTTCGCCTTGCCTCCTCCCTTTCCTCCTTCAAGGCCGGTCTCAAGACCTTTCTCTTTGACCGTGCCTGCAGCTCCCCTCTCGAATCTCTACCCCCTCCTCGCTCCCTCCCTTCCCTCCCCTCACCCTAACCATTTCCCCCCTGCTCGGGTCCTCACCCAACTGTACAGCACCTTGGGACGTCCTCCCGACGTGAAAGGCGCTCAATAAATGGAATCTTGTTGTTGTTGTTGTTGTTTACCTTTTGAAAATGTATGGAATTCCTGAAAAGGCCAACCAAAGTCTCACCAATTTGCTCACTCATTTCCTCGAGGAAAGCCGGGTATTTGCTGTGGCTCTGGTCCCCTGTATACATTTGATGCTTTGATTTTCTTTGGTAGTTCTCATGTCAATGGGTCAGAGGCCATGAGTTCAAACCCATAATTAACTTCACCTTATAGGCTAGGCAATCCAGTTATAGAATTGTGGAAGTACTGCATTGTCTGAGATGCCATCCTTCAAATAAAAATCTCCAAGTGTTCTTTGGAAAGTCTTTAGAGATCCCATGACACTATTGGAAAAGACGAGCCATTATCTCCTGAATTTCTGGCCCACAATCCTTCAGATAATTTAATTATTCACTCCTTGGCCATTTGTGAGACTTTGCTGTATGGAAAATAATTTCTGCATTTGCCCACAACACAGTTGCTACACTTTGTATTAATTACTGAGAAGCTCTTTGAGACATTTCTTTGTTGTGGTTGTTGTAACCATGAAAAATCTTCTTTACCAACTTTTACATTAGTTATAGATATCCAACGATGTAACCTGACCTGGAATCTGTTCATAGTTTTGTCGTATGAAGAATACATATAATACCACTTTTCTGATTCCTCAATGGTATTTCTATCCAAATTATCCCTTGAGGGGCTTATCTGACTTTTAATATTTTGCCTATTTCATAGATAGCTGCAGAATTTCTTGATCCCTTTTGCTGTAATCCGATCTGCCTTTCATCTCACTGGACCAAGGGTAATGAGACAAATTTGAAGTTAAATTGCCCCAATCTGAAATCAGCTAACATGGAATTAATCCTGCAACCTTCAAGTGATTATAGTTTAGTCTGATGCCAAATACATGGTTTATCCCTCGGCCACTAGTAGTTTTCACCACATCTTTCATAAAAAATATAATTATGCCCCACTTTCTGGAACTCCATCCTGGAGTCCTTCCAACTCCCTCCCTCACCAGAATCATAAACACACACTAACATAAAGCACTAATGGATTGTGTTTATGGTCCAAACAGAAAACTGTATCACAAGATCCGTGAATATGAAGAAGGCCCTTCAGCTCATTTAATTTAATTGAACCAAAATACCAATCCTCTGTTTTCCCAATACAACACTAAGCAGTTTCTTGAATAAACCCAATGACTTGGCCTCAGCCACCTGGAGGCCCATTCGAGCTGATGATTTTCCTCTGTGTAGAGAAAAAACCCATCAACGAACAGTCAAATTCAATATATTTCTCATGTGTATGTAATGTTTTCTGCTAGCTCAGGTGCAGTTCTAGAGCTAATGGTTTTGAAGTGCTGATATCAATGCGTATACTTCATTATTTAATAATACAAATATTTTTTAAATGCAACAGAGGGTCAAGGGAGTCAGAAACAGTAGGCAATGATGGAGAGACATCACGTTCCATCTGCATTTGCTTCAGCTACTGGGAAATTTGCATTCCCTAAAGAATGCATAAAAGAAAAACATTGATAATTGAATTTCATTTCATCAGGAATGCCAGCAGGTTGGCTTGATAAGAATAGTCTGATGTGTGAGCAGTAATTAATGTTCTTGACCAATGTCTTGAACACTCTTCAGTTGCCTGGTGATATTTAGCTAGAGCCCTGCTGAAGGATTTCAATTGCTCCTCAAAGAATGAACAGGTGATGCTAATTTGTTTTATATATTTACTGCACAGAACTGCTGCTCATCAGAGAACAGAGCTCATTTGCAATTATAAGTAAGATCTTCCAAGCGCTGCCTCTTATGGAGCAAGCTCAAAGAGTGAGAGGAAGAGAGTACTCATCTCCTTCATCTTTCATAATCCCTGTTTTAAATCAGTGCTCAGATTCTCTTCTATGTAAACAATTCTAAGAATTATTAGATGGCTAGAGAAAGTCAAGTCAGAACAATACTTTCAGGTTGTTGTTGTTAAAAAAGCACTATTTCAGGATTACTCCACAGGACTGATAATAATCCCTCCAAAACAAAACAACAATAAATTGGTCATTTTCAATCCACGACTGTTTGTGGACACTGCTGTGGCAATTGGCTGCCGCATTTCGCCCACAAATAAATGGTCAATTCACTTTACAGCATATTCTGTGAAGCACTTTGAGACGTCTAGAAGACATGAAAAGAGCTATATCAAATGCAAGGATTATTATTGTTATTATTATTATGAGGGGCAATTTCAGGTCAGACACCAGGAAATATTTCTTTCTTACACTGATTTTAATTTCGTAACACTAATATCTAATGACAATTGAGGGGAGTGGTATATCAGTACTTATTCTTTATTTGCCTTCCCTGTGAGGTTATAGCCCTATTTATACTGGCATTCATGTTGATTCAATTTGAACAACAACAACGCATTTATAGAGCGCCTTTCACGTCGGGAGGATGCCCCAAGGCGCTGGACAGTTGGGTCGAGACCCAAGCAGGGGGGAAATGGTCAGGGTGAGGGGAGGGAAGGGAGGGAGCGAGGAGGGGGTAGAGAGTCGAGAGGGGAGGTGAAGGCACGGTTGAAGAGAAAGGTTTTGAGACCAGCCTTGAAGGAGGAAAGGGAGGAAGCAAGGCGAAGGCACTGGGAGATGGAGTTCCAGAGCCTAGGGGATGAGAAGCTAAAAGCCCGGCTACCGATGGTAGGGTGGTTGGGGCGGGGGGTGGGGAGCAGATCGGAGCCAGAGGAACGAAGGGTACAGGCAGGTAGGGGGATAGTAGGTCGGAGAGATAGGAGGGAGCAAGGCCGTGAATGGCCTTGTAGGTGAGGGTGAGGATCTTGAAATCAATCCTCTGGGGGATGGGGAGCCAGTGGAGGTGAGCGAGGGTGGGAGTGATGTGGTCCCGAAGCCTGGTGCGGGACAGTACACGAGCTGCAGAGTTTTGAATGACCTGCAGCTTGTGGAGGGAGGTGCCGGGAAGTCCGACGAGGAGAGAGTTCCCGTAGTTCAGCCTTGAGGTGATAAAGGTGTGGACCAGTATTTCAGCAGCGTGAGGGGTGAGGTAGTGCCGTAGTCTGGCGATGTTCCGGAGGTGATGGAAGGCGGTGCCAGCTGTGGCACGGATGTGGGGAAGAAAGGATAGCTCAGGGTCGAATAGAACACCGAGGTTCCTGATTGGCTTTGAGAGGTGGAGAGTGCAGCCTTGGATGCTGATGCATTTGAAAAGAAATTAATTTGCCAAAAATCAGCAGCAATGCAGTTGGCGTGAATCAATTCAGTCTCTGCTCAAAAGGTAAACCTTAAAAGTTCTTTGATGGATCAGCAGACTATCTGAGGATCATTTGTAATGTTACTAAAAGCTGTCGACAAAGTATTTGTTTCTCTGGATTTTTCTGCATGCTTCCACCATTGAAAGCAGGAAATGTGCTTCGTTATTCCCAACATTAAAAAGTTGTTTCTTTTTATTTGTTATTTTGTGGCTTCCTGTTCATTCTGAACTATTCATTCATCGCTGCTTGAGATCAGTAGTGCAATAGGGCCTTCCTGCCTTTCCTCTTCATCCCGTTTCACATGTGAAACCAAAATAAACAGGCTCGCAGTTTTAATAATAAAAATCCTTACATTTGATAATGGCATCTTTCATGTCGGGAAGACGTATCCTTACAAGATACACTGCAAAGTGTAGTGACTGTATGTGTTGTGGTGAACACAGCAGACATTTACTTATTACTAATGAGGGGCTAATGTAGTTCCCTTTTGA
Organism: Callorhinchus milii; assembly: GCF_018977255.1. Lineage (NCBI taxonomy): Eukaryota > Metazoa > Chordata > Chondrichthyes > Chimaeriformes > Callorhinchidae > Callorhinchus > Callorhinchus milii. The sequence continues at coordinate 72,495,283 of NW_024704744.1, read as the reverse complement.
ATGATTGTATTGATCTAATCTCAATAGTCAATTAGGTTTGTGAATTGTACATTGTAACAACCCTCTGGATGTACTTATACTCACAAAGCCATTTTAAACCTACCATTTCATCATTTTGATTTGATGTACACAGCATATACTTAATAAGGAGAGCGATTAGTGAAAGTGTGTGGAGCAGAATGTTTATTTCCAAATCTGTGCAGCATACTGTCTCTGGTTCAATAACACAGACCTGAATTTCACCATAACACCCTTTAGTAAGTTAGCTTCTATCCCAAAAAGCATTTCCAAATGAAAACGCTTTACTGCTTAACTGTGGTGCATGGCCCTGAGGGTTGAGATTGCTCAAAATCATATCACTTGGGACTTTTAACAGTTGTCAGAAGCAAAAGCCATTTGATCACATTTGTTTGCAGTATGTTTCAAAGCAGTGAAAGCGACAGGAGTGCAGTTCACTAGAGTACACGGTACCCAATTTCTATACAGTATATACAATGTATTTGTTAGAAATCAATTCAACTAGAGTACAGCATCCTTCAGTAAAACAACAAAACCTGGTGACTCACAACAAACCACGGAGGAGTTCTCAACAAACAGCTGAAGCATTGACCTCTCCTGAAGCAGCAGATGGGAGGGCTTTAAATTGCAAATGCAAAATATGCACTTCAGTATTACTATCAAATACAACTGCCATTACGTGCATGAGGTGCTATTCAGCATCTTGAAGCATATACCCTCCTTAAAACATTGAATGTAGAGATTCCCAATGATTTGGATACCAAATGGTTACAACACAAAAGCACATTGCTTTGAATAACAATTATTAATACAGACAGTTTTTGAGATGCTGATCTGTATCAATTCCAGAGTAAGACCTAAACTAATGCCATGTAAGCAATTTCTTGCCCACTGAAATGGTTACAGTGGGATGTGCCCTTTTCACCTAATGGCAAAACTTCCTTTGGGGATTAATTTGGCTATTACAAGCCAAATGGAAAATGCAGTTTATTTTTCCCTTTTCTGCATGATTGAATGAAACATCTCAAAGTCCTTCACAATAATCATGATCATATGTAGTAACTTGTTTTTGTAAGCAAGGCCAAATTCGCAGAAATTTAACTTTTTAAAAAAAAATCAATTTGATGCACTACTGAATTCTAGCTGTGTAGATGCAACTTTTAAAGCTATTATCAGTCTGTGTTCTAGATGTGCACTTGAGCATGGCCGTATGTATGTATGTATGTATGTGTGTGTGTGTGTGTGTGTGTGTGTGCTTGTGTGTGTGTGTATGTATGTAGCTATGTAGCTATGTATGTGTACATATATATTTATCGCCCCAAATCATTTCAGGCTTCCATACTGATCAATATTTTTTAAAAAGTAAAAACATTAAGCTTCAAGAGAGAGAAAACAAAATTTTGCAAAAATGATTAAAGCACGCTCATCACCCAGTGGACTCATTTAAGTGTGTATTCAATGTCTTTGTGTGAATGAAAGAACAAGAAAGTAGAGCACTTGTGCTTTTTTTCAGTACTTTCCTTTTACAAGTTATCAGCTAAAAATTAGAGATGCACTTTATCGTCAACCGCCGCTCATTTTAATAAGCAGAATATACATTTTTAAACAGTATGCATGGAGACTCCAGGGTAGCTAACGACTTTTTCCGAAAGGCATACACCGGCTTTCATCACTGCCTAATGCCCCACGATCCGTTCTTCAGAGATTTGAAATAAATGAGATTGTCACACAAAAGAAGTATTTTTATGATTCACAATTTTTTTCCCCTTAAAATGTGTCAAATGCCCACAGTAGTATCCAGCACCAACAGCATTGTCAATTGTCTTTGAATCAAAGAACATTACAGTAACAGAAGGCAGTCATTCAGTCATTGTCGGCTCTGAAAGTGTCGATAATCAATCCCAATCAAACCCAATCAATCCCACTCGCCTGCCCTTTCCTCGTGCCTTTTTCCCCATCCATATCCCTTTTATACATTTACTTTTCAAATGTATCTAAATCCCTTTAAAGCAATGCATGCACGAGGGAGAAGCGATCAGAGGGGTGTAGGAAAGTGGATGCTCATGTAGCCCTATCATGGACCAGTTGGACCGAATGACCTGTTTCTGTGCCGTAATTCATGTCTATGTAATTCTATTATGCATTCTATTTCAATCACGATTTTTGGTAGGGCAATCCATGTACCTTCAGTACTGAAAAATAGCCTAACTATTCCCTTTTTTTTGGTAATGACCTTAAATTTAAGCTCTCACATTATTAAGCCCAGTGAAAATAGCTTCTCTCTCTCTCATCAAAACCTCTCATGGGATCTAACTTTCTATTACATACAATGCATTTGCTTTCAACTGATCTAACAGAATGGGGTCTATCATTCACCAACTGTTAAACAATCTTGACCTATTCATTAAATGTAATTTCTATTATAAACGTACATGCTATTTACAGCCAATATTACCTGATGGACCCCAATATCACAAGCAGAGAAAAAATTGGTCAGCTTTTTCTTTAAAAACTGGTGATATATAATTGAACAGGCAAAAGAGTGGTATGGTGGGTTAAGACAGCTTTCCCCTCTCAAGCCTGGAATCCAGCCCAATAGGTTGAAAGTGTCCTCTACGCTGGGTGTATAGGTCATGTGTGAAATGAAGTGGGACAATACCACAATGGTCAAAGGATGGTGCAAGACACCACAACGATGGGTGAATAAAGAAAATGTCAGAAAAAGGTATTCCTCTGACATTTGAGGTACGTCACATCATGGGGAGAAAGTACAGTATATAATAATCTTTGCATTTGATATAGCGCCTTATCATGTCTTCGAGACGTCTCACAGCACTTCACAGAATATACTGTAAAATGACTTGATTGTATATTTTGTGGGCAAAAACTTATCTTGTCTATGTTCCACTTGATGACTGCTACTTGTTAACTTACATGATAAAGTTTGCTTTTTATTACCATAAATGTCCCCAAGTGACGTAATATCTATTGACCACATAATTTGTCAATTTTATTCAGTGAATAACTGAGCTACACCAACTGAAAAGGTACTGGTTTCAATCCTCACTCCATGCTGGGGATCCTATGAACCAGACATTGATCTAAAGGACTGCAGAAGATTTCTAATCATCAGCCTTCCCAGATGATGAATGGTTTGTGATCCAGGGAGAAATATTAATGGTGGTGTAAAGGAAATAAAGTGGAGCATAGAGAAAATACCCTCTTGATACAAATAACTGTATCTCATTCTCCCTGTATGTGAAGAGACTGAGCCCATGGAGGGGGTTGGAGACAAAAATCGGATACTCTTTCTCTAAAAGGCTGCACTAATGTACCTTCTAGTAACTGGTACAAGCTATATTATAGTCACAGGAGAGAATGCCTCCAATCCAACACTCTGATCCATAAGCCCTGAGAGGATCTGCAAAGGGAGTTACACAGAGGGTCTGTTATTTCAATGAAGGACAAATGATATAAAGTGGTGAAATGCTGATTTGCCAAGAACATAATAGGGAATTGATTTTTTATAATTTTCCATATTATAATGGCATGCAGAACAACGTACCTTTGGCTAAAACTGCTCATTTGCTTTCAGTTCCATCTACTCGATTTATTTATGCTCTTTCCAACATCAGCCAATGATAGATTTTTTTTATTAAACTCACCGAGTCTCAAATCTCATATCTCCAAGCCTATCTTAATTTGCACAAACTATACTGAAGTAAGATTCGCTTCAATAAACAATCAATGCAATCCCACTCACTGACAATTGATTGCTTATACTGTGAAAGTCGATCAATGACTATAACCTGACAGGCTAAAAAGCTTGCAGCTGTCACCAAATTTATCTGGATATTTGAACACGCTGCCAACATCTGCCAGCCATATGCTCTTCCAATGAATGGATAAATTACATAAAAAATGACTCTATACCTATATGGGTTTATGTATCTTTTAAAGAAGATATGATCTGTTACAGGTACATAAAGCTGATCGTTTACACAAACTCCTTTATCTACTGGAAATTGGCTTGTACATAGATACAGGAATGTAAATAAGGAAAGCAGGGAAATTAAATATCTATATACATATGTTTCATTTTATATTATACATAATATACAAACTCACCTGCATATGGCTGCAACCCAGCCAAGTTTAGCAACTTAAAAACAAACAATAAAAACAAAATTACATTTGTATAGCGCTATTCACATTGGGTTAACGTTCCAAGGCGCTGAAAAATCAATGTTTTGGACCCGAGCTTGGGATTGGAGAGGGTGGAGCGAAGGGGGGAAGGAGGTGACTGAAGGCACGGTCGAAGAGGAGGGTCTTGCAACAGTTCCTGAAGGAGCCAAGGGAGTGGGCGAGGCGGAAGGACTGCAGGATGGAGTTCTAGACAGTCGGGCCAGAGTGGCTGAAGGCTCGCCCCCCAATGGTGGGTTGGGCGAGGCATGGGACATAAAGTAGGCCAGAGCCCGCTGAGCGGAGGGAGCGGGTTGGTTGGTAGGGGACGAGGAGGTCACAGAGATAGGGGGGGCAAGTCAATGGAGGGCTTTGAAAGTTAGGACCAGGATCTTGAACTGTATCCTCTGTGTGATGGGAAGCCAGTGGAGTCGGGCAAGGATAGGGTGGCGGAGCATGGTGTAAGAGAGGACAAGGGCTGTAGAGTTCTGGATGATCCACAACCTATGGAGGGAGGAGATGGGGAGTTTGCAAGCAGGGAGTTTGCATAGTTGAGCCTGGATGTTATGTATGTGTGTATGAGGGTCTCAGTGACCTGAGACAGAGGGGGAGCTGGGCGATGTTGCGGAAGTGGAGGAAGGCAGAGCGGGTCATGGCACAGATGTGGTTTTAGAAAGGATAGTTGAGGGTCAAACAAGACGCCAAGGTTCCGGACTGATTTAGTAAGGTGGGGTGACCCCAGGTTTCGGTGAGGGAGAGTATGTTAATGTTTTTGTTGACAATAAGGTCTTGGATGGTGAGCATTTTGCTGGAAAGGGAGTGGACATTTTGTAGGCCGATGCAGAGGGGACAGCTGGTGATGGAGGAATAGGCGAGACGAGGGAGGGGAGGCGGAGGATTGAGAGGGAGGGTGGGGATGTGGATAAGAGAGGCGAGGTTGGCCATTGGGGTCAGGGACTGATGGGTCAAGCAGCGGAGGTGGAGAATGGGGCAATCAGGGTGACTGCTGTTGGATAGCCAGCAACGTTTGCCACGGTGGGTGCAACAGAGGATTCGCAGGTTGGAGCAGAGAGAGGCTGTGGGACAGTCGAGCAGGATAGGAGGCGGGTAGGCTGGTGAGAGAGAAGGGTTGAGAGGGTAGAGAGTAGTGGAGGGTAGGGGACAGAGGTGGGAGCATTTTTGGGAGAAGCAGCTCAGGTCGGTGGCGGCAGCCAAGATGCGCACACCAAGACTAAAAGCGGCGGTAGGGGGTCAGTTGGGGGAATCAGCTGGCTGGCATGGATCATGGGGAACGAGAGTGTGATAGTCATCATGAGTCCAGGCTCAGAGTTTCGAATGTGGCAGATGGAAGCGACGTTGTGTGTCAGCCGACTGATTTGTTGATTCTGAAATGGCAGTGTTGGTGCCTGGGCCATCCAAGACCACGGATTCTGTGCAGGATAGCATGTTTTTACAAGACGTGAAGTGCAGCACTTGTAACTCACTCAGCATGTGTTTGTAAACCCAGATCTCATCATTATGTAATATACACATTGTGCAATGATTTATCTCCCAAACCAGCACTGGATCACATGCTGCTTAGATTTGATCTCTGCTTATTTTTGTCTCATGAATTTTGCTGCTTTTCAAGCTGCAGAAAGTCAGGGTTAGGAAATTAAATATTATCCACTGAATTTCAACATCAAGCACACTGAAATCAGATAGAGAATAAACATCTGTCAACAATAGATTGGTAGAATCAATAATAATCCTTGCATTTGACATAGTGCCTTATCACATCTTCGAGATTCTCAAAGCCCTTCACAGAATACACTGTAAAGTGAATTGACTGTATATTTTGTGGGCAAAGCGAGGCAGCCACTGCACACAGCAGTGTCCCACAAACAATCGTGGATTAAGTGACCCAATTTTTTTTAATGGATTATTACCCCCAGAAAAGCAATCCGCCAATCGAATAACAACAAGTTCATACTTACTGCTAGGTAAACAGAGGCATGTGGAGTAAGGAATCTTGCTTATCGTTTCGCCCTGTCCGGGAATCAAACCCAGGTCCGAGTGCTCTAACCATTAAGCTACAGGACTCCATCAATACAAAGTAGTTAAACTTGCTGATATCACAAAATTGTGTGTGTGGGGAGGGGGGGTGTGGATGTGGTGGGGAGAAGACTATGGATTGATCAGAAGAGTCAACCAAGACTTACAAGATATTTCCCTTGACTGACCAGTGTCAAATGAAATGTAAATCACCTGTATTGCAATAGGAGATATGGATACAATGTCCCAAGGGACTTTCTGTACAATGTGTTAAGAGAGTCCAAGAGACATTAGATAAATCATTGCTCAGCTATGTCCGAACAGTGTGAGGCAACAACAAAACAAGGCAAACAGAGCTGCTAGGCTACACTGCCAAAATTAGTTGAGATCAAATGAAAGTCATGCTTAGGCTATGCTGTGGTCTGGTTAGGCCACACCTGGAGTACAACATATAGTTTTGGTCAACGTAACACTAAGGTTGTCCATACTCTAGAGGCAGTGTAGGGGGACAGCAACACAACTGACTGACTGAGATAAGAGGTTGGGTTGTGAGTAACACATAAGCAAGGCCTCTGAAATTAGACAATAATCATCTTTGCATTTGGTACAGCGCCTTATCACATCTTCGAGACGTCTCAAAGCACTTCACGGAATATACTGTAAAGTGAATTGATTGTATATTTTGTGGGTTAAACGCAGCAGTCAATTGCATAGAATGTTACAGCAAGGAAACAGGCATTCTGCCCAATTAGTCCAAGCCGCTGTTTATACTCCACATGAGCCTCTACCCTCCAAATCACCTCTCGTATGTTCTCCTATTCCCTTCTCACTCATGTACACCTCAATAAGTTTTAGAAACAACCTTATAATAATAATGATGGTATTATAAAATGCTAAACTGGATACAGAAAGTAAACCCAGAATAATATTTTTAGATACACTAAGGCAGTTGGACAGGAGAACACAGGTTCAGGGTTGTCAAGGATACATTGAGGACAAAACCGCAACAAATATTTATACACACAAAGAACAACAACTGGAATAGGTTTTAATAACACCTATAATCTTGAAACAATTCACAGTGCTCAGAGTAATGGTTGTGATTTGTAGACATAAACAGCAATCATTTTTGCACAGTAAAGAGATACATAGCCCGCCATTAACTGAATGATCAATTAATCAGCAGGATTGTTGCACAAAACAAGGAAGAAACTCCCCTCTCTTTCCAAATAGTACCAAGGGATCCTTAACGTTCACCTAAGAAGCAGATGGCCCTCGGTTAATCTTGTCCAAAGGATGACTTCTCCAGCAATGCAGCGCTTCCTCAGTGGAATGTTAAGACTATAAATTCAAGCTGCAACATAGGGCTGGAACCCACAAACTTGTAACCCAGAGACAAAAGAGTTACCAACCCAGCCAAACTGATATCCTCATACAGCAGTGGAAAGTAGGGGCTTTCTGGAAGGATGAGATTAAATAAGATAGTGGGTCTTCTTCATCCAAACCTAACCTGTACCTATACTGCTGTGCATAGTATTGGCTGCTGCGTTTCGCCCACAAAATATAGACTCATTACACTTTACAGTGTATCCTTTGAAGTGCTTTGAGACGTCTCGAAGACGCGATTAAGCGTTATATCAAATGCAAGAATTATTATTATCCTGTGATTGGGTGAATATGCCACAATCCATCCCAGAAGTCCAACTGGAGTCTGGTAGCTCATTGGTTAGAGCACTTGCCTTGCAAGAGACCTGGGTTCGATTCCTGGCGGGACGAAACTTGGGCACGTTTCCTTACTCCACATGCCTGATAATAATACCTCAAAAAAGAACAATAACAACAAAATTGGTCACTTCAATCCACGACTGTTTGTGGGACACTGCTGTGTGCAATTGTCTGCCAAGTTTCGCCCACAAATGCAGTCGATTCACTTAACAGTATATTCTGTGAAGCGTTTTGAGACATCTAGAAGACATGAAAAGCACTATATCAAATGCAAGGATTATTATTATTATAACTGCACATAAAATTGTTCACGACCAAGTGTTGTTTCTGAGGCAAACCAATGATAAGTACCTGACTAAAACAAGTAACTGGTTGAGGAAGCCCCAAATTTCACTGAGAGTTCTTGCAGCCAATGACGGTGAAGTATCTTTTGCATGGGTTAGATTTGAACCCAGTTCCTACCAAAGTTAAAAGCCAGTGTGTTGGTCCACTTCATTGCCACCCTAGCTCCAACCATCCAGTACCGCAAAGGATACCTTGTCTTTCTCCATTCTCTAGTCTGCCAGGCAGCAGTAGTATTTCACAAACAAGAGCTAATAGTAGACAAATGCATTGCATAAAGTTCAAAGTCCATTTAGTTTTTTTACAGACACTGAAAATAACTTGATAAATAACAGGAAAACAGGATTGGATCACAGAGGATCTTTTTCTGCTTTCACCAGGCTTCACCTGCCTGAATTCATTTTCTTTTTGTTCAATATAATGTCCTTAGTGTACCAGATGAAAGAATAAAACTACCAGCTTGGCTTTGCAGTGTCTTAATGCCTTGAATATCATATTTCTTGCCATTATTAACATGTTCTTAAGAGTAGCAAGGATATTTCCTGCCGGCCACACAAACCTTTTTGTTTCAATTTTAAGCATGAGCAAGCTGCTGTTATGCAGAGTGAGAGAGATAGCATGAGAAGGGGAGGCTGAGAGGGATTTGATTTCAGACTCACAAAGGAAACTAGTAAAATCAATTGGCGCAGCCTGGAAGTCTCGTCTTTGTTGGGTGCCATTGGATTTACTTTGAACAAATCCAATCTGGTCCCTGCACATTCAACACTGTTTTCTTGTTCACCTGCCAGGCAACATTGACTACACCATTCCCAGTAATAATGAATTATGCATCAGTCCCCTCTACCGCAGTAATGGCTTTTCTAACTCTGCAATTCTCTCTGTCAAACCTTTTGAGTCATTTAAATGACCGTAACAACACCAGTGACTTCAACAATTTCCTATGTATATGAGTAAAAACATCCACTTGAAAATGGACACAAAGAAATCTCCGTTTTTTAGCTTTCAATTTTGTTTTCAAATTCCATCAGGGTAACAGCATTCTGGAATCCGTTACCGAAAATAGTAATTAAGGACTCATTTCAGAAAGAACTTAATGCTGTAACATAAAAGCACAAAAGTGAGGATTCTGGAAGGCTGAGTCTAAAATAGATTCCATGACCCAACTTCTTTGTGTTTATAACAACAACAACTTGCATTTATAACAACAAGGTGCATTTCTATAGCGCCCTTCACGCACGGCAGCGTCTCAGAGCGCTTAACAGTGGCGTAGCCTGAAACCGAGTGCGGGGGTTGGGGCGGGGGGAGGGGACCATAAGCATGGTTGAAGAGGAAGGTCTTCAGTCGTGATCTAAAAGTGGAGAAGGGGACATGGCGGTGGGAATTCCAAAGTTTTGGGGCGCAGTTGCTGGAAGCACGGCCGCCGATGGTGGATAACCATTAAATCCTGGCACTCCTAGCCCATAAGAGAGGAAATTGTCACTTTCAGACAAATATACTGACAAAACAGGCTGCTGAATACTGTAGTTTGATGATATAGTCTGTCCTCAGTCACTAGGATACTGCAATTACGACTTCTATTCACAGAGGAACTGAGCCCTAAAGAGGTGAGACACTGATACAACCACACTCTGCCTGCACCTGTGCTATTTTCTATGTCAAGTCGACTTGATTTTATGTCGCAGCCTTCCAACCCAACAGGATCCAGTCCAGGCAAATGGGACTGTTTGTGTCAGTGAATCACCAGTGTGTGTGTGTGGATATATTCCACTCATTCCTAACTCACTGCATTCCTTCTACACACACACACCCACACACACCCACCCCACACACACACACCCACACACACACAACCACCCCCCCACACACACACACCCACACACACACAGCCCCCCCCACACACACACACACCCACACACAACACCCCCCACACCCCTCCACACACACAGCCCCCCCCCCACACACACACAACCACCCCCCCACACCCCTCCACACACACAGCCCCCCCCCCCCCCCCCACACACACACCCCCACACCAAAACAATGCTTCCTTGTATTTGCTCCAAACGCAAACAGCCTCTTGCACTTCTCAATCGAAACAAGAGAACTTCATTCGCGCAGAAGCCAAACTGTGCATTGCCATAATAAACGCCTGCACTTCCCTCCTTCGTTTTTCATACAGGGAAAATAAATAAGGGTGGGTGCAGGGGAGGGGAGTGGGGGGGGGGGGGGGGGGGGGGGGAGGGGGAGAGAGAAAAAAATCCTGGGGCACCAACCTCATATTTGGTAAAACTAGAGCTCTTGGAGCGAGATTTCTTGCGCAGGTAAACAGAGAAGAAGCGTCGGACGGTGAACTTCTTGTTGCTCATCTCCATCCTTTCCTCCCTCCCCCGTTCGCGACCGCGAGGATCGGGTCCGGCCGGTGGGGAAGTCTGCGCGGGTCGGATCGGGTCGGGTCGGGTCGGTCGCAATCCCGGCTACTTATTGGGGGTCTCGGACCGAGCAGCGAGCGGGTCCCGTGTTGCAGCACGGCACGGCACGGCACGGCACGGCACGGCACGGCACGGCACTGCACGGCACGGCACGGCACTGCACGGCAGGGCAGGGACGGACCAGCGACGTCTCAGCATCGGGCGCGCAGGGCTCAGCCCTGCAAACGCTGCGTAAAACCCATCCAAAGCCGCTGCTGTCCTCAGCACCAACCTCGAGAGATCCCGGGGCTCCTCTTCCGTGTTGACAGTGAAGCACCAGCAGCTCAGCTCAGCTCTCCCTCTCCTCCTCCCTCTCCCTCTCCCTCCCTCCTATCCCTGATCTAACGCTTCCTGCGCGCACAGCGCACTCCGAAAGCAGATGACAGCTTCCACAGCGCAGAGCCCCATCCGATGCACTGGCGCTGTCGTTACGAATCCCTTTTTTGCTCTCTTCTGTTCGGCCAACGATCAGGACCTCCTCGCAGAAATAAAACAGACCCCCCCCCCCCCCCCCCCCAAAAAAAAAAAAACAGGTACCTCTGTTCGACTGCAATCGATCGGATCGGTCGGTCGATGCTCGGCGCAAGAGAGCTCTTTTGACAGTAAGTCTTCTCCCAGTTGCAAATTTTTTTTTTGAAAGAGAGAGAGAGAGAAAAAATGTTTCGCTCACAAAATGCACAGTCAACACGCTCTGCAGAAAAATTCTGCGAAGGGCTTTTGAGACAAGTGAAATCGTGAGAAGGTGCTATTTCAAACGCAAGTTTTTTTTTAAAGAATAAAAGAAAATACATATGCATGTGCCCTGACATTAATTCAGTTCTGCTGATGGATTGCTTCCTCCCCAAATGCACAACCAGCAAAATGTCTATCATCTCCAAATATAGAGCAATCAGTTGGACTACACAACAGCAAAGCCAATGACAATACATATCAAACGACCAAGAGTTGTCCTTTAACTGCTGGGATAAGACCAAAGGCATTGGGTGCATACTATCAAGAGAAGGTCAAGTAATGGGGAGTTCAACTTGTTTGAAAAAAACTAAGACATGTTTGTGTTAACTATTCCATCTAAAATTGCACTATAAAATGGACAGAGTTGCCATGCAATGGAGTGGCAAGCAACAAGCTTGCACACACCTTTCATTGCTCCATGATGCTATCCATCATGAAGTCTGCTGAATGCAAGTTGTTTGGTACTCAGTGGTAGTTTTTTTTTAAAAAAAGGATGGTAAGCAAAGGCTTTTAGGGAGGAAATTCCAGAGAGTAAGGACACAGCAAGGGCTGAAAGTCTGGCTGACAATTGTGGAGGTGGAGGGTGGAAAGGACATACAACAAGTCTGGGTTTGCAGAACAGAGGAATTGTGGAAAAGTGTGGGTCTAGTCAAAAGGGGGGTGCAGGTGCGGGGGAAGAGTCAGTGGAGACTGCTGAGGGTGGGGGTGAAAGCAGTTGGAATTTAATGCTTGAGAGGATACAGGCAGCAGAGTTCTGGATGAGTTAAAGCGTGTGAAGGGTTGAGCTGAAAGGCAGGGAGGAAGAGGAAAGCTTGTGAAGTCAAATCTGAAGGTGACAAAGGTATGAATGAGAGTTTCAGCTGTACCGGAGTGAGGTAGGGATGCATTATTTTAATTTGCAATAGTCGCAAAATGGTTCATTGCTAAAGAGCTGCTAAAGTACAAAAATGACTTGCGATCAAAACGGATGTATATCATTCTCTACATAATTCCCTGGTGGGTCCCATTCTCTTTGTGACTTTTTCTTTGGTGCATTTTGTTTTTCCTGCAAATGTTTCAGCACATTTCAATGTCTTACGAGCTCCACACGGTATTTATGAGGTTGCACAAAAAGGAAACTAGTGCTGAACTCTCAAAGCATCAGCCATCAATCATTCAGATCCTGACTGATAATATGCAAGCCACAGAGTATATATATTCCTTCGTACAGAACAATGGGCTCTGGTGGTGAATATGAAAATAGAGAAGTATAGAGAAAATAGAGAAGTATTGGGTTTAGCAGACCACCGTAAAAAACACTGGTATAAAGTGAATTATTAAATCATGCCTAGTGTTAATTATTTAATATTTGTATCCAGTTCAGGAAATTTCTCCAAAGGAACCTTGCAAATGAATAAAATGTTAATAATTCAAACTGCAGTAGAGAATGAGGCTTTTTTTCCCATCTCACTGACAACATATTCCCTGATGTATTTGCACTGTGCTCTTTAAGGTTTATTTTCCTTCATGTATCGTCAGAAGGAGAAAGTTGGGGATTTACAGGCAGTGGAGCCTGGAGAAAACTGTAAAAAGGAGATTTGGAAGCAAAAGACATTTTGACACAATGGGGATGATATTTTTACCAATTCATTACATGCATCATATAAGCATTGCACTATCGGACCAAAGGTTTAGGGGTTTAAATACTCTCAAACCAAAGTTAATAAAGTGAGTATAGGAAGTCTGAACACTATCCTCTAGGGAGGTAGTAAATGGTATTGCACTGAGTTACTTAGCTCTGAGGCAAGCAAGCAAGTCTCCTATCATCCGATAAGACTATTGACGATTGGTCAAACTGGCTGGTGGTGGACATGTCCTCATCCTGAGAACCAAAGCCGAAAGATAGGATGGTTCAGGCTGGACAATCTCAAAGCATCATGCCAGACAGTTAACATTCATATTTTACCCAGTTGAATGAATGTAATAGATAGAGCTGGATTTTGCATATGCTGTTGGCATTATCCCTACCTGCTGACATTATAAATAATCTTGCACACTGTATATTGATGAATATGTAAACTAGAATCCTTGTGTCCTTTTGACCCAAGTTCAAGTTGCTGGTGGCATTTTTATACCATGTCACAATGCAGGAGAGAAGTGAATATTCATAGAATCCATTGCTACAGGAATTGAATGAATGGGACTGTTCATTCCTCCATTTAAAAAAATGCTTTTTATTAAAAATAAAATTTCTTTATGACACGTACATAGAGATTTAGGAACTGTCAGGCACAGAACGGGGCCATTTGGCCAAACATAGGGGTTTGGTTTGATTTTTGCTGGCTGCAACTGGAAAAAAAGCATGAGAGTTCCATCCAAATACTTCTTTCATGGGGTCTTGCATCTGCCATCAGACTGATGCACATGAGCTACCAAAGAAGTCCCGTAGCTCAGTGGTTAGAGCACTCGCTTTGCAAGCGAGAGACCTGAGTTCAAATCCAGGCAGGGCGAAACCTTGGGCAAGTTTCCTTACTCCACACGCCTAATAATAATCCCTCCAAAAAAAAACAATAATGAATTGGTCATTTTCAATCTACGACTGTTTGTGGGACATTGCTGTGCGCAATTGGCTGCTGCATTCGCCCACAAATATACAGTATGTTCCGTGAAGCGCTTTGGGACGTCCTTCCGACGTGAAAAGCGCTATATCAAATGCAAGGATTATTATTATTATTATTATTAAGAAGACATGGAATATGATGGAGATGGAGACTTGATATTAATGTATTGTTTATAGCACTGCTCTCCCCTTGCCTGTGACACATTAAACTCTTGTCAGCATTCATGGGTTGCCTCATTTTTGCACTTACTGGAAAGAATGTCCCTCTTCCCAAACATCATGGTGCTAGATCCATTTAGCTCTATCGCAACATTCACGGAACCCAAAACACACACAACTGTGTAATCGTATTGATGCAATAACTATGCTACAAAATTACATGCTTTCTTATCACCCCCTAAAGAGTTGTGACTTTACACTACATTTTTGAGGCATTAAATCAGATGTTGAAAACTGATGCACTCAATACAAATTTACAGTAATTTAGTGCTCGGATGTATAAGGTCAGAATCTTATATTTCACAACTGAAAAGTTGAAAGGAACCCTTTATTAAAATGAGTGTTGATAGTGGTATATATTAACTCAATGGTATAAGTTACCAAAGTGGTATAAATTAACACAACAAAGAAAATAACCTTACACTATATCTCCATATCCCTCAATTGATTTCCTTGACAAATAAAATTTGTCTCCACTGCCTGCCTGAACAGTGTATGCCAATATTCACCTCTCTGAACTGTCTGCTCATCCTCCTTCTTCAGAGTCCTTGCTGCCTTGTTTTAGATTTGCCTAACTAATTGTTACTCACATAATCAAATTAAGTGCAATATGCTTCATGTGTATACATCACCATAATTCAAAGGCTAGCCATATTTCACAGTGTCAGCCCAGCTCAGTTGGTAGCTCTCTCATCTCTGAGTCAGAAGGTTGCAGCCAAATGCAGGGACTGTGAACTCACAGCCAGGGCTGATACTTCAACACTGGATTGGTAGATGTTAGATCCTTGGTATGAGAAGTTAAAACAATGTCCCAACTGCCTGTTCAGGTGGGCGTTATTTAGTCGAGCATTTGATACTATTCATAAAGAGAAAGGAGTTTCTCCTGGCGTCCTGGCAATTAAACCCCCAGATAAAATGGGACAGTATTTTACATATATTGGCTGCTGGGTTTGCCTACAATAGCAGTCAGTACAATTTGCATTAAGTTCTTGTGAAGTAATTTGAAATGTCTTCCTGGTGTGAAAGATGCTGCATCAAATGAAAGTTTATTTTTTTAATGTCCCTTTGTGTTTTGAAAAACTTGTACAATATTAAATGACTGCTAATAAACAAAAATGTTCATGGTAATTTTTAATATCACAGTAGCCATCCTGAATAAACAGTAAATAAGTTGTATGTGAACATTTGCTCATTTCCAAGGAGCCTGTAATGGTGCATCATGTGTGTTCACAGCTATCCAACTCCTTTGTACAATTCGTTTTCCAGCTCTGATATGAATAGTGAACAGTTTATTTTCCACGGCAACTAATGTTTTTGGAGAGAAACACCATTCAAAATTATGCTGAGTTTTCTGAGCTGTAGATATTTGATCAAATTCCTCTTTCAACAAGACCTTCACAAACTCAATTGAACCTTTTATTCCACCAATGATTTTTGCGTGGACTTTAATGAGTAAGAATTTTGGGATTACTACAAGACAAAAAGTGTTAATACAAATCCTACATTTACTTCATACTGAGGAATTTCAAGCCTTCAATGCACCAATGGGCCCTTCAGAAAATTAAGTGAAAACAGAAAATTGAAATGAAGTAACATAAATGAGAGTGATCATTTTAAGTGTTGACAGAACATAAGAGTGTCTGCCTCACTCAGTTGCTAGCACTCTCGACCCAAAAAGATTGGGGGTTCAAGCCAAGGCTTGAAAAAGTATGGTGATAGGGCAGGGCAGTGAGATTGTAAAAATAGTTTACTCTGAGAACCAGTGCAGACTCGATGGGCCAAATGGCCCCTTCTGCACTGTAAATTTCTATGACTCAATGAGGATTTTCAACTTATATAGGTTAGGCTGAACCTCTAATGCAGTGCTTGGGGTTTGCTGCATTGCCTCACCTAGAATTTCATGAACGTTTACCTACAGTCACAATACACAGTCACTAGATACTACAATAAATCCTGTGAAGTGCTTTAAGACATCCTCCCCGCGAGAAAGCTCAGGTATTTCTGTAACAAAAAGAGCATCACAGGTTGTCCAGCTCTTGAATCACTTAAGGAACATAGTCGAAGACACAGATCAAATGGAGTATGCTTGTGATCAGTAGAAATGTTAGCCCATGATATTTGAAACATGAGCATGATTTTATGGAAAATAACAATAGATACTCCCTCCAGCTATGCGTCATACAAGTGGGAAATTAAATTGTGTAAGATTAAACCTTCATAATCTTGAGAAAGAAGTCTTGTTTGCCTTACTGTTACTCCTGAGGAATTTTCTATTATAATTCCCCCAACACAAAATACTGGCATATTTTTCTTCTCCTTCTTCCCCCCCCCAGCACATTCACAATCAAGATGTGTCCTCACAGGAGAGAGGTTATTATTTTTAGCACTCGTCTGATAACAAAAATAAGTTTGATTGAATTAGAAAAACATCTCACATAATCTTAAGGGATAGATACCAATGCTTACTGGGTGATGTTAAAATGATGCTCTCATTGTGGCTCCTTGTAAACAGAATCTTCCTGCCCTCTACTGATCACAGTAGGATAGCACTGTGTTAACTGCAGACAGTCCAGGTCTGCTCCCATTGGAACTGGCTGCCCCTTAGTTTCTTTTATTTTTTTTTCATTTCAGATCGAGAATCTGAACCCATTGCTGCTGATATAATGCCTTTTGCGCCAGGAAAGGATTTTACTTACAAGTGTGGTGACTATTTTGTGAGCGAATGCAGCAGCCAAGTTGCAAGTAGCAATGCCCCACAGATATCCGTGGTAGGAATGACCAATTTTATACTGGGTATTGTCGGCAAGGACACCGGGAGAAATTCTGTTCTCTTTTTGAACACTGTAGTGGGGTTTTTGATGTTCATCTAAACAGGCAGATGGGACCTTAGTTTAATGTCTCATCTGAAAGATGGCAGCTCCAACACACACAGTACTCCATTGGAGTGTTAGCCTTGAGTGGTCCAATCTTTTGGCTGCTGAGGGCTGGATGCCCTATTTGAGAAATATCCGTGGGCTGCATAAGCAATATTTTTGTGTTTCCCTTCCAGAAACATAACAACATTTATGGGTTATGGAGGTAGCAGGTGGACCAAATGAAATGGGGGTGGGGGTCGGATGAATTTGACCTGCGGGACACCAGTTGTTCCACCCTGGCCTATATGAGTTCAAAGTCCTGACATGGGTCTTGAATCCCCAACCTTCTGACTTGGAGACAAGATTGCTATCAACAGAACCAGACTGACACCAGTAAGGAGAAGGTTAGAAGAACTTGTTTTTCATGCAGAAGGTTTGTAGAACATAGAACCTTTCACCACAAAGAGCTATTGAGATGATAATTCACAAAATATAACAACTTAAAAATTAGATAAGCATTTGAAGAGAAACAGCATAAAAGGTAATGGTGGGGTGTGAGCTGCAGGAAATTAGGATAAGAGTAGTCAGCTCCATTTCTTGAGATGGCCCTTGAACAAGATGAGGAAGAGGGCGAGTCAGAGGGACTCCAAGATGGTGTTCAAGAGAGCTGAGCAGAATGACTGAAAGCCCGCCAGGCGATGTTGGAGCATTTAGGGAGGGGGACATGAAGGAGACCAGTGCCTACTGAGTGAAGGGAGCGGGTGGGTCAGTAGGGTTGAAGGAGGTCACAGAGGTAGGGTGGGGTTAGACTGTGGAAGGATAACATTAAAGGTTATGGGGAAAGAGCAGGAGATTGAATCGATGTTGAGTGCTCTGCAGAATAGGAAGCATCAGCACAGACAAAATGGGCTCCTTCTGTGCTGTAAACTTTCTATGACTATTAGGTGACTGAGGGAGCTCTTGGACAGCACGTCCATTTAATCCATTCAACTCCAATTGTAAAACGCCCTATGGGTCAGATATTTGTTGCTATTTTAGTCAATGACAAGCCTATTATTACAAGGAAGACGAGGGCTGAAAATACTTGTCTGGCCACCAGTGGCTCTTTGAGTGAGCGATTATCTGAGATGCTCAGCTTGAGCTAGCTCCAAAAGGAATGATTCATCTGAAATTGGTCCTTTAACAGACATTTGTTTGCAGGCAAATTATACCTTTGAGAGTGATCGAGGCAAATTCATGTTATAAAGTCATCTTTGGTGCCAACTGACCGGCAATCTGGGTAATTTCTTTCACTCATGAAGGTGATGGAAGTTCATTACTCAACCAGTAATTCACTGACAGTCGTATAACCACTGAAGACCACCACACATTACTATTTGGTCCTTCATGCTTTGAACACGTCTATGGCCACCTTTCCCCCCGCCCCCACCTTCTCCTCCACCTTCCCTTGCTCAGTGTCCAACCCTGTCCCTGTAACTTGCTCTGAGACATTACTCAACATGAAGGGCACTATATTAACACAGATTGTTGCTATTGTCGTTGCCAACTTCCCAACTGAAGCTATCCACGATATTCAGGTCCCATTGCCCTGCTCTTTCCCAGTGGTATTACTATTAATTAAATACACAATCAATTCACTTTACAGTATTTTGTTTTGCCCACAAAGTATACAGTTAATTCACTTTACAGTATATTCTGTGAAGCGCTTTAAGATGTCTCGAAGGCATGATGAGGCGCTATATCAAATGCAGGGATTATTATCATTATTATATTGTTTTGGTATTTAGCCAATTTCCCTTTAAACTTTAATGAGCTTCACCCCAAAAGAAAAATAGGGTTGCATCATGAAAATTGACTTGAAAAGAAGAAACAACAACTAAGAATAGCCTCTCTCTAGTCCGGTAAGTAAACTTTTAAGTTATTCCCAATGTTACATTAAATGTGTCGTAATTTCCTCAAACATTCTTTGTTAGCTTTGTCATTCCTCCATCCCTCAAATTGTGCAACGGAAGAGAATTCCTGATATTGTTTAACCACAGGTCACCACCCATCCGTTGGCTGGATGGTCTGTTTTCAAAGCGTTTCCGGAACTTTCTAAAGCATAACCTAGATACCTAAAGTCAAGATTTCAAAATTGAGCTCCATTTTTCCCACACTTACGCTTGTGTGCTTTGATGTAGAGGCATTACAGTTGTTATTAAAGTTTTGATATCAGCCTGATTTTCGTCAGTTAGCAAAGCAACTGTCAGAAATATTTCTACTGGGGAACGAGCACAGCAATTCAGGTTTGAGCAGGTAATTGGTGAGAACTACCATGACATGGGCATGATGCACTGAATGGCCTCCTTCTGCAATTAATTTTCCACAATCTCAACCTGCTCTGCATTTGCCTCTTTGGGTTTGGTATAATTGACAACTCTACATCTCTGCTCCCTCCCCCACCTCCCACATAAGACTTCAAAACACTCGAGTCCAGTCCACCATGCACCACATCTGAAGGCTCTTCCATTAAAGAAGTTGCTGATAACCACAATCCACTGTCTAAAGATTTAATAAAAATCCGACTGCTTTGTAAATTCTGTTCTGAACAAGATTATGCAAAAAGATGTGGGGCTGCACAATGATTTATTTTCATTAAAATATTTATTTAATTGGATCTGAATTGTTTTGAGCCCATTAGTTTCTCTTGTTCTATTTCTGCCAATCTCAAATCACAGGTTTCTCAAAAATAGCAAATAAGGGTCCATTAATATGTACGTGCAGTCACTAATCAGTCCAACAGTGCCTTAATTCACATGTCAGCAATAACAATTATCAGAGAAGGGAACACTTCATTTCCTTTGCGTTCATAAGTAGATCAATAAAGTAACATAGCAACAGTGACATCTCGCTTCCAGCAATCAATATTGGATTCAACATAAACAGGAGCTAATGAAAGGAACCTTTAACGTCACTTTCCTAATTGTGGGGATTTTTTTGGCTAAATGTAAAGTAATTAACAAGGGGCTTTAGAATAAATATTATAACTGAATTGATTTGCAGTGAACATAAGCTAAAAGATATGTCCAATGCCATATTATTAAAGCTTTCACCAGAACACCATTCCTCTTGTACATCATGTATCTACAAGATATTTTGATACCTAATGGGTTTCTCAATTGAACTGTTGTTGATATTCTGTGGTCTAATTGGACTAATAGAGCCACTGTGTTAAATTACATTTTTGACAGTTGAACTCACATCGCTAGCTTTCAGAGAAGCTTTTTCTCAATTCTCCAATCAACTCATCAAGTGCCACAGTCAACAAAGTCCAACCTGCAGTCAATATTTAAAATATTCCATCAAGCTTCTAACAATGCTGCCACTGATTGCTCCCACTTCGAACGCCCTCGCAATATCTGAGCAATGGACAACTCAGCTATAATCAAGGCACTTGACATTGTAAAGATGACCTTGGTGAAGCCTGCTTGCCATCAATTTCAACACACCCGCAACTCTGCTTTTAGAAGGAAATTTCGTACTTCCAATATAACTTGATCAGAAAGGGAACCCTGACTGGTTTCTCCCTCGTAAGCTCTGGAGAATGTTTCCCCAGCTCACATCACATAACTCAGAACAAAGTTTGAAATTAAAGCTGGAGTTTTTCTAGTACTTGTAGAGTAGACAACACTAAACTATCGAACCATAGACATTTACAGAGGAAGGACAACACCATAGTGAATGCTGAATCCAATCATATTTAAGTCTGAGGTGGATAGATTTTTTGTTAGGTCAGGGTATCAATGGATATGGGGCAAAGGTGGTTATTTGGAGTTGAGGTATAGCTCAGCCATGATCTAATAGAATCACTGAACTGGCTCAAAGGGCTGAATAGCCTACTCCTGTTCCTACGTTCCTATTGTGTCTGTGCTTTGAAACAACAACCCATGTAGCTGCTTCCTCCCCATACTGCTGCAAATTATTATCTTTTAGATATCTCAACAACAATAAGATTCTATTTGTATAGCGCCTTTCACCTCGGGGGGACGTCCCAAGGCGCTGGACAGTGTACAGCATTCAGACCCAAGCTGGGGTCAGGGGGGAGAAGGGAGGGAAGGGGAAGGGGGTGACCAATGGCATGGTCGAAGAGGAGGGTTTTGAGGCGGGACTTGAAAGAGGCTAAGGAGGGGGCGAGGCGGAGTCATTCCAGAGGTTGGGGGCAGAGTGGCTGAAGGTTTTCCCACCAATGGTGGGGTGGGTGGGTCAGGGGACGTGGAGCAGGCCGGAGCCGGCTGAGCGGAGAGAGCAGGCGGGTTGATAGGAGATTAGGAGGTCACAGAGGTAGAGTGGGTTGAGACCATTGAGGGCTTTGTAAGTGAGGACTAGGATTTTGAACTGGATCCTCTGAAGGATAGGGAGCCAAGGGATTCGGGCGAGAGTGGGGGAGATGGGGTCACGGAGTTTGGTGCGGGAGATGACACGGGCTGCAGAGTTCTGGATTATTGGCAGCCTGTGGAAGGAGAAGTTGGGAAGGCCGACAAGCAGGGCGTTTGCATAGTCGAGCCTGGAGGTGATGAAGGCATGAGCAAGAGTTCCAGTGGCCTGAGGGGTGAGGTAGTGGCAGAGTCGGACGATGTTACGGAGGTGAGGGAAGGCAAAGCGAGTCATGGCTTGGATGTAAGCAAGAAAAGACAGTTGAGGGTTGAACAAGACACCTAGGTTCCTGATTGGCTTGGTGAGTTGTAGTGTGCAACGATGGAGGTTGATGCTGCCAGAGCCTAAGGTGCAGAGGCGCTGGCACGAGCCAATCAGGAGGGCCTCAGTCTTGTTCACATTCAACTGTAGGAAGTTTGCCCTCATCCAGGATTTGATGTCCAACAGGCAGTCTGTCAGGACAGCAGTGGTCCTGGAGTTGAGGGTGGAGGCAGAAAGATAGAGTTGGGTGTCATCCGCATACATATGGAAGTTAACCCCATGTCTGCGGATGATGTCACCAAGGGGGAGCATGTAGATATTAAAGAGGAGAGGGCCACGGACAGAGCCCTGGGGGGACGCCAGACGTGACAGTTAGAGGCAACAAAGTGGAGACGGTGAGAGAGATAGGAATAGAACCAGGAAAGGGCAGATCCATGAAGATTAAGTAAGGAGGAGAGGCGGTGTATGAGGATGGAGTGGCAGAGAGAGAAAGGAATGGAGCTGGGACGCGATGACTCATTCCAGGACCTTGAAAAGGAATGGGGGGTTAGAGATGCGGCGGTAGCTGGAGAGAAGGGATGGGTCCAGGGAAGGATTTTTCAGGTTGGGGGTGATAACAGCTGTTTTTAGGGGGATGGGAACTGAACCGGTTGACAAGGAGAGGTTGATGACGTCGGACAGGAGAGGGGTCAGAAGGTGGAGCTGGGTGATGAGGAGAGAGGTGGGGATGGGATTGAGGGAGCAGGTGGTGGGTTTGAGTTTGTGAACAATTGCGGACAGAGGAAGGAGAGATAGGGTCGAAGGAATATAAGGGAGGATGGGTGGGGGTGGGTCATGAGGGAGAGGTGATGTAGGGGTTGCTGTGACGGGGCAGAGGTGGCTGAACGTATCCCCTCGATTTTGGATTCGAGGAAATCCAGCATATCCTCACAGTTGGAGTTTGAGGAGAAGATGGGTGAGGCGTGGCAAGGTGAACGGAGGAGATGGTTTGTGGTGGAAAAGAGAAGCCGGGGGTTGTCCTTTTCCTCCAAGATAACCTTGGAGTAGAAGGAGGATTTTGGCGGAGGCAAGAGCGCAATGGTAGATCTTGGTGTGGTAGATCTCTCCAGTTCCTCCTTGATAGATAACAAGGATCGTGCCTCAATCACCACAGCAATATGGGTGGGGGGGATTGTGGAAGATGCCAAGTTCTTAAATTGAGAGCTTGACAGGGTATGCACCTGGGCCCATCACTGACAAATTAAGTAAATGCAAAGTACAGAGTACAGAACTTAAAAATAGGAGGTGGAATGGGACAGAGCTCGTAAAGAAGGAAGCTGAAAGAGATCAAGAGGTGTTAGATGAATCTTGGTTCACCGTGTCAAAACAGCGTGAGGCAGCAATAAACAAGGCAAACAGCATGTTGAGCCATATTGCCAAATCAGTTGATTTCAGGCTTCCTGAAGTTAACCGCACAACACTCTGGTCAGAACACATCTGGCTACTTTGTACAGTTCTATAACCACAGCATAAGGGGTCTGCTCAGGCCCTAAAGGAGAGCAATGAGGATAATCCCCAGGGTTAGAGGGATCAGCTTTGAGGAATAATGAGGCAAGCTAAGGCTCTGCAGCCTTAGACTTCTCAAGGGGAAATTTTATAAGATGCTAAATGGGAATAGGTAGTAAATACAAAACAATACTTCTAGATTCACCAAGTCAGCAGGATGAGTAGTCAAAGGTTCAGGGCTGTAAGAGGCAATTTCAGGATAGTTGGCATCTATTGGGCAAAAGTTCTCATCAATTACACAGGATAGAATTTGAAGCCAATAGTAATCCTTGCATTTGATATAGTGTCTTATAAAATGTGTCAAAGTGGATCACAGGATTTATTGGAAAGTGTAGCGACTTTGTCTTTGTAGTATACCAGGTTGATCTGACAGAACCTGAATACAGTATTGTGCTTGTTTTCAGTCATACACAATTGAAAACAAGTATATTTTATATTCAAATAATTTATGGCTACTGGATCACTAAAGCACTTGCATTATGTAATGGGAACAGTAATTAATTTCTCATAGTTTTCCAGATGAGAGGGTACGATACCAGGAAAGTAAAAAATCAATGCAGCTTTGTTTAAAATAAGAGCCAAGTTATTGAAAGAATTACACAACAGCAGTAATACATAAAAACACATTGTGCTCAGAAGCCTTCCATAATAATCACACGTCATCCTTCATTTATATGGTTGCTGTCACTGCGGTCTTCAGCTTTTGGCTAGATTTTCCTTGTGATATAACACCACCATTTTGCACTGTAGTTACTGAAGTGATTATTTTCTGTGTGTGCAGCAGGCAAATATGCGGTGAGCACAACGAAGTCTTCTGATGATTTCAAATGGTAATTTACTAACAGTGGGCTTGGTTTGTGTGTGTGTCTCCATACTTCGGCCGCATAGGCCTCAACAGCCATTTAGCAGCTACAAGTGCAATACCTTGGTCTAGTTTCACAGAGAGGCTAATTTTATAGAGGGGATTGTTCTTTAAATTTCAATGGTTCAATGCATAATCCACATAAATTTCAGGTTGAGATTGGCTCGATTCCGATGCATTTCACATATGTCCCTCACTATAAACTAAGGAAGCTTCCATCCTGGGCTGCATTCAAACCCAGACCTCAGAAGCGAAGGGCAAAACAAATCAACAAACTCATGTGGTGCAGAGAAAGAACAGGATACATTATGCTATCCCCCTATAAACAAGTCACAGTCATATTTCTAATGTTTGAGAAAAAACACCAGACATCAAGTGATATAAACACCACAGTGATAAATTTACATTAGCTGGTTCAATCAACTCTCTTGGGCTGAAACCCCCCCTGACTAAATATTGATTTAGCAACATTTATAAATGACCTTCAAGATCCACAATCTCTCTCTGCACTTACTCCTCAATTACCCTCTAAAACTGAATACCACATCCCTTAAATAGACAAAGGTTACAAACCAATCTCCCAAGTTGAGGCCACATTTGTGAAGTGCATGTGCTCTATCCTCACAGTTTATGATACGACTTGAATCTCTTAACAGGTCTTGCTACTTGGTCCCAAGCATATTTTTGTATTATCCAAATTAGGAATAATCTCCACCATTAACAAATGAACACGTTCATTTGTTATCTCAAGGGAAACATCATCGACATATCTTATCTGATTGTTTGCCGCTGATTAACAACATTCCACTTGCTGAACTGCACAGGAAACATTGAGACCCATTTCCTGACGTGCTTGTGTTTCAGTTGGGCGTGTTTCAGTTGGGTTCAGTTGGTAGCAGTCTCGCCTTTGAATCAACAACAACAACTTGCACTTATATAGCACCCTCCACACGTAAAGAGCGCTTAACAGTGGTGGAGCCTGGCTCTGAGCCGGGGGGAGGGAGGAGGTGACTGTAAGTACGGTCTAACAGGAATGTTTTCAGGCGGGACTTAAAAGAGGGGAGAGAGACTGCAAGGTGGAGGGATTGAGGGAGAGTGTTCCAGAGTTTTGGGGTGTAGAGGCTCAAAGCACAACCTCCAATAGTGGGGCGGAAGGTGCGAGGGACGAGCAGGGGGTCAGTACCAGTTGAGAGGAGGCACCAGGTGAATCAACGTTGAAGCCTTGAACTCATTGTCTATGTTGATGCTCCAGTGCATTGTTGGGGTGCACCGCATTGTTGGAGGTGGCGTTCTTCAGCTGAGACCTTAGAAACTAAGGTTTTGTCTCCATGTTCAGGTGGACATTAAGGAACCCAATATGAAGGGCACTATATCAATTGTAAGGATTATTATGATGCTTGGTAAATCAGGCATTTCAATAAAAGGCCTACCGTTATGACAGAGGGATTTGTAAAATAAAACAAGATTGGTTTTGTGTGTGTTTGTGTTGGGGGTGGGGGAGAAAGAAAAGCGGGTGAAGAGAATGAGAGCAACTTCTGCCTGGCCTGGTGGAGTAAAATCACTGCAAATGCACAAGGAAATTAGTCAAAGCAGTTGCTTCCAGCATGGAAAACTGCTTGAGGGATGGAAAAGGATTGATTTGCCTTAACATTTTAAAACACTGCTCTGCGCCACTGGTGTGTATGTGCTGACACAAACAACTCTTAAGTGCTGCAATATATGGTCGTTGAGTGCTTGTTATTTCTATCACAGTAAACTCTTCATAACTCATCGTTCCAGGGGAAAAGGATTCAGTGCCGAGTTATCCGGAGTGTGAGTTAGGCATATGTATAAATACATAAATAAATGTGGCCAAAATATCGACAGCATTATGACTTAAGTGGCAGTGACAAGTTAAGCCAGGGTCAAGTTATCAGAAATTCACTGTATATTACCTACAATTGAAAAAGTAATCTCCAATGCTGTAGCGGAGATTGTAGTGCCCCTTGGATATTTTAATGCTGATTGGCATAAACAGTCCTAGAACTGTTGGCAACTACAAGGTGTGTGTTTTTGCAGGACTTCATCTCAATGGACATTTCAAAACAGAAATTGTTGGAGGTACTCCCAAGTGTTGTGGCAGTTTTTGTAGCTATCAACTAACAAGTAGCTGCCAACCAGGTCTCACAATCATTCATGAAGTGAATGACCAGTTCATTTGGAAAATGGTTTGCCAGGACTATAAGCAACGATTAGACAAGCTCAGGCTCTTCAGTCTTGAGAGAGGCTGAGGGAACAATACAGAGGTGCACAAAATTTTAAATCTGATTGAAAAAATAAACCCAGATCAATACTTTAGGACGCATCATGACAATAGAACAATAGAAGGTTTAGACTTATGAAGGGCAATTTCCGGACAGATCCCAGGACATTTTTTTTACACAGACGGTAATCAACTACTGCAACAAGTTGCCAGAAAAGGTGGTAGTTTCCAGGTCATTAGACTTATTTAAAAAGCAGCTTGACGCAGTGATGGAATATATGGTGGATGTTTCAGAGGGATAAGATAGGAGAGGGTCTTCTTCATCAAGACCAATCTTGTCATATTGTAACGTCGGAAAAAATTCCCTTGTCTTTGCGAATGGTTTGATAGGTGCTACGTGTATTTCTAAAGCATACTTTTTTTAAAAAAAGAATCCAACATTCCAGCTCATTCCCACATCTCTTAATGTTTTTACAATTCAGGTCCCTAGCCAGCTCCTTTTGAATTATTCTATTGATCCACCTTTAACAATACAGTACTTTCCAAGTATTGTACTGAATTTTCAGTCTAGACTGAGCTGGAGACCCAACAATGGATTTGACCCGTCAAACATCCAGTTCAAAAGTGAGAGTGCCACGTATTCAGTCAAACTATATTAGAGAGGAGTCTGTAATGCTTAATGCTTTTGGATCGATATTTTGAAGAGGGAGGAAATGCGCATTACAGCTGACCTAGCTATAAACACAGAGAGTTTCTCTCTTCTCTGTAGAACCATTTTTTTAAAAAATGCTCACTATTTTTAGTACAATAGGCCTGACTCCTGGTTTATGGCTCTGTACTTGTGATCAATGGATTGCACTTGTCTACTCTATTATAATAAAATGTAAGAGTTTAACTTATTTATTTATTTTTAGGTCAATTTAATTTAATTAAAATTGTAGTTTCACACACAAAAAAAAACTTACTACAAGCATAATAAAATTCAATAGGCCACAAAATGTATGAGTCGACTGAAGCAGAATACAACAACAACTTACATTTATACAGCACTCTTCATACAGGTAGCCATCTTGGAGCACTGCCAACAGTTGTACGTTGTGTGTACAAGGAACACAATTCTACATGATGTTAATCAGGAAAGCGTTAGATCAGCGGTCGCTAACCTTCAGAATTTCCCTTCATTAATAGCCAAATGAACATTGGTGCAGACTTGCCTACACCAGTGCGGGTGTTTGAAGGCACCACTTCTTGAAGCCAATCATGATCAGCTGGTGACCCATGAGTTAGACTGTCTTGTGATGAGCAGAAGAACATTGTCAGATTTCATTATGTTTTGGAAATATTTTCACTTCGCTCAGCAGCGCGTTGCAATTGTTCAGAAAGAGTTAAAGATTAAGAAGGATCAAAAACCTGGGGTACATTTAAAAAGGTGCTGGGGGGAGGGTGAGTGGTTGCTTTATTTACTTGGAATTAGGGAATAGGTTTAGGTTTCAATTCCATTGTGCAACAATTAGCTTTGTAATTAACTGTTAGATGGGGATGTAAGGAAATGTGGATAACTGATGGATCATTAAAAGTACTGTGCTTTGCTTCACTGGTAATCAACACCCAATAACTCCAGACTGTACTTGTCCCAGCACACAAACCTCATCCAGACAAGATAAGAGGTTCAATCTTCCTCCACTACTTCATGCATGGTGTTCAGCTTAAAGCATGTGGTGCATTTAAAGTGATGGGATAAAATATAAAGAGGTGGATTATTGAGTGCAATCTTATACTGATCCAGGATACTCATATCTGGTTCATTATAAGGCCTTGAGCTTTGTAGACTTGGGATAACTTTAATCAGCTTTCATCTTGGTAGTAATTCATGACTGATGGTACAATGTCTTTTAATACATTACAATACCCCAGGAACAAATCATGGTGCCAGAGAAATTAATTTTATCCATTACTTTGCCCACAAAATATAGTCAAAAATCGCTTTACAGTATATCCTGTGAAGCACTTTCAAACCCCTCAACGACATAATAATATATCAAGAAAAGATTTATTATTAATGGCATTTTTTTTTGTTTAATATTCAAGAGCTGTGACTGTCAGCTGGCTTGTACAATTTAATTCTATCAGTCACCTCTTTGTTAAGTTTCTGCAACATACAGAAATGGAGTTGGATTCAAGTGCAGCAGAGGGGAGATGAGCAGACAGTTCAGACAAAATTATTCCAAACAGAGAAAAGTGAAATGGATAAACCAGAGGGTGTACTACAGGCAGATGGTGGCAGCAAATTCAAAGGGAAATTCAATAGTTGTTTGGCAAAGATATCCATTGAGGGTGTGAGAGACAGAATGGGGTAGGTTTTTCAGGATCACATGCTGTGACTAATGATATGCTGTGACACATCTGCTGCCCCAGTGGCAGAATTAATGGTGCTCTCTGCATGTTCCAGATTTAAATGGGCACGTCGCTTTTCCCAGGCGCTGTCGTCACAATACCTCTATGAAAGATACGAGACTATGCTGCCTCCAGGCAAAAGTGGTTCATCTGCTCTGATGGTAGCATCACATTTATGAAGCAGGCACACCAATTCGATGGCAGCACCATATTGCCATTTCCTTTGTAGCCACTGCTTTAAAATAAAACTCAATCGTACAAACACAGTAATCCTCCATTCATGACGTCCTAGTCCATAGCACATTCAGCCACATCAAGTTAACAGAGTTAAGCATTTTTTTAATGAACAACAACAACAAGATTCCATTTATAGAGCGCCTTTCACGTCGGGAGGACGTCCTTAAGGCGCTGGACAGTTGGGTCAGGACCCGAGTAGGGGGGAAATGGTCAGGGTGAGGGGAGGGAAGGGAGGGAGCGAGGAGGGGGTAGAGAGTCGAGAGGGGAGGTGAAGGCATGGTCGAAGAGAAAGGTCTTGAGACCGGCCTTGAAGGAAGAAAGTGAGGAGGCGGCGAAGGCACTGGGGGATGGAGTTCCAGAGCCTGGGGGCTGAGAGGCTGAAGGCCCGGCCACCGATGGTAGGGCGGTTGGGGCGGGGGATGTGGTGCAGACCGGAGCCAGAGAAACGGAGGGTACGGGCAGGTAAATAGGGGGATAGTAGGTCGGAGAGGTAGGAGGGAGAAAGGCCGTGAATGGCCTTGTAGGTGAGGATGAGGATCTTGAATTCGATCCTCTGGGGGATGGGGAGCCAGTGGAGGCGAGCGAGCGTGGGAGTGATGTGGTCCCGAAGCCTGGTGCGGGACAGTACACGAGCTGTAGATTTCTGAATGACCTGCAGCTTGTGGAGGGAGGTGCCGGGAAGGCCGGCGAGGAGAGAGTTCCTATAGTCCAGCCTTGAGGTGATAAAGGCGTGGACCAGAGTTTCAGCAGCGTGAGGGGTGAGGTAGTGCCTTTGTCTGGCGATGTTTCAGAGGTGATGGAAGGCGGTGCCAGTTGTGGCGCGGATATGAGGGAGAAAGGACAGCTCAGGGTCGAACAGAACACCAAGGTTCCTGACTGGCTTTGAGAGGTGGAGAGTGCAGCCTTGGATGCTGATGCTGTCAGCGCCTGAGGTGCGGAGGCGCTGACGTGAGCCAATCAGGAGGGCCTCGGTTTTGCGCACGTTGAGCTGAAGAAAGTTGTCTCTCATCCAGGAATCGATGTCGGACAGGCAGACGGTCAGGACATCGGTGGTCGTGGAGTTGAGGGTAGAGGAGGAAAGGTAGAGTTGGGTGTCATCCGCATACATGTGGAAGTTAACCCCATGTCTGCGGAAGATGTCACCAAGGGGGAGCATATAGAGGGTGAAGAGGAGGGGACCAAGGACAGAGCCTGAGGGACACCACACCAGACAGTGCTGGAGGAAAAGCCGATGTGGAAACAAAATGAAGGCATCGCTGTAGAGAATGTAAGCATATTTTTTGCATTTCAACTTTTAAAACTATACAGCAAAAAACAGCATAACCAACCAGGGTTTGTTGTGTGTGCTGCTGATGTTACCAATATTAAACAGGGAATATTCCACTCCCTGAGCCAAAGAGCTTTGTACATTTTCAGGTCTCATGTTTCTGGAAAGTTTTGAGAAGGCAGATAGCAGAAGAATATTCCTACTGGTTGGAGAATGGAAACAAAGCAACACAGAAACTCAAGATTGTGAACTGAATTTCATCCACAAAACACACCATTTCACTCACACAATACACAGGCACTGCACTTTACAGTATATCCTATGAAACGCTTGGAAACATCAAGGACATGAAAGGCGCTATGTCAAATGCAATGATTCTCATTAGTCACTACACTTCACAGTACATCCTGTGAAGTGCTTGGTGACATCCTCCTGACATGAAAGACCCTACATCGGTTATAAGGATTAATATTAAGTGGTTAAAAGATGCTTCATCATACACTGGCTTGCTAGAACATGGATTGTATTCTACCAGAAGTTGATGAGACATACAAAACTACACTTAAAAGTGCATTGGATAAGCATTTAAAGAGGAACAAACTAACACAGAGAACAGGGAAGTATAGGGATCTGGGGCCGCTTCAGTGAGAGAGCTGGCACAGGCATAGGTTCAATAGACCAACCGGATGCCTCTGATGGTATCATTTACAATAAGAATCAGCAATAATATTATTGTAGTATTAACTAAGCTATTAAAGCTAACCACCTGAAATTACATTTTAATTATAAATTTCAAACAATTTGCCCCGATCCCTCATTCTCTCTTCCCATTTTCTCTCTGTCCTGTCCTGGTGAATATTTTGTTGAATTTCCATTAAATTTAAATTTTCAGTATTTTATCTAATGATTATAACTTCAGATTTGTCTTCCGCCTCGTCTTCCTCACTCCCAGGGTGAAGCAAGTTTAGAATAAACTGAGATGCATTGGCTGAAAAGTATATTTGAAGGTAAATTGGGGTAAATTACTGGCATGCCTGACTAAATGCTGAGGATAAGCCAAGTAATACTGGGGTAAAGCCACCAGGTGGCAGCACACACCTCTGGGTTAAGTGGTTTCTTCTTTTTCAGGTCTGAGCTCCCACCATATTTATGAATTTGAGGAAAGTACTTATTATTTGGTAAAGTTTAGGCTATACACTGGGCTCCAAATTATTTTGTTAGATATTTGCTTCGCAGCTGTTCATCGACTTAGGAGGGCTGAGGCAAGTCCTATCCTTGGCCCACAAATTGTCATTATAATAATAATAATCCTTGCATTTGATATGGCGCTTTTCACGCCTGTAAAATGTCTCAAAGTGCTTCACAGAATATGCTGTAAAGTGAATTGACTGTTTATTTGTGGGCAAAACGCAGCAGCCACTCTACAGTATATCCTGTGAAGTGCTTTAGGACATCATCCCTATGTGAAAGATTCCAAATCCAAATGTAAGGATTATTATATCACCATTACCAATAATATCATTGTAGTATTAACTAAGTTATTAAAGCTAACCCCCTGAAATTACATTTTAATTATAAATTTCAAACAACTGCCCCAAAATCCCCCATTCTCTCTTCCCATTTTCTCTCTGTCGTGATGAATATTTTGTTGAATTTCCATTAAATTTAAATTTTCAATACTTTATCTAATAACTATAATGCTTTTATTGATCAGCGTGAACTTTCAATGTACCTTGAATTGAGACCTCAAACTTTCATTTGTGGTGAAGGTAAACATGTCCTTCCTCAGATCAATGGCGGAAAAGACATATTTCAAACAATAAAAATTGCTCGTTTCTGATTTAAAGAACGGAGAACTGAAAGGGAAGGGGCATTATATGCAGGTATAGCATTATACATTTAGCATTATCTGGGGGCACATTTGTTTGTGCCAGTATTAAAAAAGAAAAAACACAAATTTTACCCCACCACTTTCAAACAATTGAAAGATGGCTATTTAACAATTTGGAATTACAACCACTGCATCTGCATCAGGAAGCTAACTATGCAAAGCATTTTTTTTGTTTTGAGTGTAAAATCTTTGTGCACATCTTCACACCCCTCACAGTCTTGCCCTCCTTATCTTTGCAATCCCTTTCAGTCCTTTTTTCCTGCACAGATGTAGAGTTTTCAAAATATCTTCTGCCCCTCGTTCCTTATTTCTTTATCTCAGGGCTGGACGCTGAGCCTTCCGTCACAGTTCACTTGGATATTCTGCAACAGTTTTCAACTTGTTTCCTCTCTCCAACCTTCAAAACCCTTTTCATACAGATTCTCTTCCACATCTGTAAATTTCCTTTTACCCCGCTCAGTGCTGTCTATTATATCTGTTGAGCTCTTTGAGGAGTTTAGCCGAGATTCAGTGCAGTAAACAAGTGCAAGTTGCTATAGGAGAAGCACAACCTATTGGTGGGCAACATCTCTATCTCACGCAGCAAACATACTCATGAATATCTGGTTGCAACATGGAATCCTGTTAGCATATTGAAAGGTGATACTGAGTCTCAGTTTGTGTGGCATTCCTACTGGGTTAAAGTATGGAATGTTTTTCTCATACAAATTCTCACTCCTAACTTTCTCACTCCTTAGTCTGAAAAACACTGCAAATTTCCTCAACTATCTCACTGATTTCTGAAAAGAGGAAAATAGACTCAGTTGTGTTTGATATAGTCGGAAGACAGACGAGAACAGAGTCAGGCTTGGCTGTAAAGTTTGGAAGTAGATTGCACGGGAGCAGCAGTGCTACATGTCGGGGTGAGTAGCGTTGCTGCAGTTTGGAGTTGCTATGTGTGACTCAGGGTTGATATCCTGTTACAAATAGCACATTATAAACCTAAGAGGATGTGTCACACACGTGTATGAATCATAGGCAACTGTGACTATATCTTTCAAAGGGCTTAACTCATTCTCTCGAGGTTTGAAGGTCAGCAGAAGTTGTTGGAGGATAAGGATTAGGCCCAGGATTTTGCAGTCAATCAATCACAATGATGTTTGCATTTGATGTACCCCGAAGAGTAAACCGGACACTCCAATCAATAACATCTCGATATGCAACATATAGTTTGAGACACCACATGTCATGCAACTGACTGTCAGCATGGCAGAAGCCAAACTGGATGGACCTTGGTCTTCTTTCGCCCAGCAAGTTCTTATGTTAAAGACAGCTGGAATTCCTCTCACAAATATAATCTTTGTGATTTGCTATTGAAATGCAAAGAGAAATGAACAACTTCAATAACAAAGGGATGCACCTCATCCCCTCCACCCCACCCCATCCTGTTGAGTGGAGTCCTAGCGTAGTGGTTAGAGCACTCGCCTCAGAAGCGAGAGACCTGGGTTCAATTCCCGCAGGATGAAACGTTGGGTGCATTGCCCTACTCCACAGGCCTCAGTTTACCTAGCAGTAAGTAGGAATGTAGTTGTTAGTCGATTGGCGGATCGCTTTCCGGGGATAATATTGCCTTCAAAAAAAATAATAAATAGGTCACTTCAATCCACGACTGTTCGTGGGACATTGCTGTGCACAATTGGCTGCCGCGTTCGCCCACAAATATGCAGTCAATTCACTTTACAGTGCGTTCTGTGAAGCGCTTTGGGACGTCCTCCCGACGTGAAAAGCGCTATATCAAATGCAAGGATTATTATTATTATTATTATAAAATTGGTCATTCACTGCATGGCTCTTCATGACACATTGCTGTGCGTAAATTATCTGCTGTGTTTGCCTAACTAATAGTTGTTACACCTTCCAGCAAATCCAGTGACGAATCCTCCTGAAATAAGCTATATCAAAACAGAAGTTTCTTTTTCGTGTACTTCACAAACATTGAAGAAGAAAGCAGCCTATAAACAGAGCAGGCTGTATTCTGCTGAGCACGGCTCGTGGACTTTTCAGTCAAGTGTAGTTCTTTCAATCTCTCTGTTGTATAATGAGGCAGGGATAGAAAGCTCAAGTATCTCAAACATTGCCCATTTCATAATTCAATTTTAACTAACTTCATCTTGCATTGTTATTATTAATTAAAGCTGGATATATGATTTGACATGCAGGTTCAGTTACTTTCATTAATGTATTTACTATTTGCCTAAGGGCTGAACTTGTTATGATTGATTACAGCAAGCCGCTGATCACAACCAGCCCAGACCTATTTGTTACTATTCCATCTGCCTTGTACTCAATCAATGGCAGTTTTGTTTTAGCATTATTTTTCTCAATTTCCCCCGCTTTTTCTGAAGGCCTAGCTCCCGGTGAAGTACTGTGTAAATGGTTCTAATATCAAATAGTCCACACTTGCTGGTATGTGCTACAGTAAGGACAGTATCAGACTTCAAATTTGGTGCTGGATAGCCTGTTGAGACTCACAATCTATGCAAAGAATGAGTACTGGCGGCAGCGTTATTAGGCTGTACCTTGCCATGGCTCAGCACCGTCCAGAGAGATGCAAAAATCCTGGGATAAGATCAATTAATATTTAAAACATAATGCAAATGTTTTCCAAACAATCTGGCGGACCTGCCTTTGTTTCTGTGGTTCCATCCAACCACTAGTTTCCATAATAATGGAAACATTTAAGAGATCAGCAACAATGGCAAAGAGCAGTAAAAACATTTTTCACTATTTTTATATGAAGGGATAGCATTCACACTTGACAGTTTTGCCCACAAAACATACAGTCAATTCACTTTACAATATATTATATGAATAATAATCCTTGCATTTGATATAATGCCTTATCATGTCTTCGAGACTTCTCAAAGCACTTCACAATATACTGTAAAATTGATTGTATGATGTATTCTGTGAAACACTTTGAGATGTCTAGAAGATATGATAAGGGGCTATATCAAATGCAAGGATTATTATATCATTTAAATTGGGGAAAATACACAGAGACCCAATCTGACTGCTTCCTGTATGAAATCTAAACCTCTGGCAGGTGGGAATGAGATGCAATCATTGAGCTCAACTTGCTTAACTCATTGCTGTGGTGAGTTTTTCCTTCCCTTCCCAAACAGTGGATTTCGTTCCCCTTCTACCTTGGCATTCTCTTCAAATCTCTCAGCTCTCATCAACTGAGATAATCCATCATTCATTTTCTAACAGTTCTGCTCAATTCTTCATCACAGAGGGTGACAGTCTATTGCTCAGTATCAAGTACTTACTGCTTCAATTTCGTCAAGTTTCCCATTTCCCTGGTCAAAAATCAACCATATTTCTGAGATTCATTTTCCTGGTCCACAGCAACGACCCCCCCCCCCACCCCAGGCACTCCTCCAGGAGTTTACTCCCAAAAGGAACAGCCCGTTTGAGATTTGACAAACTACTTTATAAAGTACAGATCCACTCAATTAGCTTGGGATGAAATGGCTACTTTCCAGACAGAAACAATGCCATTCGCAAAACTAAAGTATTCGCTTTCCAGCCAGAATTACAACAGCTAGGGATCTTTGTAGTATTGTTCAAGTCTTGCTTTTTTCCCCCAATTGCTTACTTCGAGAGAGAGGGAAAGGTACAGCAAATAATAATAATAATCCTTGCATTTGATATAGCACTTTTCACGTCTTCTAAACGTCCCAAAGCGCTTCACAGAATATACTGTAAAGTGAATTGACTGTATATTTGTGGGCGAACGCGGCAGCCAATTGTGCACAGCAATGTCCCACAAACAGTCGTAGATTGAAAATGACCAATTTTATTATTGTTTTGTTTTTTTGGAGGGATTATCATTAGGCGTGTGGAGTAAGGAAACTTGCCCAAGGTTTCGCCTTGTCTGGAATTGAACTCAGGTCTCTCGCTTGCAAAGCGAGTGCTCTAACCACTGAGCTACAGGACTCCACAGAAATGTGATCAAGTTAAACAAGTACAAACTCTGCCATGTAAAAAAGGAACAAAACTGGATTCAGCACAATCCCTGAGTTAGCGTTATGTTCATTTATTGTTTAATTTTAATCATTATTTAATTTTATTTAATAATTTCAATTATTATTTACTTTCACCCACAAAATACAGTCTATTTACAATTTACACTTTACACTATATTCTGTGAAATGCTTTGCGACATCTCAATGACATGGTAAGGCGCTATATCAAACGTAAGTATTATTATTATATTCTTTCAATGGTAACTCACCCTCCTTTACTTCTCTGTTATCCTTACCTTTTCCCACTTTGCTTTCCTCATGTTAGAACCAGTTGCAGTTGTCTTCCCTGCCTATTGCTGCACAATTCTCTCCTGCCCTCCCTCCTCCCCGGTTCAAATTTTAATTACTTTTTTTTAGGCAACATAGACCCTCATTAGATGAACTCTCTCAATCTGGCTTGGCAGTAAATTAAACACCATTTGAAATTAAATTGCAGTGTCTAATTTGCTGTCATTTTCAATTTGCACTGCTCTGCATTATGACAGGCTATGGCACCAGTTTCACCTGCAGCTGGACTCTGCATCCTGTTCCCATTGATCAGGACTGTACAAGAGAAACCTGCCACCAGCCTGACAGAGGCCAATTCAAATCCAATTGCTGCTTTCCACAGCATAAAAATAATTAAGACCCAACAGTGAAACCCATCTGTTCTACACTACACAGAACAGCTGGGGTCAATGTTATGGTGTATCTCATATTTATCACATCAAATGTACCTGAATGTGTCAGAAACAGATTTGCTACCCCCCATCTACCAACCATTGTTCTCAATGAAGACCTTCTGAAGGTAGGTGGTCAGGACATCAATAGACCTGGAAACAAGGCTAGAAGTCAATTCGCTTGTCATCAGTGGATATGTAGAAAGTACCTATTTTGGCAAGCTAATAATAATAATCCTTGCATTTGATATAGCGCCTTATCACATCTTCAAGACATCTCAAAGCGCTTCACAGAATATACTATAAAGTGGGTTGACTGTGTATTTTGTGGGCAAAACACGCCAGCAAATTGCACATAGCAGTGTCCCACAAATAGTTGTCAATTAAGTGACCAAATTTTAATTATTTTTGAAGGATTACCCCCGGAAAGTGATCTACCAATTGACTAACAACTGGGTTCTTACTTACTGTTAGGTAAGCAAAGGCGTGTGGAGTATGGAAACTTGTCTGAAGTTTTGCCCCGCCATTATGCATAACCCGAATCTTTAAAGGATAAAAGAAAAATTCCCCTTAAACTTCAAAAACAATACCCAACGGAAATTACGTGGGTATCATTATTCCATCAAAAAGAGATGCTATATTCACAATTATCACTTTGAAGTCAACAGTAGTTTTCTGATTAAAGTCTGTTTATCAAGGATAAAAGTACTCTCAACATCAGAAAAGTTAATATTCAAGGATGTCTAGAAGCTGGGTAGAGAGGAGGTTTAGGTACCTCAACTAATCCTTTCAATTCCAATTTCCCGCTTTCTACCCATATCCCTTGATACCTACCAAAAATCTACCAACCTGACTCTTGATCGTGTGGATGGATCCAGCATCCACGTCCTTTAAGGGGGAAAGAATTCCAAATTTCTACCACCCTTTGAGTGAAAAACTGCTTCCTGATTTCACTCTTAACTGGCCTGGTTCTAATTTTAAGACTATACCCTTTATTTTGGAGTCAACACCATGAACATTTGATAGTAACAAATAGTAGAAAACACACAGCCTCTACGCTTTACAGTCAATCATGCGAGAAATCTTCCTGATGTGATAGGCATTATATAAATGCAAGGATTATTAGAATTATTTTGCCAAGAGAAATGAAACTGGCTTCCGTAATTCAGATGAGATATTAACCAAGACTGTTAAAGCTCCCATCGCACTATTCAAAAAGAGAAGTTTCTCCCAAGGTCCTGGACAAATATTTTATTTGGGGGATCTTTGGCCATTATCTGTATGCTTGGAACAGTCCTGTAAAGTTTGGGACAGTCAAGAGTTATAACAAAAGAAAGTAGCTTTAAATAATGATAACAATACTTGCATTTGAGATAGAGCCTTATTATGTGCTTTCACAAAATATATTGTACAGTGGATTGACTGTGTATTTTGAGGGTGAAATGCCTACAAAATTATAAGAAAGCAGAACAAGTAACATATTCAAACAACTGACTTCCTCTTTTGGGTTAAATTCTGCCTCGACTTTCTCGCCACATCATTGAGCAACTCTTGCATAAATTGCATCGAGTCTCTGATGGGCCAAGCTGCACTCAACTTGAGCCCCATAGGCTACATAGAGACAGACTGTGATCTTACGAACATTCCCTCTGATACACAGACGGTACAGAGATATGCTTGCTCAGTAGGTAGTCAAGGTCTGAAAGTTCAGCTTTTACATTTCATCTGCTCAACAAATTGCCTAAAATGGATATGCACAAACAAGATGCTAGGAATTCCTGAAAAAGGTAGATGCAGTAAAACTGTGGCTGTTACAGAATAAAATGACTTCCTTTCTTGACCTTCTACAAAGCATCACATTGATAATTTCCTAATAACTGTCTGTGTTCAGTTTCTAATTGTGTTGCTTCACAGCCCAGCAGTCAGGAACGAGGGTGTTTCTTCCAGCGTGAAAGGGGGTCAGGTGTTGCACTCACAAAATAGACAGTCAATTCACTTTCCAGTATATTCTGTGAAGTGCTTTGAGATCCCTCAAAGACATGATAAGGCACTATATCAAATGCAAGGACTATGAAGACTGACCGACATTCAGCCTGGCCCACTCAGTCGGGTTCTGGCAGTTTGGGGTTAGAGCACTGAAGGGAACAGCAGTCAGAGTTCCATCTGGATTGGTAGGGAAGTGGAGAGGGGAAAGAGGTCTTATCTCATTTAGACCACATGAAGCAGACAGCTAATCACCTGATTAACACTGGCTATGGTTGGTTTATCCTTTCTCCCCCAGCTACAGAAAAACTGATAAATGGCTATGAAAGATAGTAAAAAGATGGGTGGGAATCCAGTATTAATCCAGGCAGAGTGGGCACAGCTCACTATTCAATGTGAATTGCCAAAGACAATGTTTTGTCAAGACACAGACCAATTGTGTCTCAGGTTGAGGCAGAGGATTATTTGTAGATCAAATAGATTATTTTAAATCTGAGTGGAATTAGTAAAACCTAAAAGCTTTTAACTCTTCATTATATCCAGAACTGGGTTGATGCGAGCTTCTAATCCCACAGTGACCTCCATAAAGGAACACATTTCGTTTTTTTTTTTCCCATTTGATTGCCTCATTCTCAACCCACAGTGTGGTTACATCCCTTACAAATGCGATTGAACGACCTGTGCCCCCTTTGTTTAATAACATATCCTCTCACAGAGTAAATGGGGCTCGAGCAGACCATTTGATCCTACTCCAGACCAGACTGGGGGAGGGGTTCCACCTGCTTCCTGCCACCAGCTGCTGGTTGATATTCTACATCAGCCTGTGTAACCTTACTCACGATTTCCTCATGTGCCTATTGACTAAGTATTCATACTTTAAACTGACCAGCACCTGTTCCCCGCCCCACCATGGGGAGCTCCACCCACCATCACAGCCCCAGCCATTATCCTATGTGAAGGGAGCTACTATATATAGTGCAACTTGTTGTTGTATCGCAATATAATGTTGCACACCCATACACCAGTGGAACAAACGCTGGTAAAATGCAGCAACTTGGTGAGCTGAGTAGTAACAAAAGCTCCCTTCAGTGGCAGAAACTCCATTTATGCAACACTTCAGGTATTATTTTGCTCGTAGGAAGAAAGATGGCAAAAGCAAAATAATCAGTCTTTAATTTTTTGGCTGAACAGATTTTTTTAAAATTTGAGTCAATGGTATAAAGCTTCCAGCACTTTAGTGTGATCACTTACTTACTATCATTCCTAGCACATAAACCACAATTTCATGTGTAGTCTTTAAATGCTATGGAGTCGCTGTGTATTTGTAGATGAAGGCCAATTTGCACACAGCAGAGTCCCACAAACAGCCATGGAGTGAGTGACCAATTTTATCTGGCGGATTGTTGACTAGGACCCTGTGAGAAATTCCCTTCTCTTTTCAAACAGTGCTATGGGATCCTTAGTTTCCACCTGAACGCAGTCAAGATCTCAGTTTTAACAAAGGATGGCATCTCCGACAATGCAGCACTTTCCCCCAGTACTGCACTGAAGTATCAACCTAGACAATGTCTTGACGTGGGGCACAATTTTCTGACTTGGATACATGAATGCTGACAACTGAGCCAGGTAGACAACTGGAAGAAATAGGATTTTCCCACACCCCACACTTGCCCCCTACCAGACACACGCCTCAGTGCTCATCATGTCTCTCCTTCGATTTTACCAATGCCATTCCTTCAGTTATAACGCTTAAAACTCACACTATGTCACTTGCATATAATTCTCGCACCATTAAGGATTCACACTGCAACCTCCTTGCTGCCAAATGTGTCAAATGTCAAGTGCTGATCAGTGCTGGCTTTTGGAACAAGCAGATGGTAACAAATTACAAACAAGACAGCTTTTTAACCATATTCCCCAGAAATACCCTCCTCACCCTTGCAGTCAGCCCAAGATAAAGGGCCTTTATTTCCAAGAGAAAGCATGTTGGCAGCATAACTGGGCGGGCAAACAGCCATCTGACATTTACATCACAGTGGCATCATACTCAACTCACAATCATATCTCTCAGTACATTGAATACCATCACATTGTGTGGTTGTTTCACTCCAGATGATTCGTCTGGAGTTTTGGAAGCTCCAACAGCCAACTAGCAAGCCCGCAGTCTAATCCCAGTGACTACAAGCCAACAGCACAAAATTACTCATGCTTGGTCACAAAGTGGCAATAGAAAGTATCATCATTGTAGTCGGAGTGAGTGAGCACAACAACGTTCCTCAAAGGTCTCAACAATACTATATAAATACTGTAAGGATATCAAGACGTTCATGCAGTTGTGAACTGATCAAGGTTTTTTTCCTGCACAGTATCCCCCAGGTGAAATAATAGCAATGAAATCGCAGAACAGCTGGAGTGGTTAAGTAATTGTGACTGTGACAATGTTTGAACATTAGAGCTGCCATAAAAATTTAAGTTGCATTCATTCAAGAGGATGGTGACAGCAGTGATGAACAGATATAGTTGCCTTTGTGCAATTAACAATTAACCTAAAAATAACAGCCTGTGTGCAATTCACCAGTTGTAGTATTTTACACCTAATTAGGCACACTACACGTGGGACAGTGCTTCATTCTCAATGGGGATTCCTGTATTTAATAATTTAGTCTTTGTTTTAATGTAAGAGATACATTTAGTCTCTGCTTTAATGTAAGAAATGCTCCCAGCTACATGACTGCGCAGATAACCTGGGCAGTTATGTAGTTGGAAGCAGATAAAAGGAGGGGGTTCAAAGGGTGAAAAAGAGAAGCAAAAAAAAGCAACAGGAACAAGAGAGAAATGCAAGAAAATGTTACCCTATAAGCTTGCCGAAGCGTACAAAAGGAATAAATGATCACATACGCTGCCTGTGTTAACAATGTTGAAACATTAGACATCTCAAATCCTTTTGGGTATGGAATTCCAATTCCCTGACAGGAATACATTTTCATGGATCTATGGAGCAGCTTGACATGATTAAACAATTTCCGTTACAAAAAACAATTGGTAATGTAAAAAAATAAACACTGGCAATTTGTTTTACACTGACTGCCATGAATTGCTCAAGCATGTCACATCCACTGAGCTGGCTCAGAAGACCTGGGAGCGCAGGTACAAAATGCTCTGAGCTTGTAAATTGAAAAAATCCTGCAGCAGTGCTGAATGAATATAATTCATCTAAAGGTTGCCAGACCTGCAGCTCCTACTCCAGGTTTTGCAGTCAGTGAAGTTCTTGCCTGATGACAGTCTCCACATGAATGAAAAGTGTAAATGAAACACAGGAAGGCAGTGCAGTCCTTCACACAGGCAAAATTTACAAAATCAGTTCTTGAAGAGAGAGAGAGGGAGAGAGAGAGCGCAAAGAAGCACAGCATAGTTTGGCATCGAATCAATACTGTTCCCTTACTTATTGGAAGTGTTCCAAGCCTCGGCTTTCAAAATAATATTCTAAAAAGTGGGGTCAGTTCTCAATAGAGAGGGCACGAAATCCACATCCCCGCTGATCCACATTGTTTACAGTTTAACAGACAAAAGTTAAAAGTTCCCTATTTCTGAGCTCTGCAGCTATGACACCGAAATCTGATCACTGTCACAGTCCTATTTATTTCTGTGGATTATCTTGCATATGTCTCGCACAGATGCTGTGAGCAATGTGCAGACACAGCTGAGCCCTGAGAAGGCAGATTTCCATTCTAACAAAGAACTCTAACATTCACACAAAGGATTTTGAGTGGGACCTTTCCAGAGACATAGCTATGTTATAAGCTGAGCTATTAATGGAGAACACTACTTCTTTCCTTCAATGTCCCAAATAATACATTCTCCATCTGGGTAGGACCAGGGTAACTGAGGAGGTAACATGCAAGAGATACTCCCATACCCGCATGGTGATGGCTTTCCGCATGTAACAGACACCCGGCTGACCCAAAAAAATCTCTGGGGCAGGCAAGTGCGAGCACAGCTTTGCATCCCATTTAGGAGTGCAATAGATAGTCTGCGACCCTGGCCATCGAACGCAATATACATTCAGGACTTTAGAGCATGAAAACCAAAAGACACCTCCAAAACCTAGGGCTCAGTACCTCAAGAATACAAGAAAGGACATACTCCACGATACAAGCTTAGTGTACACCCACCACTCTGCATTGCCCTGGTGAAGCATCAGATATCCTGTCGTCCTCAGTCAAAGATGCAAAAGCACTGTCCACCGAGCACTCCTGCAGCACTGGGCATAGCCGCTCCCAGTTGCTCAGCACAGTTCCACTGGTTCCACTGAAGATACCGTGGCAATGCATTGTTTAAACCTTTATTTAACTAACCAAATGGAGAAGGTAGCAGAGCCACGCAGGAAGATGAAGCCAGCAGGAATACCCATGATATCACTCCATCAATCCACAGAGAGGTTCCTTTTGTAAGCAGTCTACTTTCTTTGTGAAGGGTTAGTGTCTGGGGCATTGAAGAGGACAACGAGACGATCTAACCAATATGAGCAAAGGTGACAGCGGACAGCTTCCAGGAGGTCACAGGGCAAGGAGTAAGCACGGCTTTGTGAAAAGTCCTTGACATGGAGGTAACCTTCAGCCACATTGAGACAAACTCTCAGCAGTTAATAAGACAGCTCCAACATCCTGCACACTGACACTGCTGATGTAGAAGTGTCATGTCACGTACGTCCCAAAGCAACGGTTCACAGTTGGCTGATGTCTCAGAAACTAATTAAGAATCATAGAACTCTCATTTCACATGGACACAATTATCACTGTTTTATGACAGGTTCTTTTTTAAAAAGATTGCAGGGAATGATGTGATACATTTTGCATTTACTGCTGACACAATCCTCTCACCACAGTGATCCGGAATACGTTTCTCAGGAGATAAATGGAACTGTGCAAGTCGTGTTAAAGGGTATGTGATGACAGCATTACAGTGTGGCTGCTTTAATAGTATCCCCTCCCTCAACCTCCCTACTGAAAACTGTTTGATTACCTTGATCACAACCCACAACACAGCAACTGCTGCTATTTTTGCATCTCTTCTACATGAATGGACTTTAGTCTGTGTGTGTTCTTTCCTTCCCGTCCCCCCAGGTTTTTTTTGGGGGGTTGCTTTCTTTCCCCCACTGATTTTCATCTGATGCACCA
Source organism: Callorhinchus milii (assembly GCF_018977255.1). Lineage (NCBI taxonomy): Eukaryota > Metazoa > Chordata > Chondrichthyes > Chimaeriformes > Callorhinchidae > Callorhinchus > Callorhinchus milii. Next base: position 72,451,108 of record NW_024704744.1, on the reverse strand, counting down.
AGGCAGCAGCACAAGAAGATGCAGATTCAGGGTTGCAAAAGGCAATTTATGACAAACACCAGGAAGTTTTTTTTATATAAAAACCAGGAACAGGTTGTCAGGAAGGGTGGTTGATGCAAGTAACTGGACTCATTTAATAACAAGCTGGATGCTATGCTGAGAGGATGGTTGGGTATGTATTCTTCACTGATATGATCAAATGGGCAGAAGGGCCTTCTTTATTCAAACCTCTCTTGTGATCCCATGACCTCTTTTCTTGAAGGGATATCAATTACATAACAATGAAAAGATAGTTGCTATCCATGTTTTAGATGGGCGGTAGAGATGGGGGGAGAGAATGGTTGGGATACTCTGTCTAGACTTTTAGTAACCAGAAGTGCGTCACACTGACCCACACCAACTTTGCTTGGGTATTGGGTATGTTGGAGTGACACATACGGTTACCAGCAAGAGTCACCAATCTCCAGAAGCATCTCTCTCGAATCACAGAAGATTCTGTGATTCGAGAGATATGCTTCTGGAGATCGGAGGCTGAGGTATGTGATTGCTGTCAGAAGTTGCTATCACAATTCATACCCCAATCTAGCTTGACATCAACTAAAGGCTCAAATTACAGTGACAGTTAATCTCACCAATAATAAGTAGAGGTGGGCAGAGGGCTCAATTTCTACTGTACAACCAGCATTCCCAGTGAGCTCACCATGCTCTGATACTGTCATGTTAGGCAGTCATGGCACTGACTTTATTTTACAATCAGTGTTTAGTAGCCCATTCCCTAATTTCCACACATCAATGTTCCACAAAGAGCCATGAAGTGAATGACCAATTTTATCTGGAGGATTGGGCAGAACATGGGAGAAAGGCCCTTCTTTTTTAAATAATGTGTGATTTTGTAACGCCATGTAATATGTGCCAGTTGTGATCCTTAACATCCATTTGGTCAAGCAGCTGGGACCTCAGATTAACATTTCATCCAAGAACACAAGTTACAAATAGTGTACTTGAGTTTCACACAAGCAAGCTTTTTTAGTCTCCAGTCTTTCCCTTTCTCAAAGCTAACTGCTTTCTCTTCATCCGTTGCTCTATTCGATCTTGTATTTGCCGTCTAATCTGTCTTTTAAGTTTGAAGAAAACTGACACAAGAGGCTCATCAGCCTGCTCTAGCGAGAGCCATGTATCATGATAATCCTTGCATTTGATATTGAAGATTTATAGAGAAAGGGTCATATAGTGGGTAGCCCAGTTTTGATGACTAACCAACAACACAGAAAAGGCAGATTATGCCAGTAAACATAATTAGATAACTATTTTTCAAAAACAATTATTTGGATAGATTGACTGATGGAGCAGTGAAGGATCCTTAGTAGAACCAAAAAGATTGGTTTGCAATAGTTCTTTTCCGAATCTGTACATCCTACAGTCCTATGCTAGTAAATTTACTGTCCTCGACTGTGTATACTTCAAATGGACTGTCAAAACGAATGGCCAAAGATAGTTAGAGTTGCCGAGACTAAGGAAATAACTCCTGTGTGCTCTATGCAGATGCAATTCTGGTTTTCCTTTATTATCTTTAAATATTTCCTCTTTCAATCTTTCCCCACTACCCCCACCATGGTTCGCACCCATCCTGCCCCCCAGGATAAATGCTGGGTGACTTGCTCCTATCCTTCTGCTATGGGCAAAACAAGCATTCTACTGCATGCCAATGACATTTCCTCCAATCTCTCTCCTATGCTGGAGACAATAACTTGAGCAGCAACATATCAAAGGGGACTGGTGGAGAGGGAATTGTGAGGGTGGGGGGGGAATATTCACAGTATTGTTTCATTCATTGCTCACTAGTTTCATTCTGCTGGTTATATTGCCCAATTTAACTTTATATTTTCTATGAATATAACATGGCTTCAAAGCACAAACAGAATGGTGAGTGCCAAAGAGATTTTTAAGCAATGAAAGGCTGAGGACTGCTCTGTCTGGGTATAGGTATTTTGCCCATATAATATACAGTCATTATGGTATATTATGTGACATCTCAACGGCATGATAAGGCACTATAAAAATGCAAGAATTATTATTATTATAATAATAATAGAGCTATTTAATGTTATAAATTCTCCCCTTGTGTCAGCCAGTTCTGCCTCTGTTTCAGTAATGCATGTTAAATGGTCTGTAGAAACTATGTATTATCTGCCCCTGCAGAGAGCATAAAATAGAGTCTAAATCGGTTTATAGCAAATCTTCCCACTGCTTACAGCAATCCATTGACATGAATTGTAGAAACTCTTTCCTCAAGCCACATAAGAGGTTCATTGAGTCTGCTGAGTATCTAGGTCAGAGATAATAAAACTGTAAGCACAAAGCAAAGGCAAAAGCTTTAGAGAAAAACAATAGTTTTGTGGTTTCTTTGATCTCTTTGTATAGAGTACAAGATAGAGACTGGCATTCAAGAGTACCCAGGTCTTTTCATCAGTTGAGTGAAGGGCACTTGGCAATCTCATGCCTCATTCACCTTTACAGCACTCCCTCCAGAAGGAGAATTAAATTTGGTGGCAGAGTTTCAGCATCAGGCAGAGTTTTTCACTCAGCGAGTTGTTTGAATTTGGAATGATCTGCCTGAAAGGGTAGTGAAGTCCAATTCGATAACAGCTTTTAAGAGAGAACTGGATAGGTATCTGAGGAAGACGGATTTGCAGGGTTATGGGGAGAAAGCTGGTGATTGGGGTTAGTGAAAGTGACTTGCCCTGTCAATGAGCCGGCACAGACTCGATGGGCCGAATGGCCTTCTTCTGTGCCGTAACATTCTATGAATTTATGAATCAGAGGTGCACATGAAAACATCCCTTCTCATTCTTCCAGGACACCCATTCTACTATCTCCCTTTTTAGCCAGGCAGGTATCTGACATGTGAAAACTCATCCCTAGGCTTAAAAAAAGTGCATTTTAAATTGCTTTTTAATTTAACATATTCAAACTGTCTTTAAGTCGTTTCACAAGCCACTTTGTGAGTCTGTCTCCATCTGCTGCAACCTCCATCAATTACCTTCTGTATTTCTCAATTGTGCAGGACTGATGATAAGGGAGTGACATTTGTGGAACACTGCTGTGTGCAATTGGCTGCCGTGTTTCGCCCACAAAATAAACAGTCATTTCACTTTGCAGTACATCCTATGAAGCTCTTTGAAACGGCTCGAAGACGTGATAAGGCGCTATATCAAATGCAAGGATTATTATTAAATTATTACTATTATAAGAGTAAGCAAACCAGACAGAATGCCACATATATTTGCCACCCACACATGGAATTTTCCCCGCGTCAGGAACAGAATGCGTAGTCTCCGCCTGGAGAGACGCACCTTGCTTACCGAATTCTGGAAAGTATTAGGTGCTAGTTGACAAAAGCTGGAAGATCTCAAAGTGCACATTACGATACTGCTGGAGTTCAACCAGCTAAAATTGCAAGAGCAGGGTGTCTTTGAAACCAAGCTGGCTCCAAGTTAATAATGCAATATTGCAACTAAGTCAACCCTCTGTGACTGTCTCAGCGCACAGGTTCCTGGTGTGTTCATAAGTGAGTCAAAGGAAACCCTTCTGCTGTATCTCTATATTAGGCTGACAAGGAGTTTCTTTAATGTATCTGGCTTTTTCCAGCCATTTACTATTTACTATTTGCGAAAAGATACATTTACTGGTATGTGACTCAAAGTTCCCCTTTACAACCCTAAAACAGGTGCTCTCATTTTGTTGTATTGGTATACAGTATCTGTTAGCATTGTTTTGGGTTTACTTTCACAATCCATCTCTGATACCTTTATGAAGTACCTTTCAAGACATCTGTGTTGGAGGCTGAAGAACCCAAGTTTAGTCAGACATTGGATGAAAGCCATTGACTAGCACTGCAGTAAGAATACAGGTTAAAATCCAATCTGTACTGAATTAGCTGAGGGCTCCCTGGGTTGCTACAATTTTTAAACTAAGTGCCTTTGGGTTAGGGAGGAAGAGAGGAAAAAACCATCACCTTGGATTTCAGATGTCAGATGATCTTGCACTCAACTGTGATGTTCCCCAAGGTTGAGGCACATGCACAAATACTGGTCAGTTGAAGATTGTGGCAAACCCATGGAAGTGTACCTCAGTAGAAAGAAAACCCAAGTCACATGTCAACCGGAGGAAATAGTTGGAAAAAATTGATATTGTACAAAATTTACTTTTTCTGAACCATGACTTAATATATCTCGGACAATGTTCCTTCAGAGATGTCTCCTTTCGAGGCTGAGGCGTCTCCCAGTTATCTACTATATCTCAGAGCAGATCCCACCACACTGGGAGCTCAGTACATTCAAGATTCACTTATGCTTGAAACAGTTTCATTGTATAGCTGCTACCTTCATTAACAAAGATGGGTATTTGGCTCAGTATCCTTCAATGCAGGTGAATTTGCTGATGTGGAGCACAATTTCTCAGGCAGTCAATCATGCATTTGTCGTCTGTTCTGTTTCAATTGAAAATTATCCGTTGTTCTTTATCAGTGTTATATGGCGGACGTGTCACAGGCAGTATATTAAAATGCTGGGATGAGGACCTTACATTTAGTGGGCATCAACGTACTGCTTCATTTGGAGAACAGATTAGTGCAAGTTAGTGGTATTTCTTAATAAAGAACAAGAAACACAACTGGGGACTCCTAGTGAAACAGAAGCATGATAATCACCCACTGTGGGAACTCCACTCCAATGTACTTCTGAAGTAGAATTCAATCGGAATTCTAACAGGATACCTTAAGGAATTCCATTAAAAAAAATGCAAATTAGTCCCAATTATTTCCAAGTTAACGGTCGAATTCTGCTCATTTCTAAATCCAAAAAGGGAAATGTGGCAAAATGCACAGAGCAGAAAGGAGGTCAGCTCACATCAATAAATTGACTGCCCAGAGCTCATGGTTTCAGTGAAATATAATGGCGATATCGACAATTTCTTCCTTTGGTTCACTTCTCCCATGTTCTCACTGGACTCCATTAAACACAGAAACCACAACTCACTATCCACTTCCCCATCTATTAATATAATGAAATATTAACAAAAAATAAAATCCAAGTTCCCCTTGAAAATCCCACAGATTATGTAGGATAATAGATAATCCTTTGGATTTGTGCAATAAAACCAAACAGTCATAACAAGTTTATATCAAAATCCAAGACAAATTATTAATGCAGGATAAAATTGTACAGACCTATTAGAGATCTTCCTTAAATTCCTTATAATAAAAGCATAAACCGTATAGAATTGGATTGCATCCTACAAGAGGCAACAGAACCCTTCAGAATAATTTTAAAAAGGTCATGATCCTTATCAACTTTTAAACTAAATAATCATCAGGGGAATAAAGCCAGGCCAGTTTGTTTTTTGCATTAATAAATAAGCAATTCACGTCACTATGTCATGGAATTCAGGAAATAAATAAGCATGTACCAAAGTCTCTATCATTTTAAGCAAGACAGTAATTTATTTTGCTGATTTTCTTGCTTCCTCTTCTCCTGAAATTTCTTTTTTTCCTGGGATACATTTCCTCAGATGTTGCAGCCCTTCATCACCTTGCACTAGTCATTCTTCCTGCGTGAGCAGGGACAGCAAGCGTCAGAGAGCTGTTCTCCACAAGTTCACCACAGCCCAGTGGCATCCAGCCACACCCAATGCTCCACCATTGCCCCCGCCACCCCCATACCTCTTTGTGGCCTGATTCAACATACACCGCACAAGGTGCCCCAAGTGCCAAGTGAACAGTATAGCCTGGACCCAAGTGAAGTGAGTGAAGCTAAACACATCAGATTTAGAGTTATTGAGAGAAAATGGTCACAACAAACACGTTCAACAAAGTGTCAGCAAGTGGTAGGTAGGATCTACATTTATTGTTATCAATAGTGACTTTCGCCACACATACACACACAGTCCCGTCTATCTATCACCCACCAACACACATACACATCCCCGCTTTCTATCCACACACACACACACACAACCTGTACCAAGAACAGGTCTAAGGATAGGTGAAATATTTTTCAGAGTGGAAGAATAAATAGAAGGTCCTGTATCCAGTCTACTTTAATGCATTAACACACACAGAAGGTTCAGAGTTGTTGCCCACCATGAAGCATTGCCTGAGAGGTGACTGAAATTAAGCAGGCAAAACGCCTTAAAGGTGGGTAAAAGCAAAGACCTCAGAGTAACATAGCTCATCGGAGCAGGACATACAGCTGCTCACATTTTCCTCCACTGGTTTTAATTTGAACAAGTGTTTCAAAGCAGTTCTGCACTGTGACACCAGATGTTATAATGGACTATTGATCCAAAGCTGTCAGCCACAGATAAATCACAGCTAATTGAAGAGAGTAGGTTATACTGTTCTACCAATACACTTCATACAAAGTCAGAAAGGTCTTGGAACTGGGAGTGACATGGGCATATTTGTTATTTTCAGTTTTGTGTTTTTTGCTGCACTTACACCTGATGGCCGCCAAGTCAAAATAGTGCTGTGGCATTGTGCATCACAGAGCACCTATGTATGTATGCACACACTGCAGTTACACCTGGTGGCTGCGCAATGTGCTATGGCATCCTGCATCATAGAGCTCGCACATAGCCAATCGGTGGGAACAAAATAAAGAACACAGACAACAGCAACAACATTACATTTTTAAAGCACCAAGTCCTCCCACTGAGTCCTCCCAAAAGGAGTCGTCCCAGCTGAGTATAGATAAACACGAAATGTCCTTGTGTGTTAATCTACATTCCGTATTGGATCCTTTGGTTGCAAGCATAGCTGCAACGGGTATAGTTAGTACACAATACAACAACAACAACAAGATTCCATTTATTGAGCGCCTTTCACGTCGGGAGGACGTCCCAAGGCGCTGGACAGTTGGGTCAGGACTCGAGCAAGGGGGAAATGGTCAGGGTGAGGGGAGGGAAGGGCGGGGGCGAGGAAGGGGTAGAGAGTTGAGAGGGGAGCTGAAGGCACAGTCAAAGAGAAAGGTCTTGAGACCGGCCTTGAAGGAGGAAAGGGAGGAGGCGGCGAAGGCACTGAGGGATAGAGTTCCAAAGCCTAGGGGCTGAGAGGCTGAAGGCCTGGCCACCGTTGGTAGGGTGGTTGGGGCGGGGGGATGTGGAGCAGACCAGAGCCAGAGGAATGGAGGATACGGGCAGGTAGGTAGGGGGATAGTAGGTCGGAGAGGTAGGAGGGAGCAAGGCCGTGAATGGCCTTGTAGGCGAGGATGAGGATCTTGAATTCGATCCTCTGGGGGATGGGAAGCCAGTGGAGGTGAGCGAGGGCGTGATGGGTGTGATGTGGTCCCGAAGCCTGGTGTGGGACAGTACACGAGCTGTAGAGTTCTGAATGACCTGCAGCTTGTGGAGGGAGGTGCCGGGAAGGCCGGCGAGGAGAGAGTTCCCAAAGTCCAGCCTTGAACCAATAATTTGAACCCGTCTCTCACTCCTCTCTCACCACTATTATAACCCACGTGAAACCCATCATCTGCTCCCTCAACCCCACTCCTACCCCTCTTCTTATCTCCCAGCTCCACCTCCTTGCCCCTCTACTCACAGACATCAACCTTTCCCTCTCCACTAGCACCATTCTCACCTCTTTAAAAATGTCCGTCATCGCCCCTCTCCTCAAAAAACCTTCTTTGTACCCATTTCTGCACTTAAACTACCACCCCATTGCCAACCTCCATTTTCTTTTTCAGATCCTTGAACAAGTCCTTTCTTCCCAGTCTCACTCCTTCTTCTCCCGCGACTCACTCTACGAATCCCTCCAATTGGGTTACCGTGCCAACCACAGCACAAAAACAATATTGGTCAAAATGACACATGACATTTTGTCCATCTGTGACCAGGGCTCCCTTTACTTCCTTGCCTCCTTGACCTCTCTGCTGCCTTTGATACTGTTGACCACTCTATCCTCCTCCACCACCTCTCCTCAACCTTCAAAGTTCTGTCCTCGAGTGGTTCAGATCCTACCTCTCACACCGTCTCCACTTTATCTCCACAAACGCCTTCTCCTGTCTCATACGGCACTCCTCTGGGTTCTATCATTGGTCCTCTCCAACTTATACATGCTCCCTCTTGGTGACATCATCCTCAGACATGGGGTCAACTTCCACATACATGCAGATGATACCCAACTCACTCTCTCTCTCTACCTCCACCCTCAACTCCAGGACCACTGTTGTACTGACAGGATGCATGTCAGACGTCAAACCCTGGATTAGAGCTAACTTTCTACAGTTAACCATCAACAAGACCGAGGCCTTACTGATTGGCACCTGTCAACCCCTCCACACCTCAGGCACTGGCAGCATCACCATCCAAGGATGCACACTCCACCTTACTAAACCAGTCTGGAGCCTTGGCATCTTGTTTGACCCTCAACTGTCCATTCTACCCCACATCCATGCCATGACCCGCTCTGCCTTCCACCACCTTTGCAACATTACCCGGCTTCACCACCGCCTCAGCCACCGAAACCCTCATCCACGCATTCATTACATCTAATGCAATGGGTACAGCTAGTACACAATAATTCGAACCCATCTCCCACTCCTCTCTCACCATCATTATAAGCCCCACGAAACCCACCTTCTGCTCCTTTGGCCACCCTCCTACCCTCAACCTTTCCTGATCCCAATCCCGTGCTCGAGACCAAATCCCTGACTGTCCAGTGCCTTGGGATGGCCTCCAAATGCAAAAGGTGCTATACAAATGTAATTTTGTATTGTATTTCACAGTGCCACCATTAATAATAATAATAATAATCCTTGCATTTGATATAGCGCTTTTCACGTCGGGAGGACGTCCCAAAGCGCTTCACAGAACACACTGTAAAGTGAATTGACTGTATATTTGTGGGCGAACGCGGCAACCAATTGCGCACAGCAATGTCCCACAAACAGTCGTAGATTGAAAATGACCTTTTTTTTTATTATTGTTTTTGGTTTTGGAGGGATTATTATTAGGCGTGTGGAGTAAGGAAACTTGCCCAAGGTTTCGCCCTCTGCCTGGAATTGAACTCAGATCTCTCGCTTGCAAAGCGAGTGCTCTAACCACTAACCATTATCCAGACATTAGAATATTGTTAATGTACACAAATTAATTCCTAGAAATCAATTCTGTATCAAATAGGTTCAAAACTGAATAAAGCCATCGCTAAAAAAAAACCAATTCATTTGAAGGTTGTAATCTTGTCCAGAAATAGAGAGGGACGTTGTACACTGCTCAGACATTCACCTCACTCGCACTCAACATGATCTGAACTTTAGAATTACTCCCACATCTGTCACTCAGCTGGAAACATTTGCTCCAGGTCTTACTTATTTTCTGGGAGACTGTCTAAAGATCTAAGTTCCTACTCCCAGTTTCTCGTTATTCTCAAGGAGACTTGACACGATGCCTCCGTTACCAAGTTCTCTCATTTCATTCACTACTCAGCTCTTCAAATAAATCCCAAGTCATTCTGTCCAAAGGCTTCACTCCTCAAATAGCTGATCACAACCATGCCTGTAACTGCACTCGGGGATACTGTTCTGAGACTGCCATTTACTAAGCAACTTTGTCCCCAGAGCTCTGATAATTGTTTGCAATTTAATTTTCTGCAGAAATAGCACAGTCAAAATACAATGAACTGACCAAAACATTGGTGCCGCCAACACACAGCCACACACAATGCATTCACTGTGTCACGTTAGCCAGTTTCAACTGACAGGGTCTACAAACTCTAATCTAATTCTAATGGTAACTTTACAAACCTCTGTCTTGCAAATATTCCCTCAGTATATGGAAGTCACTACACTTACCCTCTTTACAAAGAACCTTTTGAATTTTCGGTGAGGCAGTCTCATCATTCTCCTGCTCATAATGACAGAAAACTGCTGCGGAAACTCAGAGAAAGCTTCCCAACCAGATAAACATGTTTCATCTTTGTTCCTAATACTCTCTGTGACCCGCTTAGCTCAATACGTCACGACACACACAAGCTCTAATGTGGTAATTCAAAGAGGGAGTTATAGCACATCACTAACATCGAGTAAGGTCCAAATGTCAGCACATTTATTAGGAACAAAGCATTTAGCACAGACCAATATCTATTTTGAACAGCACATAATAGCTACTGATCTTTTTCCTCTTAGGAAGAGAGAAGGGAATGGATAAGATGAACAATTTGACTTACTCTCCCACAGCCTGCTGCTGGCACTGCATCTTGAAAGAACACCAGCAAAATTGATGCTTAATGTAACAGCTGAAAGACTACATCAGTCCAACCGACTCTGGGGACATTGCTGCTGCCTGAATTCAAGGGCTTGGAAGATTGCTTCCATCTCTAATCACTCTGATTCTCATTGATTTTGTGCTTCAAACTGAGCTATATTCTGTTGCGGAAGAAAAAAAATGGCTGACTGATGAGGGGAAGGCACTTATGTGATTAGTTTTTTTGGAGTGTAGTGACTGTTACACATACAAAAGCGCTGAAGCTAACCTGTATTACTAGAATGCTATGAACCAAATTTTTGTTTTCGGTGACTTTGGATGAAGGAAGAATCCTGGCCAGGACGTAATAGAACATTACAGCACTGAAACAGGCCAATCTGTTTCAGCCACGCTAGTCCAGGTTATTAAGTCAGAGAAAGTGCCATGAGATTTTTAAAATGAACCATCAGAACAAGCAAATGCTTAACATCGGTTTCAAAGTGCAACACCTCCAATCCCCTCAGTGCTGCACTGGAGCATCAGCCTGGATTACAAGGACGAGTTCCCACATGGGTCTCAAACTCACAACCTTCTGACCCAGAGGTGAAAGTGCTGCCCAGCTGAGTCAAGTGGTCAGAACGTTACTGCTGGATTATTGAAGGGCTTCACTGAAAATGAATACCCGAGAAGCAACAAGAGATTAAATCAAATTGTGTCCTCCAGTAACCTGTTGATATTATCTCATAGTTTTGTGAACTCTCATTACAGGAACAAGTTCTGTGGGATTATGCAGACAAGCCTGTGTTGCAATGGCACTTAAAATAAGTTTATGCATCGATTTTTTTAATATAATATTTAATCCAATTTCCTTCTATTTTAGGTTCCAATTCCTGCTGCTATGGTTCAAAGTGGAGTCCACGGTGAATTCAGTTTTAACGCTCTGGACTGGGATTTATTGGAATAGAAACAACATTTGCCTCCAATGCACAGCTGTGCTTCCTCTAGTGCCCCAGCTTGGAACTGTTTAACCAACTCTTCTCTCTTGTGATCAAGCCCAAAACTGGATTACTGCTCCCTTCACTGGTCAAACTCAGAACCAGCTAGTCCCAATCAACTTGACAGCCTCCAGGTTTAAAACCCAAGTCAATACTGGGATTCACACAAAGTGTGACATCTCAGGATCACACTAGTTTTGCAAAATATGAATTTGGTAAGAAGACAGAGAACATTATGTGACTAATGAAGCATTAGAAGTGAAAACTCAAAGCTTTGGAACCTTGTGAGCTAAAATCTGTTGAGTAAAACTATATCAATACCGGTCGTACAAAATGTTCTTACACCTTACATATTCTCATATAGTTCCTAGCGTTCGGAGACACAACAACAATGACTTACATTTGTATAGCGCCTTTCATGTCAGGAGGATGTCCCACATGGCACTATCCCACATGAAGAGGGCAATATAAATGCAAGTTGTTGTAGCTATAAATAGGAAAATATGTGCATACATGGAGACATGATCACAAAACTCACATGTGCATGCTACGATCATAATAAAAGACAAAAGGATGCTAATATTTTGACCAAAACCATCATTTTCTGCAAGTTATACTTTATTCCTTCAGCTACGCAGCCCAGAATCCTGTGCTTAATGCTGCGACCACAATGTGTGTGAAGGTTTTAAAGTGACTCCAACTTTAACAGCATCTTTCAGTCACAAAGACCTCATTAGTTTGAATGGTGTTATACTGCCCTCTTCTGACTAATAATAGTAATAATAAACCTTGCATTTGATTATAGCGCCGTATCATGTCTTCGAAACGTCTCAAAGCGCTTCACAGAATATACCTTAAACTATTAATTGCACTAATCAAATACTGTAGCAAGATGCACAGAAAAAGCTGAAAGTGAAAAATATGTAGCTTCAAGTAAAGCTGGAACTGAGGGAGTAAAAGTCCTTTCTCTTCTCCCTTCCCTCACCACACCTATGCAGTCCTGATGCAACTGTTTTTTTTATTTAACACATCACATCAGGTGCCTCGTGAAGTTGCTACTCTTCATATCTGAACCTTGGTAGCAAGGGGCTTAAACTAATCAAACCATAGGGGATCCTAGGAGAAGCTAACTCTGCCTTTATACACCCTTTCTATTAGAGATCTTTAGATAAGGAGAGGAAAAATACATTTGAGTGGATTTATTTCACTTTCCTAACCTTTACAGCATCTTTTAATTTACATAGCACTTTTGACGTCAAAGGACATCCCAAGGTGCTCAGGCCAATTGTATTACTGCAATAATGCCATGGCTGAGATTAGCTACCTCAGTATAAAAGGGGAATCAAAACTAGATTCCCCTTAATACTTCCAAAATGCATTTATTCCATGTTTTTGTAAGCTATGTGGGTGTAGTTTGCTCTCTATTATGCTGAATGGTGGCAAACTTGGGTTAAAGCAAAGCACATTATATAGAAATGCAGTAGTGCGTGAGTATTAACAAAAGTGTTGCTTGATTTCTTAGATTATGGAAATGTGATGGATAATGGTTCCTACTTCTCATTGAAAAGATGCTTCATAATTAAACCACAGATTTCCAAAATGTGCCCTTTGTTACCATTGCAGATGTAAAGGTGTAACAGTGTTAAAAGGGAAAACCATGATGGTGTTTGTGAGGCGGATGGGGAATTGTTGATGAGAGAGTGTATCAAGACAAACCTGTCTGGAAGACTAATGTCGTCCTGGAGAAATTGAACTTCTGAAGACATACCTAGTAACTTTATAAAACTTTCCAGAGAACAACACATTAGAACAACAACAACTTGCACTTATATATGCACCTTCCACACAGGGTAGCGCCTCAGAGCCCTTAATAGTGGCGGAGCCTGACTCCAAGTCGGGGGGACGGGCAGGGGAGAGGGGGGAGGTAGCCGTAAGCATGGTTGAAGAGGAAGGTTTTTAGGTGGGACTTGAAAGAAAGGAGAGAGGAGACAAATCAGAGGGATTGAGGGAGTGTGTTCCAGAGTTTTGGGGCATAGCGGCTGAAAGCATGACCTCCGATGATGGGGCGGAGAGTGCGAAGGATGAGCAGGAGACTGGTGGCAGCGGAGCGGAGGCTCCGGTTGGTTGGTTGGGGAATGAGGAGGTCAGTGAGGTAAGGAGGTGCCAGAGAGTGAATGGATTTGGACATGAAAGTGAGGACCTTGAAGTCAATCTGTCTGGTGATGGGGAGCCAGTGGAGCCTGGCAGAACTGGTGAGATGTGGGTATGGAGTTTGATCTGGGTCAGTATGTGGGCAGCAGAGTTTTGAATGAGCTGGATCTTGTGAATGGTGGAGCTGGGGAGATCGGCGAGGAGTGTGTTTGAGTAATCCAGGCGGGAGGTGACAAACAAATGCACAAGGGTTTGGCAGCATTTGGGGTAAGGTACGGTTGGAGACAGGCAATGTGGCGGAGGTGGAAGAAAACGGTCCTGGTCAGGGACCGGATGTGAGGGAGGAAGGACAGCTGGGGGTCAAACCGGACCCCTAGTTTGCGCACTGGTTCGGTGAGTACGAGGGAGACCCCAGGGAGCTTGAGGAGTTTAGATCCGCAGGAGTGAAGACATTGACGGGAGCCAAGGAGTATGGCTTCTGTCTTGTCCATATTCAGCTGCAGGAAGTTTACACTTGTCCAGGCCTTGATATCTGCCAGACAAGGTGATATAACATCGGCGACTTGGAGTTGGTACTGGAGGAGGCAAAGTAGATTTATGTGTCATCCGCATACATGTGGAAGTTTACCTCGTGTCTGCAGATGACATTGCCCAGAAGGAGCAAATAGATAATGAAAACAGGAGAGCCAAGGATAGAGCCCTGAGATACCCTGCAAGTGACTGGGCAGGGGCGGGAGGAAAAACCATTGGCTAAGATGAAATGGAGGAGTTAGTTAAGTAGGACTTGAACCATATGAGTGCAGTCCCACTAAGGTAGATGAGGAAGGAGAGCCAATGGAGGAGGATGGCGCGGTCGACTGTGTCGAACGCGGCAGAGAGATCCAGGGGGATGAGGAGGCAGAGGGAGCCCTGCTCACAGATAGAGAGAATGTCATTTGTGACTTTGACGAGTGCTGTCTCTGTGCTGTGGACAAGGCAAAAACCAGACTGCAGGGGCTCGAGGAGGGAGTGGAGGGAGAGGTGTGACCGAAGTTGGCCTGCAACAATGAGTTCCACAATAGGGAACAAAATCTGATAAGAAATAAAAAGTGAGCATAGAAAAAACATTGTTCAACAAAAAAGAAAGCAAACTTGGACATGTACAATAATTACAATCATTATCCTTACATTTGGTATAGTGCTTTCACATCAAGAGGATGCTCCACAGGCTATACTGCAATGTTGAGCGATTGCGTGTTTTGTGAGCAGAGGCACATATGAAAGGTTTTGCAAGCCTACACATCCCTGAGTTACAGTATAAATTTCAGTTAACACACAGTCAAAAAGCTTTTTAAGAGGCTGTACTCTTTATAAACATTTCTATGTTGAAGCAACAACCTGTTTTGATGATAACAGTTCTGGGGCTCAGAATTAGAAATATCTAATGTCAAATCTGTGGGGTGTCAGTTTCATGCATTCTTAAAAGATGCTCATTGGGGTCTAAGAAAAAAGTGACAACCTGGAATCCACAAGGTTTGTAAACATTGGAATTCTGCCAGTAGCTCCAAGTGCACTAAATGCAAGCAAGAACTCGGCTCCAAATTTCCAGAGCTCCCACGTTGTCAGAGTTATCTGTCAGGATTTAATATATACAAACCCTTACTGAAACCAGGAAGCAAATCTTACATCTTGGACCCCATTGTCCACAAACAACACAACTCTTAAATTTCCATTCCCAGGATGGACAGTTGGGCAGGCAGTTGGTGTGGAGGATGGAATTGATGCTTATCTACTGTTAAGATATTTGTAAAGTAGTGCTTAGGGTGGATAGTTGAGAGTGCAAAATAGGAATATTTACCATTTCATTGAGTTGCACTCTCATGGCTGACACAAAATGTGAAGAGACTCCACATTCAAAATTTCAATAACTAAATGCAATGGATGTGGTCATATTGAATTCTTCACACCTGTGAGGCACAAAATGTATTACTCTTATTTAGGTCCTTGCCAATCAAGTGAATCTTTCTTTTAAAAAAAGTTTTATAATCAATTGACTGGAAACATCAAGAGTGTGGGTCTCGCTGGTGACAGCCCTTCCCCCTCTCCCTCCTTTCATGCTCACAAAACACACTGTACTGAAGGATTCCAGTATTTCAAAGTATTTGCGAAATACCAATGTCACACATAGAGTGAGCTGAACCAAAACAGGACATGGTCCCAAAATATTGCAGAACACATGCAGCTGTGGTCATTTCACAATCATAGAATCATAGAGCACGGAAGGAGGCCATTCGGCTCATCGTGTCTGTGCCGGCTCTTTGAAAAGAGCTATCCAATTCAATCCCATTCCTCCGCTCTCTCCCCATAGCCCTGCAAACTTGTCCTACCCAAATAATTATCTACTTCTCTCTTAAAATTTGTTATCAAATCGGCTTCCACCACCTTTTCAGGCAATGCATTCCAGATCCAAACAACTCGCTGTATGAAAAACAAATTCCTCACCTCCCCTCTGTTTCTTTTAACAACTATTTTAAATCTGTGTCCTTAGGTTACCTACCCACCCACCAGTGAGAATAGTTTCTCCTTGTTCACCCTATCAAATTCCCTCATAATTTTGAAAACTTCTATTAAGTCTCCTCTTAACCTTCACTGCTGCAAGAAGAATAATCCTAGCTTCTCTAGCCTCTCCTGATAACTGAAGAGAAGAAGGGATAACTGAAGTCCCGCATTCCTAGTACTATCCTGGTAAATCTCCTTTGCACCCTCTCCAATGCCTTGACATTTTTCCTAAAGTGTGGTGCCCAGAACTAAACAAAGAACTAAACACTAACCTCTAGCTGAGGCCTAACCAATGTTTTATACTGCTCCATTAGCTCCCCATTTACCAGCAAATAGAGTTCAAGATCCTCATCCTAACCTTCAAATCCCTCCACGGTCTTGCCCCACCCTACCTCTGCAAACTCCTCAAACCGTACCATCCTGGCTGCTACGTTTGCTGAGTGGGCATCGGCCTGCTTCACGTCCTCCACCCTATCCTCGGCAGTTGGGCTTTTAGCCTCGCTTCTCCCATTCTCTGGAACTCTATCCTAGAGTACTTCTGACTCACCCACTCCCTCACTCAAGCCCTTCTTCTCTTACCATGATTTTGGTGATCCTTCCCTTCCGCACTCGTCTCCCACCACCAGCTTGAGGGCCAAAAAGGACAGCCTTGGGGAGACATACTACTGAAGTGAAAGACACTTTAAAAGTGTAAATTTGTATTGATAAACGGTATTCAAATCAAATGGAACAAAGGCATTCTGATACGCAAATAAAATATCATTTGAGACGTCAAATCAGGAGGTAATGAAGGTGCGAATGACCAAGGTGTAAAAGTTGATATTCCCCTTTCAGACACGGAGACAGTGAACAAATGACCTCTTTTCATTTCTCCTTTTCAGTTCACTAAAATGTAAAGGTCAAAACTGCTTTGGGATTTCAGTGAAGTGAAACAAAACAAGGTGAAGTGAAACAAAACCCAGCACACAGGAACACCAGAAAATCCCACTGCTATTTCGTGGTGCACTTGATTTTCAAAGGAGGAACTCAGCTCCAGGACTAAAGTAAAATATAAAAGCATAAGGCTCCAATCACTATTTCATTCAGCTATGCAAGCCTCGAGTTGGTGGATAGTTCAGACCCTGGAATATATTTTGTAATTTCACAATGTTATGATACTTAACCAACTATTCTTGGAGTGGGTGGGGTGGGGGGGGGGGGTTGTTGAGGGGGGAGGAAGAGGCACTCATTGGCTGGACTTGGAGGGCAGACTGGTCATTGGGGCAGGAATTCTTTCCACCCAGTTTATGTTAATCTTGCAAGTCAAGGCCGTAATGTATAGAGTACCTCGAAAAGCAGCAGGAGATTTGCCAGATAGTACTCTCATTGACAAGCTATCTAGTTTTCATTGGTAGAAGGCTAGCAGTACCCTACCAAAGAATCTGAGGTCCCCAAGTCTTAGCTCTCGTTAATTTGCTCCAAATATTGTACAGAATGAAGCAAGTAGGGTCCATCCTCTCAGGAAGAGAGTTTGCATTCCATTCCAGACATGGACATTTTCAATGTATCAAATCCCTGAGCCAATAAGTTTCCTCATAAACAATGCAATTCACATAAAGAATGTCCAAAGATAAAGCAAAAACTGTGTTCACACAATCCTACACAACAAGGAGAGTATTTAAACTGAGAAATGCATCACACAAACAACTGAGGGCTCAGTGAACACAACTGTGACAACAGTGAAACAGATCATCGGTGGCAGTTTTTCCAGATAGATAATGAAAAGGCTGAAAGTTCATCTTACCTTTTCAAACTCATCATTATGGAGGTTCTCTTTCCATGGCAGCTCGTTTCCCTATTGTGGTTTTGAATGAAAGCAAACACAGGGCAACATATCAGCCTTCCTTAGATTAACAACGATTGCCCATACTGTAGCGCACCCCACCCATTACACCCATAGGATGCTCTTTTATAAACGTTAAAGTACAAACGTCTACATGAAAGACAAGTATTCAGTTCAGTAACTCACCGCTTTCCTTTGTTTTCTGCTGGGAAACATTAAAAGTCTCCACATTTTTAACGAAAGAACTGCAGTATTTCCAGCACAGTGTACCGTCCTACCATTGAAAAAGAACTTGAATACTTTGCCTTGAGAGCTACTGCCAGTTGGGCCACAGGAAATTATGCAATTTCCACAAAACCTCGAACTTCAGTGATAAAAAAAAGTAGGTTCCTGCAAATGATAAAAAGCAAGGTCGTCTGCTCCTACACAAGTATTGTACATCTAGTGAAAATAATGCACTCACTGTATCTTAATCACAGCTTCTGTACTTGTACTTTAGTTCCCTTTTCCGCTGGTGAATAACAACAGCTATAAAAAAGCAATAGATTTAATAATGTTTTCTTATGTAATTATCAAAAGAAAGGCAACATTTCTTCAACAAGTGTGAAGCAAGGTCAGTGATGCCTTTATATTCTCTCATACAAATGAGAATGACAGCAGCTCTCAAACCTAAACAACAGAAATTTCACTCATAGAAACTCAATTAAATATGGTCTAGATCACTCCCAGTCCTCCAACATGTTTCCATATAACCCTTTCACCATTTTTGTTTAACACACTCAATGTTCAATAAGAATGGTCATGATGACAATTGATGGTACACAAAGTAAGTGTGTATGATTAAGATCGATATTATTTTGGTCACAATGGAGATAAATTTGCCTTTAATCCTTGCATATGCTCTAGCAGCTTATCATGTCATTGAGATGTCTCAAAGCGCCTTTACAGGATATACTGTAAAATGAATTGACTGTATTTGTGGGCCAAACACATGCCTTTGTCCCAGACATGTAAAACACCAATGCCACGGTTTAATTCACAAACAGCAAATCAAAAACAATGGAGGTGGGGGTTGGGGGGGAATGAATTTGTGTAATCGCTCATCCAGAATCTCAGTTATACCAGCATTCAATTTCTATGGTTGTTCCTGTGCTCCATTTACTAAGCGTAGTAGAAATGATCAGCAGGACTTTATAAATTGAATTTTTCCATCATAAGCTGATACCAAATGATTCATTCTTCCCTCCTTATACTCTGATACACTGCACACCGAATTGCCTTAATACAGGATTTAAACTTAGATACTTTAACAGATGTCCTCAGGAAGCCACAAAGCTGAAATTTTTTTTAAAAAATTATCTTCAGGAAACAGTTTTCTTTTGCCCATCTACACTGAAGTTACAAAAGATTGGTATAAATTATACATTCTGTAATGGGGAAGGTAGTTTTGAAACTGGTGCTATTTTTAGAATTCTCATCATCTTTAGCCAACACTTCTTACTTTTCCTGTAGTCCAAAATTGGTCTAATGACGAGATTAGGTTGATTGTGACCATGTTGTGCCCCAGGAATATTTATTTTGTTACTGATATAGAGCTTATTAATGTTATTTTGTCACATTAGTTTTAGGTACATTGTCTGGTTTTGCGAGCAAACAATACTTTTCACAGTCATTCATCGACAGCTTGAACAGGACAAACCAAACAGTTCATATGAATCAAGTACCCTCTAAGAATTGCTAGGTACAACTCTTCACCCTTAAAAGAACATCTCAGAGATCAACTAATGGAGGCACTGTATAGGCGTTAACGAAAATGTAAACCCAGATAATTATTCAAGATACGCCAAGGCAACAGGGCAAGGGGCACATCTTCAAGGTGTATGAAGGACAATGTTGGCACAGACACCAGAAAGTATTTCTTCACACTAAAAGTTTTCAACAGCTGAAACAGATTACCAGGAAGGGTAATTGAAGTCAAGGCAGTGGAGTTTTTGAGAATGAGAATTTTTCTGTAATGGAAAAATAATGGGAGGATGGATATTCTAAAAGGATGAGATAAAATAAGCCAAATTATCTTCATTTGTAATCTTCTTGAAATCTTACGAGTCCCTGTGTCACTTAATCTTGCTAGCAAAGAGATGGAGTGAAGTGAAGGGTGTTTAAGAAACTGGTTTGCATGCAGAAAAAACAACTTGCATTCATATAATGCTTTTCAAGGGGTAGTGTCTCTGAACGCTTAAATAAAAAGCAGACATCCAGAAACTACCTTAGGTGACCACCTTATGAGAAAACAATAATAAACAATAATAAATTGGTCATTTTCGATCTACGACTGTTTGTGGGACATTGCTGTGCGCAATTGGCTGCCGCGTTCGCCCACAAATATACAGTCAATTCACTTTACAGTGTGTTCTGTGAAGCGCTTTGGGACGTCCTCCCGACGTGAAAAGCGCTATATCAAATGCAAGGATTATTATTATTATTATTATAAAACAGAAAACTGTAATTTCTGCCAAAAATGCACAGACGATTTAGATGATCTTCAATGTGTTCAAACTGCAGGGATCCATAATGACTGATTTCTCAACACTGAAAAAAAAACTATATATAAGTAACTCCAGTTGGGAGTGTAGTGCTGCTGGGAAAGTGTGGCATGCCAGGCAAACTGCCAGTTTGGTTTCTGCAAGTCTCTGTGGATGATTAGAGGAGCATGTGTACTTCAGTCAGCTACCAACACTTGTGACAACAAGCAGAGGGACTTGTTTCTGTGTGTGAAATGGAGTCACAGCCAGGCTAATTTTATCACCCAACAGTCAAATCCAATTATAATATGGATCTGTTCAAAGAGTGGGAGCATAGTGCACAGGAAACATAGTCACTGGCAAACCTGCAATCCAGAAGCACTGATGGTTGGCCATTTGGTTAGCATACACAGTTATAATGCAGGGTGCTATTTTATAAATTAAACCATGGTGCAATAATGGGATCCAATTCAACATTGTTGCATCTCATGGTTAAATACATATTGATTAGCAAAATACATCGTCAAAACCATATCAATGACGATTGAATGGGCAAGAGATACATTGAAATTCAACAACAACAACTGGGATTTATATAGCGCCCTCCACGCTGGACGGAGTCTCAGAGCGCTTCACAGTAACAGATCCCGGGGCCGAGCCAGGGGGAGGGGGAGGAAGGTGACCAAAGGCACAGTCGAAAATAAAGGTCTTCAGCAGAGACTTGAAAGTAGGAAGAGAGAGGGCGAGACAAAAGGGAGTGAGGAAGGGAGTTCCAGAGCCTCGGGGCATAGTGGCTGAGGCATGGCCGCCAAGGATAGAATGGAGGACTTGGGGGACAAGGAGGAGGCCAGACCCAGAGGAACGAAGGCAACAGGTACTGTTTTGAGGACAGAGGAGGTCAGAGAGGTAGGGGGGCGCAGAGGAGTGGAGGGATTTGAAGACAAGGGTGAGGATCTTGAAGTTGATCCTCTCTGGGACAGGCAGTCAATGCAGTCTGGCAAGGACTAGGGTAATCGGGGAGCGGAGTTTCGTGCAGATGAGAACAAGGGCGACAGAGTTTTGAATAATCTGGATTTTATGGATGGTAGTGGAGGGGAGACCGGCGAGGAGGGCATTTGAGTAATCCAGACGAGAGGTGACAAAGGCATGGACCAGGGTTTCAGCGGCTTTCTGAGCGAGGTATTGGCAGAAACGGGCAATGATGATCCTGATCCTTACATTTGATATAGCGCTTTTCACGTCAGGAGGACGTCCCAAAGCGCTTCACAGAACACATTGTAAAGTGAATTGACTGTATATTTGTGGGCGAACGCGGCAGCCAATTGCGCACAGCAATGTCCCACAAACAGTCGTAGATTGACAATGACCAATTTATTATTGTTTTTGGTTTTGGAGGGATTATTATTAGGCGTGTGGAGTA
This sequence comes from Callorhinchus milii, assembly GCF_018977255.1. NCBI lineage: Eukaryota > Metazoa > Chordata > Chondrichthyes > Chimaeriformes > Callorhinchidae > Callorhinchus > Callorhinchus milii. Next base: position 72,429,424 of record NW_024704744.1, on the reverse strand, counting down.
AGGAAACTTGCCCAAGGTTTCACCCTATCTGGAATTGAACTCAGGTCTCTCGCTTGCAAAGCGAGTGCTCTAACCACTGAGCTACAGGACTCCAGGGCGATGCGTCGGAGGTGGAAGAAAGCGGTGCTGGTGAGAGAACGGATGTGTGGTAGGAAGGATAATTGGCGGTTGAACCTGACACCTAGCTTGTGTACGGGTTTGGAGAGTTTAGGGGGAGATCGGGTAGGTGAAGGAGGTGAGAACTGTGAGATTTTAGACATTGACGAGAGCCAAAGAATATGGCTTCCGTCTTGTCAACGTTCAGCTGAAGGAAATTTGCGCTCATCCAGCCCTTGAGGTCTGACAGGCAGGCTAACAGAACATCAGGGGACTGGGGGTCGCAATGAGAGGTGGAAAAATGGAGTTGGGTGTCATCCGCATACATGTGGAAATGTACCCCATGTCTGCGGATGACATCCCCAAGAGGGAGCATGTAGATCAGAAAGAGGAGGGGGCCAAGGATGGATCCTTGGGGTACCCCGCAGGTAACCGGGTGAGAGCGGGAGGAGAAGCCATTTGTGCAGATGTACTGCTGGCAGTTTGTGAGGTAGGACTCGAACCAGGCGAGTGCGGTCCCACTGAGTTGGATGACGGAGGAAAGGCGGTGGAGGATGGAGTGATCAACTGTGTCGAATGCGGTGGAGAGGTCCAGGAGGACAAAGAGGCAGAGGGAGCCCTGGTCACAGATAGAGAGGATGTCGTTTGTGACTTTCACAAGTGCAGTCTCTGTACTCTGGGCAGGGCGTAAACCGGACTGGAGGGGTTTGAAGAGGGAGTGGAAAGAGAGGTGTGCGCGAAGTTGATTGGCAACAACGCATTCTAGGACTTTTGCGAGGAAGGGCAGGTTAGAAATAGCGTGGTAGTGGCTGGGGTTTGAGGGATCTAGGGAAGGTTTTTTGAGGAGTGGGGTGATGACAGCAGTTTTGAGGGAGGCAGGGACTGATCCGGAGGAGAGGGACTGGTTGATGATGTCAGTCAGTAGTGAGCAGAGGAGGAGGAGCTGGGTGACCAGCAAGTTGGTGGGGAGGGGGTCGAGGCAGCAGGTGGTGGGTTTTATGGAGGTGATGATGGATGAGAGGGAGGAGGGAGAAATGGGGAGGAAGGCATGTAGGATGGGGGTGGTGGTAGGAGTTTTGTGCAGATGGAGAGGGTGAGGGAGACAGAGAGGGCATGGTGGTGGGTGACAAGAGGCAGGTGGATGAGGCTGCCTGGCGGATGTTGTGAATTTTAGATGAAAAGAAGTCCATGACCTCCTCCGACTTGTCATTTGATATGAAGATTGAGGAGACCTGAGGGGGTGCACAGAGGAGGTAGTGGGTGATGGAAAAAAGGATTGTAGGGTTGTGTTTAGCCTCCAAGATGATGTTGGAGTAAATTCATCTAAACCTTATGTGCATTTCTCATACACATTGCTCTTTGCGGTGAAGTCTGCAAACCCGGCCCACAACATTGAACTCGCCTTTGGATTGCAACTTTTCACTGCCGAATACCAGGGCACTAGATTTTTAACACCAAATGCTTAGAAACCTTGTGTGAAGTCTACAAAGGCAGATGTGCGGAATGCAACAGTGAGAGTGAAATGGAAACCAATGTACCAAAAACAACAATTTGCATTTAAAGAGCACCCTTCATGCAGGATAGCATTTGAGAACTTAACAATGGTGTAGTTTGATACCAAGTCAGGGATAAAGGAAAGGTGACCATGGGCACCATTGAAGAGGAAAATCTTTAGTTGTGATCTGAAGATTGCCAAAAAGGGGGCAAGGCAGAGGGATTGACCTGATCATCAGCCACACCCCAGCAGCTAAGAAAACATATATTGTAACAAAAAATGACCACTTGATGGACTTTAATATTAAAAATTCGGACACTAAACTAAGAATTCCCAAAGCATTGAGAATTTTTGATGGAACTGAGTCAGTGCTTTGGTCAGAGAGGAAATAATTATATCACAGAATAAAATCAGAGAAAATTAACCATGAAGATACAAAATTATCAAGCACAAAACAGTTCATATTTATGGAGTCTGATTTGTGGTATTTCTTTGCAAGATTCATTAATAAGGCATTTGAGTAGTGCAAATGGAAACTCTTACCAGTTCCTTCCAACTAATTGTACATCACACCAACCCATGGGATCACTGCACTGATGCATTCTGTTTCCAGAACAAGATCCCCGGGTGGATGGAAATTCTAATGGGATTCCTTATTAAAGCAGCTCATTAAAAAATACCACAAAATGGACCCAAATGTCTGCTCCGGTCCATTCATATTAATATCTGCTGTTGTCTTACTGATGGTCTGTGCTTCTGAATGCAGTTAGCAAAACTGTTTGCCTGAGTCAGTGACCTGCTCAGCAATACCAACTCTATTATAATAATGTTACTTAGCAACAAGCCCAGAAACAGGGACAGATAGACCAAAGCCTCCATCTCCCTGGTTTCCTTTTATGATTTTGAATCTGATTAACATTCCAATATCCACCAAGATACTGAGCTCTCCGGCCTCCATCAATGATATTCACACACTGGCTTCCAGGAGGATGACCTTACTTCCTACAGTCCAGTGCCTTTAACGTTTCCTATCACACCATTACTTATCTCGTCTTCTCCACTTTCTTTATCATAGGTGGTGTAGATTTCTCAATAGGACAAGGGCTATAGGACACAGACATTGCCTTGTGCAGTATTAGGTCATGGAGGGCAGAAAATAGATATCTTTATATCCAGTCCAGGTCGTTAGCTGATCAAAGCCATGCAATCATGGGGTACTAATAATCCCGTCATATGGTATAGTGCCTTTCGTGTCAAGAGGACATTGCAAAGTGCTGCGCAAGATGTACTGTGAAGTGACCGTGTATTTGTTGGCGAATGTGGCAGCCTTCAGCAATGTCCCACAAATTAGCCAGAAGTGAGTGACCAATTTTAGTTGGAGAATTTTGGCTAGGACACCAAGAGAAATCATCTTTACTTTGAGTAATATAATAATAATTAAATAATATAATATAAAAATTAAATAGTAATGCCACAGGATTTCCACCTGAACAGAGGGCCTCAGTTTGAAGTCTTATCCAAAGGATGGCACTTCCGACAAGGCAACACATCCCAGGACTGCATTGGAATGTAAACTCAGACTATGCAAGTTCAAATCTTAATGTGGGGCTTAAAGCCACAAACTTCTGACTCAAGATGCAAGAATGCTACCAACTGCGCCAAACTGACACACGATTACAAGTCAAAAGGGAGGTCTGAGTGAAGAAGGCCCTTTGATTCATTTGATTTCATCCTTCCAGAAGATCCGCCTTAACAACCTCATCACTGCATCAAGCTATCTTATGGACAGATCTAGAGTCCTGGTCTCAACCACCCTTCCTGATAACCTGTTCCAGTTGTTAATTAGCCTTTGTGTAAAGAAATAGTTTCCTACGTCAGTTGTGAAATTGCTGTTTGCAACTCTAATCTTGTATCCTCTCATTCTGTTACCCTGATGCAGCCAAAAGTTTTCCTCTGGATTTATCTTCTCAATCTCATGCCTCTACAAGATCCTGTCACATCTCAACACAAGAGCCTAACTTGTCTAATTTTTTGCTGATAAGAACGTAAGAGCATTAGAAATGACCAAGGTCCATCTAGTTCGCCTTCCACCTTCCTGGCGGTCACATGCATGCTGATAGCTCATTCCTCTAACAATCAGGATCATCCTCATTATTCTCCTCCGAATCAAAGGCAAGAACTGTACACGGTACTCCAAGTGTGGTCTGCTCTGAACACTGATGTGACTTCAGGGTGATTTCTTAGGATCTGATACAATAATATGGTATTCTATATAAACACACACATTCTATTTAGCTTGTTTATTGCTGCCTCACACTATACTGACATGTTTTTGACTACTTTCTGTTGAAGTGAACACCTTTTGCTGAGCTTGTTTGTTGCGAAGATTCATAATAAAGAGAATAAAACAAAGTCTATTTCTTCCATTGAAACCTACTAATGCAGAAGTCTACATTCTGCAACCAGTGCAGGGCATATTCTTTCAGAAGCAAATACTTGCATTTGCAATTTTGTTTCAAGCACTGGTTACAAGTTTGAATCAAATTGTTAACAAAAAACTCCATTGCAGCAGTATTTAACAATTCCTGAGTGGAGTCCGGTAGCTTAGCGTTTAGAGCACCCTTCGCAAGCAAGGGGACCTGGGTTTGATTCCCAGGCACGGCGAAACATTGGGCAAGTTTCTTTACCTCATAAGCTTCTGTTTAACTAGCAGTAAGTAGGAACCCAGTTGTTAGTCGATCGGCAGACAGCTTTTCTGGGGATAATAAGTCCTTCAAAAATAATAATAATAATTTGGTCTCTCAATCTACGACTGTTTGTGGAACACTGCTGTGCGCAATTCGCTGCCACGTTTCACCCACAACAATACAGTCAATTCATTTTAAGTATATTCCATAAAGCACTTTGAAATATCTCAACAAAGCGATAAGGCGCTATATCAAAAGTAAGGATTATTATTATTAAGAAACAGGCAATTATCACATTTCTAAAAGCAAAGGAACTGAAAACTGCAGTATTTTAGAAATACACATCTTAAAAAATAATCAAATTATACCCAGACAAGTGGAAAGGATTATTTTTCTAAAGGCCAACATATCTTCTGAGGACTGCATCAAACAAAATATCCTGTTATTGACGATTCAGAAGTACACTTCACATAAAAAGGGGACCTTGTTTGTGCACAGTTTTGAAGCTCCACATTCTCATTGTGGACACTGCAATTCATAATACAGAAAACACCAGCTGACAAGAGAGCAATGACTGCATTATTTGGAAGAAGCCGATCCTCAACTCCCCAGTTAATGGTCAATGAGATTGTCAAATTGCATACATCAAGCTTTCCGGGATGAATTATACCTAAACATCCACTCCTCTGTGTATTTAATAAGAATGAATGACTATAATAATAATACTTGCATTTAATACAGCTTTATCACAACTTTGAAACTCCTCAAAGCGCTTCACAGCATATACTGTAAAGTGAATTGACTGTATTTTTATGAGCAAAATACAACAGCCAATTGCGCACAGCCGTGTCTCACAAACAGTCGTGGATGAAGTAACCAAATTGTTGTTATTTTTTGGAAGGAATTATTAGCCATGGAAAAGTGATCTGACAACAACTAACAACCGGATTCCTACCTATTTCTATGTAAACAGAGGCGTGTGAAGTAAGGAAACTTGCCCAACGTTTCACCCTGCCGGGAATCCAACCCAGGTCTCTCGCTTGCGAGGCGAGTGCTCTAATCACTGAGCTACAGGACTAGGTCCAAGATGGGAGGAGATGCAATGTGTACTGGCAAATTATCCACAAAGATTTATGCCATTGCTGTAAAGGGGGAAGAAAGAGGTTGCTTATTATTATTATTGTCTATTATTAACTAAGAAACTGGCTTATGAAATTGGCAGGTGATTTAACCTTTAAGTGATTCAAAGATCATATGATAAAGATGAGTGTCTTACTGAAACGTAAGCCACAGATTGACTCTGGGCCAAATAACCTTATCTGCATCACTCACAGGTGGATTACTGCTACTGCCAGGTGACATTAATACTGTAAAATTAAACAAAATGAAATGTTATCAAAATCTCAGTAAAATAACCCACTCGCTAGCATTGTGGTATTGCCATACCATACAATGCTGATGGTTAGTTCTTTTTAAAAAATCCTTTCTATTTATGTGGGCAAACTTCCCCCTTCATATTTCCGTGGGCAGATTTTGTCCCCCCCTCCCTCTCGCTCCCTTGTGCATGTGTGGCACATGGCCCTCAAAAGCAAAGACATTGGTCAGTCACTCTGGTGAAGTAGAACAACAACAAGAACAAGATTCCATTTATTGAGCGCCTTTCACGTCGGGAGGACGTCCCAAGGCGCTGTACAGTTGGGTCAGGACCTGAGCAGGGGGGAAATGGTCAGGGTGAGGGGAGGGAAGGGAGGGAGCGAGGAGGGGGTAGAGAGTCGCGAGGGAGCTGAAGGCACGGTCAAAGAGAAAGGTCTTGAGACCGGCCTTGAAGGAGGAAAGGGAGGAGGCGGCGAAGGCACTGGGGGATAGAGTTCCAGAGCCTAGGGGCTGAGAGGCTGAAGGCCCGGCCACCGATGGTAGGGCGGTTGGGGCGGGGGATGTGGAGCAGACCGGAGCCAGAGGAACGGAGGGTACGGGCAGGTAGGTAGGGGGATAGTAGGTCGGAGAGGTAGGAGGGAGCAAGGCCGTGAATGGCCTTGTAGGTGAGGGTGAGGATCTTAAATTCCACCTGATGCTATAAACTGAGCCGTGGTTTGATCAAAGTGAAAGACTACAGGATTATGTTAGCCAAAGCTCAATCCAGCCCTCAACCGTGCATCTTCCAGCATGGATTATTTGATATACAGAAGCTGGTGGGTTCAGTACTGATTTGAATAGGAACCTTAGCTGAATTCTGTCTTCCCTAACAACAAGCTATTGAACTCATATTCAAGTCCAGGCAAACCTACCTCCCCAACTACATTTCATGAGGTAGCTCGTCACTGTTAGCCAGACTTATTTATAGTTGGGAGGGGACCCAACCTCAATATACAGATGACTCAGAGCTTACCCACGCAGTTTTGCTACTTTACTCCAGAGTCTGTTTCAACCAGGCACTTTTCCCTTAGCCACCACTGCCTCTGTCCCATCCCATCAACGTCACTGCCAATACCACACCAAAATAATATTTTCACCCACAGTAATACACTTTACAGTATATCCTATGAAGAACTTTGAGATAACAACATGATAAGTTGCTGTAACAAATGCAAGAATTATTATTATTGCACGCCAGCCTTTAATTCAACCACTATCGTCGTCTGCTTTCCATCCAGAAAATACAACCTCCCCCTCATATGCACCCCCAATTGGATGATAAAAAAAACTTGCAGTTATCTAGTGCAATTCAGTTCAGCTGAAAAGAAACATGTCAAAGCATTTTATAAAATAAAAATGAATTTAAAAATAAAGGTGAATGGTACGTAGGTAAACATGGTGACTAACCCACACCAGCTATGGCCCAGAAACACTGAGATGAGAAGTTAATAGAATTTGAATATCTGAAGATGGCGACCGAGAAGCTATGGGAATAGCAAGGCCTGGGTCACCTTTGGGTCTCACCTACAAGATTGAAGTTTGAGGAAATTCCTACTGGGAATAAAACATTTCCTGTTCATACGACATGGAAAAATGTGTTCCTGTCAAACTCTTACACAGAAATAAGAGATTAGAAACTGCATCATAAAAACGAATCCATTCCTTCAGCACTTTGATGTACAATTTCTCTCACTGATCAGTGACTGTCGTTCTCATAAGTTAGTCCAGTGCTCCTGACACTTCAAACTCTGCAGCAAACAAACAACTCAGAACAGACGAGTTTTACATTTTCAAATAAATCTTTATATGAGGACACAGATTCAAACCAGAAAAGGACAGAAATTATGGTTTGAGAGGTACTCTTTTTTTAAATAAAAAGCATGTCTGGAGAATACACAGCATCACAACAGCAGGTTGTGTCACTGAGAATAAGGTGGGAAGGACACATGTACGCAGCAAGAGCAACACTTCATATTGTTAAAGAGTCAAAGTAATTTTCCCCTGAAAACAGAAGCTCCTGCACAGTGCTGTGTCCAAGGGGAGGAACGATGAGACCAGCCCAACGCACACAGTAAAGTTGTCTTATTTGCTCACAGCTGACGATGAGCGACTTCTCTCCTCTTGGGAGATGACATTTCGGTAAAGCTTTAAAAGCCTGTTTATTCAGCAATGGGTTGCGGGCATCTTGGTTGAGCTGGTAGAGAAGTGGCCAGAGAGAAGCTGCAGTCAGTCAGTCCCGGGCACAGGGTGATCCCTGGCTGGTGACAACTCTGGGTGTTGAAGGATCAGATCTGGGCTGAGAATGACCAAGCAGGTGCTTTCCCAGCCCACAGCCTGCAACCAGCCTGCCATCAGCGTTCTAACTCCAGCCCTAAAACAAAGCAATAACGTCGCTGCCATCAAGCTCGTCCAGATCCCATCCCTCACCAAGAAAGCTAATGGTAGCAAATAGTTTTGCACTTTGCCTACCTTCACTTCCATCTGGCCAGAGCCCAGCTTCGCCCATGGCTGGACCTTAGCTAAGGGCATCAGCGACAGATCAGGAGGAAGCAGATCAAAGCGTTGGAGTGAAGCTGATCGCTCATCCACAACCACTCCAGGCTTTCCCTGATCTCCAGACCAACACCGTGTGAATCTGCTCGTGAGGTGGCATCAATGACCAAGAGTCAAGTCAACCACCTGAATGCAACTCATTGAAGAGTTAACCCTCTGAATGCTTCTCACCTTCCCAACCAAACCATTTTGTTTTGCCTGCAGCCGATTTGCCTCTCCCACGCCTTTTCTTTGTATCTTGTTTTCGATCATAAACTATCCAGGGCGGTGTAAGGAGAGTGTGTCCCTCCTTCCAGTCAGATAGTCTGCACTGCATTTCCAGACCAAGGGAACTTTCCAATGGCTATGGGAAACTTTCTGTTTGGTTTGGATTCTCTGAAACTTGGTGATAGATTCATGTGTGCCATACACTTGGATACCTGACCAAAAAAAACTAGAACTGTCTTTGGTCAGAGATAAATTTTGGGTGTGATATTTTGCAGGAGTCCTTCTGCTATACCACATTTTCAGATTTTCTGTTGTTACCTACCTGCTAGCCGCAGCCATGTTTCCACAAGATGGATATTCTTGTTAGAATTGTTGAGGTCAGGTTTCAACTGTTATTAGGCTCAGTCAATCCTAATTTAAACAATTTGGAAGACATCAAAGATAGTGTGATGTATCGTATTGTTTGTGGAATCATAACAATTCTCATACTAAATGTGTGGACCTTTCATATCCATCTCCACCACCAACATTCATTCATTCGCCTGTTGGATTTATTTGTACCTTTCAATGACACAATCTCCCATTCTGTTTAAGATTATGGAGGGATTTGATAAAGTGGATGTTGTTAAGATGATTCCAATTGCTGGTGAGTTAAAAATAAGAGAACATAAAATATAACCCTTGCGTTTTGCATTTTTTTATATATAGTGCCTTATCACGTCTTCAAGACTTCTCAAAGCTCTTCACAGAATACACTATAAAGTGAATTAACTATAATTTGTGGGCAAAATGCAGCAGCCAATTGTGCACAGCAGTGCCCCCCAAACATTGAGTGACCAAATTATTATTATTAAGATAAGATAGCAAGTAATAGATCTAACAGAGTTAGGAAGAATTTAGAGGCTAGTGATAATGTGGTTGAAGCAAGTAACATCAAAGTATTTAAGAAAAAACTTGATACATACATAAGTGAGATTTGTGGGTTGATTAGCAACAGGATATGAGATGAGCAGAACAGATTTGCAGCTTAGATTCCTCAACAGAGGTAAAGAAATTCAGAGAAAGATTTTATATTTAGACAGAAAGTTATTCAGTCACCACACAATCTGTAGAGACACATCAGCTTATAATTACATGGAAATGTTGTACTCTCAATATTTCTGAGAATATAAAACATTCGAGGCCTAAAAGCACAGTCAAAGAGAGAGAGATCTTTAGATAGGTTTTGAAAGCAAAGAAGGGTGGCGTGATGAGAGGATCTCAAATCTAGCCCACTGGTGATGGGGCGGAGTGGATGTTGGGCATGAAGCAGACCTGAGTTAGTGGAGGCAGGACCTGGGGATGTGGAGAAAGGCTTAAAATGTACAGATGGAGGGATTCCAGAGAGAATGAACAAAGTGGCTGAAAGCTCACCACTGATGGTGGGTGGAGCAAGCAGGAGAAATGAAGCAGCACAGACGAAAGGAGGTCGGTGGGTGGGTGGGTGGGTGTTGGTGGTGGGGGGATTTGGATCATAGGAGAGCACAAAAATAGATTGGAGCAGGGTCATTTGAAGGTAAGGACAATGATTGTGAATTTGATCCATTGGAGACAGGGGGCCAGTGGAGTTGGGTGATGATGGGGTTGATGGGAGTTCTGGATGAAACTAGCATCCAGAGGTGAAAAGACAGTGTACTAACTTTCTGCACTAACTAGTTAAACGTGGAGTCCTGTAGCTTAGTGGTTAGAGTACTCACTTTGCAAGTGAGAGACCTGGATTTGATTCCCGGTAGGGTGAAACGCTGGGCAAGTTTCCTTACTCCACACGCCTCTGTTTACCTAGCAGTAAGTAGGAACCTGGTGTTTAGTAGATTGGTGGATCGCTTTTCCGCGAGTAATAATTTCTTCTTCAAAAAAATTGGTCACTTAATCCACAACTATTTGTGGGACAATGCTGTGCACAAATGGCTGCCGCGTTTCACTCACAAAATATAGTCAATTCACTTTACAGTATATTCTGCGAAGTGCTTTGAGATGTCTCAAAGACATGATAAGGCGTTATATCAAATGCAAGGATTATTATTTAAAGTGCACAATATCTCATCCGAGTGCATCTCCCTTTCACATAGTTGTGGATATGACAGTGAATGTGCAGCGGTGTAATACATCAGTTCAATGATGACATTTCCCACACAAAGATAGAACAGATATGTGTGTTTCCAGCGAGCGCTTTTGCCTGGGTGAGGAACGGTGGGAAGAAGCTGGCTGTAAATCACCAATGATCTGTTCACACACACCTCCTTGAAACCAGTTCAACGAAAAACATAAGGAGATTTGTCTCCACCCCCGCCCTGCCAGTCACAAAGTACTTCATAAATCAAAGGTGACACAGAGGAAAACTTACACTTTTAAGAGGGTTGTTTTGTTTTAAAAATGATTCAGCTTGTTTAAGGATTGCATTCTAGATAATGCATGGAACATTTTTTATCCAAGTGAAAGATGAGAATTTCCATTGCCTTATTCAATTGTGAATCATGTACCAAACTTCCCATAGCACCAGACTGATGGGAACACTGAGAGTGCTCATGACTAAAATGTTTACACCAAGCAATTATTCATCTTGGGTACACTCACTAAATGACATACATAAAGGCCCCAACCCTTGTGTTCCACCATCTCTGCAAAGGTTTGCTGTCTGGAAGGAGTCTGATGATACCAATGCATCGGTAGTTGGGTATTCCATCATCCATGCGTTCATTCACTGGAGCCGAAGGATGTCCTCAGGCTTGTATCTCATGACTAGTCAGAACAATCCCCTCACTGATATACAATGCTTAGTACAATATGAGTCCATATATACAAAACACATTTGGGTAGAAATTCCATCGGAGTCTAGTTGTGCTCTATTAACATAACATTTTGAGCTTCCAGAATGAGTCAGCTTCTTCAATACAGTCTTTAATTTTGAAGCTGGTTTTCTGTAAGTTTATTTTAAGAACTACAGAAAAGCGGATTCAAACTTTAATTTTTTGTCAAAATGCAGTCGTTTAGTAACCTTGTCCAGTAGATGGCAATGAATTGCTAAACATTGAAAATACATTGTTTTTATCCATCAGTCTATGAATACACTAATTTGCATCTGTTGTATATGTATGTTATAGTTTGTATAAGATTCAACTAATCTGTAGTGTTATGCTAATCTTTTTTTCTTATTTTTCTCTAATTTTTCTGTTCGTCTCCTCCTCTCCTGAAGCCATTTTATTCTTTTTTCCTTCCATTGCTGATAGAGGGCAGAGAAGTTGATGGGGGCAGGGAGTCCTCTCACACTCCTCTTGTAAATCCTGCAAGCCTAATGTGTAGCTGGACAAGCAGTGGGGAAGCTTGCCAGACAGTATTCTCAATTGCAGGCTATGTGGTTTCAGCTGGTTAGACTCCAGCAGTTACCCCAAAGCACACTCTGGGTTCCCCAAGCCTTGGCTCTTGCCAACCTTTGTCTAATTCTCTCCGGAATTAGGTAAGAAGGATGTTTCCCTCCAGGGAGAGAGTGCACATTCCTTTCCAACAATCTATCTCAGAAATTTCCGTGTGTAGGTGCGATGCATGGAATTCTCAGTTTGATTTGGATACTCTTAAGCCTGGTGACGGGTTTCCACATGTGTCAGATCTCACAGTCTGTGTGGTGAAGAGGTTGGAGGCCACCATCTTTGATGCTGGCACGGCCTATCTTAATGGGGACTGACCACTCTGACCCCGCCCCCTCCACCCCCAATACATTTTCACCCATCCACTCTTGGTTAAAGAGTGTTTCAGATATGATGTGAGTGTTGCGACTGAGAATTTGCACCCAGGGCCTTCTGACCCAGAGGCAGGAGTGTGACCCACTAAGCCAATATCACACCACATCTGTTCACCACACATTGGAGGCAATTTCACATTACTTCTTAAACAGATTTCTTATTTTATTTACACCTATAATGGGGATGTAAGTGGTGAACACCAACCCTCAGACAAAATTTTAAAAACTTGAACAATGTTTTGCAAAATATCACAAAATCTATCCCAATGTTGGTAATAATAATCCTCCCATTTGATACAAAGTCTGTAACGGGAAGTGTAATTACTGTGTATTTTGTAGGCAAAAGTAGTAGTCAATTTGGACACAGCAACGTCTCACAAACAGCCACAAAGCAAGCGGTCAATTTTATCTGGGGTATTGGGTTCTGTGGTAAGATAACAAAGAATAAAAAACAGAATGCTAGGCTATATTGCTAAATGAGTTGAGTTTAGATCCCCAGACTCTTTCTCTCTCTCTCTGTTTGAGACTCCCTCTCTGTTAGTGTGTGTATACGTATTAGCTATACAGCTAAATCAGTTGAGTTTAGATGCCCAGACATCATTCTCAGACTGTACAGTGCTCTGGTCAAGCCACACCTTGAATACTGCACACAGTTCTGGTCACTGTGACATAATAATAATAATAATAATAATCTTTGCATTTTATATAGGGCTTTTCACGTCTTCTAGGTGTCTCAAAGCGCTTCACAGAATATGCTGTAAAGTGAATTGACTGTATATTTGTGAGCAAACCGCAGCAGCCAATTGCGCACAGCATTTTCCCACAAACAGTCGTGGATTGAAAATGACCAATTTATTATTGTCTTGTTTTGGAGGGATTATTATCAGGTGTGTGGAGTAAGGAAACTTGCCCAAGGTTTCGCCCTGCCTGGAATTGAACCCAGGTGTCTCGCTTGTAAGGCGAGTGCTCTAACCACTGAACTACAGGACTCCTCAAAGGCGGCTGCCTAAGCCCTAGAAAGAAACAGTGCAGAGGAGAGCAACAAGGCTGATCCCCAGTGTTAGAGGAACGAGTGCTGAGCAACGATTAGACAAGTTAAGAGTCCTTCAGCCTTGAGAGAATGCAACTCAAAGGAGGGCAGGGAAGAGACAGATCAGAGGGTGAGGTTGACAATGCTCCAGATAAACTGGACATTTGCAACACCAACAATAAGAATTTGAGTTTATTTAATGTCCGTTGTGCAGCAGAATGTCTCAGAATGCTCAGTCTTTGCTTTGTGTCCTTCTGTAGGATGACAATTATTTAGAATCCTTGCATTTGATATAACGCCTATTACATAAAAACATTAAAACTCCATCCCACACCGCTCCTTCTCCTCGCCCCCTCCCTTGCCTCCTTCCAGGCACATCTCAAGATCTTCCTCTTCAACCGAGCCTTTGGTCCCCTCCTACCCCCATCCTCCCTGCCCTCCACCCCTCCTAATCCCAACCCCCAGCTCGGGTGCAAACCCTTGACTGTCCAGCACCTTTGGATATCGTCCCAGCAGGAAAGGCACTGTGTAAATGCAATTTGTTGTTGTTGGTGGTGTCGTTATTGCAAAGCTCATTCCAGTATAATATACTGTAAAGTGTAATAACTGTGTATTTCGTGGACGAAACGCAGCAGCCAATTTGGGCACAGTGACGTCTCACAGATGCCTATGGAGTGAGTGACCAATTTTATTTGGGGGATTGTCGGCCAGGACACCAGGAGAGACAAGAGAACTCCCTTCTCTTTTTGAGAGACTCTGGAACTCCATCCCCCAGTGCCTTCGCCTTGCTTCCACCCTTTCCTCCTTCAAGGCCGGTCTCAAGACCTTTCTCTTTGACCGTACCTTCACCTTCCCTCTCGACTCTCTACCCCCTCCTCGCTCCCTCCCTTCCCTCCCCTCACCCTGACCATTTCCCCCCGCTCGGGTCCTGACCCAACTGTCCAGCGCCTTGGGACGTCCTCCCGACGTGAAAGGCGCTCTGCAAATGGAATCTTGTTCTTGTTGTTGTTGAATAGCACCGCGGGATCTTTAACGTCCACCTGGACAAGCAGAAGAAAAGGGACCTCGGTTTAACATCTCATCCGAAGAACGGCACCTCCAACACTGTGGCGCTCACCCCACCCCCCCAGTACTGCACTGGAGCAGCATCCTAGACTGTGAGCTGAAAGTCCCCGACGTGACGAGCACACAAACACACACACACACACACACACAGAGTTTTAGCACTCAGGAAGTAGGAAGTGAGTGTGAGTGAGAGGCAGACTGTGGTCAGATCACATATTACTTTAGACGTGGAAGACCTTAGCTCTGGAGGTTGCAAGAACAGGGAAAACGAAGAGAAAGGTGAGCAATGTGTTCTTGAGCAGCGCCTTTCACTTTCCCACAGCAAAGCTGCTGAAGCTGTGAGCAGGTGAGAGCAGGTGGATCGAGGAAGCAGCAGGTGAGAGTGTCTGTAAACCAGTGACAGGCAGACAGACACCCACACACAGAGCAATCCACTGCCCTTTGCATTGCTGCCACGTTTACCTGTTAACGTGGAGTTTCTCCCAAACAACCTTAACCCATCGCCTTTGTCCACACACACACACATACACACATACACACACTGTGCACAGTGAGTGAGTTGAAACTGAGCAAATTCATTCCTGACCTTTGAATGTTTGCAAAGTGCAAATAAAGGCGATGTGTTATTTCTTTCTCTCTCTTTCTCTCTTTCCATAATCTTGGAGAAGGTTTTTTTTTTGCAGATGTGTTTGTTTGTATCTCAGGTAGATTGTGTGTGTGTGTGTGTGTGAGAGAGAGAGAGAGAGAGAGTGTAAGAGTGTCTGTGTAAGAAAGTGTGTTGTGTGTGTGTGGTGTGTAAGAGAATGCAAGTGCGTATGTTGTGAGTTTTGAGTGCATAAAACTGTGTGAGAGAGGGAGAGAGAGAACCTGTAAGAGTGTGTGTCTGTGAGATAGTTGTGAGCGTGTGTTAGAGAGAGATTGTGTGTGTGTGTGTGTGTGTGATAGTGTGAGAGTGGAAGAGAAGTGAGAAAGGAGGAGGCAGGTTTATTGAGTTTAAAAAATGAAAACAGGAGAGAGCAGTCTGTGAGTGCAATAACTTTCGATTTCATTGCAACTCTCTCCTCTTGACTTTTAATGCCTCACTCACCCCCCACTCCTCCCCTTTCCTTTCCTCAGGTTATTGATAATTTCCTGATTTTTTTTTTGGTGGTGGGGGGCCCTTTATTACTTTTAAAATAGTTTCTCCAACTTCTGCCAAACTTTTTCCAAAGCAATCCCCTGTCGGGAAATGGCTGCTCATTAAAGGCACGACCATTTCCTTTTTGAAACTTTGAAAATCATGAAAATTGGCTTTTTTTTTTTGCTTCTGTTGTTATTTCCAACAGAAGACACCGAGCTCGCACATCAATACTACAGAAACTTGCTCCTCTCTCCCTCTCTCGCTCTCTCTCCCCCTTTGAGATAGAAAAAATACAGGCAAACAACTGTTTACAATTGTACACCAAGATATCGACTGGATTCAGTGAGTTTTTATAAATACGAGTTTGGCTTACAAATTCTTGCAATTGCTACAGCCCTTATCACTTGGGAGTACGGCACAAAGCGCTTCACAATGTTTTATTGTAAAGTGTAGTGACTGTGTAATTTGTAGGTGCACACACTGCAATGTCCCACAAGCAGCCATGGAGTGAGCGAGCGGTTTTATCTGAGGGCTTGTTAGCCAGGACACCAGGAGAGAGAAATTCTCTTCTCTTTTCCAATCACGTTGCGGGATCTTTAGCGTCGTCCTGAACAGGTACAGACGGGACCTCGGTTTAATGTCCCGCCTGAAGGACGGCAGCTCTGACAACGCAGTGTTCTCCCCCAGAACTGCACTGAAGCATCAGCCTAGACTGTGAGCTCAAAGTCCCCGATGTGGGGCTTGAACCCACAACCTTTCGAGGTGAGAGTACTGAGTCAGCCTGACACCAGGGAAGCAGGAATGGCTGTCTGATATTTATCCGCAGCGCAGACCAGACATGTTGAGGAGAGAGCAGGGAATCGGATTAGAGGAGAGAGCGCCAGTGGGGGAGCGAGCACCAGCACAGATACGATGGTGGAGGGAAGAAATGTGGCCCCTACGTGTGTGTACACAGGAGACTTTCCTCTTTGCCTGTGCCTATAGTTACCTCCCCTATCTCCCGGCCCGGCATTGAACCACACCATTGTTAAGCATTCTGAGACTCTAGCCCATGTGAAGGGTGCTGTGTAAATGGAAGTCTATTTACATCCTTCCGAGGTGAAAGGTGCAATATAAAAGTAATTTGTTGTTGTTGTAAATGTAAGTTGTTGATTCAGAACTCTGCCGCTGGTATTCTCACTCAGACTAAACTCTGCACCTCCATCATACCAGTCCTCACCAGGCTCCACTGGCTCTCTATCACAGAACGGATTCATTTCAAGATTCTCACACTTGTTTTCAAATGCCTTCATGCCCTGCCACCTCCCTACTTTTCCGACTTGCGCACTCTCCAACACACTACCCGCTGCCTCCGCTCGGCTGGCTCCAGCCCCCTGCTTGTCTCTGTCCCCCGGCTGCACCATCGGTGGGCACACTTTCAGCAACTACGCCCCAAAGCTTTGGAGCTACTCCTCCAATACTTCCGCCTTGCCCTCTCCCTGCCATCTTTTAGATCATAACTGAAGACCTTCCTATTCGACTGTGCTTACGATCACCTCCTCCCTCTCACCCATTCGGCATTAGGCTCCGCCTCTGTTAAGAGCTCCGAGATGCTGCCCCACGTAATGGGCGCTGTGTAAATGCAAGTTGTTGACGTGTGCTGATGGTGCTGTAATCTCTGTGGTTACTGTAGATGACCGTGTGCATATCGGATCGGTGACGGGGTTGGAGCCGATGTTGGGGAGGTCTCACCAAGCCCACCAATGAACGCCTCCGGCTGCTATAACCCGTCCACGGGCCCCACAGTGCTCCAGGGCAACCGCTTTGGGGGCATCCCCACAGTGCTTCTCATCTCCTTCCTCATCTTCCTGGTGAGAGACAATACCTCCCCCCTGCCCGAGCTCCCCCAGCCCTGAACTCTCCCGTCTACCTCGAGCGCCCTGCCCTACTCGCCCGAATGCCCGCCGCAGGTTCCCCACGCCACCCATCCTGCACCCCTACGTGAACTCACTAGCTGCCTAAATCGACAGTAGATAATAATAATAATCATCCTTGTATTTGATATATCGCCTTTCGTGTCAGGGGTTTCCCAAAGCACTTCATAGGATATTACTGGAGTAGAGTAACTGTGCATTTTGTGGGTGAACGCGACAGCCCAATTTGTGCACCAATGCCCCATAAACAGCCATGGAGTGAGTGACCAATTTTATTTGTGCGATTGTTGGCCAGGACACCGAGAGAGAGAAACTCCCTCCTCTTTTCCAATAGCCCCATGGCATTTTTAACGTCCATCTGAATAGGCAGATGGGAACCTCGGTTTAGTGTCTCATCTGAAGGATGGCACAATAAAATACAAAATGACATTTGTGCGGCACCTTTGATGTCAGGAGGATGTCCCAAGACTCTAGACAGTCAGGGACCTGGACAATGCACCTCCAACAATGCAATCCCCCCCCAGTACTGCATCAGAGTGTCAGCTAAGACTTATGTGATTCCAAGTCCTGATGTGAGGCTTGAACCCATAACCTCTGATTCAAAGGTGGGAGTACGACCAATTGAGCCAGGCTAACACACAGATGACACAGTCAGAGAGTAGTGTGTTAACTATGAGATCAGATCTTGTTAATGAGGCAGATACTGTCCACACCAAACTCCTGCCCGGACACTTTACATCACACACCTGCTCGGAGGCTGTTTCTCGCTAGCACCATTGTGTTACCTTGTCTGTCTCTCTAGTGCCATCATTGAGCTGATTCTGAGGCTGCCTGTGGTGTTTGACTGCTTTTGCTGTTTACTCCCTGGCCACTAGAGGATGCCTGATGCCATAGAAAAGCCCCCACACCTGCACTTGCACAGTGCTATCCACAAAAGATCATTTTCTGGGGGGCCAGCTGGATGTTTCACACACTTAAGAGTATCCAAACCAGACTGAGATTCCATGCATCCCACCTACATATGGAAATTCCAGAGATAGATTGCTGGAATGGAATGCACACCCTCTTCCTGGAAGGACACATCCTATTTACCTAATCCCGGAACGTATGAGGTGCACGTGGGCAGGAGCCAACGCTTGGGGACCCCAGAGTATGCTTTGGGGTCTAACCAGCTAAAACCGCATAGCTTGCCATTGAGAGCACTGCCTGGCAAGCTTTCCCGCTCCTTGTTCAGCTAGAACCATTGTAAACTGTAAACCAAACCCTGGGCAGGATGAAACCTTAGGTACGTTTCCTTATTCCACATACTTCTGTTTACCCAGCAGTAAATGGGATCCTGGTTGTTAGATGACTGGCAGATCATTTTCTGGCGGGAAGAATCCCTCAAAAAAATAATTTGGATTACCCAATCCACAACTGTTTGTTGGATCGCTGCTGTGCGCAGTTGTCTGCTGCATTTCACCCACAACATATACAGTCACTACACTTTACAGTATATTCTGTGAAGCTCTTTCAGATGTCTCGACAACATGATAAGATGCTGTATCAAATGCAAGGATTACTATTATGATGATGAACAAGCAGGAAGTGAAGTCAGTAGTAACCCAATGACGCTGTGGTCATGGTGGAGCATTATAAAGGGGCCGGGGTGGGTGGGGAGAGCGGTTTAAAGGGGCTGTGGCCAAGGGAGAGCCTGCTCATTCTCTGCTTTCTACTTTTTAGTTCTTGATCCTGGTCTTCTCATTTCTGCGGAAGGTCGCCTGGGATTACGGACGTCTCGCCATCATTCCCCACCATGAGGGGTAACTGATCACCACAGCAACTGGGAGAAACTCGGCGGGGTGGAGGCCAGCAGGGTTAGGTGGTTGGGGTGGGGCTGGGGGGAGTTTGGGAGGGGTTGGGGTGGGGTAAGGCGGACTGGGGCGAGAGGTTAAGAGATTAGGGTGGGGTTGGAAGGGGCTGGGGGCGGGGATGGGTGGTTTCTGGTGGAGATGGTTTGGGGTGGGGTGGTTTGGGGCGGAAGTGGTTTGGGGCGGAAGTGGTTTGGGGTGGGGTGGTTTGGAGCGGAGGTGGTTTGGGGCGGGGTGGGCAGGGGCAGGGGTGGGCGGGGGTGGGCAGGGGGTTGCAGTTTGAGGGTCTGACGCTGATCTCAATATAAAGGGGTTATTTTCAGTGAGGCGACAGAGAGGAGCACAAATGGAGCTGAATCCCGGGTGAGGGTCTTCTCTGGCACCTTGTGGATGAACGACGCTGTGAGTAGTCACCGGTCACCAACGATAGGATAATAGGACATAAACCAGAGAAAGACTCTGGGTGTTTGATATAGAGACGTCCGCATTTAACCCCATCTGAGACGCACGGCAGAGGGCACCTGAGCTTAATTACATCATCAGCGAATAGGAGGAAGATCAGGAAATAACTAATCAATAATAACATAATTAAAACCAGTAAACTGAGAACTAATTAACTAATAATTATAACTAATAAACTAAGAACTGGTAACTAGCTGCTAACAAATAAATGAATACTAATAAGTAACAAACAATCAATAATAACAACTAAAAACTAGTAAACAGCAGATTAATAAACTGGTGACTAATTAACCAATAGCTGTAAGTAATAAAATAAGAACTGCTAACTAATTGCTAATTAATAAATTAATCCTAATAACTAATCGATAATAACATGACTAAAAACTAATAAACTGAGTACTAATTAACTAACACTTTTGACTAATAAGCCAAGAACTGCTAACTGTTAACTAATAAATTACTGATAACTGATCAAATAACCCTAATTGATTAAGTAACCTAATTAACCTATTAACCAATGACTAATAAACCATTAACCATTAATAAACTATTAGATTATGAACTAACCATTATTAAAATAATGTAATGACTAATAAGCTAAATAATATAATAATAATAAATAAGCTAAACTGATAAGTAATAGCTGATAACAAATAAATAGATAACAACAAATTATATTTCCACGTGGTTCTGAAATGCACTTACACAAGTTTATCCTTTATATCAGGGTTTCTGTTCATGGCTGACTAGGATCTTCACCCTGCGGTAAGTCTGAGAGGGCTGCGTGAGAGTATCAGGGGCAGGTTGGCAAGAGCCAAGACTTGGAAACCCCAGAGTGTGCATTGGGGTAACTACTGGAATCTTAACCAACTAAAACTTCATAACTTGCCTTGAGAGCACTGTCTGCACTCTTTCCTTCTCCCCCTCAAACTCCTCCGTCACTCTCTCCTCCAGCCTGGAGTAATACTCCACCACTCCTCACACGCACACACTTTGGGGGGTCAGCCAGGTATCTAACACATGAAAAATCCTGCTTTCCATGCTTAAGCACTCTTGGACACTCCCCTGCGTGAGGGGTACGATATAAATGTAAATTGTTGTCGTCATTAAGAGTATCCAAACCAAACTGAGAATTCCATGCATTCCACCCTCATATGGAAATTCCTGTGATAGATTTTTAGAATGGAATGTGCACTCTCTCCCTGGAGGGACACATCCTGTTTACCTAATTCCAGAAAATATTAGGTGCAGGTTGGCAAGAGCCAAGGTTTGGGGACCCCAGAGTGTGCGTTGGGGTAACTGCTGGAGTCTAACCAGCTAAAACCACGTAGCGTGCCATTGAGAGCACTGGCTGGTAAGATCTCCTGCTGCTTGTTCAGCTTGGATCACCCTACCCTTTAGGGCTTTGGTTTGCAGGGTTAACACGAGCTGAGTGGGATGATTCCCTTTCCGCAGTGACTGGTCTCTCCTATGTCTTGCTGAAGAGCCAGGCTGTCTATGCTATCATCAGTAGAGTGACTGTTTTGGGTCGGTGTAATTGGCTTCTCTTGTTCCCGTCTCCTGCCTGTAGCCCGACAATGGGATTGGGTGGTAATCTCGCTACACACGCCTGACCCTCTTCCCGTTTCTTCCCCCTTGTATTTTCCAGGGATGAGGAAATCCGGGAGCAGTGCGGGGACGATGCCATTCAATACTTGTCCTTCCAGCGTTATGTCATAGTGCTTCTGACAGCCCTCAGCGTCCTGTCCGTCGCAGTCATCCTCCCCGTCAACCTCTCCGGCAGTTTGCATAGTGAGTCAACATCTACTTCAGATCCAGAGAGGAGACCAGGAGCGATGTTTTTAGGCAGAGTTGTTACGGTCTGAAATGCACTGTCTGAAAGTGTGGTGGAAGCAGATTTGATAAAATTAGATAAGTGCTTAAAAAAAGGCAAAATTTGCAGGGCTATTTGCAGGGAGTGGGACTAGTTGGATAGCTCTTTCAAAGAGCTGGCACAGGCACGGTGGGCCGAATGGCTTCCTTAAGTGCTGTTATGATTCAGGCCAGTCCCACTGAGCAGAGTGAGGGGCCGGGTCAGTTTCAGGAGGTCGCAACAACAACAGTTACATTTGTACAGCGCCTTTCACATCAGGAGGACGTCCCAAGGTGCTGGACAGTCAAAGATTTGCACTTAAGCTGGTGGTTGGGATCAGGTGGAGGTCAGCGAGGGTAGGGTTAGAAGGGCGACCAAAGGCACGGTGCAAGAAGAAGATCTTGAGGTGGGCCTTGAAGGAGGCAAGGGAGGAGGCCAGGCGGAGGGCCTCAGGGATGGAGTTCCAGAGGGTGGGTCATAAAGGCTGACATCACGGAAACCCATCATTGTGATCAGCCGGGTATCTGACACGCGCGGAAACCCTTCACCGTGTTTAAGAATTTCCTAACCAGACTGAGAGTTCCACATATGTATGTCACCAACACGTGAAAATTTCTGTGTGTCTGGAATGCAATGCACCATCTCTCCCTGGAGGAACACATCCTGTTTACCTAATTCCAGAGAGTATGAGGCACAGGTTGGCAAGAACCACAGCTTGGGGACCCCAGAGTGTGCGTTGGGGTAACTGCTGGAGTCTAATCAGCTAAAATTGCATAGCTTGCCATTGATATCTTTGTCTGGCAAGCTTTCCCGCTGCTTGTCCAGCTAGGACCACCCTACCTGTAAGGGCTTTGGTTTACAGATTAACAGAGGCTAAGACGGAGGATTCTCTGTCCCCAGTGACTGGATTGCCCTTCCAAGTCCCTGTAATGAGCCAGGTTGGCTGTGCTGTCATCAGCGGTGCCCTGGAATATTGTGGACCTGCCTGGCTCAGGAACCGGACTAGAGACTGTTATAGAGGACTGGCTCGATTCCGACATTCCGTTGCCGAGCATGTCCAGTGGAGACACTGTGTAAATCCAGCTTTGTTTCTCTCGTCACATTTTTAGCCAATGATCCTATAAGTTTTGGCCGAACGACCATCGCAAACATGAAGACAGAGTGAGTATATGTCACCAAGCTGCAGGTCACCCTAACTCTCCTCCTTTCTCCTCTCCTCTTTTCTGTCTGAAGAGAGAAGTATTCTGTCTCTCTTGGTTTAACATCTCAACCGTCCTTCAAATGAGACGATAAACTGATGTCTCTTCTGCCTGTTCAGGTGGATAACAAAGATCCTGTGGCGCTATTTGAAAAGAAAAGGGAGTTTGTCTCTGGTCGACAATCTCCCAGATAATCCCCCAGATAAAATTAGTCATTCACATCTTGGCTGTTTGTGGGATGTTGCTGTGCGCAAACTAGCTGCACGTTTCGCTCGCAAAGTACACAGTAAAAATCACCGGGGGTGGGGGGAAGAAGGAGGAGTTAAGCTAGGTTGAGTGTGAAATATGCTGACTTGTGACTTGTGCTTTCTTTGACAGCAATAACCTGCTGTGGTTACACACGGTCTTTGCTGTCATTTATTTATTGCTCACAATCTTCATCATGAAGCACCACACCTCCAGGATGCAATACACAGAAGACCATGTGGTACGTTTACAATAACTCAACCTTTCCTGTGCTTTCTGACATCTAGGCCTGGCTCAGTCACTCGCGTTCTCTGTCTCTCTTGCCTGAGTCACAAGGTTGTGCGTTTAAGCCCCCACATGAAGACTTTCAGCCCACAGTCCAGGCAGATGCTTCAGTGCAGTGCTGGACATCCTACAGTTGAGACATTAAACTGAGGTCACATCTGCCTGTTCAGGTGGACATTAAAGATCCCATGACACTATTCGAAAAGAATAGGGAGATTCTCTCTCCCGGTGTGCTGGCCAACAATCCCTCAGATTAAATTGGTTACTCCGTGGCTGTTTGTGGGACCTTGCTGTCAATTGATTTTACAGTATATCCTGTGAAGAACTTTGAGATGTCACAACAATATGATAAGGCACTGTGTTAATTGCAAGGATTATTATAATTTTGGGGCATTGCAACATGCAAATTGTCTAGTGTATTCACCTACAATATACAGTCACTTCACTTTAAAAATCTTACGAAGCATTTTGAACCATGTGATAAAACGCTATGTCAGATGTAAGGATTATGATGATAAGACAGTTCTGTGTGCCAGGTATGGTGTCCCACAAACAGTTGTGGATTGAGTGACCAAATTTGTTTTTGTTTTTCGAGGGATTATTACCCCGGCAAGCGATCCACCAATTGACTAACAATCAGGTTCCTACTTACTGCTTGGTAAACAGAGGTGTATGGAGGAAGGAAACTTGCTTAAGGTTTTGCCCCATATGGGAATTGAACCTGGGTGCTCTCGCTTGCAAGGCAAGCACTCTAACCACTATGCTACAGGACTCCACAGTTGAATCTGTTACAAAAAGCTATGTTGTTTGACTGTTGTAGCCAGGCTGATGGCTCTCTGATGCTGTGGTTGTCTCTCCAGTCTAAATGCACATTGTTTATCGCCGGGATCCCCAAAGGCACCAGTGAGGACACCATAACCCAATACTTCAGGTAAATGGGACAGAGCCCAGTGTCCAGAAGGCAGTGCAACAACCACAGACTGTTGGTGCCCACACTGGGCTAGTGTCACATCTTTAACAGGCACAATGTAATGGGGATCAGTGGGGAGAGCAAGCGGGGAGTTGGGTGCTTAGGTTGGAGAGGGAGTGGGGTTTGGATGTGGGTTGGATGGGTGGGTCATTTGGGGGGTAAGTTGGTTGGTAGGTTGGTGGGGTTGAGGGAGGGGGTAGGATTTGGGGATGGGGGAACAGGTGTGGGGCACATCAGTTGGGGTTGAGTGGATGATTTGGAGAGGGGGGCCTTGGGTTTGTGTGGAACGGTTTGCGGGGTTGGTTGGGTGGGTGGGTTGGGGGGTTAAGAAGCCCCACCTCCCATTTGCTGTTTGCTGTGAATTTCCCCCGTCACTCCACTCTGTCATGACTCAGTGACTTCTGTTGCAGTGAGGCCTATCCCACAGTCAGCGTGTTGGATGTGCAGCGATGCTATGACGTGGCGAGGCTGATTAAGGTGGATGTGAAGAGGTGAGGAGGAAATGGTGTGAGCATTCCCGGGCAGCACCAAGTGTCAGGAGAACGAGGAGGCCATTCAGCCCATCTAGGAGTCCTGTAGCATAGTGGTTAGTGTCTTGCAAGCGAGGGGAATCCTCCCACTCAGCTCCTGTTAACCCTGCAAGCCAAACCCCTAACAAGTGGGTGGCCCTAACTGGACATGCACCAGGAAAGCTTGTCAGACAGCGTTCTCAATGGCATGCTATGAGATTTTAGCTGGTTAGACTCCAGCAGTTACCTCAATGCACACTCTGGGGTCCCCAAGCCTTGGCTCTTGCCAACCTGCGCCTAATACTTTCCAGAATTAGGTAAGCAGATGTGTCCCTCCAGGGAGAGAGTGCACATTCCATTCCAAAAATCTATCTCTGAAATTTCCATGTGTAGATGCAGGGAGTTCTCAGTTTGGTTTGGATACTCTTAAGCACGGTGATGGGTTTTCGCATGTGACAGACACCCGGCTAACGTAAAATAAAACATGAAAAGCTATTGAGGTGCAGGTGGAAAGTGCTCCGAGACACTAACCCATGTGAAGGATGCTATATAAATGCAGGTAGCGCTCTCAGAAGGTTGTAGGTAGTTGTTCTTGTTAATTTGATTTCAAAATCCCTTCACACCCTGGCATCTCCCTAACTCTCCGATCTGCTTACCCCACCTCTCCACCACCTCCCCTCGACTGGCTCTGGCCTCCTGCTTGTCCCTCGTCTCCTCCGCTTCACCATTGGTGGCTATACTTTCAGCCACTGCGCCCCGAAACTCTGGAACTCTCTCTCTCACTCCCTTTGCCTTGCCACGTCTTTCCCCATAATCAGTTCATGCCTGAAGACCTTCCTCTTCAAACGTGCTTATGGTCGGCAACGGGCTCCGACACTGTTAAGCGCTCCGAGACTGTACGCTCCGTGAAGGACGCTATATAGATGCAGATTGTTGTTGTTGATATGGTATTCTGCCCCCTGCAGGCGGAAGGTGGAACGCAGTGGGAGGTACTACACAGACCTGCTGCAGAGAGAGGGGCAGCATGTGCGGATTAACACCAAACCTTGTGGCCAGTTCTGCTGCTGTGATGTCAGCGGGTGCGAAAGGGTGAGTGGCTAACAGTCAGCCAGAGCCTGTGCTGGGCTGTGTCAGTCTGACTCAGTGGTAGTGCTCTCACCTCTGAGTCAGAAGGTTGTGGGTTCAAGCCCCACGTCGGGATCTAGAATCACCTGGTGTAAACTGACACTCCAATGCAGTGCAGGGGAAGTGCTGCATTGTCGGAGGGGCCGTCCTTTGGATGAGATATTAAAAACCGAGGTCCGTCGGACTCTTCAGGTGGCATTAAAAATCCCATGACACTATTAGAGAAGGGAGTTTCTCTGTCCCGGTGTTCTGGCCAACAATCCCCCAAATAAAATTGGTCACTCACTCCATGGCTGTTTTCTGGTCGATGCTGGTTGCAATTGTGATACATTTTGCCCACAATCCACTTTGCAATACATCCTGTGAATATTTCCTTTAAAGGAAAATGGCGATGAGGAGCCTCCACCAAACCATGATGTCCCTCCATCGCCAATGTGTGTGTATGTGAATCGGTGGTGCATTCATGAGCCAGACAGTCCGCAGTATTCCAGGGCACTGCTGATCACAGCACAGCCCAGGTTGCTTTATTGGCAGGATGTGGAAGGGCAGATCAGTCACTCGGGGCAGGGAATCCTCACACTGAGCCGCTGTTAACCCTACAAACCAAAGCCCTAACTGGTAGGGTGGTCCTAGCTGGGCAAACAGCGGGAGAGCTTGCAGGACAGCAATATGAATGGCAAGCTATGTGGTTTTAGTTGGTTTAGACTCCAGCAGTTACCTCAATGCACACTCTGGGGTTCCCAAGCCTTGGCTCTTACCAACCTGTGCCAGAAACGTTCCGGTATTAGGTAAGCAGGATGTGTCCCTCCAAGGAGAGAGTGCGCATTCCATTCCAACAATCTCTCTCTGGGATTTCCATGTGTAGGTGGGATGCATGCAATTCTCAGGTTGGTTTGGGTACTCTTAAGCGTGGGGATGGGTTTCCGCAGGTGTCAGTCACTGGTTGACCACTCCCCCCCCCCACCTCACTCTACTCCCTTCCTCAAAAAGAAATGTGTGTGTTTGGGCAGGTGGATGCAGTGGAGTACTACTCCGGCTTGAAGGAGAGAGTGATGGAGGAGTTCGAGAGGGAGAAGGAGAGAGCGGAGAGTAAACCCCTCGACCTGGCCTTCGTCACCTTCCAGGACACCAGTATGGCAACACTGTAAGTTTGTCAACTCGGCAACCTTGCCTGTAAGCATGGTACCCGCCCACTCCCCCCACCAACCCCATTTTCACCTGTAACATTCGCATTCTCGCCTCCGAGTCTGCAGGTGCTTTATTACATCCAGACTTGACTACGCTAACTCCCTGCTCCCTACTCTTCCCAACTCTTTCCTCCACATGTCCTTTCCTGCATGTAGCTCTATGAGCCAATCACCCCGATCCTTGTCCAGCACCACTGGCTCTCCATCCCCCAGAGGATCAAGTTTACCATCCTCGTCCCCCTCCTTTAAATCCCTCCATGGTCTTGCTCCTCCCACCACCTCTGTGACCTATTAACACCATCACCAACTTGTCCGCTCCCTCCGCTCTGCAGGCACTGGCCTAGTCCACGTCCCCTAAGTTGCCTTCTCCACTTCTGCCCCCATTCTCTAGAATCCCATCCCGGAGCCCCTCAGCTTCACCCCCTCCCTCGCCTCCTTCAATTCCCATCTCAACACCTTCCTCTTTGACTGGGCTTTTGGTCATCTTCCCTTCTCCACCCCCTGTTGCCCTCCACCCCACTCGCGAGTGTGAAACCCTCATTGTCCAGCACCTTGGGACATCCTCCTGACATGAAAGGCGCTGTATAAATGCAATTTGTCGTTGTGGGTTCAAGCCCCACGTTGGGACTTTAAGCTCACAGTGTAGGACATTATTATTATTATTCTCCTGGAAGGTTTCTGCAGAACTCAATGACTGGATTTGGGATTGCGGCACCAGTGGTGGTGGTGGTTTGCTGCCCTCCTGTGGCAGATATTGTGTACTGCAGTGACACAATGTATCTGGTGATTGCTTCACCAGTTCCTATCTCACTCCCATCCTCCTCCACTCTGTTCGGGAAAGCTCTACATGTGGGTCAGCCTGGCTCAGTGGTAGCGCTCTCGCCCCCAAGTCAGAACATTGGGGGTTCAAGCCCTGCATCGGGACTTGGAATCATATAGTCTAAGCTGGCGCTTCAATGCAGTGCTGAGGTTGTGCTCCATTGTCAGAAGTGCTGTCCTTCGGATGAGACGTTAAAGGTCCCATCTGCCTGCTCAGGTGAACGTTAAAGATCCCGGGTACTATTCAAGAGAAGGGAGTTTCCTTCCTTAACATCCACTTGAATGTTAGAGCAGGGAGTTCCTCTTTCCCGGTGTCCTAGTCAACAATCCCCCAAATAAAATTTGGCGCTCACTACATGTCTGTTTGTTGGACATTGCTGTGTGCAAATTGGCTGCATTTCACCCACAAAATACACAGTCAATCCACTCAATATATGATATCCTGTGAAGAGCTTTGAGATGTCCTGATGACATGATAAAGCACTATATCAAATGCAAGGATTATTATTATTCACATACAGACAAGCGCAGATTTTATGAGGGAGGAGAGGGGGGGGGGTGTTTCTGGACAGTTATCAGGAGCAGGAACAGGTTGATTTCCACCCCCCGTTCCCAGAGCTTTTTCCAGTCAGTCTGCAACTGATTCTGAGCTGTGGGTACTTCTGCACTCCCTCCGCTCAGATGGCTCCAGCCTGCTCCTCATCCCTGGTCGGGCCTTCAACCTTCCTGCCACCAGCCTTTGGAACTCCATCCTGGAGCCCCTCTGCCTCTCCCTTGCCTCCTTCGAGGCCTGTCTCAAGATCCTTCTCTTCGACCATGCCTTTGGTCACCCTCCTACACCTAACCTTCCTGCCCTCCACCCATCCTGATCCCAACACCTAGCTCGGGTTGAAATCCTTGACTGTCCAGCACCTTGGGACTTCCTTTCCGACATGAAAGCCACGGTGTAAATGTAATTTGTTGTTGTGGGTGGGGAGAATTGTAATCTCCGGGTGCCCGGGCTCTCTATCTCTTGACCTCAAACCTTCTCTGACCTGCAGTGTCCTGAGAGATTTCAACACCGTCAGATGTCATGGATGTACATGGCGGGCAGAACCTCAGCCGTCGTCCTTCAGTCAGACACTTCACCCACAATCATGGACAGTCAGCTATGCTCCCGAGTCCCCGACCATCTACTGGTAACATACAGAGGAGCGTCATCAGCTCATTCCTACTTACCTTCCTCCTCTTATATTTTTCACATGCTCCAGAATCTGAAACCATCTTCTGGTAACATAGAGTCCCGTAGCAAGAGCACCTGGGTTCGATTCCCGGACGGGGTTAAAGGTAGTGCATGAGGGGGAAAGGGGTGGCATCCAATGCTAGTGCTACCATGATGACTAAAGAAATTGGGATTAAAATGAAACAGAAATAGGAGGCTTATGATAAATGTTAGGTTCATAACACAGTCGAGAATCAAGCGTAAATGGAATAAGACAGGCAAAGAGAGGGTATAAGAAAAGATTAGCGGGTAACATAAAAGGGAATACTAAGGTCATTTTATAAACATATTAAGATTAAAAAGGATAGTCAAAGGAAGGGTGGGAACAGTTAGGGACCAAAAAGGAAAGCTTCCTATGGAAGCAGAGGGCGCTTTGAGAGCACATGAGCACTTTGCATCTGTCTTTCTTTTGGTCAGCCGGGCGTCTGACTCATGTGGAAACCCATCACCATTCTTAAAAATATCCAACCCAAGCTGATAATTCCATACATCCCACCTACACATGGAAATTTCAGAGATAGATTGTTGGAATGGAATGTGCACTCTCTCCCTGGAGGGACGGCTCCTGCTTACCTCGTTCCAGAAAGTATTAGACGTAGGTTGGCAAGCCCCAAGGCTTGGGGATCCCAGAATGTGTGTTGGGGGTAACTGCTAGAGTCTAACTAGTCTTTCCTGATTCTCTGACAGGGAGAATATCTCAGTCCACGGGATCCGCTGGTGGAGCAGTTGTCTCATTATCAACTTTTTCCTCTTTATTCTGCTCTTTTTCCTCACCACCCCTTCCATCGTCCTTTCCACCATGGACAAGTTCAACGTCACCAAACCCATCGAGTACCTGAACGTAAGTTGCTCACAACCTAAGAGTGTGTTTGCTGGTACCCTTTATACTGCCTTGCGTGTGTATCCCAGAGGCTATGCATAGACAGGAAGTTATGTTGATGGGAGCAGAAAGTTACGAAGGAACATAGACAGATTAAGTGAGTGGGCAAAACTGTGGCAGATGCAATTCAATGTGGTCAAGTTTGAGGTCATCCACTATGGATCCAAGAAAGACAAATAGGAATCCAAGAAAGACAAATCGGAATATTTTCTTAATGGTGAGAAACCAGGAACTGTGGAGGAGCAAAGAAATTTGGATGTCCATGTACACACATCATTAAAAACTAGTTCACAGTTACGGAAAGTAATTAAAAAGTCTAATGGGATGTTGGCTTTTATCTCAAAGGGGACTGGAATATGAAGGAGAGGAAATGATGCTTCAATTGTATAGAGCCTTGGTCAGACCCCATCTGGAGTACTGCGTTCAGTTTTCGGCACCACACCTCAGGAAAGATATATTGGCTCTGGAGGGCAGATTCACCAGAATGACATCTGGGCTAAAAGGGTTAAATTACGAGGACAGGTTGTATAAACTTGGTCTCTATTCCCTTGAGTTTAGAAGGATGGGGGGATGATCTGATTGAAGTGTTTAAAATGATAAAGGGATTTGATATGGTAGCTACAGAGAAACTATTTCCTCCGGTGGGGGAATCCAGAACAAGGGACATTATTTTAATATTAGAGCTAGGCCATTTAGAAGTGAAATGAGGAACACTATTTCACACAAAGGATAGTGGAAATGTGGAACTACGATGGTGGGGTGGGCAGGGCGGGGGACACGGAACAGATCGGAGTCCGCTGAGCATGCCAATTTTATTATTGGTTTTGGTTTTGGAGGGAGCAGACAGGTTGGTATGGATTTGAACTCAGGTCTCTCGCTTGCAAAGCGAGTGCTCTAACCACTGAGCTACAGGACTCCAGTTGTGTTTAAAAGGTTACAACTGGATTTCCAATTTTTTAAATACAGTTTTTATACTGGATTGTAGTTTACACTTGATGGTAAGTACCACCCTTAATCATATTTAATTGACATGGTTAATAACAATCCAATTCAAGATGACAAAAACACCCATTCTTTCCAGTTAATAATTACGTATGTATCAAATGTATTAAATCTTTAGTCCCATAGCCCAGTGGTTATTGCGCTCGCCTCGCAAGCGATAGGACCCTGGTTCGATTCCCGGGGAGGGTAAAACTTTAGGTAAGTTTCCTTACTCCACATGTCTTTATTTACCTAGCATTAAGTAGGAACCCAGTTGTTAATTGATTGGCCGATCGCTTTCCAGAAGTAATAATCCCTAACAACAAAAATTGGTCACTCAATCCAAGACTGCTGTGTGCATTTGGCTGCCGTGTTTTGACCATAAAATACACAATCAATTCACTTTATAGTATATCCTGTGAAGCATTTTGAGACATCTCAATGATGTGATAAGGTGCTACATCAAATGCAAGCTTTGTTATAATTATTAATTCTATTTTATCGTTTTATTTCTGGTTATCTGGTTATCGTCCCATTATCCAGAGTCCCATCATCAGTCAGTTTTCATCCACGTTTCTGCTCTGGACTTTCTCTGCCCTCCTTCCCATCCTGGTGCTCTACTCCTCACTGCTGGAACGCCACTGGACAAGGTAGGAAGCCATCTCCTTATCTCTTCCCCACCCCCCGTCACCAATCCATTCCGACTGTACACATTCCCAATGGCCCAAACCCCTTCCCATTCATTCCCAGTGGAGTACACAATCGGCAAATTTATCTGGGAAATACGGTCACTCTCCCAGCTACTTTTTTTGGTGCGTCAGCCTGGCTCAATCAGTTGGACTCTCACCTCTGTGTGCATATTGGCTGCTGTGTTCGCCTACAAAACACAGTCACTACATTTGACAATATGTCCTGTGAAATGCTACCCAAGTGAAAAGCGCTGTATAGATGTAAGTTGTTTTTGTTGTTAAGGCTCTTTGACATCCCCCTGATGTGAAAGGTGCTATATCAAATGCAAGGATTGTTATTATTATGATTAATTTATTCATCTCTAAATTCTTGCTCCAGGTCGGCAGAAAACCGGATCACAATGCACAAACTCTACACCTACCTCATCATCATGGTGTTGATCCTGCCCTCACTGGGCCTCACCAGGTAACTCGCTCGCACTGAAAGTCTGTCCACCCTTCTGGGGCACAGTATGTAATTGAGTCCCATAGTGTAGTGGTTAAAGCCCTTGCCTTGCGAGAGGACCTGGGTTGAATTTCCGAGCAGGAGAAAAACTTAGGCAAGTTTACCTGTGTTTAGCAGTAAGTAGGACCCCGGTTTTCAATCGATTGGCGGATCGCTTTGAGGGGGTTATTATCCCTCCAAAAAAGAAAAATGTGTTCACTCAATCCAGGACTGTTTGTGGGACACTTTTGTGCGCAATTGGTTGCTGTGTTTCTCCCACAAAATGTACAATCACTCCACTTTACAAAATATTCTGTGAAGCGCTTTGGGCTGTCTGAACAGCATGATAAGGTGCTGTGTCAAATGCAAGGATTATAATAATGGTTTCTAATCCTCATTAATAAAGTGCTACACAGGAATTTCTGTGAAGGGACTGTATTTGGAGATAAAGATTCCCCACAATTAGCCTTCTTGATGACTGATTTATTTGGGGGATTGTTGGCCAGGACACTGGAGGAAGAGGAAAAACTCCCTTCTCTTTTGAAATAGTGCCCCTGCATCTTTAACATCCACCGGAACATGTACAGACACTAAGTGTGAGTCTCATTGTTATAGTTTGGATGTCTTCTTCCGTTGGCTGTTTGACAAGAAGTTTCTGGAAAATGGCAAGATCCAATTTGAGTGAGTATCTGCGATTGGGGAGTGGTGAGAGGGTTAAAAACTTTCTGTGGGGCTGAACACAGCTATGTGTTGGGGGGTGGGAAGAGGTGTGTGTGCATGGGGCAGGGATGGGATGTGTGTGTCTGTTGGTGGGGTGTGAAGGGGAGTTGATCCTGATAACTACCTGGTTTCTGTTGCTGTAGGTGTGTGTTCCTCCCTGACCAGGGAGCTTTCTTTGTTAATTATGTGATCGCTTCGGCCTTCATTGGAAATGGGATGGAGCTGCTCCGCCTTCCCCAGCTGCTGCTCTACACCGGCCGCATGATCCTGGCCAAGACAGCCGCCGAGAGGAGTGTCGTCAAGCAGGTCACTGCCCCCCACCCCCCTACCCTCCACCCCCGCTTTGCCAAATTAAAGGGATAGAGTAACAATGGCCTGGGACAGGTACTCCCTCACTCTACACTGTCCATCCACACTCATAGGTCAGGGTGAGAGGCAGAATATGGGAGGATGTACGTGGGAGGATGTGTGTATGTGGAGTCACTGTCTCTGACTCGTGTCTCTCTGTGCGTTTGCAGCACCAGGCGATCGAGTGTGAGTTTGGAGCAAGTTACGCTTGGATGCTGTGCAGTGTGACCGTGGTGGTGGCTTACAGCATCACCTGCCCCATCATCGTACCGTTTGGTGAGGACCCTGCACACTGGCCCCTACCCTAACCACACGGGGGGAAGCAGCTATCAGTGAAGATCGAGTCCTGCAGCATAGTGGTTAAGAGCATTTGCCTCGCAGAGGAATCGGGTTCGATTCCCAGGCAGGGTGAAACCTGAGACAAGTTTCTTTACTCCATATGCCTGTTTACCTAGCAATAATGCTAATATTAATCCTTGCATTCGATATTCCGCCTTAACACATCTTTGAGCAAGTTGGAACCCGGTTGTTAGTCGATTGGCAGATCAGTTTCTGGGGGGAATAATCCCTCAAAACAAATGTGGCCACTCAATCCATGACTGTTTGTGAGGCACTTCTTTGCTCAATTGGCTGCCGCATTTCTCCCACAAAATGTGCAGTCATTTCACTTTACAGTATATTCTCTGAAGCGCTTTGAGACTTCTCAACAATGTGATAAGGCACTATATCAAATGTAAGGATTATTATTATAAAATTCACTAACAGGTACCTGTGTCTCTTGATCAGGCCAGAACCTGGTAACTCACATCATAGACATAGGCAGGATGTAGTGTGTTGGGTGTGTGTGGAATCAGATGGGATACCCATTTCCGTGAGACACAGGTGATGTTTTCAGGGTGTGGGAAGGGGCAGAGAGGGATGAGCAAACGTGTTTTTTTGGGGGGGAGGGGAAAAGAGATTGGGTGTGTAGGGGGGTGTCTGGTGAGTACATGACGGGCTGTTCCCCTCCCCGCAGGGCTGATCTACACTCTCCTGAAGCACATGGTGGATCGACACAACCTGTATTACAGTTTCCTGCCAACCCGGCTCGATCGCAGGATTCACTCTGCTGCTGTCAAGCAGCTGCTCGCTGCCCCCATTATCTGCCTCTGCTGGCTGCTCTTCTTCTCTGTGCTGCGTGGGGGTAAGACTCTGCCCACATCCCCCCACCCCCATTCACCCCTGCCTGCCCCAGCGCACACCTCTGCTCTCTGTCAGCCTGGCTCAGTGGTGGCACTCTTGCCTCCGAGAGCTCTACTGCTGTGACGTTAGCAGGTGCGAACGAGTGAGCAGTTTACTGTCAACAGCCTGTGATAGGCTGTGTGTGAGCCTGACTCAGTCGAACACACTATCGCCTCTGAGTCAGAAGGCTTTTGCGTTCAAGTTGCATTGTCAGAGGCATTATTCTTCAGATGTGACATTAAACCGAGCTCCTTGTCTGCCTGTTCAGGTTGATATTAAAGATCCCGTGGCGCTATTCGAAAAGAGAAGGGAGTTTCTCTCTCCCGGTGTCCTGGCCAACAAACCCCCAAATAAAATTGGGTCACTCAATTCATGGCTGTTTGTGTGACGCTGCTGTGTGCAAACTGGCTGTCGCGTTTCACCTACAATATACGCAGTCACTACACTTTACAGTGTATACTGTGAAGCGCTTTGAGACATCTCGACGTGATAAGGCACAGGATCAAAGGATTATTATTACGCAGCTCTATATAAAGATACTCACCCGATTTCCCACCCCCAACCTCTGCTCTCTACAGCAACACCCTCTTCCCTCCTCTTGTGTTTACTCTCATTCCCCCCTCTCTCTCATCTCAGGAGTCAACGCCTCAACCTCCATCTTCACGTTCTTTGTGCTGGTGCTGACCATCCTCGCCTGCCTCGCCGCTGGCTGTTTTGGTTTCTTCAAGCGCTACTTTGACAACCTGCTGGTAAGGTCTTGGGTCAGGAGACAGACTCGGTCCAGTCTGCCAGTGTGTTGGGGGTGGGGGGCTTGCGTGGGAGGAATTTTTGGGGATCAGCTGGGAGTCTTGACTCATGTGGAAACCCATCGCTGTGCTTAAGAGTATCCAAACCAAACTCACAATTCCATGCACCCACCTACAAATGGAAATCCCAGAGATACAATGTTGGAATGGAACGTGCACTCTCTCCCTGGAGGGACGCATCCTGCTTACCTCATTTTGAAAAGTATTAGGCGCAGGTTGGCAAGAGCCCAGGCTTGGGGACA
The DNA here is from genome assembly GCF_018977255.1 of Callorhinchus milii. NCBI lineage: Eukaryota > Metazoa > Chordata > Chondrichthyes > Chimaeriformes > Callorhinchidae > Callorhinchus > Callorhinchus milii. The sequence goes on along the minus strand of NW_024704744.1, from coordinate 72,393,934 downwards.
GCAGTGTGTGTGTTGGGGAAACTGCTGAAGTCTAACCAACTAAAACCACATAGCTTGTCAACAACTACTCCAGGGCTGACACACTGGCTCATACACAGGATAAGCCCATTCAGCTCAAGTGTGTTTTTCCAATTCGTTAGATCATGACATCTTTTACACACCCCTGAACAACCTTACTCCCCAAGTATCTCTCCCCTTCCGTTTTAAAACAGTGTGAGAGGAGGCGAGGGAAGCACTGCATTGTCGGAGATGCCGTCCTTTGAATGAAATATTAAACCGAGGTTCCGTATGTCAAAGATCCCCTGGCATTATTGGAAAAGAGTAGGGAGTTTCTGCTCCCAGGAGTTGGCTACCAATCCCAGATAAAATTGCTCATTCACTTCAGTTGTTTATAGGACGTTGCTACATGCAAATTGGCTAACAGTCACTACGCTTTACAGTAAATACTGTGAAGTCACTTTGAGACATCTTCCTGATGTGAAAGACTCTTTATAATGATTATTAAACATCCCAGTTGTTTCAGCCTTTAGAGTTCAGGAGCAGAATTTCCCCTCCTTGTTGCCTCCGCTCTGTGCTGTGAGGTCTCCTCGTTGACTCCGCTCTGTGCTGTGAGGTTTGAGGTTTTTTGATTTCACTTCTTGTCACTTTAGTGCTCAGTGTAAGAGAAGGTGCCTTTGTTTTAAACCTTCAGGGTAACAGGCCCCCAGATCAGCAAACACCCCAGGAGCCAGTGGACACCACCATGAAATCTGATGTAAGTAAGAGGGAAAGCTTTCACACTAGCTCAGTTGGTTACCCTCACCTTCGGGTTAGAAGGCTGATGGAACAAACTGACAAGCTCTCCTACCTTATACATTATATCATTATCCATTATACTATCATTATACTTTATATATATGTTGGGATGTATCAAAAGATCAATAGCAAGCTGAAATAGTGGGGTAATCCGGCCATTGTATAAATCATTGGTGAGATCATACTTAACTGTGTACAGTTCTGGTCGCCGCAGTACAAAAAGGATATTGGAGAAATCGAAAAGATGCAGAGGAGGGCAACCAATATAATTGAGGGAATGGAAGGACTGGACTATGAGGAGCGACTAAGTAAATTGGTCATGTTCACGCTGGAAAAGAGATTGAGAGGCGACAATGATTGCTGTTTTTAAGATTCTAAAGGGGCAAGACAATGTAGATCATGACAGGCTCTTTCAACTTGTCCAGAAAAGTAAAACCAGAGGACACGGCCTGTGATTGAAGGGGGGTAAATTCAGAACAAATCTACACAAACACTGTTTCAACGAGCGAATAATGAACATGTGGAACAGGTTCCCTAGGGAGATGGTTGAAGCAGGAAGTGTTGATTCTTTCCAAGACAGACTAGATAGTTTTCTTTTGGGAAATAACATTATGGGATATAGTACATAGGTAGTTTGGGACGTATGTGCATGAGACTGCCAGGAAGGTGGAAACTGAACTAGATAGACCCTGGTCATTGTTCACTAGCATTTATGTTCTTATATTATTATGCATTATATCGCAAGCGAGAAGACCCAGGTTTGATTCCTGGTCAGGGCAAAACCTTAGGCAAGTTTCCTTACTCCACCCATCTCTAAGGTGTGTCAGGTAAGGAAACTTGCCTAAGATTTCGCCCCGCTCAGGAATCTAACACAGCTGCTCTTGCTTGTGAGGCGAACGTGCTAACCACTACACTACGGAACTCTACTTTTTAACTTGTTCTCTGTTGCACTATTGAAGGCCTACACCCCCAGAGTATTGCGGGTCCCCTTGTCAGAGTCCAGCCCCCTGGAACCCCGGAGCCAGAAGTCATACGGAACCCTGGAGGAGCAGGGCGGGCAGAACTTGGACGATAGTGACGACGTCTGTTTGGTGGAAGCTGGATCCAGTGAGGTATAGAAAGGCACTTCTGCAATGGAGCTGCAATCCTCATCCTTGCCTTCAAAGTCCTCAATAGCCATGCTCCTCCCTACCTCTGTGACCTAACTCTACATGAGCCTGTCGACTCACTCCACTCAACAGACTCTGGCTTGCGCCATTTCCCCCATCGTCAGCGGTTGGCCCTTCAGCCTTTCTGCCCCCAGCCTTTAGAATTCCATACCACATTTTCTTCGCCTTGCTCCCTTCAAGGCCCGTCTCAAGACCTTCCTCTTCACCCAAGCCTTTGGTCATCGTATCCCCACTCTCCATCCCTCCTGATCCCAAGCCCCTTCTTGGATACACATCCTTGATTTGTCCAGTGCTCTGCATCATCCTCCAGACATGAAAGGCACTGTGTAAATGTAATGTGGTGGTGGTGTTGGATGGTCAGCACTTTTGGCACTTCTGTTTAGGGTCATCTAACAGGGGGACAAACAGAACAGTGCCTATTTTTAGCAATTTCCCAACTAATTCCATTTATTTAGGTGTTCAATTAACCCAATTGAACATGCAATATATTTTATTGGGGAGAAATTTTGCAACATTTTCAAAGCTCTGCAAACTTAATTGTTCAATTATCAACCCTCTCACATATCCACCTCCATGCTTGCCTTCCTTCATTTCCCCCCTCCCTCATCTGCAAACCTCTCACTCACTGTCCAAGGAAGATTTGTACTGGTCTGATCGAGCTTGGCCCATTATGCTCCCACCTGTCTGTCAGCTCACATCAGACCACCCGTTGCCATCAGGATTATCAAAGGAGGAGAAAGAACAAACCACACAGTGCGACAAGCAAATTAACACATTAATTGCTGCTATTTCCTGTGGTGGAGAAATCCAGAACAAGGGGGCATCATCTTAATATTAGAGCTGGGCCATTTAAGAGTGAAATCAGGAAACACTTTCACACAAAGGGAAGTGGAAATCTGAAACACTCACCCTCAAAAGGCTGTGGATGCTCCATCCATTCACATTTTAAAGACTGAAGTGGATAGATTTTTGTTAGATAAGGATATCAAGGAATATGGAGTTGAGGTGCATATCAGCCATGATCTAACAGAATGGCAGAACAAGCTTGAGGGGCTGAATAGCCTCTTCCTGTTCCTATGTTCGTATGCTGCTGCTGCGAGGACAAAGATTGAGAAACCATGGAGAAACAACTTTCACCCCAGTTCGGATGCCCAGCCAAATGGGTGCAGCGCTTTAACGCGACCCCCTGCACTGAAAGGCACTGTATAAATGTAAATGGTTTAAAATTGTATGGACAGGGTGTCCAGAAAGTCCTCTTACCCCATTATAAAACAGTAAAATGAGACTATGGAGGAGCTGAAACAAGCTGTCAGAGATGCATTTGGCCAGGTGTCTGATACACTCAGAAATACAGCAAAATGCTTACAAGTCCCTAATGCGAAGCACTGAGAGTCCACATATGTTATGGTTTCCATTTGTCTAGTGTGAAGTGAGTAATACTCTTAACCCCACCTTCCCTTCCCTGGAGAGATGCACCCGGATTGCCAAATCCTGCAGGTTAGCAAGAGACAAGGCTTGGGGACCCAAAACTGTTTGGATATAGCTGATCTTTGACCAGCATACAGCGTGTAAATATTCAACTGACAAGCCTCCTAATGCTTTTTCACATAGCCCATTGGGGCATTGGCTTGCAGGGTTAACAGGAGATGAGTGGGATGACTTCCTGCCCCCAGTGACTGGTCTGCCCTTCCAGGTCCTGTCAATGAGCCAGGCTGACTGTGCTGTCCTCAGCAGAGCCCTGGAATACTGCAGACTCACCTGGCTCAGGAATCGGACAACCATGATAGACTCAATTCCAATATCCCGTTGCTGGACACATCACCTTGGAACCAACTCAGATCCAAAGAGTTGGATATCCCCTAGGAGGATATTCACCGGGGAATAGCGATGTTGTTTCAAACAAAACCACAGCATCAACAGCAGAGAGAGAGAGAGAGCATAAAACACACATTCTTTCCTGGGGAGAGGGGGGACAATAGTCAATTTATGTTTTTCCATTTCAATATATCTAGACACGATATTACTGTACAGAGTTAGAGACGTGTTTTGTAAAAAAAATTCTTATGACAGAATTTGCATGCGTTTAAATTTAAGATCAGTAAAATGTCATTTCCTAAACTATGCTTCCTGGTAATATCATTTGGACAGGAGTCACCGAATTCCACTTTTGTTTTCCTTTGTCCCCCCACAGAAAAAGGGTGGGGAGTGCAATATGCAGCATTTAACAGGGTTCCTTAATAAAGGATCCTGTGGGAATTCCCATCAACTTGCGAGAACTCCGCTTGAGAGGCAGATGGTTAGAGCAGGCGGTGGGGGAAGGGGGGGGAAGAGAGAGAGATACTGGAAACAATTCCCCATTCACCCTGCGAGAACGAGAAACACTCACTTAACTTCCTGAAATATTTCACTTTACCCTGTGTGGCTCGGGGGAAGGGTCTCTCCATCCAATTTATTTCCGCAACAAATGTTAAATAAATATTCCGTCAATGCCACATTCCAGGTAGGATTCAAGAATGTTGGAGAGAGAGAGAGAATATATCTCGCATTGAAAGAGACAGTTTAAAAAAAATGCATTTGATCTCGATGTTTTATTCTCTTAAATACATGCGCACAGCCTCATGCACACGCACACACAAGCATGGACACAGATTTTGCTAAGAAAACTACTCTCCTTGACAACAGTCCAACAGACAGAAAGCTACATGAATTTCACCTCTTTGTTGATGCCATTAATCCTACAGGAACAACTGACCAGAATAACTCCAGATAAGAGGCTACTTTGCTGAGTGTGTGTGTATATATGTGTGGGTGGGGGGCAGTGAAGTTGAGCAGACAAACTACAGACACTGGGAGGGCAGGAGTAAATCTACTGGAATAAAATCTCCCCTGTCTCTGACCACCATCACCAAAAACACAGGCTAACTAAGTAGAAAATTCACTTCATCTTATAAAGACAAGTTGAACTGTAATGTCTTTTACCTCTGTAAGCTGTGCCAGAGCAGAAACTCCCTGGTGCCACTCAGGGGAAGGGGGTTAAAGAGAAAAAGCTCAACCCTCATTGCTACCACAAATCCCTCTGGTGGGTTTGTGTAAATCAGAGAGTAGAGGCCCTGCAAAGCTGGGACAGAACAGATGATATGCGAAGTGGAAGTAATGGCAATTAATCAGAATCTGAAAGACCAGGGTAGAACCTGTTGCCTGGAGCACTTTTTCATCCCATCATTGGTGACTGGAATGGAAGCCATAACCCATCACCTCACCCGCTTAAACCGACCACGTACAACAATCTGGTTTCCATCATTAAATTCTACTCGAGGCTAGCGACATAGTTTCTGTGCAAAGGTCATGTGGAATGATAAGGGACCATCAGTGGAATGAGAATGAACCAGAGCTCGAGAGTAGAGATCGGTCTCTCCCAGAGTCTGCCCACAATCCCCTTCACCACCCCCCACGTTATACTTCCCGTCTCACACGAATGTTGTCGAGTAGCATAGTACTGGAGGACAGGAATAGAGCAGGAGCATTGTGTGAAACGCAGGCTATGACTTGCTGGGCTGCATTGGATGCTAAACCCAATTGCTCTATCTAATGCTATGGTAAAAGATTATTTGACTGGTGGTGGCTATTTCTGTCCACGAGACAAAGTGTGTTTCCAGCACACATATTGGGCAGCGCTATGTTGAATGTTTCAGAGGGGATGGTAGGGAGTGGGGAGTGTAGAGGAACCTGTAAGGGTTGTTGGGTCGTATCGGTACTGCAGATCATTACCACACCGTTTGGGAAGGAACCAGTGTTGGTCTATTTCAAACGATGCCGGCTGTTAAGACACTTCTGTCTAATAGCTTACTTGCGTCAACAAAAACATCAGCTCAAAGAATTGTGTGTGAGAAAAGTTGTGCGCTATACTGCGGTGTGTTCATGTAAAAGACTAGATATTCACAGGTTGAAATACAAGTTAGCTCCTGGAGTGGAGGAGACTGAGCGAGCAGAATTACAGGAGACCCAGATTGTGGGTAATGAGACAGTCACTGATTTTGCAGTTATAGCTATTTATAGGAGACAATTTTTCTCAGCCACACTAACTGTCGAGGGGACAGGAAATGACTTCTTGACCAGATGGGGATTTGTCAATGAAGATAAGAATTTGATGATTTTATCAGTAACGCCAGAGGATACGATTAACACATAAGGTGGAAAACAACTGCAAATACTGGAAACCTGAACTGAAACAGCCTACTGTACAAATGCAAGGGCGGCTGATTGAAGCAAGGTTAATGCGGCGTGTGAGAGCTGGCCTAAGTGAGAACACGTTAACCTGTCACTTTCTGCATCTATTTCCAGCATTCTGCTTTGGCAGGATTAACTGTGGCTTGTTTTTCAGTTAGCGATCCACAGAGTACTGAAATCAGCACAATAAGATCATTTCACGTCACCAAGAACATTATACAACTCAAATTCACTCCTCGCCATTCATTCCCAATGGACCAATTTTTACCCTATTCACTCCCAAAGGACCACAGTTCCATTCACGCCCCATGCACAAACCTTTCCTTGTTTTGCTCTTTGCAAAAACACAATCTCATTCACTCTAAAAGGACCAAACCCAATTTACATTCTAGAGTTCCTAAACACAAGTGTAAAAATCAATCTTTAACATCATCTGATGTTCAGTATCATTAAACAAATGTAATTATAATCAACAGCCTGGCAAAGCTTTTTGGGGACAGAAAGGCATAGAGCATTTCAATGGGGTTGTGTGAAATATATGCTTTGTGAGTCTCAAGCATCGTCTCTGCACAGGTGAATGGACTGGTTACAAAGAGCTGGATTTGCAAATTGGCCATCATTTTAATTTGGAAACCACAGACAAGCCCCAGTCCAAGCAGAGCTCATCTAGGCAATGGGTTGAGGATTGAACGGCATCAATATTAGACACCTCTTGGTCAAAAAGCGGGTGAACCCACGAGATAACGCTCAGTGAAACCCTTAAACTCAAGCAGCCATCTGTCCCCGGGTTTCATTCACAGTGTCTGTTTCTGCAACTCTTGACAAGGGTACAATCCAACAGCATCTGTGCCAACTCATTGTCCAACTTTAACACACAGTCTTGCCAAGCTGCCCTCGCTCAGGATTTCCACTCACATTACTGTGGCTACACCCGAGTGTTAATCATGCTGTGTCTTCTCCTAACAACGTATTGTGGATTTGGGCCGGGGATCGGCAGTGGAAATCAAAAACAACAAAGTACCAGCTGAGGGGAATACAAGTTGCATTCACCTACTCAGGCTCCATTGATACTGCACTGAAAGACCTCGATACATACGAGCTGGGTTGGGGGGGAATATGTATCAGGGAATGTTACAACCTCAACCTCTTCACAGAACGAGACTGACCCTCACCTTAACCTTTTCCAATGAAGAAGGGAAACCGCTAAGAACGGAAGCTATCTCTGAGCTCCAGTAACACATGCTTATTTAGCCTCTGACTTAAGACAGATGCACGTTTTGTTAACATGCATCAACATGTACACAGTAAAGAATATATCCATCCCAACAACAATAATAATAACCTTACATATGATCCCATCTCCATTCTATAAAATATATGGGTTAGTGCTTTTGAGTAATGCATTTTGTGAAACAACATGAGATGCACAAGGCTTTCTCCCCCTCCCTCCCTACTGCAGACTTGTCTGAAACAGGAATCATGCAGGCAATATCTGACCACGAGACCACCACAGCAACAGAAACATCCGTGTACATTGCGCTTCAAACTCTCCGCCGAGACGTCACAAAGCAAAGTGAAAAGAAGTCAATGAGAGCTACAATTTGTGTAGACAGACTGTGAGTGGCCAGAGCCCAAGTCCATGCTCAGGAGCGCTCGGGTGTTGTGAATGTCACTCGATCTGAAAAGGAGTTGCTTTGAGGGATCATTGCGATGTCACAGTTCTCAACTTTTTCAAGAACACAGCAAAATATCTGCAACAATCTCAAAAACAAGGTGTGCTTATACAGCTTTGCATACTCTGTCTCTCTCTCTCTCTCTCTCCTGCTTTCTTTCTTTTTTCCTCTCCTCCCTCCCCCTCCATTACTGGTCGTGCCTAGTACTGGACGATGGAAGCAAGAGTTTCTACCGCTAAATATCAGTGCACACGAAACTGATGGGTTGAACGTTTAGGATGTACATTAGCTCAATAGGTCAAAATGTCCCTCACATCTGACCCATGTTCCTGCCATCAGCAACACACACAGGAACAGCAGCAATTGCACCTTATGGTTATAGGCGACAGTACCACAGATTAGTAATTGCAGTGGTCTGTTATAGACTCCGCATTGTGCCATGGTTCCCTGCTCCTAAACTTTGCAGAGTCTGTCTTGTCCTCTGTTCTTCTCCGTCTCTACTGCTGGTGCACCTCGTTCTCAATGAGACTGTCTTCGTAGGATTGGTACTCGCCTTCGGTTACGCCTTCCCGTGGCTCCTCTTGCGACGCTCTGTCCTCTTCTCCGATGGGCTCAGACTGAGGGTCCTGCAGCACCTGAGCCACGTACATCTGCCGAAGGATAAATTTGGCATTGGTTAAGATTTCTACTCAGCGCATCAGCTCAATCTGGAATCCCATAGCGTAGTGGTTAGTGCGCACGCCTCGCAAGCGAGAGGTCTGGGGTTCGATTCCCAGGTGGGACTAAATCTTAGGCAGGTTTCCTTACTCCACACGCCTGTTTACTAGCAGTAAGTAGGAACCCGGTCTTTAGTCGAGTGGCATATAGCTTACCGGGGGCAATAATCCCTCAAAAAAACACATTTGGTCACTCACTCCATGACTGTTTGTGGGGCATTGCTGTGCTCAATTAGTTGCTGTGTTTCGCCCACAAAATAGTCAACCCTTACAAATACACACTTTACGGTATGCTCTGAAGTGCTGTGAGATGTCTCAACAATGTGATAAGGTGCTGTATCAAATGCAAGGATTATCATTGTTATTAATATCTGACCAGTCACCAGTGGAGGCACGCTACAAAAATGACAGCAACCAGTCGTGAGTGGAAATGGCCTCACCGTGGCGGTAGGTGGAGAAGACGTGCTGTCACGTTGACCATTGGATTCTACACCACCATCTACTTCGCTGCGGTCGATCTGAAAACAAGAACGACAGGATAGGAATGTCCTTACAGCACGTGAATAAGCCGCTCAAAATAAACTCTGAAAGATCTCAGCAAGAGAAACGAGGAGTGAGGAAAGAATCACTGGAAGATTACAAGAAATTCTGAGAAAAGAGCAGTGGGACTAGGGTTAGAGCAGAATTCCATTGGCTGAATAGCCTCCTCCCGTGTCACTATGGAAACACTGATCAAGTCAACCCTCGCCACAAATTGTGCAGTCTGTCCGTCCCGCCATACGACTCTACCCAATAATTTAATCTTCAGAGCAAGGTCCTGCACGGTGAGCAACAATCAGCACCTTGGGACATCCTCCTGATGTGAAAGGCACTCTACAAATGTAATTTTGTTGTTGTTACAATATCGCATACTCCTGTTCAACACATCAGGGTCTTACCTGGTAAACATGGTGCTTTGGACTAAGACAGCTGAATGGTGCAATGAGAGAGAGTGGAGAAAATAAATTCTGTAATAACACACTTGGGAAGCAAGGGTGTTAGCTGGTATGGGGTAAAGGGCAGGCATGACGATTGAGAGAATCCAAAATAAGGGGACATAAAACCAGGGCTACACCGGGTGCATGAGAAAACAATTTCTCCACAACCTCAGTAAGGTGTGAAGACACAATTGATTGGGATGCTCAAAAGAGAGACTTGGGAACTAAGGATATTATGGAGGATGGTAAAAAGGTAGAGAAATGGCATTAAATGCTGTGATGTAATCTAATACCCCCCCATCACCAACTCTCACTCTAACAGCAAAAAAATTTACATTTATTTAGCACATTCATGTCATGAGGATGTCCCAAGACCAATGGTTAGAGGTGACTGGTGCTGGAAGGAAGCCAAGTACATAAATATAGCAGATTTTGGATCTTGGTCCTTAAAAGCAACCGACAAAAGCAACAAACTGATCGTAGAATAAGAAATAATGCAAGAGCTGTTCACAAAGATCTCCACTCGTCAAGGTAAACAGCGCTCTCAGCATTTGTGATTGGTCAAATCTGCCGTCAATCAAACATAAAGCCACAAGCAGAATGTGCACACACGCTGATTTGTGTGTTCGAGTGTGTGTGCTCGCTCATGTAAGTAGTGTGCGTGATTATGTGTCTGTGTGCACATCTGTGGTGTGCGTGCATGGATGTTTGTGTGAGCAATAGTGTGTGTGTGCGTGCATGAGGTGGTGTGCGGTGTGTGTGTGTGCACGCACGCAGTGGCTTGTGTCAGTGTGTGTGGCTGAGATTGTGCGCTGTGTGTGATTGTGTGTAAGGGGAAGGGTTACCAAAGTCATGTAACTGAATTCTTCGTCTGAATTTTCTGAAGTCAGACCCTGCGGAAAATCGAAAAGGGAAAGTTTTTTTGAAGTGCTGGAAAATACATGGACAGCAGAGGACAGCGCTCCGGGGTCTGGGTTCTCGGAGAACCCCTTCACCTTCCCGACTGACTCACTGGATTAGCCATTGCTTCAGGTCTTTGCAATACTTCCTGTTCTCCAGGGGAATGGGGGTGAGAATCCAAATGGAAGGGAGAGAGGGAAACCGTTCAGCACCTTTTGTGGGTGCCTTGACACATGCAGAAACCCATCACTATGCTTAAGAGTATCCAAACCAAACTGAGAATTCCATGCATCACAACTATGCATGGAAATCCCAGTGATAAGATTGTTGGAATGGACTGTGCAGTCTCCTTGGAAGGACATATGCTGTTTACTTAATCCCAGAAAGTATTAGGCACAGGTTGGCAAAAACCAAGGCTTGGGGATTGTGCAGAGTGCGTTGGGGTAACTGCTGGAGTCTAAGTAGCTAAAATCACATAGCTTGATAGCACTGTCTGGCCAGCTTTCCCACTCTTGTCCAGCTAGGATCACCCAACCCGTTAGGACTTTGGCTTGCAGAGTTAACAGGAGCCAAGTGGGAGGATTCCCTGTCCCAGTCAGTTGTCTGCCCCTTCAAGTCCTGCCGATGAGCCTGTCATCAGCAGTGCCCTGGAGTACTGCAGACCCGCCTGGCTCAGGCTCGGGCTCGAGGTTGACATCCTGTTGCCAAGCACGTCACCTTGGAGTCAGCACAGAGACTGAGAATACTCTGTAGCACGACAGTGTGGAGCAGAAACTGAGAAGGTTATTGGGAAGAACAGCCACTAACCCTGCAATGAGGGATAATGACCATGGGTGCCTGTGGCCACGTACCTTGTAGTTGTGAGCACTGAGGTATTTGAAGTGGCCGAAGCAGACGTGGGAGAGGCAGATAACGATGGTGATGACCAGCACAACAAAAGTAAACATGGACGTCGGTGCCAAGAATTCTGCAAACACAAAAGCCAGACTATAGCAGGGAAAGAATGAGCATTGTTACAGCGCTGGATCTAGTGAAGACCCACAGCGTCGTGGTTAGCGAGCTCGCCTCGGATGCTAGAGAACCTGGGTTCGATTCACGGACATGGCATAACCTTAGGGCAACATGATGCACGCTTTCATAATATCCCGACTTGACTAAGCCTGCTCACTGGACTTCCCAACTCTTCGCTCCACAAGCTGCAAATTATTCAGAACTCTGCAGACGTGTCCTCTCCTGCACCAGACTCCGTGAACCTATTACCCCCATTCTTGCCCAGCTTCACTAGCTCCCCATTCCTCAGAGAATCGAGTACAAAATCCTCATCCTTTCTTTCAAGGCCCTTCACAGTCTCGCTCCCCCCACCTCTCCAACCTCATAACCCCATATCAGCCTGTCCGCTCCCTCCGCTCAGCGGACACCAGCCTACTTCAGGTCCCCTGCACTCCCCCCCCCACCCCACCATTGGCGATCGGGCATTCAGCATCTCTGCCCCCGCACTCTGGTACTCTACCCCACAATCCCTCCACCTCACCCCTCTCTCATCTCCTTCAAGTCCAGTATGAAGACCTTCCTCTTCGACCATGACTTTGGGCACTCTCCCACCCCAACCCTCCTGCTCTCCTCCCCTTCTGACCCCAACTCCCAGCTCGGGTCCAAAACCCAATTGTACAGCACCCTAGGACATCTTTCCGATGTGAAGGGCGCTGTACAAGTGTATTTTGCTGCTGTTAGGCAAGCTTCCGTATTCCACATGCCTCTGTTTACTTATCAGTAAGTAGGAACCCTATTGCTAGTCGAATGGTGGATCACTTTCCGAAGGCAATAATACCCTCCCGCCAAAAAAATTTTGGTCATTCAATCCACAACTGTTTATGGCTACAAAATATAGTTACTACACTTTACAATATATTCTGTGAATCACTTTGATGTCTCAACAATGTGATAAGTCGCTATATTGAATGCAAGTTATGGCGGTGGTAACATCATGACCAGAGAACACGCAAATTCGTTTGAATGGAGACTGATGTCTATTAGAATATTGCCTTTGTTGTTGTTTGCATAGTATTGTTTTGGTCATTTATACCCCACAAGTAGCAGGAACTGTTAAAGGATGTTACTGTATGAAGAGGGCTTGATTTCGCTGAAAACTCATTGTCTGTAAGAATGTGCATTGTGTGAGCGTGAGAGTAAACTCACGAGGCGATAAAACACTAGGTGTTTGAGCCGGCAGCAGAGTTGCACTTTGGAGTACTTCTAACAAGGCATCGGTCAGTTTGCACCCCTGCCCAAACTGTGAGTGCCAGCATTTTATATATTACGACTCCGAGTTAAATTTAGGCTTTGAGGTGTTGTCAAATTATATGCTTGTATCCATTAAATATTTTTAAATTATTTTGAGAAGTGTGTATTTTAAATTTATTAATATAAGCAAGATACTGGTTTTGTCCTCACGACTCGAGAAGCCGTGACTCTAATCACTGAAGCATTGGGTATAAAATACCAAGCTCCGTGACAAACGATTATTATTATTTATAAAACCTAGGATTCTAATAGCTTTTGTCCTCACAGCTTTGTCACCTTGCACTTTTAATCTTTGCATTTGATATAGCGCTTTACTACATCATTGAGATGTCTCAAAACACTTCACAGGACATTCTATAAAGAGAAGTGACTTTATTTTGACAAAACAAACAGCCAATTCACACAGAGCAATGTCCCACAAACAGCCATGAAGTAAGCGACCAATTTTATCTGGGGGATTGTTGGCCAGGATACCGCGAGAGAGAAGCTCCCTTCGCTTTTCAAACAGTGTTACAGCACCTAGAGAAATGTAATTTTATTGTTGTTAGACATCCACAAGAACAAGCATAGACAGGGCGTCGATTTAATATCTCATCCAAAGTATGACACCTCCAACAATTCAGTGTACCCTTGGAATGCATTAGTGTCAGCCTAAACTACATGACCTTCAAAGACCTAACAATTGAACCCACAATTTTTAAAACGTTCAAAGATATATTAGATAATTCCCAGCGAACGCATATTCCCTTGAGAAATAAAAATTCCAGAGGAAAAGTGGTTCAACCATGGCTAACTACAGAAGTTAAGCAAAGTATAAAATTAAAAGAAGAAGCCTATAATATTGCCAAAACGAGCTGTAAACCTGAGGATTGGGAAGACTTTAGAGATCAGCAAAGCATAACCAAGAAACTAATTAAGAGGGAGAAAATGGAATATGAGAGTAAACTAGCTAGAGATATAAAGACAGATTGTAAGAGTTTTGCAAGTAAATAAAGAGGAAGAGATTAACAAAAGTAAATGTGGGTCCCTTATAGGCAGAGATAGGAGAAATTATAATGGGGAATAAAGAAATGGTCGAGTCACTAAACAAATACCTTGCTTCTGTCTTCACGTTGGAAGATACTAAAAACTTACGAAAAACAGTGGGGAACCAAGAGACTAATGTTAGTGAGGAGCTTAAAGAAATTAATATCATAAAGTAATAGTACTAGAGAAATTGATGGGACTAAAAACTGGTAAATCCCCTGGACCTGATGTCCTGCATCCTAGGGGTTTAAAAGAGGTGGCTGCAGAGATAGCGGATGCATTGTTTCTGATCTTCCAAAATTCCCTGTATTCTGGAACATTTCCTGTTAATTGGAAGTTCGCAAACATAATGTCGCTATTTAAGAACGGTGGGAGAGAAAAAAATGGGGAACTATAGACCAATTAGCCTGACATTAGTAGTAGGGAAAATTCTGGAGTCTATAATTAGGAATGTCGTCATGGTGCACTTAGTAAGTCATAATATGATTAGGCAGAGTCAACATGTTTTTATGAAAGGGAAATCGTGTTTAACAAATCTTTTAGAATTTTCTGAAGATGTAACTAGCAGGTTAGGATAGAAGGGAACCAGTGGATATAGTGTATTTAAATTTTCAGAAGGCATTCGACAAAGCGCCACATAAAAGGTTGTTACATAAGATTAGGGCTCACGGAATTAGGGGTAATATATCAGCATGGATCAAAGAGTGGTTAACAGACAGAAAACAGAGAGTAGGGATAAACGGATCCTGCTCAGATTGGCAAAATGTGACTAGTGGAGTGTCGCAAGGATCAGTGCTTGGATCTCAACTGTTCACAGTCTACATTAATGACTTAAGATGAGAAAATAGAGCTTAATGTATCTAAATTCGTGGATGATGTAAAACTCGGTGGGAAAGCTGTGAGGAGGACACAAGGATGATGCAAAGGGATATAGACAGGTTAAGTGAGGGGGCAAGACGGTGGCAGATAGAGTATAATGTGGGGAAGTGTGAAGTTATTCACCTAGGTAGAAAAAATAGAAAAGCAGATTATTTTCTAGAGGGGGAAGAAGACTAGATAGTACAGTATTCAGAGGGATTTAGGTGTCCTTGTACACCAATCACAGAAAGTTAGTATGCAGGTACAGCAAGTAATTAGGAAGGCTAATAGCATGTTCATGTTTATTGCAAAGGGGTTAGAGTACAAGAGTAGGGAAGTCTTGCTGCAATTCTGTCAGTCTTGGTGAGACTGCACCTGGAATATTTTGTGCAGTTTTGGTCTCCTTATCTAAGAAAGGATATACTCGCCTTAGAGGGGGTGCAACGGTCCGCTAAGTTGGTTCCTGGGATAAGGGGGTAGACCTACGAGAAGAGATTGAGTAGACTAGCCTATATTCTCTAGAAATAGAAACCTATAAGATTCTTAAGGGTCTTGACAGAGTAGATAGTGTGAAACTGTTTCCCCTGGTTGGAGAATCTAAAACTAGGGGTCATAGTCTCAGGATTATAGGTCAGCCCTTCAGAACTGAGTTGAGAAAACATTTCTTCATTCAGAGGGTAGTGAATTGATGGAATTCTCTACCCTAGAACATATTCAAGACTGAGATCGATAGATTTTTAAAAACTAAAGGGATTAAGGGACATTGGGATAGGGCGGGTAAATGGAATTAGATTAGAAGATCAGCCATGATCTTATTAAATGGAGGGGCAGGCTCGAGGGACCGAATGGCCTACTCATGCTCCTATTTCTTATGTTCTTATGTTCTAACCTTCTGACTCAGAGGCAAGTGTGGTACTTAGTAAGCCATGCTGGCACCTTTAAAGTGTATATTAAACCGGGTTTGTCTAGTTTAATGTACATTCTCTCTCATTTTTCCTCACAAAATGATCCCTTAATATTTTTCTACATTAAATGTAATCTGACACCTAGTTGCCTTATCTTGTGTATTACCTGGAGGCTTACTGATCAGAATACCGGGAGAAACTCACTTCACTTTCCTAAGTGTCGCAAGATCTTTAACTTTAGTGTCATCTGAGGAGGAACACCTTGGACAACGTGGTACTGAGGGCAGCGTGTGTTGACCGCGGTGCTGTCCTTTGGACAGGACATGAAGTCCTGTCAGCCTAGAGACTGAGCGCTCAAACACCATTGTCAAGTTGATGGGGGGGCAAATTCAAAACTAATCTGCGGAAATACTACTTCAGTCAGCAAGTGGTAAATCTATGGAACAAACTTCTTAGGGAGACAGTGGAAGCAGAAAGCGTTGATTCCTTCAAATGCAAATTAGATTATTTCTTTTATAAAATAGTATCTTGCGATACAGATTATGAGAAATTTGAGACATGACATATGGTAAGTGTAGTATACTTGGAAGAACCCAGTAAATTTGTATCTAAGGTTCCCAAAGTTTCCCACTATATTGTAGACTAATCCATACAGAATTAATTGCTATCAACATCTCCATTATTATAGCAGGTGACTACCAGGATGGTAGGAGGCAAACTAGACTTTTTTCCTCCAGCAATTCCTATAGCTATGATGCATCTAGCAATTCCTATGAAGAGCCTCACCAAGTTGATGACTTAAAAAAAACTTACTTGTTCTTACTGTAGAGAAGAAAAGCAGCCAGAAGAGGCAGAGAATGGGAGCTGCCACAACCTGGTTCACTGCTCCTGAATGGATCTTCTTGTCCAGCTTGGCGGGTAGGTAGGCGTAGTACAGGTTGTACCGATCAACCAAATGCTTCAGCAGCATGTGCATCAAGCCTGCAGGTAAAAAAACACAAAGGATGCGTTTAACAAGAGCTCTCACACCAGGCATCCGTGCCCATTGGACTGGAGAAATGTCACAGTCAGGCTCAGTGTTTCCTGAAGTGAGTGACCAATTTTATTTGGGGGATTGTTGGCCAGGACACCAGGAGAGAGAAACTTCCTTCTCTTTTCCAATAGCACTACAGGATCTTTAACGTCCACCTGGTCAGGCAGACAGGCACTTGGTTTAACATCACATCCAAAGAACGATATCAACAATGGACGATACCAGCAATGGAGCGTTAGTTTAGACTATATGAGTTCCAAGCATTCATTACGGGCTTGAAGCCACATCCAGTACTCCACATGTACTGCAGTGAAGTGTCAGCCAGGACAGTGAGTTTAAAGGCCTGAAGTGGAGCCTGAACCCACAACACAAGTTGCCTTGGAGGACAAGAGCGTTTCAGACTGAGCCAAGCAGTCAGAGCTCATTCTTCCTGCTTGGAATCAATCTGCTCACTCTTTCCTGTGTAAATGAAAAGGCAATGCAATCTTTAATTATCGACAAGTCCATTCAAAGCCAGAGTGTTGTTGGTTAAGAGTGGCTCTTGGTTAATGAAAAAAAAGAGGCAGGAGCCATCTTGTCACTGTATATGAGCACAACAGAAGCACTAATGAGATGTTATGTGAAATAGGGCAGCACTCTATCTAATGGTTTGCACAAGATTGTGTAACAGCTGGAATAAAAACAGTGACAAGTCTCCAATCATCTGAGTGGGAGAGCAGCACTAAGTTAATTACTTGCCCTTTATGGGCAGGTTCCTTCCATTGCCTCAGCCTTTGACGTACCAAAGACGTAAACAAGGGAACAATTTAAGTGCTCTCTTCAACCCCCACCTTCCCTGATGATTCAGCAACGTTATCCAGCTGAATTATAGTTATGGAAGCTGTTGGTTTCATCTGCCGTCTGTGCTGAGTTCGCTAATTCACAGCTGGGACACAACAAGGGGAGAAAATTCAGTATCAGCCAGGGTTTCCCAGATTGCTATCCTGCAAACTCATCCCATCTGTATCCCATTGCACTCAGTACATATTAGCAGCAACATCTTGCATTTATAGAACACCCTTTACGTGGGGTAGTATCCCTGAGTGATTAAATTAATATTAATAATCTTTGCATTTGATATAGTATTGCGTCGTATCACATCGTTGAGACATCTCAAAGCGCTTCATAGGATATACTGTAAAGTGGACTGACTGTATTTGTAGCCGAAACGCAGCAGCTAATTGCGCACAGCAGTGTCCCACAAGCAGTTGTAGTTTGCGAGTGTCCATTTTTGGGGGGAATGGGGAAAGTGATCCGCCAATCGACTAATAACCAGGTTCCTACTTACTACTAGGTAAAAGGACACGTGTGGGTTAGGAAGCTTGCCTAAGGTTTCGCCCTGCCCAGGAATCGAACCCGGGTCCTCTTGCTTGCGAGAGAAGTACTCTAACCAATACACTACAGGACTCAACAATTGCGACTATTGTGACTCCATATTATTGAGATAATTCAATTGACAACCAAACTACAGTCTGATCCCTATCATATTGTATGTTTGGATATAATACAAGAAAGGGGCCAGTCAGTCAGGTTTGTGGTAGACTGAGGCATGGTGCAGGAAGCCAGCCAGGCAGCACACAATATGCAGTGGGGCTGGGTGATGTTACTGGCATCCCCTCATATGCTGGTGAGCATTGCACTATAACCCAGGCTCTGCTTTCAAGGACCCCAACCACTGCATTTAATGGAGCTTGATTGGATACAACACACTTCTCTGCCTTTTGGCTAACATCAAGTGTAATATCTGTGTTACTCCTTGAGCTAGCAAATGCCAGAATGTTGAGATTCAACTGTGATACGTAGAACACAACAAAATCTCATACATAACCAGGACATTATGGGAAGGATTGAATGCCTGGCAACAGCTATGCCTTTGTCACTCTGCTGGCTGGGCTTCGCTCATCAGTAAAACAAAATCAATGCTTTTTTAACATCTCAAGAGTTTCATTGATCAGTCACATGGACTCAGCAACCATGAGTGACTTGGAGAGAGCAGGAAAAACCTTCAGTAACAACAGGGTATAAATTTAAGGATAATCACAAAAGGAATTAAAGGGGAGGTTAGAAACCACAACTTGCATTTATATAGCACCCTTCATGGGTCTCAAAGCACTGAGTGTATTGTAAAGTGCAACAACTTGGCTCAGTGATCGCACTCTTGCCTCAAGGTCAGAAGGCTGTGGCTTCAAGTCCCAAGTTGTGACATGGAATCACATAGGCTAAGCTGACACTCCAATGCAGTGCTGGGGTTGTTGCATTGTTGGAGATGCCGTCCTTCAGATGCGACGTTACAACGAGATCCCAGCTCCCTATTCTGGTGGACGTTAAAGATTCCAAGCACTACTCAAAAAGAGAAGGGAGTTTCTCTCTCCTGGTGTCCCGGCCAACCATCCCCCAAATAATCAAACAGTCAAACCACTCTACAGTGTATTCTGTGAAGCGCATTGAGACGTCTCAATGACCTGATAAGGCATTATACCAAATGTGAGTATTATTATTATTACTTGTTTTGTGGACCAACTCGATTAGATAATTTGCAGACGTTATGTGTACTTACCGAACGGCACGATGATAGGACACGTGATGCTGTAGGTCATGACCACAGTGAAGACGGACATCATCCACCCGTAGGCTGCTCCAAACTGAAACTCATAGGCTTGGTGCTAATGAATGCAATAAATAAACATACAGAGGTCAGAGACAGCAGACACAGGAGATAAATGTTTGCTTAAAATTAGCTGGACACTGTGGCCTGAGGGAGGCAGGCATACTGACTAACGTCAGGAGAGGTGGCTATTAATTAACTGATAGGGAAGCAGTTGTTGGTCGTGGTGGTGGGGGCTCCAGGCATTTAATTTGTGCGCTATTTAATTGATGTGCCATTGGCTGGGCGAGCAGCTCCTCCAGGGGTGAACTATGTGCTGAGAGAGCAGTTGATTTAATCCAGTCGTCAGCAGCTGACCTGGACAAGGGGCTGCGGAATACAATAATAATTATCCTTGTATTTGATATAGCACCTTATCATGTCTTCGAGACGTCTTAAAGCGCTTCACAGAATATATTGTAAATTGGATTGACTGTGTATTTTGTGGGCAAAATGTGGCAGCCAACTGTGCACAGCATTGTCCCACAAACAGTCATGGATTGAGTGACCAAATTATTCTTGTTTTTTTTTGGAACGGATTATTACCCCCAGAAAAGCGATCCACCAATCGACAAGCAACCGGATTCCTACTTGCTGCCAGGTAAACAGAGACATGTGGAATAAGGAAACGTAGCTAACGCTTCGCTCTGCCTGGGAATCAAACCCAGTCCTCTCACTTGCGAGGAGAGTGCTCTGACCAATGTGCTACAGGTTTCACACGGAATGTCTAACAATTCTTTGCATACGTTTTCTTTTTTTAAAAAAAAAAGGATTTTTGGATCATATTGATACCCGAAGGAGAACAAATATTACATTTACATTACAAAATTATACACAGCACTTTTCACGTCAGGAGGATGTTCTGGGAAGGTGCTGCACAGTCAAGGAATTGGACCCGAGCTAGGGGGTGGGATCAGGAAGGGTGGAGTGCGCAGGGGATAGGGATAAGAGGGTGACCGAAGACACAGTTGAAGAGTAGGGTCTTGAGTCGGGCCTTAAAGGAGACAAGCAAGGGGGTGAGAGGAAGGGACCAGGGGATGGAGTTGCAAAGGGTGGAGGCAGAAACGCTGAAGACCCGACTGCTGTTGGTGGGACGGACAGGGGACATGGAGCAATTGGAAGCCCACTGAGTAGAGAGAGTGGAAAGGTTCGGTATGGAGTTACTAGGTCACAGAGGTAGGAAGAACTGTGCAAGTCTATAGACTCCAAAGCGGCTTTCCTTTCTCACACTCTCTCACCATCTTTCTCTTCTGCTGCCTTGCCTTCTACCTGTTTATCAACATGAGATCTTGTGGGCTGGATAGTTGGCAGGGAATAGTGGGGGGAAGGGAAGAGAGAAACTTACAAAAATTAAGAAGCCAAACTAATAGTCCAGGTCAGGCTAAGTGCCATTCTGCAGACACCTTGAACATGTTAAGTTGCTTCAGTTGTAACACACCATAATAATAATAATAATAATCCTTGCATTTGATATAGCGCTTTTCACGTCAGGAGGACGTCCCAAAGCGCTTCACAGAACACACTGTAAAGTGAATTGACTGTATATTTGTGGGCGAACGTGGCAGCCAATTGCGCACAGCAATGTCCCACAAA
This sequence comes from Callorhinchus milii, assembly GCF_018977255.1. Lineage (NCBI taxonomy): Eukaryota > Metazoa > Chordata > Chondrichthyes > Chimaeriformes > Callorhinchidae > Callorhinchus > Callorhinchus milii. Next base: position 72,373,078 of record NW_024704744.1, on the reverse strand, counting down.
CAGTCGTAGATTGAAAATGACCAATTTAATTATTGTTTTTGGTTTTTTGGAGGGATTATTATTAGGCGTGTGGATTAAGGAAACTTGCCCAAGGTTTCGCCCTGCCTGGAATTGAACTCAGGTCTCTCACTTGCAAAGCGAGTGCTCTAACCACTGAGCTACAGGACTCCACCATCTGGCAGATCCAAATCTTGAAGTTAATCCTGTCATCTCAGCGGCCAGTCATTAGGTGGTCAGAGCTCCCTGCTGAAATTGTGTTACCGCAGTTACCTGTTTCTCCAGCTTTTCCTTCTCTGTCAGCTGCTCGACTCCCAAGCATCTATTTAGGCTCACCTCATTGGCTGTCTTATCTTTTCCTTCATTTACTCTCATCTGTCTCTCTCTGTCTCTCTATCGCAATCTGTTGCACTTTCTTTCTGGCCTCTCTTTCTTCCTAAAGAATTATAAGTGATAAACAGCATGAGACGCGGTGGCTCAAAGGTTGCTGAAGAGAGGGAATGTGGGCCTCACACACAGGACTGAGGACCTGGCATCAGAAACAACATACACAAGGCATTGTAATACTCCTATAATCCGTACAGCACCTACAACACTCAACTACCATTGTAACCTCCAGCGAGGGAGATTGCCTGGCATCCTGAGAAACAAAGTGGCCTCTTTCCCCCTCCCCAGGCTCACAGCTGCAGTGATCCCTGTGGTGAAGACAGGGTGTAAGGAGCAATTGGCTGGGACGCTTATCGTGATCCAATAATAATCCTTGCATTTGATATATTGCGTTATCATGCTGTTGAGATGTCTCGTGGCGCTTCACAGGATACACTGTAAAGTGTAGTAACTGTGTAGTTTGTGGCAAAACGCAGCCTCCAGTTTATGCACAGCAATATGCCCACAAACAGCCATGGAGTGAGTGACCAATTTTATTGGGGGGGGGACTGTTGGCTAGTACACCGGAAGAGAGAAGCTCTCTTTTCTTGTTGAAAAGTACCATAGGATCTTTAAAATTCATCTGAACAGGCAGACGTGATCTTGGTTTAACATGACATCCGAAGGACAGCACCTCCAACAATGCAATAACACCCTCCTCCCACATCCCCAGTTTGGAGTGTCAGCTCAGACTAAATGATTTGAAGTCCCGACTGGGGCCTGAACCCACAAGCTTCTAATTCAGAGGCGAGAGTGCTACCACTGTGCCAGGCTGGCACATACTGTCGAGGCTCCATAACACGTGAGAGATCACCTGTGGAAGTGTACCCCATTGTAAGGGAAGAATTCAGATGTCATGAGGATAGGGGAGGAATCAGGGAAGGAAAAAGCCCTGCCCCCACCCCCCCCCCCTCGCCCCACCCCCCATTCCCTGCCCCACACACACAGAATTCCACTTCCGAGCGACAAGAGAGGAAAGAACGAGACGTACACGTTTGACGTTCTTGCGTTCGGCTGCTGATCTGGCCAAGGACAGGCGGATCATGTACATGAGCAGACCTGGGATGCGGAGCAGATCCATCGCATTTCCAATGAAGGCGGAGGCGATCACGTAGTTCACAAAGAAAGCCCCGTTGTCGGGGAGAAAAACGCACCTAGACACAACAACAACATAATACATTTATACAGGAGTTTTCACATCGGGAAGATGTCCCAAAGCTCTGGACAGTCAAGACTTTGTACCTGAGCTGGGGGTTGGTTTCAGGAGTGGTGGAGGGCAGAGGGGTTAGGGGTAAGGGGGTGACCAAAGGTGCAGTCAGAGGCGGGTCTCGAGACAGACACTGAAGGAGGTAAGGGAGGGGGCAAGATGGAGGGACTGTAGGATGGAGTTCCAAAGGTGGGGACAGAGAGGCTGAAGGTCCAACCGCGGATGGAGGGGCGGCCAGGGATGGGGACATGGAGCAGGCTGGAATCTGTTGAGTGGAAGTCGATACGGAGTAAGTAGGTCAGAGAGAGAAATAGGAACAAAAATGGACTTTGAAACCAAGGACCAGGATTTTGAACACAATCACTTGGGGGATGGGGAATTGGTGGAGCCGGGCGAGGGTGGGGCCGATAGGATCACGGAGCCTGGTGCAGGACACCATACAGCAAGTGGTCACAAGCAGTCAGTACGGAAGCAGTGGTACAGAAGCCAAGCCCTCACATGGGCAGGTCCTCTTCCCCGCCCGCGGCATCGAGGACTAAAGCAAAATCTTATGCTTGCAGTTTGATGGTGAGGGGCAAGTTCACTTTCTCTTCTCCCCCCACCCCCCAACACATTTTACAAGGAGAAAGCCAAAACAAACTCGCTTGTTAACTTTCAGCAGGCTTGCATGTCACAGACAGGGCCTGGTGTTAAACACAGCCATCCTCAAATTTAAGCGGGCCACAAAGGCCACATTTTCAACCTTGCAATCATTCGGATGCCTACAGCTGTGTGGTCACCAGAGGGCACACAAGGCAATACAGTAAACTGCCGTGAAGATCATCACTAATGTTTGGGTACCAGTAGGGACCTATCCTCTCATCACCAAATGCTTACATACAGGTACCTCCAGCCTCCCCGTCCGTGGGGGGCAGTGCAGGGCGTAGGGGAAAAGCTGCTCAAGTGCTGTAAGTAGGCCCAATACTCACTCAAAGCGTACAGCGCCTTCCTCCAGAAACTTCTTGTCAAACAACCAACGAAAGAAGAGGTCGAGACTAGAACAGAAACAAGCAGAGTTTTACACCCTTGTCAGACATGAACAGTGTACGGTTCTGGTCAGATCACACCCAGGGCATACATAGCGAAGAGTTGGTCACTGTATAAGGTGGCTGCCCCAGGCCTCGAAGCACTGCAGAAGGGATCAATGAGGATTATTCCCTGTGTTAAGAGGCCTGCGCCTTTAGGAACAAAGCCTTGAAGAGAGACGTCTCAGAGGGCACCTTAGAGAGAGAAATAGGTGGTAATATGTAGAACAATGTTTCTAAGGCAGCAGGACAAGAAGACATAGGTTTGGGGTTATAAAGAATAATTTCAGGACAAACACACGGAAGCATTTCTTTATTCGTCATCGAGACATCTCAGAGCATTTCACAGGATATATTGTAAAGGGAATTGACTGTATTTTGTGGGTGAAACGCAGCAGCCAATTACGCACAGCAGTGTCCCACAAACAGTCGTAGATTGAGTGATCAAATTATACATTTTTTTGGAAGGAATTATTACTCCTGAAAAGCGATTTGCCAATTGACTCACCAGTGAGTTACTGCTACGTAAACAGAGGGGTGTGGTGTAAGGAAACTTGCCAAGGTTTCACCCCGCCCGGAAATCAAACCAGGGTCCCTCGCTTGCAAAACGATGATGCTACAGGACTACGCTACAGGACTCCACAAACTTCTTGTTCTGCCCAAAGTTACTGGCCTGACTTCAGACGGGCACAATCAATCCCTCCATCCTCTCAGGGTTTAGCAGATCCTCAACCTCATGAAACTACACCTTTCATGTTAAACATTAAGCCATTCACCTGCTGAGTCCCAGTGATGGCAGGATTAGAACCATAAATATAAGGAATGTGTAGCACTTGTGCATCGTGGTTCTGTTTTCCCCTGATCTGTAAGAGACAAATAACATCAGTCAAAATTTGCATGTGATTAAATGACTACTGAAAAACATACAATCCACTATTTGAGTTTCAATCCCATCTTATTTCTCTCCCCTCCCACCCCAATCAGGAGGGTGGCACATATCACAAGAGTTAAAGTTGCAGATCTCTGTATTATTCTGTATATAAATTGTCTAATTCCTGCTTACATTCCAATTCCAGCCTATGATCACTCTCTAGGTCTGTTCTATATTGTAATCAGAACGCTATGTGTATGAACGCGATGTGTTTTATCGATCTGTCCACTCCCTCCGCTCAGTGGGCTCTGGCCTGCTCCAAGTCCCCCACTCTGTTTGGCTATCATAGTCAGGCCTCCAGCCTTTCCAACTCAACCCTTTGGAATTCCATCCCAGTTTCTTGCCTCGCCCCCTCCCTTGCCTCTATCAAGGCCCAACTCAAGATCCTCTTCCTCGACCATGCTTTGGGTCACCTTCCTCCCCTACCCTCCACCCCTCCTAATCCCAACCCCAAGCTCAGATGCAAATCTTTGACTCTCCAGCGCTTTGGGAGGTCCTCCTGACATGAACAGCGCAATACAAATGTAATTTGTTGTTGTTTTAGAAATTACATCTTGTTGTAAGCTCCTGATGTTTGGACTTTAACATTTGAAAAAACAATGTAGTTGGTTACAGCACAGAGAGACCCTCAAGTTTCTTTATCTGCTGTTTGCTGATCCCTTGCTTTGAGTATTTTGCTATCCAAGGCAGGATTGTGAGTCAGTTGGAGAAGCGTTGACATTTCAGGACATTGTGAACCCCTGCATTTCCGCCTCTCAAAGCCTGAGATCGGCTCGGCTTACAGACAACTATGCCAAGGAGGCAGAGTGAAGCCTGCATCAATGGTGACTAAGCTATATAGGGTCTGAGAGAAACCCAATATTGGACTTCCCAGTTTAGCACCTCCTAACTATAACCATCTCCAGGGCAATTGAACTTGAAAGCACCCCAGCTAACCTTTGAACCTGCCGAATCTTGGGACCTATCTTGCCTTCCACTGTTAATTGCCAGTTTAGCTTTGCTGGTAGGAACGTCTATGGCCAGAATTTTTATTGTTTCATCTCTTATTCTAATTGGACCCATCCTACCTTTGATTAATCTTTTATTCTTTATTTGTTTATAAAATACCTTAGGGTTCCCTTTTATGTTAGCCGCTAATCTTTTCTCATACAATCTCTTTGCCCTTCTTATTTCCTTTTTCAGTACTTTCTATATTTTATTTGATTATCTTCTGTATTTTGGACCTGACATTTATCATAAGCCTCCTTTTTCTGTTTTATTTGAATCCCAATTCCCTCCTTATAAGGGGAATGTATTTGTTCTGTCCCCGAACTATCTCCTCTTTGAAGGCTTCCCATTGCTTGTTAGCTGTTCTACCTGCCAATCTTTCTTTCCAGTGCACTTTGGCTAGGACCTCTTTTAACTCACTGAAATTAGCCCTTTTCTAGTTGAGTATTTTCACCTTTGATTGCTCCTTGTCCCTTTCTGTAAGTACTCTAAACCTAATGATGTTAGATGTTAGTACTCTAAACCTAATGATCACTGTTGTCCAGATGCTCTCCTACTGAAACCTGCTCCACTTGCCCACACTTCATTCCCCACAACTAGATCCGGCACTGCTTCCTTCCTTGTTGGGCTAGAAACATACTGATCCAGAAAGTTATCCTGCACACATTTCAGGAATCCTTCCCCTCCTTGCCCTTTACACTGCTATTTTGCCAGTCTATGTTAGGTTAATTGAAGTCCCCTGTTATCACTACTTTATTGGTTTTGCATTTTTCTGAAATCTGCTTCCAGATTTGCTTGTCTATCTCCTTCCCACTATTTAGTAGTCTATGGTATACACCTAACAGAGCAACAGCTCCTTTTCTGCTCCTTAACTCGAGTCAAATAGATTTTGTTTTTGGACCCTCCAGCACATCGTCCCTTTCCCAGGGCCGTAACCGTGTCTTTAATCAATATTGCCACCTCCCTCCTTTTTTCCCTTCCCTATCCCCCCGAATGCATTGTAGCCAGGAATATTCAGCTCCCATTTCTGCCCTGGTTTGAGCCAGGTCTCCGTTATTGCCACTACATCATAACCCCATGTGGCAACTTGAGCCTGCAGCTCACCCATCTTATTTGTCACACTCCGTGCATTTGCACTCTAAGACCAACTTAGTCTGCTCTGCATTTCTCCCGTCTAATCCCTCCTCTTCCTGGATCACCCCTTATTACATTGCTATTCGCCTCTCCCAGCCCTTTATGTGACTTGTTTGTCCTCCCTAATGCTACATCCTGATTCCCTTCCTGATCCTGAAGAAATGGCCTAGCTCTAATTTTAGGATGATGCCCCCTTGTTCTGGATTCACCCACCAGAGGAAATAGTTTCTCTGTAGCTACTTTATTTAATATCTTTTATCATTTTAATCACCCTTCAGCCTTCTAAAGTGAAGGGACTCATAGTTTAACCCTTTAAGTCCTGGTATCATTCTGGTAAATCTGCACTGTCCTCAGCCATGTGTCCTCACCTTGTCCAATGTGCTTCAAAATACCCCGAATAGTAAACGATGGTTGGGAGAAGTGCGGAGAAACACCACAGCAGGAGGGTTGGAAAGAATTGGGTGATAATAGGATTCTGTTGAGACAAGAGGAATCAAATAGTGTTGAAATAAAGGCATCAAAGAGACCAAACAGTCAACTATTTCTTACACCACCCTGTTTTTCCACTCAATTCTCGGGATGCTGACCTTTTTTTCACTGCCCATCGCCCATCCCTAACTCCCTGAGTAGGCGCTGTATAAATATAATTTGGTGTTGTTGGTTTGTGCTTAATTCACTGTTATCATCCGGTGGGGAAGGAGCCTTGGTGCCCATTTGCTAACAGGACATCAAGGCTCTGATACATTCAGAATCCCTGCTGATCAAGAAAGCGGATAGGATCCAGCTTGATGTTGTCTCTCACTTCCACCATTCTCTTCCTGATAGTTCATTAGGCTCACAACTGCTGTCTAGGCTCGTGCATGAAGCAGGGACATTGGGAGATTATGGACTCCAAAAAATGAAAGAATTATAATGCTTTATCATGATGTTGAGACGTCTCAAAGCGCTTCACAGGATACACTGTAACGTGGATTGTATTTTGTGGGCGAAGCGCAGCAGCCAGTGACCCAGAAACAGTAGTGGATTGAGTGAACAAACTTTTTTGGGGGGATGTGGGGGGTGGGAGAGGGAGAGGGAGGGATTATTACCCCTGGAAAGCAATCTGCCAATCAACTAACAACTGGGTTCCTATTTACTGCTGGGTAAACAGAGACATGTGGAGTAAAGAAACTTGTCTAAAATTTCACCCCACCCGGGAAACAAACCCAGGTCCTCTCCCTTACAAGGTGAGCGAGCTAACCACTACCTACGGGACTCCATGCAACAGGAAATTGGGGGTGGGGGGAGAGGAAAAGGGAGGCAACTTGATGGGGGCAGTTTTCCCTCCATTTTCTGATCGGCAGAGAGATTTGTTTCTAAAACGCTTGAACAATGACAACAAAATTACATTTGTATAGAGCCTTTCACGTCAGGGGGACGTCCCAAGGCACTGGACAGTCAATGTTTCAGACCCGAGTTGAGGGTGGGGATTTGGGAGGGTGATCGAAAGCACAGTCAAAGAAGAAGGTCTTGAAGGAGGCAACGGATGGGGCGAAGCTGAAGGGACTGCGGGATGGAGTTCCAGAGGGTGGGGGCAGAGTGGCTGAAGGCCCACCCGGCAACTGTGGGGTGGGCAACGCAGGGGAGGTGAAGCAGGCTGGAGCTCGCTGAGCGGAGGGAGCGGGCATGTTGGTAAAGGTTTAGGAGGTCAGGTCACAGAGGTAGGGGGGAGCAGGCCATGGAGGGCTTTGAAGGTGAGGACCAGGATCTTGAACTGTATCCTGTGTGGATGGGAAGCCAGTGGAGCCAGGCGAGGATGGGGGTGATAGGGTCACGGAGCCTGATGCGGGAGAGGATACGTGCTGCAGATTTCTGGATGATTCTGGAGTTCAAAAACGGTTTCGAAGTGTCTACGGGAGGTACTCACATTCAGGTACTCCACAGGCTTAGTGACGTTGAACTTGTCCATTGTGCTGATGATGATTGCAGGGGTGGTGAGGAAGAAGAGCAGGATGAAGAGGATACAGTTGATGATGAAGCAGCGGAGCCACCAGGACACTCCCCTCAGCGACAGGTGCTCCCTGAGCAGAAAGATAATAATCCTTGCATTTTATGTAGCTCTTTATTATGTTGTTCACGTGTCTCAAAATGCTTCACAGAATATACAGTAAAGTGAATTGACTGTACATTTTGTGGGAAAAACGCGGCAGCCAATTGCGAACGTTTATCCACAAACAGCCGTGGATTTGGTCACCAAATTATTATCACTGTATTATGATCTATGAAAGGTTTATTATCCCCAGAAAATGATCCGCCAATCGACTAATAATCGGGTTCCTACTTACTGCTAGGTAAACAGAGGCATGTGGAGTAAGGAAACTTGTCTAAGGTGTTGCCCCAACTGGGAATCAGACCTGGATCCTCTCGCTTGTGACGCGAGCCATTACACAACCAGCGGTAAACTCTCAGCTCAGTTACCTTTTATGATAAACACTCATTGATGGGAACAAAGCTTTAATAACTTGTGTTTACATAGCACTGTTCGCACTAAAGAAAGGTAAGTCAAAGCCCTAACTGGTAGGGTGATCCTAGCCGGACAAGCATCGGGAAAGGTTGCCAGACAGTGATATTAATGGCAAGCTATGCGGTTTTAGCTAGTTAGACTCCAGCAGTTACCCCAAGAACACTCTGGGGTCCCCACGCCTGGCTGCTGCAAACCTTTACTTTCCAGAATTGGGTTTCCACCTGTGCCAGACACCAGGCTGACCAAAAAACACTCGAAGAGTTTCTCAGAAACAAGTTAACATTGCTAAAGAGACATATAATGGGGGCAGCTGTAACACAATCATTTAATTTTAGCTGTGGTAAAGTGAGGACAAGGGCATGGATTGGCTGGATCAAGTTCCAGATCAGCTCTGGGCTGGATGGGGCCACCTTTTCACCACTACGAGGCACAATTTCCATTTGTAACCTTGAGCTGGGATGGTTTTCAAAAGCTTCTTCTTCGACCTGGCCCTCACTCTCTTCGCCCTTCACCTCTCATGACTCCAACCCTCAGCTCGGGTGCAAATCCTTCACTGTCTAGCACCTTGTGACGTCTTCCCGATGTGAAAGGCACTTTAGAAATGTAATAGATGGGACCGACATAGTGGGTGGTGCCATTTATACCTCAGGACCGTTAGGGCTATGAAACTATTATTGCAACAAAAGTTGCATGTATATAGCGCCCTTCAAGCAGGGTGGTGTCACAGAGCTCTAGATTCTCAAGAGCAGCAAAAAACAGGTAATTACCAATAGATGTTATGGGGATCAGGGGCGTAGGTCACAGTCCAGCGGGAAGCATGGAGGAATTCACTGTAGGACGACGGCTGCGGCTCTCCCCTGAACACACATCCCTGACATTTGCAGGCGTTGAAGTCTTTCAGAATTCTGCAGGGAGCAAAGGGCAACCATTTCTATTTGTATTTCACAAACCTGCAGCATTAAAGCTAACACCCAAACAACACTAACAGCTTTTTACTGTGGTCCATTTCTACAAAACCTTGGTTAGACCACACGTGAAAGTATTGTGTCCAGTTCTGGTCACCACCGTACAAGGATATTGTAGCAATGAAAAGAGTATAGCGTGGGTTTACTACTAATAATAATAATCCTTGCATTTGATATAGCGCTTTTTCACATCTTCTAGACGTCTCAAAGCGCTTCACAGAATATACTGACCAATTTATTATTGTTTTGGAGGGATTATTATTAGGCGTGTGGAGTAAGGAAACTCGTCCAAGGTTTCGCCCTGTGCCTGGAATTGAACCCAGGTGTCTCGCTTGCAAGGCGAGTGCTCTAACCACTGAGCTACGGGACTCCACAAGTACAGGACTACTAGGATGATACCCAGGCTGGCAGGTTACTGCTATCGGGATAGACTGGTCAGGTTAGGCTTTTTTTCATTAGCTGTTTAAGAGGGAACCTAATAAATGTTTAAAATTATAAAAGGTTTCAATAAGGTTAATGTAAATTGGCTGCATAAGATAGCGACTTGGGAATCTAAAACAGAATTTAGCAGGAACTACTTCACGCAGAGGGTAGTGAGATTGTGGAACTCGCTGCCTGAAGCGCTGATTGAATCAGACGGTGCAGATACATTCAAGAGGAAGCTAGACCTTCATATGAAGGAGAACAGAAAGATGTGAGAAGGATGAGGAGTGGGTGAAGACTCTTGTGGAATATAAACACCGGCACAGACATATTAGGCTGAATGGTTTGTTTCCATGCTGTATGTTCTTTGTAAATCTTTGCAAAATGTTCACCTACAAAACATAGTCTCTACAATTTACAGCAAATCCCAGGGAGTGCTTTGAGCTGTCCACAACCTATGATATTCCTCATCAAGCACGTACCTAATTCCCTATGAAAGCTATCCTTCGGGGGGGGGGGGGGGGGGGGGGTGGGGAAGAGAATAACCAGGGTCTCCTTGGAGTTGAACCTTTCCCCAAGGTGATATGTCAGAATCGAGCCAGCTCTCTGTGGTGGTCTCTAGTCCGGTTCCTGAGCCAGGCAGGTTCACAGTACTCCAGGGTACTGCCAGCCTGGCTCATCAGCAGAACTTGGAAGGGTAGATCAGTCATTGGGCAGGGAATCCTCCCAGTCAGCTCCTGTTTAACCCTGCAAGCCAAAGTCCTAACAGGTAGGGTAGTCCTAGCGGGACAAGCAGTGGGAAAGCTTGACAGACAGCAATATCAATAGCAAAATATGTGGTTTAGCTGGTTAGACTCCAGCAGTTATCCAAAAACACACTCTGGTGTCCCCAAGTGCGCCTACATTTTCGGAGTTAGGTAAGCAGATGTGTCCCTCCAGGGAGAGAGTGCGGATTCCATTCCAACAATCTATCTCTGGAAATTCCATGTGGAGGTGGGATGCATGGAATTCTTAGTTTGGTTTGGATACTCTTAAGCATGGGGATGGGTTTCTCTACATGTGTCAGACACCCAGCCTCTGACCAAAAAAACATTTTGAAACCAGAATCTACAGACACAATCTCGCCTACATTTTTCTAATGATCTTAAACGGGAGACTTCCAGCACTGATCCATTGATCAGCAGAAATAATCGATTGAACTCTTAAAAGCTTGTCACTATCCATCAGAATCCCGAGGACTACCCTGAGCTCACCCTCAGTTCTAATGCAAAAAGCCTCAACTTCTGAAGCCTCTTCATAACTTGAGATGAAGAGAGCTCTTGTGGAGTATGGAATTCAAGGGTCCTAATATGCTAACTGACTTGCTGCGCATGTACAACATTAACTCCATTAGTGCTCAGATTCAGGCTGTGCTGGTACAGTTTAGCGTTTTGACAATCCTATAATATACTTTGTCACATGGTTGAATTGTCTCAAAATAAATCAATCCTTGAATTTGATACAGCGTATTTGAGGAGGTTGTTTGAAACCACTTCACAAGATTTGCTGTAAATTTTGAAGGTGAACTGTGTACTTTGTAGGTGGACATTGTATTTTGTAGGTGAACATGGCAGCCAATTTGTACACAGCAACAAACCACGAACAGCCATGAAGTGAGTGACCAATATTATCTGGGGAATTGTTGGCTAGGACACCCGGAGAGAGAAACTCCCTTCATTTCATAAATAGTGCCATGGGATCTTTAACATCCACCTGGGCAGACAAAACAGAACCTTGGTTTAATGTCTCATCCAAAGGACGTCATCTCCAACATCGAAACTTTCAATAGAATAGACCGAGTTCAAAATCCCGACATGGGGGTTTGAGTCCACAATTTTCTAACCTAGAAGCGAAATTGCTATCGACTGAGGCAGGATGACACAGTAAAGTGCTTCACAGGGTTTGCTGTACAGGCTGTCCACAAAGTCCTGTTACCCCCATGTTTCTTTCTCTACAGAGCACTGTCCAACTCGTGAAACACATAGAAGAATGATAATAATCACATTTAGAAGTACTTCATTGTATTCAGTATAAGTGTTTAACTGTATTCAGATGTCCAGAGGATGGGTGTGTGTGATCGCATCATATTCATGGCAGATAATGATCTGTCGCCATGTTCGGTGCCACATTTTCCATAACATGATGGAGTGACAAGGCCAAATGTATCTCTGACGGCTTGTTTCAGCTCCTCCATAGTCTCGTATCATTGTTTTGTAATGTGTGTGTGTGTGTGTGTGGTGTGGGGGGAAAGATGACTTTTTTGGACACCCTGTAGAGAGCAGTGACTGGACTCTCTCTGTAGGTGAACCCTCTGGAAAGTGGAGCCCTAGACTTCAGTGGCCCAACTCACCGAGCCGTTGCGGCTTCGTTCTGGAATGTTACGAACGCCATGCCAAGTGGTTTCTCGTTCACTTTCTCCTTCTCCTTCATGTACTCCACCTTCAGTTTCTGTTCCAGGTTAGTGTAATAGTCCACTGCATTCTCCTGTGGAGAGAAACGGGAATTTGTGTTGTGTGTGTGCAAGTGTGCTCTCTGTAGCCAAAATCAAAAATAACAAGATTACATTTACACAGCACCTTTCACATCAGAAAGACATCCCAAGACGCTGGACAGTTGGGGGTTTGCACCTGAACTGGGGTTTGGAATCAGGAGAAGTAGAGGGTAGGGAGGGTGGGGGTGGGAGAGTGGCCAAAGGCACAGTCAAAGAGGAAGTCTTGAAGGAGGCGAGGCAGTAGGGAGGAGCATGACAGTGGGGAACTTTAAAAGTAAAGATGAGGATTTTAAAAACATGATCAAATGTGGCTCAAGCTGATCCCTGCCTCTCTGCGTCCCCTCTATCTGTTCAATTTGGCATTCCCACCTCCCTTACCTTCTCACAGCCTTTAACCACACAGCAGCAAAGCTGCCCACAAGGCTTCGGGTGGATCATCACCGGAGTCTCTTCTTTAGAATAGTAGATCCGGTTGCGTTCAGCTTTCCGCCTGAAAGAAAACGTACTTTCTTTTCATTTCAAAAACAAAACCTACAGAAAGTGAAGCGTTTTTACCTGATGCTCACACCTAATCCTTTCTTTAAAGAGAAAATCAGGAATTTCACCACCTGATTACCACTCACCAATATTATCTATAACTTTGGACAAAAAAATCCAAGACTTCTTGTGGGACACTGTTATGCGCAATTGCTTGCTGCATTCCGCCCACAAAATATACAATCAATTCACTTTACAGTACATTCTGTGAAGATCTTTGAGATGTTTCAACTACATTATGCGCTACATCAAATGCAAGGATTATTATTATTATATTTCATAAAACCGAGGATTCCAATATCTTTGTCTCAATCTGAGATTGTGAGCTCAGGTCCAAAGGAAGCACTTTGTTGGTGTTGTCCAGAGTAAAACACATCTCTGCAAATAGTTCATGGAGAAATAAAACTAGCATTTTATAAGGCAGACGGATTGATTTCTAATGTAATGAGAACGAAAATAAAAACAATAAATGTCTTAAGGACAACGTATAACAGCTCTTAACAGAATTAAAAAATATTAAAGGGTATTACAAAAAGGGGAGTGTGTTTAAATAGCTCTCTTTCACAAGCAGAACAAAGGCCAAAAAGCTTCCTTCTGCGCTGTGAAACATGATAGAAGACTGAGCAAATAACACGATAGCAGAGATTGCTGTTTCCATCACGTACCTGTCTGCATCAAGGCGCATGAGCTTTGCTACATTATAGCACAGACGAGCCTCAAGGACTGTGCACTCAGGATACGCCTCTCTGCAATAGACACAGAATCAATTGATACAACATGCATTTATATATATGTGTATATATATAGTGGTTAGAGCACTCGCTTTGCAAGCAAGTGGGTTCGATTCCCGGCAGGGTGAAACCTTGGGCAAGTTTCCTTACTCCACACACCTGATAATAATCCATCAAAAAAAATAATTGCTCACTTCAATCCACGACTGTTTGTGGAACTGTTTGGCTGGCGCCTTCTGCCCACAAATATACAGTCAATTCACTTTATAGTCTATTCTGTGAAGCGCTTTGAGACAGCTAGAAGACGTGAAAAGCGCTATATATCAAATGCAAGGATTATTATATTATTATATAAAGCTCTTTACACAGGGTAGCGTCTTGGAGCGCTTAACCGTGGTGGAGCCTGACACCGAGTTGGGGGCAGGAAGGTGGTGACCGTGAGCACAGTCGAAGAGGAATGTCTTCAGTTGTGATCTAAGAGGGGAAGGAGGGGCAAGGCAGAGAGATTGGGGGACAGACAGTTCCAAAGCTTTGGAGCACAGTGGCCGAAAGCATGGCCGGAACGGTAGAGTAGAGAAGACAAGGGGCAAACAGGTTGCAAGAGTGAATCCTGGAAGCAACGAGTAGTGGAGTGGAGAGCAAGCAGGTCAGAATGGTAGGGAGGTGCCAAGGGATTTGTAGATGAGTGAGAGGATCTTGAAATCAATCCATTCTGTGATACGGAGCCAGTGGAGCCTGGCGATGACTGATGTGATGGGGGAACAGAGATTAGGGTGGGTTTGCCTGTCCTCTGCGCAATATGCTGCCTATTCCCCGCCCACTGCCTAGTCGTGACCTGTCCTCCCTCAGCACATACCCCCCAACTCGGCACCTCCCATGGTGGTCCCAGACAACCTATTGCTCAACTGTAAGGAGGTAATCAAGTTACATGTAAGAGCTTTCTTTGCTGCTCAAACTGTAACAGAGACCCTGGATGTCTGACGTACCTGAAGTGTTCTTTGATTTTTTCCGGTTCAGCATACTTTGATAAACCATTAATAAATAATGTGCGTTTCACCTGTAGCAATTTATAAATAGCAAATAATTGGTCAGTTTTGAGACACACAGAAACAACTAAACACGTACATACACCCAGTGATACAAAAGAGAGTTTCAGCAATTCCACACACTCTCCTGCACCTCACACGTACAACCAGTCAGAGTCTAGTCCAGACTGCATCTTCCCCAAGCACAGGCCCATCTGGTTATCTTAATAAAAAAGCATTAGAATTGAACTCTGTTCTCTGGAACTTCCTCCTGAAATCTCTCCCTCAAACTCTCACTCCCTCCCGAAATCTCGCTTCTTCGTTTCAAATGCGATCTTCTATTCTCCTCCTTCTCACTTGTTACATGATTCATATCATCCCTTGTTAAGCACCCAAGGCCCCAGCACGTGAAAGGTGCTATATAGGTACACAGTCCAATTATTGATATGGATCTGAACTATGAGGTTTATTTTGTTTTATTTTAAAAAAAACTACTTTGAATTCATACATATTGATTAAACATATTCAACAGAGATTGAATTGGATACTTCAAATCTATTTTTTGCTTGCCTGTTCTGTGTGCTTGTGACAGACAGCTAACCAACAACAACAAATTACATTTATACAGCGCCTTTCATGTCGGCAGGATGTCCCAAGGCACTGGCAGTCAAGTATTTACACCCAATACTGGAATCCATCATCAGTGCAGAGTGATTGAACACTTGGACAGGTCTGAGCTAGTCAAAGAGAGTCAGCATGGGTTTGTGAAGGGTAGGTCATGTCTGATTAATCTAGTTGAATTTTTTGAGGTTACTAAAATGGTGGATAAGAGTGGCTATGGATGTCATTTATATGGACTTTCAGAAGGCAATTGATAAGGTTCCACACAAAAGATTAAATGGAATTGCATGGAGTCGGAGGTAACCTTGTGACGTGGCTTGGTAATTTGTTGGGAGGCAAGAACCAGAGAGCAGTGATGAAGGGTACTGCGTTCAGTTTTGGGCACCACACCTCAGGAAAGATATATTGACCCTGGAGCAGGTCACCAGAATGTTACCAGGCCAAAAAGGGTTAAGTTATGAGGAAAGGCTGCGTAAACGTGGATAGTATTTCCTTGAGCTTAGAAGGTTGAGGGGTGATTGAGGTATTAAAGATGACAAAGGGATTTGATAAGGTAGATATAGAGAAGCTATGTCCTCTGAGGGGGTGGGGGGGGAGGGGCATGGGGAGTCCAAAATAAGTTGGCATAGTCTTAAAATTAGAACCAGGCCATTTAAGAGTGAAATCAAGAAGCATTTTTTCACTCAAGAGGTGGTAGAAATCTGGAATTCTCTTCTCCAAAAGGCGTGGATGCTGGATCTATCCACATCTTCAAAAATCAGATTGATAGATTTTTGGTAGGTCAGGTATTAAGGGATATGGGGAGAAAGTGGGAAATTGGAATTGAAAGGATTAGTTGAGGTACAGATCAGCCATGATTTAATTAAATGGCGGAACAGGCTCGAAGGGCTGAATGGCCTACTCCTGTTTCTACGTTCCTAAGCTGGCGATTGGGATTGGGGGGGTTGGGGGTAGGAGGATGACCAAAGACACAGTCGAAGAGGAAAGTCTTGAGACGGGCCTTAATGGATGCAAGGGAGAGGGTGAAGCAAACGGCTTGTGGGATGGAGTACCAAAGAATTGCGTCAGAAAGGCTGAAGCCTTGACTGCCGATGGTGGAGTGGGCAGGTTGGGAGACATGGAACAGGCTAGAGCCTGCTGAGCAGAGGGAGCAGACAGGTTGTTATGGAGTTAGCAGGTCACAGAGATAGGCCAGAGGAAAGGTGGCTGACCACTGAGATACAGCATTGGGGACAGGGGAGTCCCTGCAGTCTATTCTAATTCTCTGCAAAGGCAAGGCATACAACAAACAACAATTCCCATTTATATAATGCAGGATAACATCTCAGAGCACTTCACAAAGATATCCAAGGAAGAAGATTCAAAGAGGTATGTTTTTATGTGTTTAAAGACAACCACAACAACTTGCATTTATATCGTACCCTTTGTGGCCACCGTCTCGGAGCGCTTCAGAGAGGGTGCAAGACTGAAGGGCAGAGGGAAGGAGTCCCAAGGGTTTGGAGCATTGCAGCTAAAGGCTTGGCCACCTATGGGTGGAGGGGAGGTGAAGAGGTAAGTCTGTCTGAGATTTAATAAAGTCCAAGGCAGAGATGGAACGAATCAGCGAGTTTGGTGCAGGTTAGGATGTAGCCAGTGGTATCCCTGGGGTAAGTAAGGCTTTGTTCACCGAGGTGGAAATGCCGCACAGTTTATCATGCGAGTACACTGACGACTGCGACACTTACCAAATCGTCCTCTCTGTAGTGCATCTTTGAGGTATGCCGTCTCATACTGTAGACTGTGAGGAGCAGGTAAAGGAAAGCAAAGGACGTGTGGAGCCATAGCAGATTGTCTCTGTGTTGTTAAATAAAAACAAGATCAATAAATAATATAAAAAAGGTCCATCGAGCATCATTCTATGTACACATATTGATAGCGACTTCCCTACTGAATCTACCCAATCTGCCTGGCTCCCACATGTGTAACACTGATAGACTATTCATTGTGTGCCTACACATTGCTGCTTTTGGATGATAAAACAGCAGGAACTGTAAGACCTTGTAAAACACAAGCAGGCAAATAAAAATGTACTGTTCGTTCACCAAATATGATGTCAGACATCTGGGTGATTTATCAAAGCGCATAGGTTAGCATAAGTGACTTCAGTGGGGGAAGACACACCCAAATCGGCTGAATAACCTCTTTCTGTGCCATAAGCTATATTTCCTTGGGCCTGGGAGTCCAGCAAGTGCCTATAAAAAGTTAAGTTTTCGGAAATGTGTTAACATTTCCTACAATACAGAAATGGCTCAGAGCAGCAGTGAGAGAATTAGTAGTTATAGGTTTATGGATTATTATTGCATTAGATTATCTAATGTAAGAATGATTATCCATGCAAGTTTTTTTTAATACAACTCTTCTACACTCCAGTCTGCGCTGAGTTAGTTGAGTGATGGTGGGGTGTGTATAGTTATAACAAGAGAGTTGGGTTCCTTAAAACCCCAGCTAGTTACAAATGGGACGTGATCACCAGTTAGTGATTCTGTATTCACTGAGCCCGAGCTAAGAAGGCTGGCTAGCTTCCCATTCTAAACAACAACAACAAATTACACTCGTATAACGCCTTTCACGTT
This sequence comes from Callorhinchus milii, assembly GCF_018977255.1. Taxonomy (NCBI): domain Eukaryota; kingdom Metazoa; phylum Chordata; class Chondrichthyes; order Chimaeriformes; family Callorhinchidae; genus Callorhinchus; species Callorhinchus milii. Next base: position 72,355,385 of record NW_024704744.1, on the reverse strand, counting down.
GGAAAGACATCCCAGGGCGCTGAGTTCTGGATGCCGAAACAAGACACCGACTTCCTGTCCATCAGGTCTGGGCAACATCACAGCCAATGCACTCCACACTCGCACACAGGGAGAGATGCAGCTGCTCCATGGCAGATCTTTCAACTCATCTCCGTTCTCCTGATGTGAGAGGCGCTATATAAATATAATTTTGTTGCGGATTCAAGTGCCACTTGAACATATGTAGTTTAAGCTGATGCTCCAATGCAGTGCTGAGGGAGTATTGCATAGTCAGAGGTGTCCTTCAGATGAGACGTTAAACCAAGGTCCCATCTGCCTGTTTTAAATGAACATTAAAAATCCAGTGGCCCAATCAGAAAAGAGAAGGGAGTTTCTCCCTCGGTGTCATAGTCAACAATTCCCCCAGACAAAATTGGTCACTTTCTCCATGGCTGTCTGTGGGCACAGTGCTGGGCGCAATTGACTGTCATGTTTTGCCTACAAAATACAGTTAATCCACTTTAGTGAATCCTGTGAAGTGCTTTGAGATGTCTTGACGAGGTGATAAGACGCTATATAAAAATGCAAGGATTTTCTCTCCCACTAACATCCAGCAAGAGACAGCTACGTATAAACAATGCACAGTGCGTGCTGGGCTCTGTCGAGCCAGGATGTTGGGATGCATACCCAGAATTCAGGTTGGCTATTGTAGTCCGCCCAAAGCTGTATGCATTATTTTCTGAAAGGAAATAGAAAGAAAAGTTAAGAGATGGCTTTTATTATTAAAAATCCAGGGAACTGCAACCCCGCACGTCCATGGAAAACTAAACCAGTGGAAAAACTTCCCAGACAGGCAAGGCTCACAGCGCACATTTCAGACGTGACATGTGCAGGCCAGCGCATTAACATTAAACCCCTTGAAAGCAATTCCACGGGAATGCCGATCTATGCTGAGTTAGTGGATTGTAGCTGGAACAGCAGCTGTGGTGCTAGGACTGGCCTTGGGATCCTGAGTTCAGAAGAGGAAAAACAGCTGATAACAAGCCAGGGCTCCAGTCACACCACAGAAACCACTGTCTGGAATGTGCTGGTGTGTGGACTAAATACCAACCCTCTCCAACACACGCGCACGTAAACAGGAACAAGCATATATACATACACACATACATATATAATATATAACCAGCTATGTGGAGTCCCAAAGCAGCAATTAGCTCACTCGCCTCGTAAGCGAAAGGAGCCAGGTTCAATTCCCTGGTGGGATAAAAGCTTAGGTTAAGTTTCCTTACTTCACACTCCTCGGTTTACCTAGCAGTTAAGTGTTTGGCAGATAGATCGCTTTCCCTCTTAAACATTTTTCACTCAATCCATGTCTGTTTGTGAGACATTGCTATACATAATTGGCTCCTGCGTTTCACCCATAAAATATAGTCAATCCACTTTATTTACAATATATTCTGTGAAGTGCTTTTGAAATGTCTCAATGGCGTGATAAGGCACTATATCAAATGCAAGAATTATTATTAATAACTGACATTAGGCTTGCACATGATGAATGATCGCATAGCCGAGGTACCAGAGGGCAGTTGATGTCCTTGGAACTGCAGGGAATAGGAACCAGTGTGGTGAGCACGGGGAAGAGATGGAAAGAAATTAGGCAATATTGCAGGGAGTAGATTGGGCAGACTGTTAGCAGGCAGAGCGGGGGCCCCAATCCCACATGTTCTCGCAGGTTATTAGGAAAACCAAATGGAGAGAACTTCAGCAGCTGCTAAGAGTGGAACATACAGAATGCAGCCATGTGGAAAGAGAATTTTCTTTTAAAGTAAAAAAAAGTCCAGTGACTGTTTCTCAGAAACATGTGCATTCCTTCAGATCAGAAAGATAATCTGATCTCAGTGGGTGCCGGCCTCTGCTGTTGCATCTTCATCTGCTTTTATTACAACACAAACCAACCGTCTCAAACAGTGACTGTGTTCGGAAATAACACTGTCATGCACTACACAGCGACTGTGTACAGATATCACATTGTCACACATTGTCAGCCACTACACAGCACTGTGTGCAGACATCACATTGTCAGCCACTACACAGCGACTGTGTACAGACATCAACATTCTAGGGCTACAGCAAGTTATAATCTACTGGAAATCAGTCAGACTTCAGCTGCTAAGAAGAATCTTTTGTACTGAAATAAAGCAGAGTCAGAGAGGGCAGACCGGATAGGATCAAGGGTAATTGTCTGTTCAGACTATATACAGACAACTCTCCCAATTTAATGAGCTACAAGCAGCAATTACATTGCCGAAGGCTCTTTAGTCGTGAAAGGAGACAATGCTCTGACACGCTACTCCACATGAAGGTTGCTGTATAAACTGCTAGTCGTTGTTTCAGAGGGGATCTCATAGAGGCACACAAGTTTCACCTACAAAATACAGTTGCTGCACTTTACAGTACAGCCTGTTTCTTAAATGAGTTCCAGCATTCTGACCTCAACCTTTCTGGTAACCTGTTCCAGTCATAAATTACCCTCTGTGAAAGGAAATACATCCTGATGTCTGTCCTACCCTTTGCAACCCTGAATTTGCATCCTCTTGTTCTGCTGTGTGTGTTAAAATTATTGTTCTGGGGTTTACTGCCTCTATCCCATTTAAAGTCCTGTACACCTCTATAAGGTCCTCTCTTCAAGACTTGGGTAGCCCTAACTTATCTAAGTCTAACTCATTCCTCTATCACTGGGGATCATCTTCATGGCTCTCCCCTGCTCAGCCTCCAGGTAGTAGAATGCGATTGGTGGGGGGGGTAAATTCTACACTAATCTGAAGAAAGCAATGAGCAAGTGGTAAATCTATGGAACCGACGCCCTTGGGAGATGGTGGAAGCAGAAAGTGTTGATTCATTCAAACGTAAATTAGATAATTTCTTTTAGAAAATAATAATTTGGGATATAATATTATGAATCACTTGAGACATGACATATAGTAACTGTTGTATACTTGGAAGAACCAGGCAACTTTGGATCTAAGGTTCCCAAAGTTTTCCACTCTGTGGTAGATTAATCCATACAGAATTAATTGCTTTCAATATCTCCATTATTGCAGCAATTGATTACCAGGATGGTAGAAGGTGAACTAGATGAACTTTGGACTTTTTTGCTCTAGCAATTCCTAAGTTCATACAAATGTTATTTCAGTCAGATGATAAATCTTGGTTTATCTGTCCACAAGCAGGGGCCAGCTGGCATTTATCTGTGGGACTGGAACAGGGAGAGGCTTCATTTTAATAAAAACAAGCTCAATCTCATGGAGTGGGTGTCACTGGCACTTTGCCAGGTTTAAACAGAGTTGGATGTCCCTGGCTGCCCAACGATGGGTGGAGCTCCTCTCTAAACCACTTCCGATCCCGTGGTGATGTTGCTCCCACAAGGGGTGGGGAGGGGGGTGGGTGGGGACATGGGTCCATCAGGAGGGCGCAGTATAGATTACTGATCGGATTTTATACGACCTACACAGTTTGCCTGTAACTCAGACTTCGGACTTCATATTTCATGTTTTGGTCCCGACTGATAGAACTTGAGTTTTACTGTATATTTCACAACAACTTGCATTTATATAGCACCATTTACGCAGAGTAATTGCCGGTACTCCGCCAGTACACAATGCAGACAGTGTGGGAGAGAGAGTGAAAGTTGACTGGAGTAGCCAGTCTCTCCAATGTTGTAAGGGGTGAGGCAGATCAGTGAGAGCAGGTCAGATACAGGGAAGCATGGCCTGGCTGGGGGGGATGGCACTCACCAAGTAGGTCTCCTGAGAAGTTAACGGGCAGCACGATACCCACGGACAGGACCCCGATGATGACCAGCAGCCCGATGATGTGACGCTGAAAAGACAGGTAGTGCACGGCGTCCTCCCCACATTTCTCTCGGATCTCCTCATCCCTGCCGAGGTCAAGCGGAGAAAAAAGATGTTGAGCTAGGTTTGGATGTGACTGGGTGGGGGGTTGATGTCAGAGAGTGAGGATGGGGAACCGTGGGAGATATATAGTTAAGAAGGAAAAATTTGCAGGGCTATGAGGTAAGAGTGGGGGAGTGGGACTAGTTGGATAGCTCTTTCAAAGAGCCGGCACATCTCTTCTTCAGGGCCGAATGTCCTCCTTCTATGCTGTAAGATTCTCTGATTGGTGAGTCTGTCTACATGGAGCTCGTGGGTCAGAGTTGGGCTGCAGTGGAGAGGAAGCCGGCCCTTGCATAGACAGAGAAGGGAGATTGGAGGGACTGGGACTCCAGGACACTGCTAACGACAGCATCATCAACAACAGAGATGGCTCATCGGCAGGACTGGGAAGGGCAGACCAGTCACTTGAGGGCAGGGAATCCCCACACGCAGTTTCTTTTAATAATAATAATAATCCTTGCATTTGATATAGCGCTTTTCACGTCAGGAGGACGTCCCAAAGCACTTCACGGAATATACTGTAAAATGAATTGACTGTATATTTGTGGGCGAACGCGGCAGCCAATTGCGCACAGCAATGTCCCACAAACAGTCATGGATTGAAAATGACCAATTTATTATTGTTGTTTTTTTTTGGAGGGATTATTATTAGGCTCTGTGTGGAGTAAGGAAACTTGCCCAAGGTTTTGCCCTGCCTGGAATTGAACTCAGGTCTCTCACTTGCAAAGTGAGTGCTCTAACCACTGAGCCACAGGACTCCACAAAACTTTAACCCTGCAAGCCAACGCCCTTATGGGTAGGGTTGTCCTAGCTGGACAAGCAGTCCCTCCTCCTGACCGCCCTCTTGCCTCCTTCAAGGACTGTTTCAAGACCTTCCTCTTCGACCGCACCTTCAACCATTGTCCCACCCCCCCACACCACCTTGCGCTCCACCCCTCTTGACTCCAACTCCCAGCTTGGGTGCAAACCCTTGATGATCTAGCTCCTTGGGATGTCCTCCCGATTTGAATGACAGTTGTAAAATCTTGTTGTTTTAGAAATTACATTTTATTGTAAGTTCCCATTTGTTACGACTTTAAAATCTCAACAAAATTATGATGTTGGTTATAGCATGGAGAGAACCACAAGTATCTTTATTTGCAACGCCCTCCGCTATACCCGCCACCGTGTTATTATCTGTGTTGTTATAATTGGGGTGGACAAAGGGAGGGAGGAGTACATTGTAACCAGAGGGCGTAGTGGGACACTGGCAATATCTAGACAGAAGCTCGGCTTGCTTCCACACATCACAAATTATGTCTCCTTCGGTTCACTGTTCACATGTTAGTCATGTGGTGGATGCAGATGTGCTCCATCACATTGGTTAAGCTCGTACCAGCATTAACCTCTGGCTTTTATGTGTGGTATAAAACAAGAAGACAGAGCGAGCAAAACTTTCAGAGACAAATACTCACTTTATTCTAAAGATGGCCGTCAACCATGAACAGAATCCCTGTGAAGATAAACACAAGTAGTTGGTGAGAAAATTAACTCTGCGTCTGGGTTTGGCAGACAGAGAACAAGTGAGGGGCCTTTGACCAGCCACAAATTAATCCGTACTCAGAGGGCTTAGTGTCCCAAATCAGCTGATCAACTGCACTCAAGATCTAAGAGTCTCCGCCCCAGAAACCTGCCCTGTATCAGCCATCTAATTCACAAATACCTTGAACTCAGAACTCGGGAAGTGCTTCATACAACAAGTTACTTTGAAGCTTAGTGTCTACCCTATGCTGCAGTGGCACACAGCACAGACGTTAAGCTTCAAAGCAAGAGAGCCTCTCATGTTGGGATGGGGAGGCAAGCAGCTTAAAGTCCACGCAGCTCAAAGATGAAATGTGCATAAGAGTGTGTATTGTGCACAGACATTGTGTGTGAGTGTAAATAGTGCAAGCTCTATATATATATTGGACTGTCTTCCATGACATGAAAGGCGCTATATAAATGCAATTTGTTATGTGTAAACATTTTCTGTATATATTAAAATATATAAATGAGGGTATAACACAACTTTGACCTACAAAGTCACTTCACTATAGAAACTATAATACTTGATAAATGCAGAGATTATTATTATTTTGATATTATAATAATAATAATAATCCTTGCATTTGATATAGCGCTTTTCACGTCAGGAGGACGTCCCAAAGCACTTCACAGAACACACTGTAAAGTGAATTGACTGTATATTTGTGGGCGAACGCGGCAGCCAATTGCGCACAGCAATGTCCCACAAACAGTCATGGATTGAAAATGACCAATTTATTATTGTTTTTGGTTTTGGAGGGATTATTATTAGGCTCTGTGTGGAGTAAGGAAACTTGCCCAAGGTTTTGCCCTGCCTGGAATTGAACTCAGGTCTCTCGCTTGCAAAGCGAGTGCTCAACCACTGAGCTACAGGACTCCACAATATATTATATATACACACACACACACACGATCACAAGATCGGCGGCCCATCTGACCTCATCCCTCCAGAACACCCACCCACCCTACCATCCCCCAATCACAGCATTGAGCAGCTTTTTAAATGTGTCGTGGCCTCAAACACCCTTCCTGGTAACCTGTTCCCGAGAGTAAAGCGATCTGAGACGCCGTCCGGGGTGGAGGACCCTATATAAATCCAAGTTGTTGTTGTTGAGTAGGTGTTAATTAGCCTCTGGGTAAAGAAAACCATCCTGGTGCCTGTCCTGAAAATGCCCTTTTACAATTCTAAACCATGTCCTCTTGTTCTTTTCTCTTGTTGCATCTTAAAGTATTGACCTGGGTTTAATGTTTTCAATCCCATTTAAAAACTGATATACCTCTATGAGGTCCTCTGCTCCGAGTCACCTTCTCTCAAGACTGAAGAACCCTAGCTTGTCTAGTCCATCAGTGGAATGGAGCAGGCTTGTCCATGACAGAACAGTATTTTTTGATCAGCCGGGTGTCATGTGGAAACCCATCACCATTCTTAAAGAGTATCCAGGCCAAACTGAGAATTCCATGCATCCCAGCTACACGTGGAAATTCCAGAGATAGACTGTTGGAATGGAATCCGCACTCTCTTCCTGGAGGGACACATCCTGCTTACCTAATTCCGGAAAATATTAGGCACAGATTGCCAAGACTTGGGGACCCCAGAGTTTGCGTTGGGGGAAACTGCTGGAGTCCATAGCTTGCCACTGATATTGCTGTCTGGCAAGCTTTCCCACTGCTTGTCCAGCTAGGGCCACCCGACCCATCAGGGCTTTGCCTTGCCGAGTTAACTATAGGAGGATTCCGGACCCCAGTGACTGGTCTGCTCTTTGAGGTCCTGCCAATGAGCCAGACTTGGTGGGCTGTGCTGTCATCAGCAGTACCTGGAATGTTTCAGACTTGCCTGGCTCAGGAACCGGATTAGAAACCGCCTACAAAATACAGCCAATTCACTTTACAGTATATTCTCTGAAGCGCTTTGGGATATCTCAACGACGTGATAAGGTGCTGTATCAAATGCAAGGATTGTTATCATCATCACAAATGCTTCATGGAGGGGCCCAATGTGCAATATTAATCTCATTCTCATCTTTCACAACACCAGACTGGAGCTGGAGATGGCTCCAAGCAGGAGATGAGCACCCGAACAGAGTATCTGTGGTTTGGCCTCGGACACATCAGGGAACTTGTGTCAATTTTGCAGATTACCCTCAATACTATAAACACTTACAGAACTAAATCTGAATCACATCCACACACGTGTGACTTTCCTCTCTTTCTGCTCTCAGATAACGGATTGGGCACTTGATATCACCCAGCACACCAGGGTATTCATTACACTGCAGGCAACTGACTGGATGCAAACATCTGTTGCACTATTCGAGAAGAGAAGGGAGTTTTTCCCCGCAATAAAAACTGTCATTCGCTTCACAGCTGTTTGTGGGATATTTCTGTGAATAAAATTGGCAGCCGTGTTTGGTTGCATTACACCCATGGCTACAGTCACTGCACTTCAGTGTATTTGCCCACAAAATGCAGTCAATCCAATTTACAATATATTCTGCAAAGCGCTTTGAGAGGTCTTGAGGTGATAAGACGCTGTATCAAATGCAAGGATTAATAATATTATTATTATTTTGTGAGGCATTTTGAGACTTCTTCCTGATATGATGATCGCTATATCAAATTCAACGATGATTATTATAATAATTATTATTAATCAAACTCAGTTGGGTGAAACGTTTCTCAATCAGGTGAGTTGTCATACCCACATTTGACCAACTGAGGGCATGCAAGATCCACTCAAGCACTGCTCACCACACACAGCTGTAATCACTTCCAGCCGAGCGAGGGAACGTCACTGAGATAAGAACCAGATCTCAAGCCCCTGCAAACCCCCAACAAGCAATCATGCCCACACCTCCCTGCAGCGGCGGGACCCTGATCATAGGTCACAATACAACAGACGCTGACAGCCACTTGTTAACTCATTCCACACTTTGCTCTTCGACTCACTATTGTGGACGTTTGGCGATTTAATAAACTGAGGCAGATCGAGTTTCACGTCTGTGCAAATATATCAGGCCTTTGCAACATCTGGTGTATTTCACTGGCCTTTCAACTCCCACGAATATAAACTAGTCAAACATACCATCGGCCTGAACCCACCCACACCCCTGCTCCGGCCTCACCCCCACCCCCACCCCAGCCTCATCCCCCCTCCGCTCGAGCCTCACCCCCCTCTCCCATTACATCCTCAACCCCCCCAGCCTCACCCCCTTCACTCTGCTCCAGCCTCACCCACCCACACCTCCAGCTTACAACACCATCAGAAACTAGATCCCAGCTGGAAAACAAACAGGCAGAACACAGCCATTTCAATCAACCACAGAGGAAGGAAAGGTGGGGGGGCTTCAACTCCAATAGACAGTGCCCAGAAAAGTAAAAAATTGCACTTGTAATAGTCCCTTTCACACAGGGAGAGCAGTTCAAAGCACTTTTCAAAGACTAAATGGGAGTCTGAAATGGGAGGGAGATGGGAAAGGAGGGGGGAATGGGAAAGGCAGGCTGAGGGTGCTGTCAAAGAGATGGGTCTTTAGACTGGTTCAGAAAGCAAGGAGTAAGAGAGGTCCCAAAGCAGCAGCAAGCTCCAGAGGGTAGGGATCAAGTGGCTGAAAGCTCACCCGCCAATGGTGGGGTGAAACAAGTGGAGAGCATCAGCAGAGAAGAATTGGTGAAGCAGAGGGAATGGCTGGGAGTGCAAGGTTGTAGGAGATAGAGTGGGGTATCAAATACAAGGATTATTATTATAATAACTAATAGGGTCTAATTTGCAGCATTTCTTAATCGGATTACTTAACAAATGCAAGTGGGCAAATTAGGGTGAAGGATAGAGAAAAGAAGCGATTTCTGTTAACCAGATGCAAGTCATAGAACTCTGCTCCAATGTAACCAACTTCCAGTGTGGAATTCGATCGGGCCAATGGGAATATCGCCAGAATTCCTCATTAAGGAAACTAGTTTTGTCATGCTCTTTGGATGAGACGTTAAACCAAGGTCCCGCCTGCTTGTTAAGGTGGATGTTAAAGATCCCATGGCACTATTCAAAAAGAGAAGGGAATTTCTCTTTCCTGGTTCCTGGCCAACAATTCCCGCAAATAAAATTGGTCACTCACTCCACGACTGTTTGTGGGATACTTCTGTAAGCAATTGGCTGCTACGTTTCACCCACAAAACACAGTCATTCCACTTCACAGAGTACCCTGTGAAGCGCCTTAAGATATCTCAACAACATGATAAGGCGCTATATCAAATGCAAGGATTATTATCATTGTATGAAATTCCTGGAAATCAGGAATTTTGATTATTCCAAATTAAGTAAGGAAAAGACCAAGCCCATGCTCCAAAATGGAATTAGTTATGGTCGAGAAAAGGAACCTCCAATTGGTTTCTGTACAAATCCAAGGCAAGTAGCACACAGCTTGAACATTCCAGACCGGCATCCAAATGTGCTGGAGCACTGGGAAGGGCACTTGAGGTCTTCGGGTCCTCTCAGGCAGAGCCTGTGATAAGGCTGTGGTTTTAGCCTCCTCTTGTAATTTGCATTGTCCAGACTACGTCTCTGTACAGTCTGACATTAACGTTCAGAGAAAAAGAGCCCCTTCAAAGACATGATTTGAGAGAAGCAGAGCAACTAAGCAGTCGAGAGTAAGTCAACCTTCAAACCTCATTGGCACAGATGTGGCCCAGGCTTGAGCTGTTCATCTTCCTACAATTTATCCTCCAAAGAACAGACAAGGGATGGATTTCTGTGTAACTGAACTGCTCGCTCTGGATTTATCCAAGTTCACTGTGCCACAGGCAGAGAAAAGCTGGAGAAAGGGAGAGGGGAAAAGACATGCATAACATACTACTGCCACTTCCCTCACCACCACTTCTCTACTAGCGAGAGGAACACTTAGACAAATTAAAATAATCAAGGAGATAAACAAAAACTCTCCAGATGGCAACAGACAGAGAAGATGGGAGATGTTTTTTTTAAAAAAAGAAAAGGGTTTGAAACTGCCAGGACTATACTTGTCTCACAGGTGTCCTGATCTGAAACTACCCCTAATGTAGGCTCTTAATGTGGGTGGGGTGCGGGGGGGAGAGAAGGGAGAAACAGAGTGTGGTAGGGTATTGTCTGTTTGATATTATGTGTGGGGAGGGGGGGCAGAAAAAAATAAAGCCGGGTCTTTGGAGATGAACTGCCTCCAAGGTTGAGTGATGTGCTTGGTATATGGAATATTGAAACCAAGCCAGCCCTCTGTGACGGTCTCCAGTCAGGTCCCCGAGCCAGTTGTGGCCGCAGTATTTCAGGGCACTGCTGATGACAGACAAGCCAGCTTGGCTCATCGGCAAGACGAAGGGACAGACCAGTCACTGGGGGCAGGGACTCCTTCCACTACATTTAGTGCCTGCTAAATGTAAATTGTAACTGTTAGCCCTGCCAACTATTTTTTCCAATGCCCTTGCAGGTCGGGGAGTGCTAGCCTGGACAAGCAGCAGGAAGCAAGCTTGCCAGCAACATGCCAGAGCGTCATACCTTTCAAACAAATATACAGTAATAACATTTGTCACAGAAGCTGCAGTTTCCCTTCCTCTCAGCTGCTCGCTTCCTTATGTGGTACACACAAGTTAATGGCATGCACAGTGATGCACATGAGGACAGAGAGAATGCAGCTAGAATGACTTTAGTTCAATGACAAAAACAAGCTTCTACTAAAAGGGGAAGCAACAGCAACACTCCCAGTGACTTGAGCTGTGGGTGGATTCCTCCACACAGATAGAAACAGCAAAATTATCAAAACAGAAACTGTACATCCCCAACTCAACTTAACCCCACTGTCATCCAGATGTCACTTAGCCTCTGGGTCAGCCGGCTGTAGCCTTAAGCACAATATTGCACGTTGTTTTGTTGTTATTGGGACTCACACCAACATAGTGAAGGGTCTCCCAGGCAAATGAGAATTTCGTCTCCCTATAGCTCTCCCTCCCTTTGCAGGATCTTGCTTCACAGATGTGACTCTGTGGCTGTAGCCTCAGTTTGTTAATGAACTGAGCTGCAGAAGACAGACAGGCAGACTGGCTGTATCAGCTGCTGTCGAGTTCACACTATCAGCTGTTGTATTGCCTTGGTCATAGGATCCATGGTCCAACAATGTCCTTTGTTCAGCTGCGCACCTTGGCAAGATTACTCATAGCGACTCCATCCAACCCAGTGATCGCCTCAGCATGACAGTCCTCAGACAGACAAGGGTTGCCAACAATGACACAAAGGATAGCTATAGCCACTTGTCTGTAGTTTCCCAGTGACGACGACTTAAGATTCCCAGTGCACTCAGACTACATAGGGCTTGCCAAGTTATTCACTTCATGTGATCAATTTCTCTGGCACACTGAACCCTGCCACTAAACAATGTATATAACTTGTAAACCTCGGAACAACAATTTACATTTTGTTTTGTGTCTTTTACAACAGGAGGACGACTCAAAGGGCAGCACAACTGGAAGCATGAGCTGGAGGCGATGTAAGCGACCAAATGCACAAAGAGATAGTTTTGAGGTGGATATTGATGGTCCCATCTACCTGTTCAGGTGATTGTTAAAAATCCCCAACACCTTGAAAAGGGGAGTTCCTCCTGGTGTCCTGGCCAAAAATCCTCCAGATGAAATCCATCATTCACTTCACATCTGTTTGTGGAACCTCACTGTGGGCAAATTGGCTGCAGCATTCACCTACAAATACATAGTCACTACACTCAACTATAATTCCCTGTGAAGTGCTTTGAGACATTGACACTCCAATGCGGTGCTGGGGAGGATGATGCAATGTCAGAGGAGCCGTGCTATGGATGAATCATTAAACTGACGTCCCATCTGCTTGTTCAGGTGGACATTAAAGTTCCCATGGCACTATTCGAAAGAGGAGTTTCTCTCTCCCGACAATCCTCCAAATAAAATCGGTCATTCGTTTCATGACTGTGTGCGGGACAATGCTCTGCACATTTGGCTGCCCTGTCAACAAGAATGAGGCTCTCCTAATTGGCTCCCATCAGCACCTCCTCACCTCGAGCACTGACAGCATCACCATCCATGGTTGCACACTCCACCTTGCTAAGCCAGTCCAGAACCTTGATGTCTTGTTTGACCCTCAACTATTCTTTCTATCCCACATCTGCGCCATGACCTGCTCTGCTTTCGCCCACCTCCGCAACGTCGCCCAGCTCCGACGCTGTCTCACACTGCAGGGCTCCAAAACCCTCATGCATGATTTCATTACATCCAGACTCAACTATGCAACTCATTGCTTGTAGGCCTCCCCAACTCCTCCATCCACAGGCTGCAGATCCTTCAGAACTCTGCAGCCCGTGTCTTTTCCCGCACTAGGCTCCGCGACCCTAGCACTCCCATCTTTGCCCAACTCCCATCACACAGAAGATACAGTTCAAGATCCTGGTCCTCACCTTCAAGGCCCTCCATTCTCTTGCTCCCACCTACATCTATGACCTCCTAACCCCCTACCATCCTGCTCGCTCCCTCTGCTCAGCGGCTCCGGCCTGCTTCACATCTCATGTCTCGCTCGCCCCACTATTGATGGGCGGGCCTTCCGCACTCTGCCCCACCATCTGGAACTCTGTCCTGCAGTCCCTCTGCTTTGCCCCCTCCCTTGCCACCTTCAAGACCCATCTCAAGACCCTCCTCTTTGACCATGCTTTCAATCTCCCTGCTTCCCCCGCTGCCCTCCACCCTCCCCGACCCCCAGCTCGGGTCTGTAACTCTGTCTGTCCCGCGCCTTGGGATGTCCTCCCGACGTGAAAGGCGCTTTACAAATGTAATTTTGTTGTTGTTTCCCTCACAAAATACAGTCAATCCACTTTACAGTACATCCTGTGAAGTGCTTTGAGACGTTTCAATGATGTGATAAGGTGCTACATCAAATGCAAGGATTATTATTTTAAAATGCAAGCAGTTTTGTTACAGGAAAATATATACATTTAAAAAAACATTACTTACATTGTCTCGCTGATCATAGTCAACTGAGCTCGACACTGAAGTTAGCCGTTCGTACCGGTCGTGATTTTCTGAATGCAGAGCTGAGGCCACACTGAAGAAGAGACAAGCCGGTGTTCAGTTAGCAGGTTCTTATATGTGAGCACAGAACATTCACCCCACCAACACCATCAGCCAGTGCAAACACACCAGGCTGAAGTACCGTTGCAAGAGCGAGCCTCATCCTCATATCAACCTCAACAAAAGTTCCAGTTGGGTTCTGTACATGCTTTTGCTAGTTCACCAATCATTACTGTACTGCACTTTTGTCATGTTGACATTAAAGGCGGTATATCAAGTATGTGGATTATTATCAACACTATAGAAGTGTGAGGTCTCTGAAGACCGCACACAAGTTGCCCCATTAAATTAAAAAGCAAATTGCATTTTATTTAGCGCCGTTCACATCAAGAAGACATCTCAATAGAAAGAGTAAGTCATTTGACAACCCTTCCTCCTTCTCCCCACCCATCACACTTTGCTACCCATCTCAAATGACCCTGTCTCATCCCACATCTACATACACGTACACCCAGGCCGGGTAGTGATCAGGAACATTACTGATTTTCCAACTCGGCCATGTAAGGCATTTCTGATGCTGAACACTACATACAGCAAGATTCACATTTAGGGCACCACACTAAGGGTTGTATTTACAAACTTTATGGGGTCCCGCTAATGTAGTGGTTAGCACACTTGCCTCGCAAGCAAGAGGACCCAGGTTTGATTCTAGGTCTGGGTGAGACCTTAGCTAAGTTTCCTGACTCCACCTAGCAGTAAGTAAGAACCTGTTTTTTTGTCGTATCCCTTTTCCAGGGGTAATAATCCCCACCTCCCCCCCCAAAAAAAATTGATCATTCAATCTGCAACTTTGTGGGACATTGCTTTGTGCAATTAGCTGTTATATTTTGCCCACAAAATAATCAGTCACTACTTTTTACAGTATATCCTGTGAAGTGTTTTGAGGTGTCTCAATGACGTGATAAAGCGCTATATCAAAATGCTAGGATTATTGTTATTATTAATATTCAAAACACTGCATTTTGGGTGTGGGCAATCATTTCAGATTTAATTGCTAATTTGCTTCTGCGAGTCTGGTTAAGAATTGGACAGATGATGTAAAGTTGGGAGTTGAGCTTAGCTCGCTCTCTCAGACCCACTGTGAGGCCTGCTGAACACAAGGGTACTTTAACATGGGAGCACTGGCTGCCCTCATCAACACATTAGAACAGTTCATCTACTGGCATCGGAAATCACAAAGGTTAGAGACGGAAAAGGCAGATACGTGTTAAACCCAGAGCCACGCAACTTCAGATAGTCAGGAAGGGAAGAAAGAAGAGACAGACGTTGAACTGAAGCTCTCAACAAAACAACCAGCCTTATTCCAGTCAATTGCATCTCTCAGAATTCCCACGCCTGGTTACATTCAAGAATCAGCATCTGAATGGCAGGGAGGTAGGTTAACATTGTCATTGCAGCTCTCAGCAGGCCCCAGCTCTGATTAAAGGTCATTTATAGACCTTGTTGTTCTCTCTGCATCAAGTGTCAGTAGACTTGCTGTGCCTTTCTCTTTAAATTAAATTAAATCTGAATTTGAAGCGAATTTGGCCTTTCAGGCTAACGGTGTCATTTCAGATCAGTTTGCTGCCAGGGTGTCTTGAAACAAAAAAAATCTGAAATTCAAAAATGGAAAGCGTGCGGATATAGCTAGTCATGAAGAGCACTGAGCAGTTGGTGAAAACTTTCCCTTTAAGGCCTAGTGTCAATCACCAAACATAATTCCAATCCTGTGGCTGTGTTTTTACAGGGATTATTACTGATCACCATGGAAGGTTGCGTGGGATGCTGAATATAATCGCTGTAATCATTCATGAATAAGTTATGAGTTCAGCTGAACTACAAACTTGGGAGGAAACGGCATTGGTTGTTGAGTTGAAGGAAGCTGCCACGATACTCACGTCTGTTAAGAACGAATGTTTATATTTGATTTTCAGACTGAGGAGAAGACATGCAGTATCATATCTCGTGAGAAGCGTGACTGTGCACATCGTGTAAGGAGAAAACTAGCAACAAGTCATTGCAATACACTACCACCTGGCAACACAGTCATCACACAGGGACCAAATTCTGGCACTTTAAAGCTTAGAATTACTTGGAAGAAACACTGTTCACTTTGGAGTACTTGTACAATATATTAACATCTCTCGAGGGAGGGGAGTGGAGGAAACAGTTTGGAAACGGAAAAATGAGTTTTCCATGTCAATTTAAAACTGCAGCAGCCGGCACTGTGTATCACACATGCTGACGGTTCCTTGGGAAATGATGTGTCTGAGTGCAATTCGAGTCTAATTGCTGGTTGATCCCAGTTTATTTTATTTCCAGGGCAGCATACAGACTGCATTGCCTTACAAGAAATGAGGTGTTTAGATGGTAACAAAATCATAGAGACTAGACTTCAAGGACTCAACATCACATCACCTGAGCTGTGAGAGGGGTCACTGACATGATGGGCATCATTTGCTAAAATCAAACACATCTAAGTATTGATGCATTTTCTATTCCATTGCTTCCAGTAGTTTTGTGTCCTAAACTAATCAATTGACTCGTGGAAGGCACGTGATCTGCACAGAGTGTTTTTGATGGTGGGGCAGGATTGTGTGTCAGCCTCCATGGTGTAAAGGGTAGCCAATACAAGGATAAATCCAACTGAGGGCTCAACAGGACTCCACATGCACACAGTACAAAATGAATCTTCTGACGAGCACTTTTTTTTTAAAAAAGGGAAGTCTTGCCGTTAGGACCCCATTTTAAAACCTAAAACCAAACCCGAAGACAGGCGATGGACTATGTAACTATACGGGTGGGGGGGGGGGGGGGAGAAATGAGACACAAAGGATGAATGAGAAAAATGCATATCCAATCCTTATCCTGTTCTCATGTGACATCCATTGACACACACTTAAGAGAGAGAGAGAAATGGGTGTCACTGGAGTCCGTGTGGGATACCCATCTAACTTTTCAGCTTCTCTATTCCCAAGCATAGGGCACTGAACCTGATAGCAATCAATTAACTCAGGCTGACCTGGGGCCTTACAGGCAGTATATCACTAGGAACGCTCAATTCAAGTTTCTTTAAAGCTAATCAGGTGAATTTCAGTGTTAGAAAATTGGTCATTCTCCAATTTTAGAATGGATTTCACAGCAATTCCAAACAACATAGAGTTACCCTCATTATTGTGTTGCAACATAGACATTGTGGTAAAACTGGCTTGAAAAACAAGCAAGATCTGGGCGAGGCAAGACTCAGGTGTGATGTCCTATATAATTGATCATCTCTGTCGACACTCAACTGCCAAGGATCATACACAACGATGCTCACTTTGAGCAGGGTACATAAGGGCAACCAGCGCCTTAGAGCTGCACTCCAGCAAGAGGACATTTGAAAATGAGATAAAATAACTCAACAGTTGGAATTTTTAGAAAAGATTAAAAACAATTATGGTTAAAAGTAAGTAGTCCATAGTTTCAGGGTAAGGTCCTTTGGGACAAATAAGGAGGAGAATGTATCTTAATTGTCATTTCTTGCACACGATGTACACAGAGGACGCTTGGTACAGAGATCTGCTGTTATTGGAGAGAAGTAAGAGAACATTAAACATCCACAGCACACCTAACCACAGTGGAGATCAAGGCAGAAAATATTAGTGCCTTCTCAAACCAGAAATCACGTCAAAGATAAAGGAAAGAAAACGAAAGAACGAAGACATACTATTCCCGCTCTGCTGTTTGATTTTTCCCACGTCTTTTTCTAGAATATGAACAAAAAAGACCTTAAGGAAGCAATTTAAAAATAAATTTACCTTGAAGCTGAAATGACGAAGGAATGATGTTAAAACAAGTACAGATAGGGCTAGGAGATGGACATTCTCTTGCCACTCACAAACCTCCAGAGACATGATGGATGGACTGAGCGGTAATGTGCAAAAGCAGCTTCTGTTGGAGATAAGCTTCTTTGTTCCACATTTATTTCCAATATGTATCCTCTTTGCCCAATAGCTAGCTTCGAGTTCCTTCTTCATACAACACATCACTAACACCTGCGTTGATGGACACTAGAGTGAAGGCAAGGTGGTTATCATTGTTCTGCGCTTGCTCTCCTCTTCCATTTCTCTGCGCCCGCACGCTAAGGCACGCTCCTTACTGATGTCGACACACAATTGCTTGGGCACCCTGCCTTGCTCAACCTTAACCAAGTACCCAATCTTCTTATGAAAGTCTGGTTGGCGAGCGTCCTGGTGACCTGTAGAATGCTCAGAACGGGGCAGGCTTGGTGATTACGCTAGGAAACGGATGAACTTTACTGGTCTTTTGTTCATCCTTGGCTTTCCTGGGAGTTGGCAACCCATCACAGCATACACATTCTTTATAGTGCCTACAATGTCTGTTGAAATTAAAATGCAGTACAAATTTACATTTTCCTTTTATGATGGGAGAACATCCTGAGGTGCTTATTAGTGACTTCTGAGACTTCACTGCTGCTCATATTGTTGCAAACCATTACTGTTGCCCATATTTATACAGCAGAAACAAAGTTAAGCACTGGAGCGAGCACCCAGACGTATTGAACATCACAACCTGAATAACAGACGATTCAAAGGAGAAAAAACACTTTTTACAAATTCTGCTCATGAACAGCGAGAGATAAAATGGACAATTTATGAGACTGAACAGTTGACTATTTTATGTGCAGGTTTGTCAGGACTTCAAACTGAAATGGACGGAGGCAGAGAACAGCTAACCACAGAAAGAGCACATTGAAGCCACGTTGTTCTGAAGAGACTCACGCAATTCTGAGAGACTGAAAGTAAGGTTAGTTTGCTGTTGCTAAGGCACAAGTTAATTCATCATGTCTACAGGGTGTCCACAGAGTCCTCTTACCCAGTTACAAAACAGGGCTACAAAGGAGCTGAAACAAGCCGTCAGAGATGCATTTCGCTTAGTCACTCCATCCATGTTACAGAAGATGTGGCACTGAACATGACGGCGGATAATTATCTGTCATGAAAATGATGGCGCTCACTCACACTGATCCTCTGGACGTCTGAATACAGTTAAAGACTTGTACAGAATATCATTAAGTACTTCTAAATACAATTATCATCATTCATCCACGTGTTTCAGTTGTTTGACAATAATAAAAATGGGGGTAACAGGACTTTGTGGAGACCGTATACATAGTAATATAGGTTGCAATGTAACAGTACATCCTGAGAGGTTCACCCCCAGCCAAGATTGCTGGCTCTCAGTCTCGGCCTGCTGTTTAAATGAAGCAGCAGCAAGCATGGCTTCAGTACATTTGCAGCAGGAGAGAAGAAAGCATCCACTGAGGTCAGTAACTCACCATGTGAGGGTAAATCACCAGACAACCCATCAGAAAACCACAACCTCATGTCGTTAACAAAATTCACCCATCACTGGATCTGATTACTTTAAAGCACAGAAATTGTAGAAGTTTTTTCTCCCCTCAATTAAATGTATTTTGTTACAAAAACAGTCACTACATGTAAAGTGCTTTTAGATATTTCAACATATGAGGCCATAAAATGCAAATTCTCTTTCATTTATTAACTTATGTAATCAGAGTACATTATAAATAGTGCATTAGTGACACTTCCATTAGGAAGGTTGCATTGGGAAAATCCAATAATACCATCTGGAGCAGACAGCTTTGTTTTCCATCAAGGATTCCAGTTTTCATAAGCATTAAACTTTGACCTTTCAACCCTCTCACACCCACTCACTCTCCCACACCCACAAAGGAGCTTAAGTTTAACAGAAATTTATACCAATGGATCACTGACCACAAGGCTGCAAACCATTCAAAATGATCAGATGGTTTATATACAATAAACAAAATGTTATACTTGCAGGAGAACCAACAGTAGTTTCTGGTGCAATTAATTGAACTGAATGCAAAAGTGCTGCTCAAGGCTGAAGGGAATTGTTGTTGGAACCATTAATTGAGTGAATGAATCCAAAACATCCCGCACACATTTCATTAATTTATTTACACCTTACATATCACAATTCAACATAAAGTACAGCTTGAAGCACATTACCCTGATTAGTGGACTGATTAACATAAACCAATATGTCAAGAGGCTTGAGGCACCTCTGAGCCATTTTGCCTCTAGCTGCTATTAAACATACTGTTTAGACTACAAGCATTTTAAGAGATTCTTGAATGTTCCATATATCCCAATCCGTAATGACCAAACTTCTTTCATATTTCCCGATTATTGTCCATCCCCCAATCTAGACATGCAGGAGAAGTGCAGTAGAGGTGACTGTTAAAAGATTTATTTTCCCTGCCCTCTATATTATGCATGGATAAGACTTTTCCACTACAGAGGAGGATCAGTTAAAATCAATACATGACCTTACTACAGACGTTCCAAATACTGAAGAAATATTAAACAAGAGAAAACTGTCAAAGAAAAAAAAGAAGTCTGAAAAGATGTAACCTGCCCAACACACTTGCTACTTTGTTCTCGTCTGTTTCCCAGATCCCACACTTTGTAAGACATAGTAAGGATTAAAAAAGTGCCAGTTGCACAGAGCCATTACCTATCAGCATCAGAGACCAGCGCAAGACGTCCATAGTCCCAGGCCACCTTCCTCAAAATGGAGAACACAAACAAAAGGACCTAAATAGAGGAGGGAAAAAGATT
This sequence comes from Callorhinchus milii, assembly GCF_018977255.1. Lineage (NCBI taxonomy): Eukaryota > Metazoa > Chordata > Chondrichthyes > Chimaeriformes > Callorhinchidae > Callorhinchus > Callorhinchus milii. The sequence goes on along the minus strand of NW_024704744.1, from coordinate 72,335,137 downwards.
GAAACAGTGAGTGATTCAATTCTTGAGAAGGTGTCCTGCCTCAGAAAGCCGGTGAGGGGAAAACTAGTCAAGAGTTTCCACAATGGATTCCAGTACCCGAACAAATTAACTTCAAGATCCTTGCTCCAACCTTCAAATCTCTTTGATCATCTTGCACCACCCAAACTGTGCAATCTCTTCCCTCCATCTGTGCCCCCTCCCTCCATGCCACCAACGGCAGTCGAGCTTTCAACCATGATGCTGCTGCTCTCTGGAATGCTCTCCCTTCTCTCTCTCTCAAAGCTCTCCATTTGATCTTGCTTTTGTAGAACAGCCATAAACTGATTCTTCCATCACTTCCTATTGAGTAATCCCAATAGTGTTTGTAAGGCACTGTCAGATGTTACGCTATGTGATACAGTCCCATTTACCTCTGAACACCACCACTTATTACAGAAAGAGTAATTGGCTAAAGTTTTGTTCCGTTAATTTTAATCCATAATTCCTTCCATTCATAACCTCCCCCAATAAGCAACAGGAGCAGCAACAAGCAATCGAACAGTGCCCTTCCTCACAGATGACACACATTATGTTATGTTAATCTTGTATGCCTTGCAGAGCAGTTTTCTTTAATGCATTGTTTTAGACAGCATTTTCACTGCCCCTGTTGAAATACTATTACACTAAGATTGCTTAACTGTGGTTTATGAGGCAGAGTAGATTTAAACGTCAAAATATGGAAAATGTTTTGCTTTTAGGTCATTTTGTCTACCAACTAGATTGAGATTACTTAAAATAATAATAATCCTTGCATTTGATATAGCGCCTTCTCATGTCATTGAGACATCTCAAAGCGCTTCACAGAATATACAGTAAAGTTTAGTGACTGTGTTTTGTGGGCAAAACGCGGCAGCCAATTGCGCACAGCAGTATCCCACAAATAGTCAGATATTAGTGTGCATAAAGTATGAGGAAGCCTACAGTGTCCCTCCCTGCCCAGGAATAACATAACATAATAGAAACAGTTTGGGTGCTGTGAGGACAGTTTGGTACTGGTGAGCATACAGGCAGAGTTCTGAATGGTGGAGCTGGGGAGAACGGTAGGCAGGACATTGGAGAATTTGAGGCCGGGTGAGAGAAGGAAGGGGAAGTTTGTAGTTACTGACCAATGGATTTTGGGAGAAGTGTTGCAAGAACAAAATAATAGGGTTTTAGCATCCTTACCTGTTCCCAGTAAGGTAACATTTTTACTAGGTACTTTCTTCCAACGCCTTTCTTGCCTCTCAGCACAATATACTATTTGTACAGAAAAGTGTCCCACTTCCAATTATATGCACTCTGTATCCTCTCCTCCATTCGGCTCTCTACGCCCATCACCCTCATCCTCTCCAGGATCCACTGGTTTCCAGTCTACTTCAAGTCCCTTGGTAGGAACTTCATATCGTTTCCCAAGCATGCCCTGCAGTTCATTCTGCCCATGTCCTCTGCTCCTCAGACTATATTCCACTACTTGTTCTCTTTTATCTGGGGGATTGTCGATCAGGACACCGGGAGAGAGAAACTCCCTTCTCTTTTCAAAAAGTCCACCTGAACGGGACCTTGGTTTAAAGTTTCAACCAAGGGACAGCACCTCTGATAATGCAACCCCCACCACCCCACCCCCACAGCACACTGGAGTGGCAGCTTAAACTAAGTGATTCCAAGTCCCGATGTGGGGCTTGAACCCACAACCTTCTGATTCAGAGGCGAGAGTGCTACCACTGAGCCAGACTGACGCACAGACTTATCAAGAGACAAGCTTGCATACTTACCAGAAAGCACATAAAATCCAGGGCAAGGACAGTTGGGACCCCTCCGAAGGGCAAGCCCTGGAGTACAGTGCTGGTGATCCGGGCACTGTAGCAGTACTCCTTGGATGAATTGGGTGGGCCTGCCGTAGCCACAGAGAAGATGAGCATTGAATGGGATAAGGAAGTCATCTTTACAACTTCATTGTCTTATCTGCAACGGCAGAAAATAAATATTAAAGACAAGGAGTCCAGCAGCAGACACAAGCCTCTAACAGCCCAAACTAGTGAGGGAGACAACAGTGCTTTGATATATGGAAGGGAACTGTTCACTATTATCTTTAGTTTACGTAAGGTTCTTCAAATCCCTCAGGATATTAAATAAACTGAGAAAAGCATCCAAGATGGTATAAACAGTGCGAGGTTCAGGGAGAGAAGGAAGGAAAGATAGATAGAAAGGAGCTGCTTGTTCAAGCACAAATCACTGTACAAAGGACAGCTGAGGAGCATGGAGCATATAGAACCGAGGCTCAGTAAATGCCTTGGTATTTGAAATGCAGAAAGAGAACAGCCCAAACATGAAGTCAGACACATATCCATTTGAAAATACAGGCCGAGGTCAATTATTAAAATTAGACAATACTTATATTAAAAAATAATTAAATTGACAGAGCTCCAATAACATCAGAACATTTTTAAGTACTTTACAACAGTTACTATTAAGTGCAATGACTGCATTTGCGGATGAACGTGAAAGCCAATTTGTGCACAACAATGTTACACTGACCAGAAAGTAAATGACCAATTTAACTGGAGGACGGTGGACAATCTTGATTTATTCTCTTTGCCCTCTCCGAGCAGCTTTTAGGAACTCAGCCTTAATCCCATCTGCACCTGCTGCCTTACCATTTAGCAAGTCGACGCATTGCAGCCTCCAATTTACTTTCTGATCAAGTGTTCCCTGGCTCAGGAATCACTTGTACATTATTGGGCAAACCCTGAACAGACGATACAGTTAAACCTTAAATGCCAAACAATCCACTGGTACATTTACTGGCACTTGAGCCAGGCAAATCCAGGTTGCTAGGCTATCTTTTAAAAACAGAGCTTGGAGAGATTAATCTTTGAAACAAATCAGCCTTATAACCAGCAAAGGAACTGGTCATTGAACAAGAAAAAACAGATCAAACATGCTGCTTCTCACTGCTCGTCTCACAAGCTCAGGCTCTCTCTGCCCCATCTTCCCTGGATGTGTTCTAAGTGGACTTGTATGTGCCGGTCATGTCAAAAGTTCTTGCCCACTTTATGCAAGGAGTTACTCTGAAGTCTACCCTGTACAAAGCAATACAAATTTACTGAAGAAGCAAATACTTAATATATATAATAATCCTTGTATTTGATATAGCGCTTTTCACGTCTTCTAGACGTGTCAAAGCGCTTCACAGAATCTACTGTAAAGTGAATTGACTGTATATTTGTGGGCAAAATGCGACAGCCAATTCCAATCCCACAAATAGTCATGGACTGAAGTGACCAATTTTATTATTGTTTGTTTTGCATGGATTAATGTGCATGGATGCTTGAGAAATATATAAAGGGTTTAAAATTGATTGACATTGTCTCTGATTCCCTCTTTTCCTGAGTCTCACTGAACTCCACAATTTAAATTGGATCTAGTCGAAAGGTGACAGAGTTCATCCCTTGTCCTGGACAGAAATAACAACAGTTTCCTTGTGCTGTTTCATTCGCAACCATGTAAAGCACTGACAAATCTACAAGTTTAATCTTTCTGTAGGATATCAATAAGTCCTACAATGGCAGCCTGTCCAAGTACAAATTTCACAATAAATGGATACAAGACAAGCACATCAAATCCTGTTCAATCTCCATTATCCTTCATTCCTTGCTATAGAACAGTCCTGTCTTCACCATTCATGCACAATGTGTACTACTGTTCCAGACACTGTCTGTTTCTCCCCTTCCTCATCTCCTCACAGCTTTAAAACCCAACCAAGGCCTCACAAACAATCACAAAGTGAATGACTAATTTTCTCAAGAGAAGCGCTGGCCAGGACAATGGGGGGGAAAGAAAGCTCCTTCTGTTTTGAACAGTGCACAGAATCTTTAACATTTAACATAATAATCCTTGCATTTGATATTACGCCTTATCGCGTCTTCGAGACGTCTCAAAGCACTTCACGGAATATACTGTAAAGTGAATTGATTGCATATTTTGTGGGTGAAACAGTAGCCAATTGCGCACAGCAGGGCCCAACAAATAGTTGTGGATTGAGTAACCAAATTATTATTGTTTTATTTATTATTAAAACTTGTTTGAAGGAATTATTCCCCCCGGAAAAGCTATGCGCCAATTAACTAACCGGGTTCCTAGTTACTGCGAGGTGAATAGAGCTGTGGGAGTAAGGAAACTTGCCCAAAGTTTCGCCCTGCCTAGGAATCGAACACAAGTCCTCTCTTTTGTGAGGCGATTGCTCTAACCACTGAGCTACAGGACTCCACGTACAGGCGGGCGGGGGGAAAAGATGGAAGTGTTGCAGGAGGATCTGAAAGAGAGCGTGCTCCTAGCGCTCCAATGATGAGTTCATTCTCCACCGCTATGGAACATTAGATATTACTAGAATATCAGAACATCTCAAAAACACTTCATAGTAATTGCTGTCAAGTGTAACGACAGAGAGAGCAGTCATTTACTCTATAGGTCCCACTAAGGCATGAAATGTATCTGGAGTCTAGGTGGCCAGGAAGAAACTTACTTTTTTTTCTAAGTGTTGGGAGATCTTTAAAGTTCACCTGAATAGGCAAACTGGACATCAGTTTAACATTTCATATGAAGGACAGCATCTCCGACATTCCAGCACCCGCCTGGGCTGTAAACTCAAAGTTCTGATGTGGTGGGTCTTGAACCCATAACTTTCCAACGCAAAGGCAAGAGCAGCCAAATACTATTCCAACAAGGGTCTCACTTAATGATTTAGATAACATTTGAAAAATTATTTATCATAACTTCAAGTCAATTTCCTCAAAAGGAGAAGTAGTCTTGTATTTGATTCTCTTTGACTCCAACATCACGCTGACTGAAAACTGGTGAACCACAATTTCCTCTCTGTTCCTTCACCTCAGCTAGTGGACTCCCTGTACTGTGGATCCCTGTATATTTAGGATCAAAAATAAAATCCTTGTATTTGATACAGCAACGTTCACATCATCAAATCATCTTGAAGCGCTTCACAGCACATACTTTAAAGTGCAGTGACTGGGGATTTGCACTGGAGTGTCAGCATAGACGATATGAGTTTAAAGACCCAACACAATGCTTGAATCCACAATCTTGACTCTGGAGCAAGACTGCTACCACTGAGCGAGGCTGACCTCACATTTATCTACATTAGCTTCCATCCTCATTAACTTCCAGTTATTTTAACCCACCTGATTAGTTTGTCCACGGATTTCTGAATGCCATTCAATCTCTTCATTATTCACCATACCACAAAGCTTGGCATCAACAATAAATACTTTAATATTACACACTAACTGCGGGATTTAAACAGTCTCTATATTACACACTGACTGCGGGATTTAAATAGTGCTCTATATTACACACTGACTGCGGGATTTAAACAGTGCTCTATATTACACACTGACTGCGGGATTTAAACAGTGCTCTATATTACACACTGACTGCGGGATTTAAATAGTGCTCTATGTTTAAGAAAGGCAAATGGATAATACAGCCCAGCCAGCTTGGACTGGTGAGCTCAACTCTCCTTGGGTTTAGGAACTTTAAAACATTGCCGGAGATGCACTGGCTCAATTAATTTTCATTTTCAGCGAGTCAAGACAACCATCTGGAGATGGTTCTGGGAGGAGTTACAAGCCAGACAGTGAAAGAGGCGAATTACCACACACAAAGAGATACTGTGCAGCAGCAGTCTGGGCTGAAGGTTGTATGAGCACTTAACAACGCCCAGGCCGGCTCCATAATGACTCCAAGGTATTTTCCCCTGACATGAACCGTCACCAATTACCAAATAAAAAGCACCATTTTTAATATTAAAAAACAACACTTGAAAAAGGTTTAGTAACAGAGGCAGAGACAGCACCGTTTATCCTTTAAGAAACACGCTGACAATTTTTTTNGAAAAATCCACTCAGCAAAAAAAGTAATAAGCTTAAAAATAAATGTCGTTATTAATCAGACGCCCAAACTTCACAAGGGATCAGCCAGTGATTAGCCAGCGATTACCTCTTTATAAATAGCAAATTAAGCTCCCAATCTATTGCCTTATGCTACGCTTTATTAATTTAAAACCTTTTATTTAAGGTTCCTCAGTTCTCGGCGTCAGCTTTTAAAAAAGTGTTGCAGAGAAGAGATGCTGCAGCACAACAGAGCTGCAGGGTAAGGACTTGGTCTGCTTGAAACATCAGCGAGAGTGAGATTTGCAGTCACAGCTGCTACCCTTCCTGCTGTGAGCATCTAAACAAACATGGGAAAGTGGAGCGACACGAGATTGGGTTGGTGTACACAGCAGAAGTAATGCAGCAAGACCCAGGAGAAAAAGATAAGGGGAATGATTAACACAGGTCCGAGGGGGGCGCGGAAGAGGGGATGAAGAGAGAGCTTCGGCCACAGCAACTCCCACTCCCCCTTAAAAAATCTCACTGCAATTCATACATCTAGGAGGGAGCAAAATGGGGAGCAGGAATAGGCTAGTTGGTCTTGAGCAACCTCAGCGCAGACTTGAAGGGTCTCGTTTCTGTGCTGTTCTGTGATGATATATATTGAGCTTCACCACAAGTGGCAGAGTGAAACATTTTGGCTTTGAGACATCTTAACAACATGATGAGGAGCTATATCAAATACAAGGATTATTATTATCATCATCATCAATACAGCCAATCCATTTTACAGTATAATGTGTGAAGCACTTTGAACGACGTGATAAGTCGCTATATCAAATTCATGTCTGCGGTTATGAAATCACAACAAAAACATTACATTTGTATAGAGTCTTTCACATCAGGAGGACATCCCGAATCTTCCAAAAGAAACTCTTCAGATGCTGCAGCACCCGACTGACCTGCTGAGGATTTTCAGAAACTACATTTTTTAAAAATTGATCAACACTTATTCAAACATGTTGGCGTGTAGTCTCACTCAGCCTTTACACAGAGCAATCTACAGGCAGGGAATCTCACTCAGCCTTACACAGAGCAATCTACAGGCAGGGAATCTCACTCAGCCTTACACAGAGCAATCTACAGGCAGGGAATCTCACTCAGCCTTACACAGAGCAATCTACAGGCAGGGAATCTCACTCAGCCTTACACAGAGCAATCTACAGGCAGGGAATCTCACTTGGCCTTACACAGAGCAATCTAAATGCTGAGTAATTAAAACAAAGGAGTCTCAGACCAACAGGAAAGGCCCAACAACCATCTGACAACTGTTAAGTAACATTATGGTGAGCTCAGCAGATGAACTTGAAATGTGAGCCATTTTGTCTGCACTCAGCTCTCAGCCATGTCTCACAAACAGCTATGAGGTGAAGGACCATCAATCTTTGGCTAGGACACCAGTAGAAACCCCTTTGTGAATAGGTGGAATGGGTCTTCAACGTCAACCGGAACCAGTAGATTGGGCCTCAATTTAAAGTCTCAAGGATGACACTCTGACAATGCAGTCTCTGGATTGTCAGTCTGGACTGTGAACTCAAAGTACTGATGTAGCGATTGAATCCACAACCTTCTTACCCAGAGGCAGCATTAAACTGACGTCAAGATGACATCAACACCACCATCAATACAGCACATGAAAGTAACCCCTCCCCCAACACCACCGCCAAAGCAAGGAGCATAGAAGATTGCCTGCTGTCTACAATATAATAATTCATGCATTTGACATAGCGCCTTATTACGTCATTAAGCACTCTGAGACGCTACTCTGCGTGGAGGGCACTATATAAATGCATTTTGTTTCTGAGACGTCTCATGACGCTTCGCAGAATAGATTGAAAAGTGCACTGACTGTACATTTTGTGGGCGAAACTTGGCAGCCAATTGTTCACCGCAGTGTCCCAAGAAAGTCCAAAATGAGTGACCAAATTAATATTACCTTTTTCAGGGGTTTATTATCCCCAGAAAGCGATCTGCCAATAGACTAACAATTGGGTTCCTATTTTACTGCTAGGTAAACAGGTGTGTGCATAAGGAAACTTGCCTAAAGTTTCACTCGTAGCAGGAATTGAACCTGGTCCTCTTGTTTGCAAGGCAAGTGCACCACCAATACACTGCAGGATTCCGCAATAAGGCGGAATGACTCAAGAGCAGGGAAGGTGATCAGAGGGACAGCCCAAGGCAAGGTGGCAAGACAGACAACGGCAGATTTAATTATTTTATAGTCGCAGATACATAAAACAGACGAGTCAGGTAGTGGGTCAGCAAATGCAGGAGAGAATCAAGCGGCTATTTCACAAATCATTCAATCAAACTTTACTTCTGTATTTAGGGCAATTTTTTTGATAACTGGCAATAGATTTCAGTTTGAATATTTAATTTTCTGGTAGTGAAAGGTCAGGCCGATACCAGTCAAATACAATACACTCCACACAAAATAGTTTTGTGTACCTGGAATATAATCCCCAGGTTTTGCCAATCATTTAAATAATCAATACGCCCCCTTTTGAAAACAAAACAAACGAAGAAGCAGACAAAAGATTCTCATACATTTTTCATGATTTGTTTTTTCAATATAGTCTTTCACATAGAATGAGTGTCTCTGAGCGTTTGACAGAGATGAAGGGAAAATCACCAAAGGAGGAAGGAAGCAAGAGTTTTTTTTTGTGTTGACTGAACAACAACAAAACTACATTTGTATAGCACCTTTCACGTCAGGAGGACATTCCAAGGTGCTGAACAGAAGTGTTTCGGACCCGAGCTGGGGGTCGGGATCAGGGAGGGTGGAGGGCAGGGGTGGAAGTGTTTCGGACCCGAGCTGGGGGTCGGGATCAGGGAGGGTGGAGGGCAGGGGTGGAAGTGTTTCGGACCTGAGCTGGGGGTCGGGATCAGGGAGGGTGGAGGGCAGGGGTGGAAGGAGAGTGATCAAAGGCACAGTCGAAGGAGGGCTTTGAGATGGGTCTTGAAGGAGGCAAGAGAGGGGGTAAGGTGGAGGGACTGTGGGATGGAGTTCCGGGGGGGGGGAGGGGGGGGGCAGAGTGGCTAAAGGCCCGCCCACCAATGGTGAGGCGTGCAAGGCGGGGGACGTGAAACAGGCAAAACAGTTTAAGGCAGAGAGAAACGGCTTAAAATTATTTTGGTCAGCTGGGTGTCTGACACACGCGGAAACCCATTACCTTGCTTCTAAGAGTTTCCAAACCAAATTGAGGATTCCAAGCCTCCCACTTATACATACAAACTCCAGATACAGATATTGCAATGGAATGCACACTCTCTCTCTGGACTGGTGCATCCTGATTACATAATGCAGGAAAGTATGAGGCGCAGGGTTGGCAAGAGCCAAGGCTTGGGAACCCAAGGGTGGGTTGGAGAAACCGTTGGGAGTCTAACCGGCTAAAATTACACAGCTTTCCCGCTGCTTGTCCAGCTACGACTACCCTACCCTATTATGGCTTTGGCTTGCAAGGTTAACAGGAGCTGAGTGGGATGATTCCTTGCCTCCGTTGACTGGTCAAGGTAATGCGATTTTGCTCCAGGGAGCAAAGTAGCTTAAGACTCTGATTCCAATGGTGGGATGTAAAGTGACGAATACAGCAGCAGTCTACAAAGAGAGGGCCGTAGTTTGTTGTAGTGAAGAACGTAACACTAGCATAGGCTTGTGGCACCAAACAGTGGTGACCTATTGCTGTAATGTCTAGGATTCCATAATGGAGAAGTATAGGATTATTCTATTTTCTCTGTATATAAGTGGTGGGCAACCTTTATGGTTGGTCAACAAAATGAAGTTTCTTCATTGAATATTTCTAGACTTATGGCATCAATCAAGAAAAAACTAAAAACACTAAGTGGATCAAAAGTAGATTTACCTAGACTTGTGGGAGCAGGGGGTGGACTTCTTGTTGGCCACTGCTGTTGTGGATGATCTTATCCAGGCCTGTACATTTCATATCTTCCTAACTTAAATTCCATCTGTCTTTCGCATGAGACATTGCTGGGCTTCTTTTTGTTCTGTAAATTTCTATGGTTCTATAGTGATATCACGCATGGGCCCTTCACCGACCTCTGCTTTTTTCCAATACTACAAGTGGTCCTTGTTTTAATTTTATATATAAACACTCACAAAATGAGCGTGGGCAGCACGTTGGGCAATTGCCTTAGCACCAAGGAATATTAAAGGCTTACAGTAGTACAGATGGACTCAGAACTGCAGCTGTGTTGTCATGTCCATATTGAGAGCTTTCCCTCCAGTTTCACCCCAATACTCTTAGCAGCACAAAGAATATTAATCAGACCCCTGCATCTTCAGAATTACCAACCTACCAGTATTCCCAATCGATCAAAGTGAAATGTATTTGAAACATGCCCTCAATGGGGTTGTGCAATTTCTGCATGCAACTGCTCAGCTTCAATCATCCTCTGGCATTCAAAGCATTTTTAAATTAAAATAAATGTGTCTCAACACATTTCTTTCTTCAATCCCCGAATCAACCCGGATAAGATACCAGTGCAAATGCTATTTTGGATCTATCTAACTCAATGCAAAACAGGCCTCTCATTCAGTGATTGACAATGGCAGCACAGACTACTTTTCCTGCTCTCCCTGACTTCCTTTCAGCGGGAGACATTTTAGACAAACCTTGAACATCCAATTTAACAACGTGCACTGAGTTTTCAATCCCACATTGGAGGAAAAAGTAGTCTTCAATATCACAAAATCTCTGCTATCACACAATCCCTACCTCACTTCGACAAGTATCCAAACCAAATCGGCCAGATAGAAAAATGAATGAGAATCATGCATAAGCTACTTTCAGGCACCAAGTACTATGGAGGGCCATCAGCAGAGCTGTAATCTCTAGCCAGTCCTTAACTACCAGAATCTAAGTTAACTTAATTAGGAGGTGAAAGATAAGGAAAGGATAACTCAAGGGTACACTTTGCTTGTCAACTCCACTGCCTGAAATGAAATTCCTGGCTCCAAACAATGGACATAACGCTGAGGTTTTATCAGTTCACTGACAGTCTTAGCACTGCCATTCCCCACTTGCTAACAGCAATCATCTCTCGCTCGATATGCAGTGAGTGGCTGTCAGCAGCCTGCCCCTCTGTCAGCCAATGTCATCGCACCCCCACCGCTGAAAGGACAGATCAGGAGTTGGATGAACATTCTTCGCACAGACTGTGCCATTTTAGAGAAGAAATGATCTTAAAATGAGAGTAAAATGAGTTCATCTCAAGGTTTCTCACAGGTGCAGGTTGGCAAGAGCCAAGGCTTGGGGACACCAGAATGACCCCTTCGACCATCCTCATACCTATACCGTCTCTGGCCTCCACCCCTCATGAAACCAAACCCTTGCTCAGGATCAAATCCATGGTGGTCCACCACCTCGGAACGTCCTCCCGACCTGAAAGGTGCTATACAAATGTAATTTGTTGTTATTGGGGTACTGCTGGTTAAGTTTGCCATTGATATCACTGTCTGGCAAGCTTTCCCGCTGCTTGTCCAGCTAGTACCACAATATCCATTAGGGTTTTGGCTTGCAGGGCTAACAGGAGCTGAGGGTGATGACTCCCTGCCCCAAGTGACTGGTCTGCCCTTCCAGGTACTGTCGATGAGCCAGGCTGGCTGCACTGTCATCGGCAGTGCCCTGGAATACAGCGGACCCGCCAGGCTCACGAACTGGACTAGAGATCTCTGGCTTGATTTCGCCATACTGTTGCCAGACATTTCACTTTGGAGCAAGGAGATCTCGCTTCCTCCACCCACCCAAGGAGGATAGTCACTAGTTGGTTGTTCAACATCCGACAAGCGCAGGTTTGAGCCCTCACTAAGTGGCTGGTAGGTACCAGGAACTCCCATGAAATGCGTGAGAGCTTTGGCACCATCTTCTTGTCCGCACCTCGGGCACACAACTAAGGTTTCGCCCCACCCGGGAATCAAACCCGGGACCTCTCGCTTGCAAGGCAAGTGCACTAACCACTACGCTATGGGACTCTTATCTTGGTGAACAACAATAATTGCATGTTTATAGCATTACAATTGACTTGCCAGCACTCCCAGTTCATAACACTCCAGCTCTGCATGATACACAATTCAACCATTAAACCACAAGACTGACTCAGCAGTGAGCAGCAAATTCTGGAGCTGGGCAGCCAATCGGCATTCACTGACAAGTTAACACTTGAACAACTTCAGAAATAAACAAAACTGAAATAAGGGAGTTCCCAGATACATGCAAGTTAAACCAGCTCAAGTCTGAATAAGATCAAGAGTCATGGTTACAGTAGCAACACCGCACAACATTAAGTTGTGTGTACAGCACTAGCTCGGCAATTTTCCTTACTCCACACGCCTAATAATAATCCCTCCAAAAACAAAAACAATAATAAATTGGTCATTTTCAATCCACGATTATTTGTGGGACACTGCTGTGTGCAATTGGCTGCCGCGTTTCGCCCACAAAATATACAGTCAATTCACTTTACAGCATATTCTGTGAAGTGCTTTGAGATGTCTAGAAGACGTGAAAAGCGCTATATCAAATGCAAGGATTATTATTATTATTATAAAGTTCACCAAGCTCATAACACTGACATTGCCTCAAAATCAACCAGACACTACATAGAACTCGTACAAATTACAGCACAGAAGATGACTGCCTCTAGCACATGGAAAGCTCCCATATGTTTAAGGCTCTTGTCTAATCGCTGCTTATATGTTTATAAGCAACGATTAGACAAGAGGATGATCCCCAATGTTAGAGGAATGAGTTGGGTGAATAGAAAATTGTGGAAATATTTGGCCAAAATTGCGAGGTATTTGGCTAATTTTTCAGAAAATTGCAAAGCTTGGGCTAGTGCTATTGAGATGCATTTTGTGAAACATCACAGATTAAAAGTGTAGGCATATATTTCCTGAATACATAATTATGTTTAAAATATTAAAAATGTTAATATAAATAGTACAGCACTCACCAAGAAATCTTCGCAGGAGCGCAGTTTAGGCAGGGAGGCGGACAAACAGATGACAGAAGTGTGACCCAGCTGCTATTTCGATGATGATTCACTCACTAGCCATCGAAGCCGATTACCCGCTTGCGCTGCTTCCACAATCCTAACACTCCCCGCGCCACACACACGACCAGAGCCCCTCCACCCACACTAGCAGCGTCGAGCAAACAGCACGCAGAGGCCCGGGGCTCATCGCACTGTGTGTACTGGTTTGTAGCAGAGGAGGATGTTTGTAGTGGATTCCACAGAAAAAGTGCAGCAGCACTTTTTTATTGACCCAGAATATAAGTAACAATTAGACAAGCTAACGCGCTTCAGTACTAGAAGAAGATTATTCAAGGGGACCTCATAGAGGTGTATGAAATTTGAAATAGGATTCAAAAGTAAACACAGATTAAGATGCATCATGACAGCAGAAGAAGAGGACACGGGTTTAAAGCTTTAAAGAGCAATTTCAAGACAGTCATGGGGAAGGTTTCTTTACCCAGAGGATAATTAATGACAGGTACAGGTCCGATCTAGTGATCTTCTAACACGGATTGGTTTCTGAGGTGTGCACTTGCTCTGTGAGGTGGAGTGCGCATACTATTAATATGAATAGTACAGCACTCACTAAGAAATCGTCGCAGGAGCGCAGTTTAGGCAGGGAGGCGGACAGATGACAGGTTGATGCCGTCAGTGCCTGAGATGATAATAATAATAATCCTTGCGTTTGATATAGTGCCTTATCGCATCTTTGAGACGTCTCAAAGTGCTTCAGAGAATATACTGTAAAGTGAATTGATTGTATATTTTCTGGGCAAAAAGCGGAAGCCAATTGCGCACAGCCAATTGCCCACAAAGAGTCGTGGATTGAGTGACTAAATTATGATTATGTATTTTTTTGAAGGAATTATTACCACCTGAAAAGCGATCCGCCAATCGACTAGCAACTGGGTTCCTACTTACTGCTAGGTAAACAGAGGCGTGTGGAGTAAGAAAACTTGCAAACATTTCGCTCTGCCGGGAATTGAATCCAGGTTTCTCGCTTACGAGGGTGTGGACAACAACAAATTACATTTATATAGCACCCTTCACACCGGACAGTGTCTTGGAGCGCCTAGATCACCGAGGAGTATATAAATGAGAAAAGGATGGGAGTCAAGGATTGTACCTTGGGGTACACCACAGCTAACCATGCAGGGGTGGAGGGGATAAGCCATTGAAGGGAGACAAAATGATGGCACTGGGTTAAGTAAGACTTAAATTGTGGTCCCACTGAGATGGATGAGAGATAAAATGGTCAAGGAGGAAGGCATGAATGAAGGCAGTGGAGAGGCCCAAGAGGACAAGGTAGCAGAGAGAACCCGGTCACAGGGAGAGAACGTCATTTGACGAGCAATATCTCGGTGCTGTGGACAGGCTTGAATCTCATTTACCCAGTCACTGCATGGACGTTTAGTTCTCCTCGACTTTGAGCTGCATTCCTTCAGATGGGACAATTGAAGTAAATAATTAACCAGCTGTCAGAACAAACCGCTTCCCTCAGTCCTGACAGACTGTCAGCAAAGTCAGCATAGCTCAGACCTTGGTACTTCTGACTAGTTTTAACAGAATCTTTTAACTGTTTCCCCTCCTCCCCACATTAGCTTGTGAAAACTAGCGACTGGTTGCAGTCAGATGCAGTTCTGAAATTCATACATGGGTTTTACACTTACAGAAATGGAGAATGGTGAGCAACAATACTGTCTTGCATCAGGGACCCAAAATTCCACCTTGTCCAAAGCCACGGGAGTATTTAGGCTTAAAATTGAAGATGGTGCTGAACTGTGGAAATGTCTAACATCGCCTTAATCTGAAAGTCGGTTTCTTTTTAAGAACTGCAGAATATCGGTTTACAAACTAAAACTGAATTTAAGGATTCTGCGCAATGTTAAATTTTAAAACAAAATGATCTGACAGGCTAAAAGCAGGTGAAATCTCTGCACCATCTAACTCTTTGTGCTCATTCCCAACTCAATTTTACACTTTAAAAAACAATTCTCAAACAACTAATTTCCTTTCAGTTTGCAGAATTACAAAATCAATGTGCTGATACAACTGGCAGGAGGTAGAGATCTGAGTAACCAATATAAATCATTAAAGCTACGGTGGTGGGGGAGGCTATTTTAGTAATAAGACTATTTCCGCTGTGTTATCATTTAATACCTTCATATGTTTTTTTCTGATGCTCTGCTCAATAGAGCAGTGTCTTAACTTGCGTTCAGCAAACCTTCATAATTCTTTACAAACGCACAATCCAATGGCGTTAAATCTCACTGAAACAGGATTAGCAGCTCACATCTGTGTACTGTGCTCCTGACAATCGATGCACACCTTTCCCTCAAACAGATCTGACAGCAATCTGAGAACAGATGTGCTCTTTGAATCTTGCATTTGATAGTGCCTTTCACATCAAGAGGCGTCTTAATGAGCTTCACAAGATTTACTGTATTGTGTATTTTGTGGACAAACACAGCAGCCAATTTGTGCACAACAATGTTCCAGGAACAAGCATAAAGTGAATGACTTTATGATGACCTAAAATGACCAATTTTACCTCGGACATTGTTGGCCTCCCAGACACAGGCAGAAACTCCCTTCTCTTTTCGAACAGTGTCACGGGATATTTAAAGTCCATCTGAACAGGCATACGGAACCTGGTTTAACATCTCTTCCAAAGGACGGCACCTCCAACATTGCAACTCTCCCCTAGCACTGGAAAGGTGTATCAGCCTAGTCTATGTGACTTTAAAATCCCAATAACTCTCCTCTGCCTCCTCATTCCCTCGGTTACTTTCAACATTGTTGATCACTCTATCTATCTTCTGCTCCACCTACGCAGTTCTGTCCTATCCTAGTTTCATTCTTATCTATCCCAGCATCTCCATCTTTTCCTCCCGGCCCCATTGATGCGTCGCTCCTCAGGCCTCTATCCTTGGTGCTCTCCTCTTTAAATATCTACATGGACCCGCTCAGTGATATCAACCACCGGAATGAAGTTAGCTTCCACATGTATGCAGATGACATCCAACTCTATCTTTCTGCCTCCACCTTCGACTCCAAGACGACTGCTGTTCGGACCGATTGCCTGTCAAGCATCAACTCCCTAGTCTGTTTCACGTCTCCTGGCCTAGCTACTCCATCATTGACAGGTTAGCTTGCAGCCATTCTGTCCCTGGCTCTCTGGAACTCCATCGAAATGTCCTTCTGACTCGCACGCTCTCAACCTTTTTCAAGACAGGTCTAAAAACATACCCATTTGACTATGGTGCAGCTGGGGAGACATTATCCACAAAATCCTGAAAAAAATCACCAGTTGCAACAAACAAATTCCACAAAAATGCACAAATACAGGATATTCTAATTAAACTAAACTTTCAGATAATTGTTATTTTATAGCAGCTTCCAATCACCTTAAACTAATTTGTTTTGCATTAAAGAAAGTCTTGTGCCTGATCCCATGAGCTACAATGCAATTATACATAACAATGGCTCCTTAGGAGGACTGGGATATTTTCCGCCTCAATGAGCTGCAAACCCAAATTCTTGTCACAGGTGACTATTCAAATCCCAGAGTGCAGTGAAAATAATTCAAAACTCACAGCTAGGGCTGAGGAGAGTAGCTTACAATGGCCTCTGAAAAATAGCATCTCACTGAAAAGAGAAAATATATTGATTCATTATTATTCATCAATTCATCAAAAAGAAATTAAGTGTCAGGATATGGTCCTGACATTATAAAGCGGAGTTTACTGCAACTACTTGTGTAACAACAACAAGATTACCTTTGTCTAGCATCTTTCGCGTCGGGAGGACGTCCCAAGGCATGTAAGATATTTAGAGGAGAGACAAACATCTTGGATTTGGAAACTCTTGACTTAAGTGCGCCAATTTGGCTCAGTCAGTAGTACTCTTTCCCGAGTCAAAGGTTGTGTTTTCTTTTTCATGACTTTGAGCTCACAGCCCAGGCTGACTGCCAGAACAGTGCTGGAGGAGTGTTCCACTGTCGGAAGTGCATCCCTCCAGGGAAAAAGGAATTCCTTTCCAGACTAGGGAAATTTCCATGTGCAAGTAGCATACATGAGTGAAACTCCGTTTGGTTTGGACTCTTAAGGGTGGTGGTGAGTTTCTGCATCTGTCAGTCACCCAACTTCCCCCCAAACTACTAACCATATGCCCATATTACCCCAAGCAAGTCAATACTTGAGCAAGTTTCCTTACTCCACGTGAAACTCTCTTGATTGGCAGATCACTTTCCGGGGAAAATAATTGGGAGGCTCGCGTGGAGTACTGTTTGTGGGACATTGCTGTGCGCAATTGACTGCTGGTTTTGCCCACAAAATACACAGGCAATCCACTTTACTGTATATTCTTTGAAGCACTTTGAGACATCTCAACAACACGATAAGGCACTATATCAAACGTAAGGATTATTTTCATCATTAATACAGACCATATCAACGATTAATACAATCATTATCACAAAAAAAAACATCCTCTTAGCTGCATCGTTCTCTCGCCCACTACACCCAGGCAATCCACACCGTCTTCTCTCTCCGCCACGACTCCTGCCACTCCCCTCTCCTTACACTCCATTGACCCCATTTCTACCTCCTGTCTCTGAACCACAATCACTCGGATGCAGTTCACCACCTGCTATCTTCACCCCTCCCCATCCAGCCGCTGGTCACTCAACTCCCCCTTCTGGCTGACATGGTCAACCAGTCTCTCCCCTCAGGCTCTGTTCCACTCCCCCTGAAAACCGCTGTCATCGCACCCCTCCTCAAAAAAACCTACCCTCAATCCCTCTAATCTTGCACTCTACCATCCCATCTCCTACCTACCCTTCCTTACCAAAGACCTCAAATGCATTGTTGCAGGTCAATTTCGGTCACACCTCTCCCTCCACTCCCTCCTCGGGCCCCTGCAGTCTGGTTTTCGCCCTGCAGCCTGGCTTTCGCCCTGCAGCCTGGCTTTCGCCCTGCAGCCTGGCTTTCGCCCTGCAGTCTGGTTTTCGCCCTGCAGTCTGGCTTTCGCCCTGCAGTCTGGTTTTCGCCCTGCAGTCTGGCTTTCGCCCTGCAGTCTGGTTTTCGCCCTGCAGTCTGGCTTTCGCCCTGCAGTCTGGCTTTCGCCCTGCAGTCTGGTTTTCGCCCTGCAGTCTGGTTTTCGCCCTGCAGTCTGGTTTTCGCCCTGCAGTCTGGTTTTCGCCCTGCAGTCTGGTTTTCGCCCTGCAGTCTGGTTTTCGCCCTGCAGTCTGGTTTTCGCCCTGCCCACAGCACAGAGACAGCGATCGTCAAAGTCACAAACGACATTCTTTCTATTCTGTGACCAGGGCTCCCTCTGCCTCCTCGTCCTCCTGGATCTCTCTGCTGGTACGACACAGTCAACCACACCATCCTCCTCCATCAGCTCTCCTCTCTCATCTACCTTCGTGGGACCGCACTCACATGGTTCGAGTCCTACTTAACCAATCTCTGCAAATGGTTTCTCCTCTCGCCCCGGGCAGGTCACCTGCGGGATACCCCAGGGCACCATCCTTGGCCCTCTTCTTTTCCTTATCTATATGCTCCCTCTGGGCGATGTCATCCGCAGACACGAGGTAAACTTCCTCATGTATGCGGATGACACACACAAATCTACTTTGCCTCCTCCAGTACCAACTCCAGGTCGCCGATGTTATATCAGCTTATCTGGCAGACATCAAGGCCTGGATGAGTGTAAACTTCCTGCAGCTGAATATGGACAAGACGGAAGCCATACTCCTTGGCTCCTGGCAACGTCTTCACTCCTGCGGATCTAAACTCCTCAAGCTCCCTGGGGTCTCCCTTGTACTCACCGAACCAGTGCACAACCTAGGCGTCCGGTTTGACCCCCAATTGTCCTTCCATCCCCACATCCAGTCCCTGACCAGGACCACTTTTCTTCCACCTCCGACACATTGCCCATCTCCAACCGTACCTTACCCCAAATGCAGCCAAAACCCTCGTGCATGTGTTTGTCACCTCCCACTTGGATTACTCCAACGCACTTCTCACCGGTCTCCCCAGCTCCACTATTCACAAGATGCAGCTCATTCAAAACTCTGCTCCCACATACTGACCCGGACCAAACTCTGTAATCACATCTCACCAGTTCTGGCCAGGCTCCACTGGCTCCCCATCACCGAACGCATCAACTTCAAGATCCTCACTCTCGTGTTCAAATCCATTCACTCCCTGGCACCTCCCTACCTCTACGACCTCCTCACTCCTCAATCCATCACTGGGTGCCTCCGCTCGACTGCACATCCCTCGCACCCTCCGCTCCACCATTGGAGACCATCCTTTCAGCCACTATGCCCCAAAACTCTGTAATACTCTCCCTCAATCCGTCCCCCTTGCCCCCCCCCCCCCCCCCCCCCCGCCCCTTTCAAGACCTGCCTGAAGAGTTTCCTGTTTGACCGTGTTTATGGCCAGTTCCCCCCTTGGCTCAGAGTCAGGCTCCGCCACTGTTAAGCGCTCTGAGATGCTACCTTGCATGGAGGGCGCTATATAAGTGCAAGCTGTTATCGTTGCTGCTCCTCAACATCTATTCAGCAGTGTACAGGGCTGCTTTTCTTTTTTTTCCATGAAACAATCACTGAATAGAAAATCGCAGCCAACACTCCTCAGAGCAGTGAACAGGAAATGCACTGTGTCACCAAAGGTTAACATTTCACGAATTAAACAAATCCAATCATACCCCAAGCTATCAGCATTTCAAAGTTACATTTTCTCATAGTGGTTTCTTAGATTTCTTGGCGACATTCTTCCAAAACTCTGTAGTTTCCACAGACAGCTCTGTAAACAGGACTGTGGATTGCTGTAGCTTAGTGGTTAGAGCACTCGCCTCGTGAGTAAAAGGACCTCGGTTTGAATCCTGAGCAGGGTGAAACGTTTGACAAGTTTCCTTACTCCACATGCCTCTGTTTACTTAGCATTAAGTAGGAACCTGGTTGTTAGTCGATTGATGGATCACTTTTCTGGGGGTAATAGTCCCTTAAAAAAAAATTATAATAATAATTTAGTCACTCAATCCACAACTGTTTGTGGGACACTGCTGTGCCAATTGGCTGCGGCGCTTCGTCCACAAATCATACGGTCACTGTACTTTAGATTACAGCATATTCTTGTGAAGCACTTTGAGGCATCTCAAAGATGTGATAAGGTGCTATATCAAATGTAAGGATTATTATTATAAACCTATTTCTCCCAATCTTCTCCAAAGTCCATTGGGTCCCAGTTCTTCTGAGGATCGAGATTAAGATCCTTGTAGCGGATCCTTTAAATCCCTCCACAGACCCACCCTGCCCTGCCTATCCTGCCCATACTCTCTGCCCTCCTGACTAGCCTGTTGTTCACTCCACTCTCAATGGTGATGCCACCCAGCCTGGAACTCGGAAATATCACTTCCCCTCACTACCTGTCTCACTTGTCTTTAAAAACCTCCTAAAATGCTGTTTGATGGTTCCTTTGATCAACATCGTTACATCGCTTGGTTATGTACTCTGTGCCGTGCATCAGGTTTGTCAAACCTTTCAGACCTTCTGCATGAAAAGCAATGTAAATGTAAATGCAAAATAATGATTGCCAGCCACAGAACAGATAGAACATGTCATTGATAATGTACCTCTTATACGTCAGTTTCATTGCACAGCAACTCCTGTATTTTTAATTCTCGGGTCCGATCGCAGCATTCCAATGTACATTTTGGTGCAAATTTCATGGCTTATTCACCAACTAATGCCCTCGCCATGTACTGCTTCTTTCCTGAAAGTCAGCAGGCACATCCCAGTTCAGTATGCGACTGGAAAGCGAGACAGAGAGCTGCAACGCAATGACTCACTTCAGCGCTGATGCATCCCTCTGCTTCAGTTTCCATGGCAGCACTTTCTACATAACATCAAAAAAAGCAGTGCAGTGAATTCACTCTGGTTATAAGCTGCAAATCTCCTGCACAACGGACAGCTAAGACTGCCATCTGATGCAGGCACCTACCTTTCACATAAATTAACACTTCGGTGTGCCTCATAAAGACAATGGGGAAGGGATGAATACAATAGTTGAAAGTAACATTGGACACTGCAAGTTAAATCAAAACAGATCGCAGTTCGCTAATATAATTCTGTAATGTCTCAAAGAGCTTCACAGGTAATTGTTGTCAAGTGAGTGACTATTTACAGGTGAACGTGAGCCAATTTGTGCACAGCAAGGTCTCTCACAAACAGCCATGAAGTGATTGTCCAATTTTGCTGGAGGATTGTTGGCCAGGATATCAGGAGGAATTTCTGATGCTGTTATAAAATAGCATCGCAGGACCTTTAGCAAGCAGACAGAACTTTGATTGAATGTGTCATCCAAAGGACCATGCAACGCTTCCCCAGTACTATAGGAGTGTCAGCCTGGACTATGAGCTTAAAATCCCAACATGGGTCTTAAACCTTCTAATGTATTTCACCCACAAAATACACAGTCAATCTACATCTTGTGGAGCGCTTTGAGATGTTTCAACGGGATGATAAGACTATATCAATTGCAAGGATTTTTATTATTGCTAATTAGGCTTCAAGGGGTGAATGGCCCATTTCTGTACTTTTATGAGGAAGGTTTTCTCTCTCCTCCCCATCACAGAGCTGCTTGTTTGCAGACACATATTAAAGTGAAGCAAGGTTTAACTTATGCTACAACTGCAACAATAACTTGCATTTATATAGTGCCCCGGGGTACATCGACAGAGTCTGACAACTAAAAGGAAGGTCTTCAGACAGGATTTGAAGGTGGAGAGGGATGGGGCAAGGCAGAGTGATTGAGAGAGAGTTCCGGAGTTTCGGGATGTAGTGGCTGAAGACATGGCCACAGATGGTGGAGCGGAGGGGTTGATGGACAAACAGGAGGCAGCGGGTGGTGGAGTGGGGGGCTAAGCAGGTCAGAGAGGTAGGGAGGTGCAAGGGCATGAGGCAATTTGAAAACAAGCGAAGGGACCTTGATATCGATATGCTGCAACTTGTACATTTTGTTAACTAAGCACATCGTGAGCAGATGCCTGAAGCAAGATTGCGAGGGTGCAGTGCACTTGCGAGGACCTCAGGAGACAACATTTCAAGGAGTTCATGCACGTCATTGTCACACGTCATTCAACGCACATCCAGACTACCAAGAAAACAGTTGCAGATTGGAAGAAATTGCACAGGAGCAATCGTTTGTAAGCGGAATATGGGAAGGGATCACAGCCCGGCAGCCTGAGGCTGCTACAGAATCGGTTCTCAAACGATCTGCAATACACAGACGGCCTAATTTAGTCCACAAAGCTTTCATTCTCTGAAGGCTGCTGAGGTTTCTAAATGAAGAGAGTCAGAACAGACTGAGCCCAAGTCCCAATGGTGCACCACAGACATCGATTCTCAATGTCTGCACTAATTGGTCTATTACAGGCAAAAGGTATTCACTTAAACCATTCTCTGCAATGTAACTACAGTACTCTAATAATATTGTATCAAATGCAAGGATTTTTATTAATATTATGAATATGATAATAATCTTTGCATTTGGTATTGCGCCATATTACATAGTCGAGACACCTCAAAGCACTTCAAAGGATATACTGTAATGTAAAGTGACTGTGTATTTTGTGGGTGAATGAGGCAAAGCAATGACCCACACATAGCCATGGTGTGAGTGACAAATTTTATCTGGGGGATTGTTGGGCAGGACCGGGTGAGAGAAACTCCCTTCTTTTTTTCCCAAAAATGTCATGTCAGTTTGGCGGGCACTGGCTCGCTCCATGTCCCCCCCCCCCACAATCCGTCCCACCATTGGAAGTCGGACCTTCAGCTTTTCTGCCCCACCCTCTGGAACCCCTTCCCGGAGTCCCTCCGCCTCACCCCTCCCTTGCCTCCTTCAAGGCCTATCTCAAGTCCTTCATCTTTGACTGTGCTTTCGGTCACCCTCCTACCCCCAACCCCTCTTGATTCCAACCCCCAGCTCGGGTGCAAACCCTTAACTGTCCAGTGCATTGGGACTTCCTTCCGACATGAAAGGCGCTATTTAAATATAATATTGTTTTTGCTGTTATTATAATACTTCATACAAACAGGACAGAGAGTGTGCTCAGCAATCTAAAATGAATCTAAAATGTTCATGTGCTCTCGATACAGAGGGTGTTTGGTCAGTCTGGGCTGAATTAAACACGAGTCCCAGTTGTGAAAGGACTGTGGGCTAACCCACGGCACCAGCCACCCCCTAAACTCACACTGTTATGCTGGAGGAAGATTGTAGATAAATAAGTGCAAGCGATTCCAAGAAAAGGAAGCAGCTGTTTCCATACTAAATAAAGCATTGAAGCATTGGACCAACAACCTTGGGCAGGTTTCACAACCTGGTGAGCGACAAGAAACAGTTCCATACCACCTTAGAGTAAAACATTAGAAATTGCAATTCATTTATTCATTCACCCAGCTCTGGCAGAAAACGCACCAGTTTCCATTCGATCAACTCATATCTTCCTCATTAGACAGTACACCTTTCCAAGTTATTTTCTAAGAACATCGCCCTACCTTTATTCGCATTACTTCGGAACCAGGAACAAGGAAAGCACTTTCATCTCCTAAATTTACATCACTGATTACCACAAAAACATCAATTCAAAACAAGTATCATTTTACCATGCAAACGATAGGGCTGCACAATAAAATAAAGCTGGATCTTTGATTATATTACCAGTGCAACTTTCCAGTGGAAGCTCTTTCGCTAAACTGGAGTAAGGAATGAATGCAGGTTTAGTCCCCGTTATAGGTATTAAATTAATGCTGAAAAGATTTGCACCTAATTCTTACTGCATGTCTTTTCTCTTTGACCGAGCCTTCAGCTCCCCTCTCGACTCTCTTCCCCCTCCTCGCTCCCTCCCTTCCCTCCCCTTACCCTGACCATTTCCCCCCTCCTCGCTCCCTCCCTTCCCTCCCCTCACCCTGACCATTTCCCCCCTGCTCGGGTCATGACCCAACTGTGCAGCGCCTTGGGACGTCCTCCTGACGTGAAAGGCGCTTTATAAATGGAATCTTGTTGTTGTTGTTGTTACATAAACTGATTACACAACTTTGCTGCCAGCGAGCTCTTGGGTAAAACAACTAACGGAGAAGATAACAAACATTTTATTTGCATTTGATTTACTGGTAAGCACAGCGACTGTTTTTGTAGGTAAATGTGGGAGCCAATCAGCACACAGCAATGTCCCACAAACAACCATGAACCAAATGATCGATTTTATTTGGAGGAATGGTGGGCAGAACACCAGAAACTTTCCCAATAGTGCCATCTTTAAAGTCCAACCTGAACAGGTAGACGGAACTTCGGTTAACGTCTCATCCAAAGGACAGATGGCACCTGACAGTGTAGCCCTCACCCCCAGCACTGTACTGGGGTAACAATAATATCTAATAACAAGATACACTGTTATGAGTGGAGCAATAATAATCCTTGCATTTGATATAGCAGCTTATCACTTTTTCGAGACGTGTCATAGAGCTTCACAGAATATACTGTAAAGTGAATAAAGTGACTGTATATTTTGTAGGCAATTGTGCACAGCAGCGTCCCACAGTCACAGATTGAGAGACCAAATTATTATTTATTTTTAAAAGGGATATTACCCCCGGAAAAACGATCCACCAATTGACTAACAGCTGGGTTCCTACTTACTGCTAGGTAAACAGAGGTGCGTGGAGTAAGAAAACTTGCCTACTGGTTCGCCCTCCCCGGGAATCAAATCCAGGTGCTCTCGCTTGCAAGGCGAGCGCTCTAACCACTGAGCTACAGGATTCCTGTAAATGCCCTACAAACAGCCATGATGTGAATGACCGATGTTATCTGGGGGATTGTTGGCCAGGATAGCAAGAGAGAGAAACTCCCTTTCCTGTTCTCTTAGCGCCATGGGATCTTTAACATTTTGCTTGTAAAGGCAAATGGAACCACAAAGCCTTTGGCCCTTTAATATCAGCCCGAGAATCTCTCTCCACGTTAGAATTCCCTGCCTGTCCCTGACTTATCACTGAAACTCTGACCTTATTCAGAAAGAGGACATGGGTGTCCCATTATAGCAAGAGAAGACGTCACATACTAGGATTAGGGGATAAGGCAGGTGCGCATGAACCGTGAACACCTGACACGGAATGCTGTCAGTGAGGGACAAAATGGGAAAGCACCAACAACCTACAACTCAAAGAGCCCAAATATCCTATAGGAGAAAGGATTCATCAACAACTTAGGGAGGAAAGAACAATCTGAAAAACTGAAAGAAACCCACTCCAATCACAAGGTCCTGCTGGCAGCCATCAATCCCTTTTCATTGCATCATTACGTAACCAAGCAGCTTGTAGGTTGCAACTTGTAACGGTCCTAATAACTTTAGACACAATCATCAAACTGCCAACGTACAAAATATATCTAAAGGGAATTTATCAGTTTGCGACAGAGGTGGCATTGGCTGGGAACGTCGTTACTGCTCCCAACACTCCCCCAGCTATTCCAATCCAGTAAAATGAATTTATGCAAAGTTACAGACAGAATAAATTATGCACTAAATATACCTGCAAAAAGAAATGGCTCCGAGCCTGGATTACCTTATTCAATGGAATACAAGCATCCAGCTGCTGTTGTCGACACTGACATTTTTAAAAAGTTACAGTTTTGACTCTGTTCAATGAAACGTCCCATTGACCTTTCCATCTGCCTGTTCAGATGGGACGTTAAAGATCCCACAAGACTCAAAACAAGAAAGGAGTTTCTCCTGGTGTCCTGGTCAAGATTTCCACAGATTTAATTACTGTGTATGGGACCCTGCTGTGTGCAAAATGTAAAGCACTTTGAGATGTTTAAGTGTCACAATGCGCTATGAAAACACAAGTTCTTTCCTCGCCGTCTTTGAAGCAGGACACAGGAGAGAACACTGAAAGCATCTAAAATAAACTCACAAAGCTGCTTTAAATACCCATCAGACTGCTGCAGTGTGGCACTGTGCCAAGCTGAGGCTTCCAATTGAAAAGGCAGCTGCTTCAATGGAGGCAATCTTTACAGAAGGTTTACCGAGGCAGGATTAACATTGTTCCAGATATACGGTACATATCAACTCTCCATTGGCGTCCTATAGGTTCTGCTCAGTTCTGGATATTTACCTGGAGGACAGGAGATATTAGCCTGAACAAGCGAGCTTCTGAGGCAGACACTGAGGGAAAAGAATTAACACGACTTAAGAGTCTAGTCACCAGAAGGCTACGTGTTTAAGTCGGGTCTTGAATTCAGTTTAAGCTGACACTCCAGCCAAACACTGAGGTGTAGCACTGCCTCGTCAGAGATTCCCTCTTTTGGTTGAGGCATTAAACCGGGATCATGTCTGCCTGTTCAGAATATACACGATGTGACATGATTGGGTCAGTCAACAATCCTCCAGATAAATTGGTCATTTGTTTTGTGGGACAAAACTCTGAATACATTGACTTGTCACATTTGCCGATAAATAGTTGCTACACTTGAGATCAGTTACCTGTGACACTGAAACAAGAACAAATTGTATTTCTACAGCACCTTTCAAGTTGGGAGGACGTCCCAAGGCATTGGTCAATCAAGGATTTTCACCTGAGCTGGGGGTTGGGATCAGGAGGGGTGGAGGACAGGGAGGGGGAGGGTGATCAAAGGCATGGTCGAAGAGGAAGGTCTTGAGATGGGCCTTGAAGAAGGCAAGGGAGGGGCGAGGCACAGGGACTGTGGGAAAGAGTTTCAAACGATTGGGGGCAGAAAGGCTGAAGGCCCGACTGCCAATGGTGGGGTGGGCAAGTCGGGTTGGGGACATGGAGCAGACCGGAGCCCACAGGGGAGTAGACGGGCACCTTATTGTCAGCACGTTAATGTTCCATGGGCTATGAATTCAGGTACGGTCACTGAAAGCATCACACACCACTGCTTATTGCTAAAAGCTTTCATAGGATTTCCAAGGCAACCTAAATATTCTTAGCCCACGCCCAGCAATTCTGAAGAGGATATCTATATGGCAACTGCGTGTTTGTTATTTATTTCCATATTGTTTACCAATTATTAGAGATGGGTGGTGGATTGAATAGAACTCACTAAGGAAATCTCCTCACTGTTACCACTGGCTACAGCTGCGGAGAGTACACGGATACGTGTGCCCTCTGATCAGCCCTCTGTTAGACTGCAAGACACAAGGGTCAGCCTTCAATAGTATGTAGAATCTGACACCAGAGAGTCCAGCCAAAAGGATGGTCAGTTGACTAATACGCTATACGATGGCAGAGCACAACACCAAGTCGGTAGGAGGTGATCATATGCACCATCAAAGAGGATGGTCTTCAGGCGTGATCTGAAAATGGGGAAGGAAAGGGCAAGGCAGAAGAAGAAAAAGAATATTCCAGAGTTTTGGAACGTAGTGGCTAAAGTGCAGCCACCGATGGTGGAACGGAGGGGCACAAGGGACATGCAGTAGGCCAGAGCCAGTCTAGCGGAGGCAGCAGGTGGTGGTAAAAAAAAATCTGGCAATCAAAAATGAAACTGTTACTAACCACACAATAATTCACACTCCTAGGAGAAAAAAGCTGTTAAGTGTTACTTTGTGGACTGGCTTCCATTCCCACGTGACCTGAGTTTACGGTCTGTAAACCCTGCGATTCACCACAGCACAAGCACCAGACATTGATCCTGGTTTTGGACGGTATCTCCTCCTCAACCCCCCCGCCCCCCCAAAAAAAAAGCTTGGGCTCCCAGTCAGCTGGGCAGGTTTGGGAAATTAAAATGATTGTTATTGTTGGTCACAGCTGGGTTGAGAAATTGGTCTCAGGGGTTTACAAGGGGAGAATGGAGAATTCAGGCATTGCTGTTGAACAGTCAGAGGGTTAAACATCTTATCCAGTGGAGAGCACCTCCGACAATGCCACCCAAGCCCTGCATTCGACCAATTGAGCCAGACTGCTCCTCCTGAAAATCCATTTGGAAAATCCAGAACTATTGGTAAACGTGTCTTCTACAGAAATCAATCAGTGCTTTGAAACATTTTGCAGTATGAAATGCAAGTTATTTTCTTCCTACCTTCCTAATGGTCAAACAGCCAGTTAATATACAACAGAGATATTCCTTAAAGGGATGAGCACATAGGCCAGGTACTGGGGCTACCTATGAAATTGCAGACACAGGCAAATGTGAGGAGATGAAGGAGACAAAAGTGAAAGGAGATTGGAGAATATAAAAAAGCACTCTGTATTACCCCTCATCGGGTGACACTGGCAACGCCTCCAAGCAAGAAAACTATCCTGAACAGGATAAATAGGCACAGTACTGGATGAAAGGAAACCGTTCAGAAAACACAGGACAGATCGGGCTGCTGATCATATGAACAGCCATCAATTATTAATACGAGGGGCTGGAAGACGTATCGAATCAACAAAGAACCACGTAAAGAGGCTTCCACAAAACCTGCTGAAATTCAATTACTACTTAAAAGCAGGAGAATATTGATAAATAATTCACATAACAGTCGCAGGCTGGAACAGTGACTATGCTCTCCAGAATCAGCTGGTTACCACTTCGCAGAAACCCCCACGCGGAGAATCCCTCAGATTAGCGAATGTTTGCACCAAAGAAAAGTTCCCCGAATCTTCTCTCTTCCCCCTCCCCACACCCCCAGGTCAAAAAAGGGAATTTTTTTTCTTTTGGTCAGCTGGGTGTCTGACACATACGGAAACCCATCACCGTGTTAAAGAGTACCCAAACCAAGCTGAGATTTCCATGGATCCCACCTACCACATGGAAATCCCAGAGATCGATTGTTGGAATGAAATGCACGCTCTCTCCCAGGAGGGACACATCCTGCTTATCGAATCCCAGAAAGTATTAGGCGCAGGTCGGAAAGAGCCGAGGCTTGGGGACCCCAGAGTGTTCCTTGGTGTTAACTGCTGGAGTCGAACCACGTACCTTGCCATTGATATCGCTGGCAAACGTTCCCGCTGCTGTTCCAGCTAGGATCACCCTACCCATTTGGGCTTTGCCCCCAGTGCCCCCTGGCCCCAGTGACTGATCGGAAAAGAAGGCAATCAGTTGAATTACCAACACAGAATATGTAAAAATTATTATTGATAAAATTTAAAAGAGAAAATACGTCTGATTCCAGGCTTTTGTGTTGTCCAGATATTGCGAAAAAGAGGAAAAGAAACAAAATAAAATTTCCAGAAGTGACTTGAAATGACAAAAGAAAACCTTTTGATGCAGTTATTTAACTATCGGATAAGGAGGAACTAATCAGATACAACTGTAGGGAAAAGTTCATAACTGCCTTCTAAAAGAATTGAATACACAAATTGTGTGTCATTTGCGTGTGAGACGGCGACGACTCAGCAATTATTGAGCAGAAACAATACCGCTGACACGAAGGAAGCCAGGGAGGAGGTTTCACCGGATCAATATTGTGGCCTTGAGGTGCAACTGTTTTCCCTAAGTTTTCAAAGCAGACCCGGAACACCCCTCCCACCCACATACCGAGCCCCCCACTCAACATACAGAGAGCAGACACAGCCCCTCACCCCAATACACAGCCCACCACAGGCCCCATCCCACGCATATACACGCACACATAGACAGCAGCCCCTCCTCCACAGCCCCCCCCCCCCCGGTGCACAGCCACCCCACCCACCCCGCATGCACAGCCCCCTGCGCCCAGCCAGCCCCCACCCCGGCGCCCGCCCACACACACACACAGCACACCCCCACACACACACACGCGTGTGCTCACAGCCCACACACACACAGCCCCCCCACCCCATACACACAACTCCCCCCCACCTGCGCACAATCCCCTCCCATAGGCGTGCAAAATCCCCACCATCCACACGGACGAGCAATCCTCACCCCCCCCCCACGCGTGCGCAATCCCCACCCCCCCCCCACACAAGCGCAATCCCCTCCTCCCACACGTGTGCGCAATCTCCTCCTCCCACACGCGAGGGGCAATCTCCTCCTCCCACACGTGTGCGCAATCCCCTCCTCCCACACGCGTGCGCAATCCCCTCCTCCCACACGCGTGCGCAATCCCCTCCTCCCACACGTGTGCGCAATCCCCTCCTCCCACACGTGTGCGCAATCCCCTCCTCCCACACGTGTGCGCAATCCCCTGTGCGCAAATAATTCCCACCCGCACCCAGACCCCCCCCACCTGCACCCAGAGCCCCACCACCCGCACCCAGACCCCCCCACCCGCACCCAGACCCCCCCACCCCACCCAGACCCCCCCCACCCGCACCCAGACCCCCCCACAAAGATCCCCCCGCACCCAGACCCCCCCCACCTGCACCCAGACCCCCCCACAGACCCCCCACCCGCACCCAGACCCGAGCCCCCCCACCCGCACCCAGACCCCCCCACCCGCACCCAGACCCCCCCACCCAGACCCCCCCACGCACAGACCCTCCCCCCACACACCCACAGCCCCCCCCACGCACAGACCCCCCCCCCACGCACAGCCCCCCCCCACGCACAGCCCCCCACGCACAGACCCCCCCACGCACTCACCTTACCGGAGCCGCTTGTTCGCCTTTAGCCTTTGCCCCGCCGCCTCAGCCGCCATGTATGTATGTATGTATGTATGTATGTATGTCTGCGGGGTGGAGTGGGTGGGGGGGGAGTCTCTCCGCTCCCCGCCCGGGCCTCTCCCTCTCTCTCTCTCTCCCCGGGTCTGTGTGTCTGACCCGCCGCCCGGCCCGCGGCCCCGCTCCGCTGTAAACAAGCCGTGCGTGTGTGAGGGTCAGCAGTCCCCCCGCGTCACCGTCACCGCCACTCCCCTCCCTCCCTCTCCCGCCCGCCCTCAGCGCCGCTATCTTTGGGCGGGTTTCACGCCCATTTTAGGCGATTTTTTAAAATTAAACTGAACAATGGCACCAACTGCTCAGTGACCGCCCCGCCCACCCCCCGCCCGCCCCCCCCGCACACCCCGCCCGCCCCCCCCCCCGCACACCCCGCCCGCCCCCCCCGCACACCCCGCCCGCCCCCCCGCACACCCCGCCCGCCCCCCGCACACCCGCCTCGGCTCCAGAGACCGAATTATTATTATTATTTTGGGCGGTGGGGGGGGAGGGAAGGGGATTATTTTCCTCGTGGGTGGGGGGGGGGGGAAATAAGGGCAATAACGACGTTAATTACATAGAAATGTTTGGTTAAGAGTCTGTGTGAGTGTCGGGTCTGTCTGTAAGTGTCTGCAGGTGATTGTGTGTTGTACAGTGTCACTCACACACACACTCGAACACACACACACACTCACACTCACACACAAACTCACACTCGAACACACACATTTCTTGGAAAGAGATTTTAAAAATGTTTGAAGGTGAGGCTCGCGCCGCTGCCGTTGGTCCCCAGAGGCTCTCAGTGCAGCACAAGACCAACCCGCCCAATCGGGCGTGAAAATAGCCCAATTCATCAGCACGGGGACAGCGAGGCCCTCCCTCCCTCCCTCCCTCCCTGTGTGTGTGAGTGTGCGGCTGGTGGGCCTCGGGCCTCCTCACTCCGGCACTCGGGCGGGTAATCTTCATCTCTGTGTGTGTGTGTGTGTGTGTGTCTCGGCGATTGCCCCCCCACACACACACTGATAGGCTGGCGGGGTAGGCCGCTCTCAGGCCTGAGGTAGGCCACTGTCAGGGGGTAGGGAGAGGGGGGTGGGGAGGGAGGGGGGGAGGAGGGAGGGGATGGGTGGGGGAGGGGAGGGAGGGGGGGAGGAGGGAGGGGGGTGGGGGAGGAGGAGAGGGGGAGGGGATGGGGGAGGGGGGGGGAGGAGGAGGGAGGGGAGAGGGGAGGAGGGAGAGGGGGGGGGAGGAGGGGGGAGGAGGAGGGGGGAGGGGAGGGGAGGGGGGGAGGAGGGAGGGGAGGGGGGAGGAGGGAGTGGAGAGGGGGTGGGGAGGGAGGGAGGGGAGAGGGGGGAGGGAGGAGGAGAGGGGGAGGGGAGGAGGGAGGGGGAGGGAGGGGGGAGGGGAGGGAGGGAGGAGGGAGGGGGTGGGGGAGGGAGGGGGTGGGGAGGAGGGAGGGAGGGAGGGAGTGGGGGGAGGGGAGGGAGGGAGGAGGGAGGGGGGTGGGGAGGGAGGGAGGGGGGGGAGGGAGGGAGGAGGGAGGGAGTGGGGGGAGGGAGGGAGGGAGGGAGGAGGGAGGGGGGGGGAGGGAGGGAGGGAGGGGAGGGAGGGAGGGGGGGAGGGAGGGGGGAGGGGAGGGAGGGAGGGAGGGGGAGGGGGGGGAGGGAGGGAGGGAGTGGGGGGAGGGGGGAGGAGGAGGGAGGGAGGGAGTGGGGGGAGGGGAGGTGAGGAGTGTCCCATGAGTGAATGATCAGTATTATATCCGGAGGATTGGTGGTCAGGACACTGGAGCTCTCCTCCAATAGTTCCACGAGATCTTTAATGTCCACCTTAACCTGCAGCCCAGACTCTGTTTTGTGTCTTCCTCCAGGCAATGCAGTGCGCCCCTCGGCCCCGGGCAGGGCGCCCCTCGGCCCCGGGCAGCGCGCCCCTCGGCCCCGGCGCGCGCCCCTCGGCCCCGCGCCCCTCGGCCCGGCGGCGCCCCTCGGCCCCGGGCAGCGCGCCCCTCGGCCCCGGGCAGCGCGCCCCTCGGCCCGGGCAGCGCGCCCCTCGGCCCCGGGCAGGCGCCCCTCGCCCGGCAGTGCGCCCCTCGGCCCCGGGCAGCGCGCCCCTCGGCCCCAGGCAGCGCGCCCCTCGGCCCCGGGCAGCGCGCCCCTCGGCCCGGGCAGGGCGCCCCTCGGCCCCGGGCAGTGCGCCCCTCGGCCCCGGGCAGCGCGTCCCTCGGCCCCGCGCGCACTGCAGTATCCATCTCGACTGAACTCAAAAAACAAAGTGGGGCGTGAACCCCACAACCTTTTCACTCTGGTAAAAGTATTGCCAAATGAGTCAGGCTGACACCTGAAGGGCTGTTGGCCAGGATTCAGGCCTCTCGGGCAGAAAATGTCCGAACCCTGGCTCCCACCTCCTCCCCATGATATTCTTCTCCATGCCCGGGCTTTTCAGGAGTTTTTTTTGAAGACAGGTTTAAAAGAGAGCGTTTAAAACAATGGTATTTAGGGAGTGAGTATCGGTTGGGGGTGTTCGTGGCTGAAAACTCAGACACTGATGGTAGGGCAGTCTTGAGTTGGAAGAGAGGGTATGAACGGGAGAAGGGTTTTGGAGGAGATTAGCAGCGTTGGGTTCCGCATGGATGCAGAGTTAAGGCGCGTTGGGGTGGGGGGGTGCAGGGAGCAGAGGTCTACGCACCTGCTATACACGCACAAGACGTGTAACGTACCGGTTAGAGCACCCACCTCGCAAGCGAGAGGACCCGTGTTCAATACCCGGGCGAAGCGAAACCTTTGGCAAGTTTCCTTCATCCACACGCCTCTGTTTATCTAGCAATAAGTAGGAACCCGGTTGTTAGTCGATTGGTAGATCGCCTTCCAGGGGTAATAATCCCTTCAAATAAATAATAATAAATTGGTCACTTAATCCACAACTGTTTGTGGGACACAGTTGTGCGCAACAGGCTGCTGTTTTTCGCTCACAAAATGTGCAGTCAATTCACTTTGCAGTATATTCTGCGAAGTTCTTTGATACATCTCAACGGCATGTAACGCTCTATATCAAATAGAAAGATTATTATAATTAGAGAAGGGAGTGTGTGCCATTCTTGGACTGTATGGAGAAAAGAGCATGCATAGGAGAGAGATCAGAAAAAATTTCCTCAGACTCAAGGTTGTGTACGTATAGAATATACAGTCACAAAGGAAGAATCAATTGGGATTGATTTGTTTCCAAAGTAAACAATACTTTGGAAACAAAGGTGTTTGTGACATGAAAGGAAAAGTTGGGAAAATTGGATTAAAAAACACTTAAGAATATTTTAATAAATTGTGGAACAGTCTCCTTCGGTTCCCATGTGAAGAAATTTATACAGGAATTTCATACCCAGGTCCTTGGATGTTATTTGGTGGCAGCCTGGCTCAGCCGGTTTTTTTTTTACAACAATAACTTGCATTTATATCGCGCCCTTCACGCAGGGCAGCATCTCAGAGCGCTTACTTACTTTACACTAAATCCTGTGAAGCGGTTTGAGATGTCGTCATGCAGAAGGAGCTGGACCAAATGCGTGGATAGTTTTCAGTGTACTTTTTCTTATTTACCAGAATGATACCAGGGATGAGGGACTTCAGTTACGTGGAGAGACTAGAGAGGCTGGGATTATTCTCTTTAGAGCAGAGTGGATAGGGAGAAACCGTTTCATCTGGCAGGTGGGTCGGTAACCAAAGGACACAGATTTAAGAAAATTGGCAAAAGAAACAGAGGGGAGACGAGGAAACATTTTTTTGCCCAGAGGGTTGGTACGGTCTGGAATGCACTGTCTGAAAGGGTGGTGGAAGCAAATTCGATAATAGCTTTCAAAAGGGAATTGGATAAGTAGTTAAAAAGCAAACATTTGCAGAGCTATAGGGTAAGCAGGGGAGTGGTATTAGTTGATAGCTCGTTCAAAGAACTGGCACAGACACCAACTATGGATCGAATGGCGTCCTTCTTTGCTGTAAGATTCGATAATTCTGTGATTTCTTCCTTTGTGATTAGTATGTCGATAATCCTGTCTTGTCTCAGTGGCATTTTATTTGCTTTCCAAGCTGCACCATGGCGATGTTCAGGAGAAGCATCATATCACTGATTAGAACAACTGAAGTCCTCGGCCGAACCTTCAGGTATCATTCACCTTCTGCTTCTCTTTCAGCTGGTGTGTCAGTTTCATTGGGTTCAAGCCCGTACTTTGAACTCATATTCCATTGCTGTACTGAGGGGGCGGGGGGGGGGGTGCGGGAGCGCTACGTCACTGGAGGTGCCATCCTTTGGATGAGGTCCTGTCTGCCTGTTCTGGAGGACGTTAAAAGATTCCTCACGGGAAGGAGAAGGGAGTTTCTCCCAGTGCTCTCCACGTACGTTGGGCACTCATGTTTGTTTGGTACAATCTGTGATTTGATTTGATTTTGGTGAACCTGGTGTATGCCCATCCCCATGCTTAAGAGTATCCAAACCAAGCTGAGAATTCCATGCATCCCACCTACACATGGATATTCCAGAGAGAGCTTGTTGGAATGGAATGTGCACTCTCCCCTGGAGGGACACATCTGCTTACCCAATTCTGTAAAGTATTAAGCGCAGGTTGACAATGGCCAAGGCTTGGGAATTTCTGTGGATGTCTGAACCTGTGTTCACAAACTCAGACTCCGGGTAACCCCTGCCAACAGTTGTTGCCAGAAGTCTCAGATCAGCAATCTGGAGAACAATCTGTAACACAGAGGCTATTCATTAAGCCAAGGAGATGCAGAGGGTCCTCTTGCTCACCTCACAAGCGAGAGGACCCAGGTTAGAATCCCCGGCGGGATAAAACCTTAGGCAAGTTTCTTACTAAACACATGCCGCTGTTTACCTAGCAGTAAGTAGGATCCCAGTTGTTAGTCGATTGGCAGATCGCTTTCTGGGGATAATCCTTCAAAAAAATCATAATAATAATTTGGTCACTCAATCCACGACTTTGTGGGACACTGCTATGTGCAATTGGCTGCTGAGTTTCACAAACAAAATACACAGTTAATTCACTTTACAGTATGTTCTGTTAAGCGCTTTGCGACGTCTCAACAACGTGATAATGCGCTATGTCAAATGCAAGGACCATTATGATTATCAATAGATTAGATTAGTGGAGTCCTGTAGCTCAGTGGTTAGAGCACTCGCTTTGCAAGCGAGAGACCTGAGTTCAATTCCAGGCAGGGCGAAACCTTGGGCAAGTTTCCTTACTCCACACGCCTAATAATAATCCCTCCAAAAAACAAAAAACAATAATAATTGGTCATTTTCAATCTACGACTGTTTGTGGGACATTGCTGTGCGCAATTGGCTGCCGCGTTCGCCCACAAATATACAGTCAATTCACTTTACAGTATATTCTGTGAAGCGCTTTGGGACGTCCTCCCGACGTGAAAAGCGCTATATCAAATGCAAGGATTATTATTATTATTATTATTATTGAGACAGTTGTGTTTGGTGCCTCTGGTTTCAGTGCCTCGGCAGCCTGCTCGGCCCTTCAGAAAATGACTCGTGTGCGGGTGGTGGACAACAGCTCCCTGGGCAACACCCCATACCACCGGCCTCCCAAATGCATCCACGTGTACACCAAGAACGGTGTGGGTAAGGTGGGCGACAAGGTCCTGCTGGCCATTAAAGGGCAGAAGAAGAAGGCCCTGATTGTCGGCCATCGCATGCCGGGCACCCGCATGACTGCCCGCTTTGACTCCAACAACGTAGTGTTAATCGAAGATAGCGGCAATCCCACCGGGACACGCATCAAGGTGCCGCTACCCAGTGAGCTCCGAAGCAAGGAGGGCGAGTATTCCAAAGTGCTTGCCATTGCTCAGAGATTTGTCTGAGAGGAGGTGGGGGGAAGGGGGAATTCATCCCAAAACAAGAGTTTGATAAACCTCACGTTCGTTACCGTGACTGCAACCTCTTCAACTGGGAATTGCCGTCATAGTGCAGTGACTGGACTTGTCAGAGCCTCTGGCCAGTGAACGTCTATGTCTCTGGATCTCTGCTCCATTGTGTTGTGGGAACATGACTAAACAGACCCACACTCTGTGTGGGAAGGTCCTATTATTAAAAAAAATTTAAAAAGAAAAAAAAGACCCTTATCTATGGTTTTCATCACGTCAGGCTAGATTAAGCCAACTCTCTGCTCGCCGGACTTCCCA
The DNA here is from genome assembly GCF_018977255.1 of Callorhinchus milii. Lineage (NCBI taxonomy): Eukaryota > Metazoa > Chordata > Chondrichthyes > Chimaeriformes > Callorhinchidae > Callorhinchus > Callorhinchus milii. Next base: position 72,298,328 of record NW_024704744.1, on the reverse strand, counting down.
ACGCTTTCCTCCACCTCCATTACATCGCCCGCCTCCACCATTACCTCTCCTCTAAGGCCGCTGAGACCCTCATCCACACATTCATCACGTCCTTGCTTGACACCACCAACTGTGCTCACCGGACTCCCCAGCTCTTCTCTCCAGGTGTATCTCATGTCCTCTCCCGCACCAGGCTCTGGGAGCCGATCACCCCATCATCCCCCAGCTCCGCAGGTTCCCCACCCCCAGAGGGTTAAGTTCAAGATCCTCATCCTCTCTTTTAAATCGCTCCACGGTCTCGCCCAACCCTACCTCTCTGACCTAAAACCTTACCAAACCGGTTGCTCCCTTACCAAACCGGTTGCTTCACATCCCCTGCCCAACCTACTGTCAGGGTTTCAGCTTTTCTGTCCTCATGCTCTGGAACTCCATTCCGGAGTCCTTCCACTTCGGCCCTTCCCTCGCCTCCTTCAAGGTCCGTCACTTAGACCTTTCTCGTTCACCAGGCCTTTAGTCATCTTTCCTCACCCACCTCGCCGAATCCAACCACCGACTCAGGTGCAAACCCTCGACGGTTTTGCACTGTGGGAATCTCCCAACATGATGGGCGCTGTATAAAGGCAATTTGTTGTTATTTTCTGGCTTTAACTGAGGACTTGACTCGGAATATGGCTAATTTGGTCCATGCTTATTGTGTGTGCAGTTCTCTGGCAGGTCCCTTCATGTGCTGTCTACAGCTCTGACAGCACCAAACAACAACAACAAATTGCTTTTATATAACACCTTGCATGTCGGGAGGGCGTCTCAAGTCGTTGGACCCAGCTTGAGAAGTTCGAAGAACCATCCCTCAATCAGATAGGGATCGGATGCCTACAGAGTACATTCCACAGACGTATGCAACTATCCCAGAGAGTATTAGTCACAGGTTGACGAGAGTCGAGGCTTCGGGGAGTCCCGGAGTAGGAGTTTAGTTTAACCAGCTAAAACCACACATTACAAGCACCAGAAAGCTTCCTGCTGCTTGACCAGCTAGACAGCGGGTAGGCAGGATTGCGGCAAGAGGCAGGGGCTGTGAGGTGAAGGGGAGAGTGCAAGGGGTGGGATAAAGCTGGTTAATAATTGAGATTCAGAGAATTGTAGTTTTAAAGTGAGAGAATTGGTAACTGTGAATGGCGAGCAGCTCCTCTGTCCACCAGAGGGCAGACTTGCACACGATTTTCTGTCTTGCCGGCTGAATGGACAGAGTTGGATGGTTCCAGTGTGCTCACTCAGTATGGCTGAGGCTGAAGGAAAAGTCTTAAGTTGTGCACTGAGACACAAACACGGGCACAACAGTAACCTGCTTCTCAGTCTCTTATTTGTAATAAAATTTGATAACGCTGAAATCCCGGAGTCCCGTAGTGAGGTGGTTAGCGAGAGGCAAGCGAGAGGACCCAGGTTTGATTCCCGGGCCGGGCGAAACCTTAAGCAAGTCTCCTTACTCCACGTGCCTCTCTTTAACTAGCAGTAAGTAGGAACCTGGTCGTTAGTTAATTGGCGGATCGCTCTCCGGGAGTAACAATCTCTCCGCCCGCAAAAAAATGTGATCATTCAATCCATGATTGTTTGTGGGACACTGCCTTGCACAATTTGCTGTTGTGCTCTAACCACTATGCTACAGGACTCCTCACAGCATAGTGAAGGTTTAAACCAACAAACTTCCGACATAAAGGTGAGAGATCTATGGATTGAGCCAGGTTAAGGTTTAGTGTTTTCAACTCCTTCCACCCACTAGACTATCAGAGGCCAAGCCTTCAGCTACCATGTCTCTTCACTCAAGACCTCTCTTGTCATTCCATTTGGGACTGCCTTTCTCCCTGTGGATTTCTCTCTATCCAACACTGACCTCAGTTGTCTCAACAGGTGGCAGCCTGGCTTAGTTATTAGCATTCTTGAGAGTTACATTTTCTTTGTATCAAAGATATATTGGGTGTAATATATTATGAATTAAAGTCCCAGATCAGGGAATTTGAACTCAGTCTGGTCTGACATTCCAGTCCAATGTTGGGAGGAGTGCCACATTATCAAAGTTGCTGTACTTGGGTGAGAAGTTTACCTGTTCAGGTGGATGTTAAAGATCTCATGGTACGATTCCATAAGAGAAGGGAGTTTCTCCCTCTGTCCTGAGCAACAACCCCCCAAATAAAATTGATCACTCACTTCATGGCTATTTGTGCCATGAAGTGAGTGATCAACCCCTCTATTCATAAATATCATAAACCTCTCCTTGTCCTCTGGTACTGTTTCCACACCATTAAAAACCATAATCATCACTCCTATCCTTAAAAAACCCTTCCAAACTCTACTCCAAATTACCATTCCGTCTCCAATCTCCCTTTCCTCTCCAAGGTCCTGGAACGAGTTGTTGCTTCTCAGCTTCGCTCCTTCTCCCGCCACTACCTTCTTGAACCCCTCCAATTGGGTTTCAATGTCGCCCGCAGCACAGAAACTGCCCTGGTAAAAGTGAAAAATGACATTCTGTCCATCTGTGACGAGGGCTCCCTCTTCCTCCTCATCCTCCTTGAACTCTCTGCTGCCTTCGACACTGTCGACCACTCTATCTTCATCCACCGCCTTGCTTCTCACCTCAACCTTCTCAGCTTTATCCTTGACTGGTTCAGATTGTACCTCTCACACTGCCTTCACTTTATCTCCACAAATGGCTTCTAATCTCGCCTCCGCACTGTCTTGTGTAGCTTTCCTCAGGGCTCTATCCTTGGTCCCCTCCTCTTCAATATCTATATGCTCTCTCTTGGTGACATCATCCGTAGACATGAGATCAACTTCCACATGTTTGCAGATGGCACCCAACTCTACCTCTCTGCCTCCACCCTTGATTCCAGGACCACTGCTGTCCTGACAGAATGTCTGTCAGACATCAAGTCCTGGGTGAGAACTAACTTTCTTCAGGTGAGATGTTAAACTGAGGTCCTGTCTGCCAGTTCAGGTGGACGTTAAAGATCCCATGGCGTTACCTGAAAAAGAGGGCAGTTTCTCTCTCCCAGTGTCATCCACAACAATCCACAAATAAAATTGGTCACTCACTGCATGGTTGTTTGTGAGACATTGCTATTCGCAACTGGCTGCCGCATTCATCTACAAAACACAGTCACTACACTTTACAGCACATCCTACAAAGCGCTATGAGATGTCTTCCTGACATGAAAGGTGTTTTATCAAATGTAAGGATTATTTGTATTGCCAGTGAGAGCCAGAAAAATAGAGCAGTAAATGGGCTGTAGGAAATTTTTGGAAGGTGATATAATAAAGCTGGGCTGAGGCAGTGGAAAGCCTACGTGATTGAGCTCAGGGAAGTCATGGGCTGCAGGAAGACCTTGGTGCTGTATACAGTGTCACGGATCCTCCCACGGAATGCTTGGATTCCAAGCAAAGCCATGCTCCCATCTAGCACGTCCACGCTCAGAGATTTAACAATGTCTGTCTCACACACTGTGTTAACACTGTCCATCTCACACAATGTGGTAATAATAATAATAATAATAATCCTTGTATAGTGCCTTATCACGTCTTTGAGACGGAATATACTGTAAAGTGAATTGTATATTTTTTGGGCGAAACGTGGCAGTCAATTGTGTGCAGTAGCTGTTCCTCACAGAGTCAGCAATAGTCCTGTGTGGGCTAAGTGTCAGTGGTCACGTCTCTCGTATTTCATCGCAGTTGATACAGCAGCTATCTCGGGAGTTAACTTTTCTATGTATCAAAGATGTACAAACAGCACAAGCAAATCCACACGTAGCATGGCTTTCAATCACACTGTGTGCTGGCACCACAGTACACTGTGCAGAAGAAATATAAGAGTGATACACTGTCTGACACCTCCTTATCATCATCAACTGCAACTTACATTTACATACTGACATCTACGTTAATGAATGTCTGAAAGTGCTGATCAGCAGCATACTCAGCAAAACAGTGGGAGAAGTTATTATTATAATAATCCTTACATTTGAAATCAGGCCTTCACTTCTGGAAGACGTCTCAAAGCGCTTCACAGATATTCTGTAAAGTGTAGTGACTTGGGACGTCTTTCCAACGTGAAAGGTACCACTGTGAAGTGCTCCGGGGGGCTACCCTGCTATATAAATGCAAGTTATTGTTATAAATATAATTGTTGTTGTTCTGGTGACTGTGTTTTGTAGGCGAATGCGGCAGCCAATTTGCACACAGCGATGGCCAACAACAACAGAGTTACGGACCTGAGCTGGGGGTAGGGGTCGGGGTGGGCAGGGGGGAAGCAGGGAGATCGAAAGAACGGTCGAAGAGGAGGGTCTTGAGATGGGTCTTGAAGGTGGCAAGGGAGGGGGCGAGACGAGGGACCGCGGGATGGAGTTCCAGAAGGCGGGGGCAGAGTGGCGGAAGGCCCGCCCGCCAATGGTGGGGCAAACGAGGCAGGGGACATGAAGCAGCCGGAGCCCGTTGGGCGGAGGAAGTGAGCATGATGGTTGTGGGTTAGGAGGTCGCAGAGGTGGGGACGGGGAGAGCAAGACTGTGGGGGGCTTTGAAGGTGAGGACCAGGATCTTGAACTGTATCCTCTGTGTGATGGGAAGCCAGTGGAGTCAGGCGAGGATGGGGGTGATAGGGTTGCGGAGCCTGATGCGGCAGAGGACACAGGCTGCAGAGTTCTGGATGATCTGCAGTCTGTGGAGGGAGGAGTTGCGGAGGCTCATAAGCAGTGAGTTTGCATAGTCGAGCCTCGATGTAATGAAGGTGTGTATGAGGGTTTTGGCGGCCTGCGGTGTGAGACAGTGGCAGAGCCGGGCGATGTTGCCGAAATGGGGGAAGGCAGAGCGGGTCATGGCACAGATATGGGATAGAAAGGATAGTTGAGGGTCAAACAAGACCCCAAAGTTCCGGACTGGCTTAGTAAGGTGGAGTGTGCAACCATGGATGGTGATGCTGTCAGTGCCTGAGGTGAGTAGGTGCTGACGGGAGCCAAACAGGAGAGCCTAGCTTGTGAGCTCAAAGCCCCCAACAACAAAAACTTTTGGGGTTTTAACTCACAACCTTTTGAGGCACAATGATGTCAACAGGTTGGTGATCGGCAGCACATCACATGCTACGTTGTTTCACCCATTTCGCGGTGCTGACCTCATCTCGAGGGGTACGAATGTTTCCCCAAAGATAAAGTAAAAAAAAAATTTTGTTGCTCCTCACAATTCCTGCCTGAGCTCACACGCAATCCAGCGGCCACCACTTCCTGCTGACAGGAATAGTGTTAAACGGCAGGGCTGATAAAGAGTCTCACAGCCTGGTTACAATGTTGTCAGCAAGGTTGGCACCTCTATAATAACCTTTACATTTGATGCAGCGCCTTTCATGTCTCATAGCGCTTCACAGGATTCGCTGTAAAGTGAAGCGACTGTGTATTTTGTAGGCGAATGTGACAGCCAATGTTCACATGGCACTGTCCCACAAACAGTCGGGAAGCGAGTGACCAATTGGCTTTTTTGAATATAGATGGCACCACTGACAATGTAGCGCTCCCCTCCCCAACCTGCAACCTGCGCTGCGTGTCGGTCCAGTGACTCTCAGTATTGCTCACTGCTGTCTCTTAATAGAATAATAATAATAATAATAATAATCCTTGCATTTGATATAGCGCTTTTCACGTCGGGAGGACGTCCCAAAGCGCTTCACAGAATAGACTGTAAAGTGAATTGACTGTATATTTGTGGGCGAACGCGGCAGCCAATTGCGCACAGCAATGTCCCACAAACAGTCGTAGATTGAAAATGACCAATTTATTATTGTTTTTTGGTTTTTTGGAGGGATTATTATTACCCAAACTGTCACATGTATCAATGCTGTTGGGCTCTATGAAGCAGAGACTGGATGCTGGTATTTGGGAAGAAAGGAAATCAAATAGCCAATGAGCCATGATGAAGGAATAGATGGATGGAAATATCCTTTTTTTGGTCAGCCGGGTGCCCGACACGTGCCAAAACCCATCACCATTCTTAAGAGTATCCCAACCGAACTGAATAATAATCCTTGCATTTGTTATAGCACCTTTGAAAAAGTTGGCTCTCATCCAGGACTTGATGTCTGACAGACATTCTGTCAGGACAGCAGTGGTCCTGGAGTCGATGGTGGAGGCAGAGAGATACAATTGGGTGTCATCTGTATACATTGAGACATGAACATCGTGTCTAAGTTTGAAAAGAGAAGGGAGTTTATCTCTTCCGGTGTCCTGGTCAACAATCCCCCAAATAAAATTAGTCACTCAATCCATGGCTGTTTTAGGGACAATGTTGGGCACAAAATGGCTGCCATGTTTTGCTCACAAAATACACAGTCACTATACTTTACAGTATATCCTGTGAAGCGCTTTGAGACGTCTCGATGACATGATAAAGCGCTATATCAAGTGTAACGATTAATTTAGGATTATTGTATTAATGGTCCTGATGCGGTTCCCTTTTCTACCACTAGGAGGAGCACTGAGAACAGGGACTGTACTGAGAACTGAGAACTAAATTCCCCTGTAGCCCTCGTCTCTGTCTCTCTATCTCCCAGTCTCAAATTGAAATGCAGTAAACTCCCGATAACTTAACCCTGGCCTAATTTGTCACTACCACTTAAGTCATATGCTGTCAAAATCCTGGACGCATTAATTTCTGTATTTATACATATGACTAACTCGCCTGTCATGACGACTGGTCCCTGAGCCCATTTCCCTTGTAGTAATGAGTTATCGGAACAGTATAATGATGATATTGCAAATTCACATCCAGTGTCTTTCCAAATTTACCACCATTGCTCTTTACAGCTTTGGACAATGAAATGGTCTATCAGTATGTGTATGTAGTGCCGGGGGGGGGGGGGGGGGAGACCTTGAGTGCGAGGGAATCCTCACTCTGGGAGCCAGTGTCACAGGATCCCAGGTTGGAGGTGCTGAGGCCTTATTGGGAAATGATAGAACATCTACAAGCCCAGTGTCAGCAACCAGGCCAGAGGAAAGCAATCACCATGATTACGAGTCTCCAAACCAAACTGAGAGCTCCACATAAGCATGCCACCTCCACGTGGAAATTTCTCTGTGTCTGGAATAGGATGCTAACTCTCTCCCTGGAAGAATGCACTTTGTTTACCTAATTCCCAAAAGTTTTAGGCACAGGTTGGCCAGAGGCAAGGCTTGGGGACCCCAGAGTATGCATGGGGAGGGGGAAGCAGGAGGGCACTAACTTCTGGCGTCCATCCAGCTAAAACCATATAGCTTGTCATTGTCTGACAAGCTTTCCTGCTGCTTGTCCAGCCAGGATCACCCTACCCATCAGTGCTTGGTTAACAAGAGCTGAGTGTGAGGTTTCCCTGCCCCCAGTCACTCATCTGCCCTTCTAGGTTCTGCCAATGAATGCAGTGACAAGTGTTATCAATATGATATATCTCACTCCTGAAAAAGAGACAGGATGGGGATAGCGCACATTTCTCGTCAAGATGAGACTGGTAACCAGTGGCAACATTGAAAATCTGAGTGTGTTATCACCAGAACAGCTGGTCTGATCACACCCATCTGAGGCTTCACACAACGAGTTTCGTTCAAGGCTTTCCTCCCAAACCCTAATTGGTCTTTCTGCTTTGATTCCATTGACCACTCAATTCTCCTCCACCACCTCTCCTCTCACCGCAACATTCATGGTTCTGTCCTTGATGGCTTAGATCATACCTCTCATACCGTTTCACTTTGTCTCCACAAACGGCTTCTTCTCCAGCTCCCGCACCGTCTCGTGCAGCATTCCTCAGGGCTTTGTCCTTGGTCCCCTCATCTTCAACATCTATATGCTCCCTCTTGGTGACATCATCTGCCGACACGGAGTCAACTTCCACATGTGTGCGGATGACACCCAACTCTATCTGCCTCCATCTTCAACTCCAGGACCAGAATGTCTGTCAGACATCACGTTCTGGATGAGAACCAGCTTTCTACAACTGAATGTCAACAAAATCGAGGCCCTCCTGCTAACCCCATAACAACCTGTCCGCTCCCCGCTCAGCAGGCTCCTGTCTGCTCCAAGTTCCCCGCCCGACCCACCTCACCAGTGGCGGTTGGGCCTTCAGCCTCTCTGCCCCACCTTTTGGAACTCCATCCCTCAGTCCCTTCGCCCTGCTCCCTCCTTTGCCTCATTCAATGCATGTCTCAAGAACCTCCTTTTCGACTACGCATTGGGCCACCCTCCTACCCTTACCCTCCCTATACCTCCACCCACCCCCGATCCCAACCCTCAGCTCGGGTCCAAATCTCTGACTGTCCAGCACTTTGAGACGTCCTCCTGACATGAAAGGTGCTATACAAATGTAATTTGTTGTTGTTGTTTGTGGGGTGTTTGCTCAATATTAATAATAAAAATACTTGCATTTCTACTTGAATACAGTGCTTATAATGTCATACACAGCAATGTCCCACAAACAGCTATGGTGTGTATGACAGATTTTATCTGGGAGATTGTTGGCCTGGACATTGGGAGAGTGAAACTCCCTTCTCTTTTCCAATAGCCCCATGGGATCTTTATTAACATTCACCTTAGTTTAACGTCTCATCTGAAGTAAGGCGCCTGTGACAATGCTCCCCCGAGCACTACACTGGAGTGTCAGCCAAGACTATGAGCTCAAAGTCCCAATGTGGAGCTTGAACATACAACCTTCTGACCCCGAGGTGAGAGTGCAACTGAGTGAGCCAGGCTGACACTTTACACTGCTTTGAGCTGTGCTATGAGGATGTGAATGTGTGATGTGATCTGGCAGTACATCAAACGCAAAGTATTATTGTTATTATTATTATTTTAGATTGTGTATCAGATGCCATGGGCTCCTGTTATTAACCTTGCTCACTCTCCCTGGGTCGCTGTGCAGCTTTGTGAGACCGTCTTGGCCCCACCAGCTGCTCACATCACATTCACACTGACCCACTGATATTTACGAGCCAAATAAATAAACTCTCAAAGAATTTATTTATTTATTTTAGAAGAAGAGTGAACGGTTTTAATGAATGAATGAAGAGAGTGTGATTCAGAAAGAATTCCAGGAACAATAATGGTCTGTCTACATCTCTGTCCTTCCGTCTACCTTTCGCTTTCTGTAAGTCTCTCAATCACATATTGTGTTTCCCTCTCTGCCTCCAGTTTCTCTCTCTCATTTGCTCTGTGAATCGTTTTTCTTTCTAACTTTTTCCCTCTCCAAATCTCTCCTCTCTCTCTCTCTCACTCTCGTTTCCCCCAGCTACATGTCAGACTGTACGTTGAACGCTCTTCCTTCTGTTAAGAGTCATTCAGTGCAGGCACCGAGCCACGTATCCTCATTGGAGCTTACATATAGGTCAAAGTCACTCCGACGAGGCAGAGATAATGAAGTCAGTGTAACAGGCCCTGAATCACCAGCACACAGCCAGCCAAGCCAGCCAGCCAAACCAGCCGCCCCTTCCCCTCCCCTGCCAAGGCTCCACTGCCATAGGCTCACACTGATGCTGCCCCCTTTCATACAGACACTCCCCTCCTATTGCATTTACAGTCTCTCAGCTCTTGAGATTCTTCACATTCCCCCCCACCTCCCTGCACTGTCACGGGAAGCCTCATTATTGACTCTGAGAGCCATACACAGAAGCATTGCCATGAAATGTTTCCTTTAAACTTCAAACTTACAGGCCGCACAGGGGCCTGGATCCCAAAGGAACATTAGGAGAAAGTTTGCACGTCTTTTGTTCTGCCTCAGTTTGACTCGGTCAAACTTGTGCTATGTGTCCAGAGGATTGTGTTTTTGAGTCCCACGCCGGGGACTTTGAGCTCACAGTCAGTCATGCTGGGGGTCAGATTTTACACCCAGGCTTCCCATTCAGGGATACAGAAACAATTCTGTGGCGCTATTGATAAACAATGCTACCATCCTTCCATTTGTTGTTGGTAGCACTCTTCCCTCTGAGTCAGAAGGTTGTAGGTTCCAGTCCCACGTCGAGTCTTGGAATCGCAAAGTCTAAGTTGACTTCTCCAATGCAGTACTGGAGGGGTGTTGCAGTGCCGATCTTCGGATGAGACGATGAAACTGAGGTCCTGTCTGCCTGCTTAGGTGGATGTTAAAGATCCCATGGCGCTTGGAAAAGAGAAGGGAGTTTTTCTCTCCCTGTAACTTGGCCAACAATCTCTCAAATAAAATTGGTCACTCATTCCATGGCTGTTTGAGGGACATTGCTGTGTGTAAACTGGCTGCCACCTTTCGCCCACAAAATACACAGCCACTCCACTTGACAGTATATCCTGTGAAGCACTTTGAGAAGTCCTCCTGACATGATAAGGCGCTGTATCAAATGCAAGGATAATTATTATTACTTTAGAATGAAGTCACTACACTGACATCGTCACTAGTCACTGGAAACTCAAACAATTGTGATAAATACAGTGTTAACTTGGAAGCTGTTTTGTTTCTCATGGGTTTTGATGATGAAATAGGCTTCCGATTTAAGATGGATTTAAGAATTGTCTACAGTTCAACACCAGCTTAAATTTTAAGAGCGGTCTGGCAGGCCAAGACAAGGTAGAAATCGGTCGTCTTCAGAGGGATATCACGTTCCCCTCCCTTTCTTTGAAGAATTCTGCCAAATTCAAGTGACTCACTCCCACTCTCTCTCTCTCTGCTTTAATGTGTCAGCTGAGGTCAGCAATACCAGCCTGGCTCAGTCGCTCGCACTCTCGCCCCCGGGTCAGAAGGTTGTGTGTTGAAGCCCCACACCGGGGACCTTGAGATCTGTCCAGGCTGAGACTCCAGTGAAGGGTGCGGGCATTTTTTTTTGGAGTTATGCCTCAGACAAGGTGGTAAAGTTTACTGTTGCAAAGTCACCTCCTCCCTCCTCAAGGCGTCCTCTATTGAGTGACGCTTTACCTGTTCAGAGTTTCTTTTGTAAACCCATTACCCTGCCCAACATTGCTGGGATGTCGGGTAACATATTAATGACAGCGTCTACTTAACCGCAGTAAAAATATCCATTGCAGAACATTGTTTTGTCAGCTGTGTAGTCTCATGACTGGTCCTGGCAGGATGCCAGCACTCTGCGGTTTCGTTACAGTGTGCAGGGTGGGAGGGAGCAGACCAGAGAGACGTGTGCAGGGAGCTTGGTGAGAAACCTGCCAGCGCCACATCTTCTCTTTGCTACCAGGTGAGGGCGATGTTGGCCATCACGCCACCAATGGGGGTGGGGGAGCCCAACTCCAAGTCAACCGTGAGCTGTTTCCAGTCTTTTATTATAACCGAACGACAGCCCTAATGGTTAATACAGTCCTTATTAAACTATTGTACAGCGCACAACGTGTAACATACATATTAACATACATGCTTTGCGACGTCTGGAAGACGTAATAAGGCACTGTATCAAATGCAAGGATTATTATTATTATACAGTATGCGGTCTGAGATAGTGCTGCACAGTACCACAACAATAATCCTCGCATTTGATAAAGCTCCTTATCACGTCGTTGAGACATCTCCAAGCACTTCACAGAATATACTGTAAAGTGAATTAATAATAATAATCCTTGCATTTGATATAGCGCTTTTCACATCTTCTAGATGTCTCAAAGCGCTTCATAGAATAGACTGTAAAGGTGTTAATATTTGTGGGCGAAACGCAGCAGCCAATTGCGCACAGCAGTGCCCCACGAACAGCTGTGGATTGAAAATGACCAATTTATTATTGTTTTTTGAGGGATTATTATCAGGTGAGTGGAGTAAGGAAACTTGCCCAAGGTTTCACCCTGCCGTATTGTACAAAGAAATTGCTGTCAAGCGATACACAGAAGCGTTGCCGTCAAGTGTGGTAACATGTTTTTGGCAAACGGGGCAGCCATTTTGCACAGAGCAACGTCTCACAAACAACAACAAATTACATTTATACAGCGCCTTTCACTTCGAGAGGACGTCCCAAAATGCTGTACAGTTAAGGGTTTGCACCCGAGCTGGGAGTTGGAATCAAGAAGGGTAGAGGGCAAGAGGTGGTGGGAGGGAAGATGACCAAATGCAAGGTCAAAGGGGAAGGTCTTGAGATAGGTCTTGAAGGATGCAAGGGAGGGGGTGAGGCAGAGGGGCTCGGGATGGAGTTCCAGAGGGCAGGGGCAGAAAGGCTGAAGGCCTGACCACCGATAGTGGAGCAGGCAACAACAACAACAACAAGATTACATTTGTATAGTGTCTTTCACGTCGGAAGGACGTTCCAAGGTGCTGGAGATGAAGGCAGGGCGAGAGATGTGGAGCAGGCCAGTGCCTGATGAGTGGAGGGAGAGGACAGGTTGGTAAAGCTTTAGTAGGTCAAGGAGGTAGGCAGGAGCAAGACCGTGGTGGGCTTTAAAAGCGAGGATGAGGTTTTGAACTCGAACATCTGGGCAATGGGCTGGCCAGGAAACCAGAGAGAGCAACTCCCTTCTCTTTGCCAACAGAGGTCCGGGATCTTTAACGTTTACCTGAACAGGTACAACAGGACCTTGGTTTAACATTTCATCTGAAGTATGGCACCTGTGCTCCCCTAAGCACTGCACTGGAGTATCAGCCAAGACTATGAGCTCAAAGGATGGCACCTCACAAATGTGACGCTCCCTCCAGCATTGCACTAGAATATCAGTCTGTGAGCTCAGAGTCCTGATGTGGGGCTTGAATCCACTACCTTCCGACTCAGAGGCCGGAGTGCTCCAACGGAGGCTGACACCATCAGAAAGAGGGAGATGGAGAGATACTTGGAAAGTGAGGGGTGTTCATGGTTACTGGAAAAAGGCAAGGAAACAGGATTAAATGATTTGATGTGATCTAATAAATTAGTGGAACAGGCTCGAGGGGATGAATGACCTCCCCGCGCCGCTAAATTGAGACTGAATTATTCTCCTCAGAGAAAAAAAATTGCAAGATTATAGGGAAAGAGCGGGGCAATGGAACTGATTGGATAGCTCTTTCAAAAGAGCTGGCACAGGCACGATGGGCTGCCGTGTTTAACCCACAAAATATATAGTCAGTTCACTTTACAGAATATTTCGTGAAGTGCTTTGAGATGTTTCAACGATGTGATAAGGTGCTATATCAAACAAAAGTATTATTATTATTATTAATACCATTAGAATGAGGTTGCCCCGGCGACCAACACCAAGGCCTAGGTCCCAGTACGCAACCTGACCAGATGTCCGGACAATAAGCTTTTGATAGAAATAAGGCGCAGCAAGGCCTTGTGTGGGCCGGATCTCCTCTGTGACTCACAGGGAAACCATTTGCAGAGTTTCACAATCCTATCTTGTTTGACAGTCATGGGCCCGCAAAGGAAATGTCCTGGTTGGAACAGTACATCCAGAAACATCAGGCCCGGACTTTGCCAATGTAAACAGAAGCCGATGGCAATAATAATTATAATAGTAATAGTCGCGTTTCAGTTCAAAACATCACAAGGTGCTTCACACAGTCATTTCTGTTAATTGTAGTGACTGTGTGTTTCGTGGGTGAATGCGGCAGCCAATTTTCACACAGCAATGTCCCCCAAACAGTCAATGAGTTGAGTTATCATTTTTATCTGGGGGATTGTCGACCAGGACACCAGGAAAGAGAAACTCACTTCTCTTTTCCAATAGCACCATTGGATCTTTAACATCCACCTGAAATGCATAACAGGTTAATCATGATCTGAAAGAGAGAGAAAAAGAGCTTGAGACATTATTAATATTATTATTATAAACAGAGACATCATTAGAGAGTGTAAGAAAGAGAGAGGGACAGACAGAAACAGCAAGAGAGAGAGAGACAGGGCAAAAAAATAGATATAGGGAATGGTTCAATAAGATTATCTTCATATTAGCCAAAACAAATTTGGTTGATGCAATATGCCGCAAAATACACTGGTTAAATGCCAGGCTGGCTCTGTCGGTAGCCTTCACTGTGACTCATAGTCTATGCTAACACTCAAATTCAGTGTTAGGAGGATAGCCAGGGCACAGCAGAGGTGTTGTCCTTCGGACGAGACATTAAACCAAGGTTCAGTCTGTGCCTGTTCACACCTTCTTTCAAATAGCTGTCGGATCTTTATCATTCACCTTTGCGTTCAAGCACAAACTTGACCTTGGTTTCACATCTCATCTGAAGGATAACGCCTCTTGACAATGCAATGCTCCTAAAAGGCTGTGGAGCTCCAAGTCTGGGATCAAAGCCTTGGAAGAAATAGTGCTGTCAACTGTGCTGAGCTCTTACCTATTATTTAGAAATCCTTTGCCCATTTTAAATCCCTCTCCACCAAGTGGATCTTTCTTATCTCAAATGAACCTGGGCATGTGACACACACAGAAGCCCATCAGCGTGATCAGCTGGTTGAGTGACATATACAGAAATCCATGACTATGATCAGCCAGGTGCCTAACATTTAACATTTCGCTCACAAAACACACAGTCACACCACTTTACAATATATCCTGTGAACCCCTTTAAGAAGTTTCAACAAAGTGATAAAGCGCTATATCAAATGCAAGGACTATTATTATAATTATTGTTATTATTATTGAGATGAGGCCATTTGTCATGAGATCAGTGGGCTGACTCGTGATGGATCGCAAGACCTCTCCACCAGTACTGTCCCCAGGAGGTTTGACTGATCAGCTGCCTGCTTTGCCCAGAGAAGGTCAAGCTGCACAATGCAGCCACTTTCAGACTCAAAGCTTTGGCCATTGTGGAATTTAGCTGTTTGTGGAAACTGAACAGATCCGTCTTACCAGACCCTGGTGGTGAAATTGTTTTTTGTCTGCCGGGTGTCTGATACACGGGGAACCCCATCACCGTGATTAACCAGGTGTCTGACACATGCAGGAACCCTCTCCCTGTCTCTCTCTCTCACTCTCATCTCATTCTCTGCCGCATTCACGTACAAAACACACAGTCACTACGTTTTACAACAATTACCATGAAGCGCTTGCAATTTTTAAATTTTATAACAACAAAAACAACAACTTGGATTTATATAGCGCCCTTCACATGAGCTAGCATCCTGGAACACTTCACAGTGGCGGAGTTTGACAACGAGCCAGGGGGAGAGGGATGGAGAGGTGACCGTAAGCACGATCAAAAAAGCAGGTTTTTAGCCAGGATTTAAAAGTGGGGAGGGAAGGGGCAAGGTCGAGGGATTGAGGGAGTTCCAGGGCATAATGGCTGAAGGTACAGCCACCAATACTGGAGTTGAGGGGATGAGGGACAAATAGGAGATCAGAGAGAGGGCAGCGGGTGGTGGAGTGAGGGTAAGCAGGTCGGATAGGGAGGGAGGTGCGAGGGAATTAAATGATTTGAAACAAGTGAGACAATTCCTTCGGTGATTGGGAGCCAGTGGAACCTTGCAAGGAGTGATGGCAGTACAGAGTTTCGTGCAGGTGAGTATCTGGGCAGCAGAGTTTCAAATTAATTGGATTTTATGTATGGTGGAGCTGGGGAGACCAGCAAGGAGGGCATTGGAATAGTCCAGCCGGGAAGTGACAAAGACCTGGACGAGGGTCTCGGCTGCATTGGTTGAGAGGTACGGGTGGAGGCGGGCAATGTGATGAAGGTGGAAAAAAGCAATCCTGGTCAGGGAAGGGATGTGCGGTAGAAAGGAAAGCTGGGGATTAAATCTGATGTCTAAGTTGCGCAATAAAATGATATAAGCCTTGCATTTAATGCAGAGCCTTATTATACCATCAAATTTCTCAAACCCTTCATAGAATTTAGTGTAAAGTGGAGTATTAGCCTGGACTGTGGGCTCAAAGACCCCAACATAGGGCTTGAACCCACAAACTTTGGACTCAGATATCGGGTGTTCTGAGGTTAGGTGGAATAGGGGGGAGCAACAACAACAACTTGTACTTATATGGTACCCTCCATGCAGGGTAGCCTCTCAGAGCGCTTAACTATGGTGGAGCCTGACTCCAAACCGGGGGTGGGGTTTGGCGTGGGGGGGTGGTGGTGGGGGAGGGGTGGTGAGAGGTGGCTGTAAGCATGGTCGAAGAGGAAAGTTTTCAGGTGTGACTTGAAAAAGAGGGAGAGGGGGCAAGGCAGAGGGATTGAGGGAGAGTGCTTCAGAATTTTGGGGTGTAGAGCCTGAAAGTACAACCTTCGATGATGCGGTAGAGGGTGCGAGGGGTGAGCAGGAGGCTGGTGCCAGTCGAGCGAAGGCACCCAGTGGTGGATTGAGGAGTGTGGAGATCGGGGAGGTAGGGAGGTGCCAGAGAGTGAAGGGATATGAACACGATTATGAGGATCTTGACGTCAAAGGCAACACAGTGGGAGATTGCGTTGAGGACTTCAACACAAGTTTGTCAACAGTATCACAAGACTGTTTCTCAACCGTTTCCCCTAACGACGATCAAATGTTTCAGTGATGTGGTTCTCAGTTCAGCCCAGTAATTCTAACCAGGCAAACTGATGCCCTCAGGCAATGTAAAGCACAGTGTGCTTTGTATGAGATATGATCACTGGAGAGAACATTGGAACCTCCATTGACTCTTCCAGGGAACATTCATCACCCACTCCCCACTTTCATCTGGTTAAACAGCAGCTGTAACCCCACCCCACCCACCCACACACACACACATATACAACACACTCTCTGAGGACTCCAACCTGTGCCTAAAACTTTACTGAATAATAATAATAATCCTTGCATTTGATTGAGACGCGTCAAAGCACTTCACAGGATATACTGTAATTTTGTAGGTGAAACGTGGCAGTCTATTGCGCACAGCAGTGTCCCACAAACAGTCTTGGATTAAGTGACCAATTTATTATCTTTTTTTTTGGAGGGATCAGCCTCGTCGCTCTCCCCTTTCTCTGTCTCTAACACTGGGATCAGCCTTGCTGCTTTCCTCTGTCACTGTCTCTAACACTGGGATAGGTCTCGCTGCTCTCTGTCTCTGTTTCTAACACTGGGGTTCAGTCTCGTCGCTCCCATTGGGTCGGAGAGCGAGGAGAAACTGAAATCCTTTACACCACCCGTCACCCAGATGACTGATGTGCAAAAATAAACAGAGTGTAAAACCAACAAGGATGGGACACAGACCAGTAAATAAACCAACAAGCAATTTCAGACACACACAGATATATAAAAATAAATCATAGGCTTGGCCATCTCACAGGCAAATACATGCCTGCTGATAGATACATCTACATTGTCAGGGGCACAAATAAACACATTAACAACTTGCAACTTTTTTTGGACACATGGATTCGCCAAACCCCATCTCGAACCTAGCCCTGTCTGATGGCATGAAAAGCCTCGGCAGACAGTCTACTAAACACAGAATATTTCTCTCACTTCCTAGGCTGTTTTTTCTGCCGTCTTCAAAATAATAATAATCCTTGCATATAGCGCCTTATCATGTCGTTAAGACGACTCAAAGTGCTTCACAAAAAATATTGTAAAGAGCAGACTGTATTTTTGTGCGTGAAACGCGACCAATCAACTAACAACCTGATTCCTACTTACTGTTAGGTAAACAGAGGTGGGTGGATTAAGGAAAGTTGCCTAAAGTTTTGCCCTGCCTGGGAATGGATCCCAGGTCCTCTTGCTTGTGAGGCAAGCGTGCTAACTGCTACACTACAGAACTCCGAATCAGCCTGAATCAGTCGGTTGCACTCTCGCCTCTGAATCAGACGGTTGTGGGTTCAAGCCCCACATCGGGGACTTTGAGCTCACAATCTAGGCTGACGACGTTCCAGTCCAGTGCTGGGAGGAGAAAACTCTACATTGTCAGAGGTGCCGTCTTTTGGATGAGGTGTTAAACCAAGGTTCCATCTATGCCCTGTTTAGGTTAAGGATCCCGCTGCGCTATTGGAAAAGAGAAAGTAGGTTCTCTCTCCCGGTGTCCTGGTCACCAATCCCTTAAATAAAATCACTCATTTACCTCATTAATTCGCTCATTCATTCAGGCTGTTTGTGGGATGCTACTGTGTGTAAATGGCTGCCACATTTGCCCACAAAATACATAGTCCCTGCACTAAGCATCTATTCCCTGTGAAGCTCTTTGTGAAGATCTGGCGCTATCTCAAATACAGTATCACACAAAATTGTGGAAAATTCTTCAACTGAGTCTTAACTTGGAAGCCGGGTCCTTGTTAAGAAACTGAGAAAAGATAGTCTTCTAAATGAAGATTGAAAAATTTCCACAGTTCTGCTCTTTCTTAGGTCTGAAGACTACTATGTTCGCACACAAAACACATGATCACTATACTTTACAGTGAATAACTGCTAACTCCATACCGACCTGGCTGCTCAGTGGATGCTGGCCTGCTCCATGTCTCCTGCACAGCCCACCCACCATAATGGGTTTCCGTGAGTGTCATACACCTTGCTGATCAGAGTGATGGGTTTCTGATGTGTTATACACCTTGCTGATCACAGTAATGGGTTTCTGATGTGTTATACACCTTGCTGATCACAGTGATGGGGTTCCTTGTGTGTCAAGTTGACCAGACAACCAGCTGACAGTGAAGAGCGGTTGTGTGAGTCAGGCTCGCAGGCAGCACAGCACATCTTCTGTGTCCTCTACACACAAATAAACCAGCGCTGACCACCGGTATCTGGCAATGAGTATATAAACAGCCAGCAAGGCCGCAGAGCCCTTGTGGTGGTGTGGTTGACCAGGATGTGAGTGGTTACACTCACTCTCTCTCTCGCTGTGTTTTCACTGCTGCGGTCAGAGGATTCGCTGGGACGTGTGTGTGTTTCCTTTATACAAACGATGGGAATCACAGACCTGGGGCTCTTCCAGATTACACAGACAGAGACTGAGAGAGACTGACTGAGAGAGACTGTGAGATAGACTGACTGACTGAGAGAGGGAGACTGAGAGAGACTGACAGAGAGAGGAAGGAAGGAAGGAAGGAAGGAAGGGGGAGACAGAGAGAGACAGAGAGAAAGAAAAAGCTACAGAGAGAGAAGGGCTGGCATGAGCTGTATCACAGTGACAGTGTAACTACCTGATCCTAGAAACGTAGAATCCTACAGCACAGAAGGAGGCCATTCGGCCCATTGTGCCTGTGCCAGCTCTTTGAATGAGCTAGCCAACTAGTCCCACTCCCTGCAAATAACCTCCAAATGTTTCCTTTTTAAGTACCTATCTTTTGAAGATAGCTTTCCCTTTTGAAAACTACTATCAAATCTGCTTCCATTACCTTTTCAGGCATGCATTCCAGATCATATCAACTCTCTGAGCAAAAACATTTCTTCTCATCTCCCTCTGGTTCTTTTGCCAATTATCTTAAATCTGTGTCCTCTGGTTATTGACCCGCCCACCAAAGTAAACAGTTTCTCCCTATCTACTCTATCAAAACCCCTCATAATTTTGCACACCTCTATTACATTTCCCCTCAACCTTTTCTGCTCTAAGTAGAATAATCCCAGCCTCTCTAGTCTCTACACATAATTGAAGTCCCTCATCCCTGGTATCATTCTTGTAAATCTAATAATTTGGTCACTCAATCCACAAATGTTTGTAGGACATTGCTGTGCGCAATTGGCCGTCACGTTTCGCCCACAAACTACAGTCACTCCACTCTACAGTATATTCTGTGAAGCGCTTTGAGACATCTCGATGATGCGATAAGACGCTATATAAAATGCAAGGATTATTACTTAGAGGACTCTTTGAACGCCCCCAGGGAAACCAGTGTGAGTTCCAAAGTGCCACACCTCCCAACACATTTCCAAGTTGCTTAAACAACAAATACCTTCTATATTTAAAAGGTGAATTGGTGAATACTGTGGTGAATTTACATTGGATTTTTTTGGTTGGTTTCTCTCTCTCTGAGCCCTTCTGCACATTTGGGTGTGTTTACAAAGAGACAGAGGCATTTGATGATTGAACCAGTTTTCACAGAGCCAGTGTGGAACCTCAGTGTTTTTTCAACTCCGAGCTGTCTTTTTAATTCTACATTGCATACTCTGACCCCTTCTGCCTTCCCCCACCTCCGCAACATTGCCTATCTCGGCCACTACCTCTTCTCTTGGGCCGCCGAGACCATCATCCATGCATTGTCGCATCTAGGCTTGATAATACTAACTGCCTGCTCACCGGCCTTCCCAACTCTTCCCTTCACAAGCTGCAGACTATCCAGAACCCTCCTGCACTAGGCTCCTTGAGCTGATCACCCCCATCCTTGCCCGGCTCCACTGGCTTCCCATCCCATCGAAGATAGAGTTTAAAATCCTCATCCTCTTTAAAGCCCTCCACGGTCTTGCTGTGCCCTTCCACTGTGACCTCCTCAAATCGTGCCAACCTGTCCACTCCCTCCACTCAGCGGGTACTGGTCTGCTCCAGGATGTTTTGATGCATTCAAATACAAATGAGATAGATTTTTTTTAGAAAATAATATTTTGGGAAACAGGATATCAGTCATTTGAGACATGACATGTAGTAAGTGTAGCATGTTTGGAAGAACCAGGCAACTTTGGATCTAAGGTTCCCACTCTGTTGTAGACTATACAGCAGAATGGGAACCTTACATACATCTATACAGAATTAATGAAAGACACTGTGTAATGCAATTTGTTGTTGTTTCATCTTAATGGACTGCGTGAGTGATGAACTGGTTTTACCCTGCTGTGTGTCTGGGGTCTCTATCTCTCACTCTCTTTCTCTCTCTCTCTCTCCTCCACCGGTACACCCACTCCTTCCAGGTGAAGGTGAATTGTCCTGAGAGATTCCTATCATACCCGTCGTCAGGCAGAAAAAACCTGGAATGCAATCCGGGAATAAATAACTTAACCTTGAACAGTGGGATCTATGGTAACGGCCAATGAGATAAATATGTTTTATTATGTCCGTCGTGTGGTCTGATCAGCACCTAACACAGGCCGGAGGCATCAGGAGCGAGCTGGAGTTCAGTAATGAGTACTGGCCTGTCAGGAGCTGTAGCCTTGATTTAGTGAGAGAGGAGGCAGAGTCACAACACACATTATAAGGCGGAGGGAGTGTGCGTTGGGGTAACTGCTGGAGTCTAACCAGCTAAAACTGGAAAGCTTGCCATTAGGAAAACTGTCTGGCAAGCTTTCCTGCTACTTGTCCAGTGCAGAGGAAAGAGAAAGTGAGCGAGGTGAGAGAGAGAAAAAAATAAAGAGAACTAGAAAGAGTGAACGATGGGGATCAACAGGATAAGGTCAACTGAGGTGAATAATAATAATACTTTCATTTGATATAGCACTTCATCACATTGTTGAGACATTTCAAAGTGCTTCACAGGATATATTGTAAAGCAAATTGATTGTGTATTTTGTGGGGGAAACATGGCAGCCAATTGTGTACATCAGTGTCCCACAAACAGTCGTGGATTGAGTGACTAATTTTTTTTGCGGGATTAGTACCTCTGGAAAGCGATCCTCCAATCGACTAACAACCGGGTTCCTATGTTAAATGGTCTGTTAAGTGGCCTGACGCTGGCTCTGAAAGCCCATGTGGGTTCGGGCACTGCTATAAATGGGAAGGTTTATACTTGGGCTCATAGCCAGAGCCCAGCTCCTGGGCTGCCTTCCAGTGTCACACGACACGCCATTGTGACCACACACATTAGCTGGGCGGGAGGGGGGAAGGAGCTGAGCTCAGAATAACCTGACATTTGAGAGTGACCAACAGCATTGCCCTGTGTCCTCCCCCAACCTTACACATCACCAGCACATTTCAGGCATGTCTGCTTACATGCGACTTCATCCCATACTTCATCCCGTTTGGTATAACCTCACAGGCAGCTGACTGGAGCCTGAATTCCAAACGTCAGCTCACGTAGACTTTCTCACGTAGATTTTCCTCAATCCCAAACTCCTCTCTCCCTCCTGCTCCACCCACCCCCTCCCTCCCGTTCAGACCTTTCCCCAGTCAGCTGTATCAAGTAATAATAATGATGATAATTCTTGTATTTGATACAGCACATCGTTGAGACATCTCAAAGCACTTCACAGCTTACACTGTAAAGTGGAGTGACTGTAATTTTTGTGGGTGAAATGCAGCAGGGTCTCACAAAAAGCCATTCAGTGAGTGACCAATTTTATTTTTTGTTTGGGGGGATTGTCAGCCAGGACACTGAGAGAGAAACTCCTCTTTTTGAACAGTGCCATGGGATCTTTAACATCCACCTGCACAGGCAGACAGGATATTGGTTTAACATCTCATCCGAAGGACACCACCTCCGAGCATTGCATTGGAGTGCCATCTTAGACTATGCGACTCCAAGTCCCGATGTGGGGCTTGAACCCAAAATGTTTTGAATACGAGATGAAACAGGCGACAGGCTGACACACAAACCATTATACCTGGAAAGCGATCCGCCAATTGACTAACAACTGGGTTCCTACTTACTGCTAGGTAAACAGAGGCTTGTGGAGTAAGGAAACTTGCCTAAAGTTTCGCCCTGCCTGGGAATCGAACCCAGATCCTCTCTCTCAACTTCTATGCTACAGGACTCCACTTTGAAATAAATATCTGGAAGCATTTTACACTGTGAGATGGATCCAAGTGGAAGCAAACATTGTGACAGAGACAACCAATCTGCAGCGGCCCAATCTCACAACAATGAGATGAACAACTCGTAGCCCGTGGCAGGTTTTGCCGCCCCCATGAGGGAGTCTTTGCAATCGGTTTAATCAGGAAGACTTTGAGATGTTGGAATGCACTCGGAATAGGTGCAAGGATTTCATTCTGAGATTCCAGCAAATTCAAGTCTGGGCTTGTGTATTAAGGTCTGAGCAGTCAAGTAATCCTGGGATAAGCTGGGCGCCTGGTTCCCAAGAGTCTGGGGGAGCAATGTTTCCTATCCCACCTGCTTCCCACCCCTCCCTCCCACCCCCTCCCCCCCCCAACCACCCCTCCACCCCCATCCTCTGCTCGCCTGCTAGAAACTCAATTGAAATTCCAGAGATAGATCACAGCTAAAACCCCAATAGTTTGCCCTTGGTATCGTTATCTGGCAAGCTTGACTAGGAACCGGACTAGGTACCGCCACAGAGGTGATTCCAATATTCCGTTGCCAAACATGTCACTTTGGAGACAGTTCAGCTCCAAGGAGACCCCATCTACTTCCCCCACCCCACCCCATTGCTCTCTTGTCTGTGGGTCAATGAATACAGATACTATGTCCCACATTGAGGACTTTGAGCTCACAGTCCAGACTGACTCTTTAGTGCATTGCTGGGGGGAGCACTGCATTGTTGGATGAGACATTAAATTGAGGTCCCACCTTTGCCTGTTCAGGTGGACGTTAAAGATTCTGCAATGCTATTCAGAAAGAGAAGAGAGTTTCTCCTGGCCACCAACCCCCAGAAAATTAATCACTCATTTTATGGTTGTTTGTAGGATGTTGCTGTGTGCAAATTAGATTCTGTATTTGCCCCAAAATACAGACACTATACTTTACAGCAATTTTCTGTTTTTTACAAGCGCTGTATTATGTACACTAATTTGTTTGTTAGCATTCCACAGCACTGGAGCATCAACCTCGACTGTGAACTTAAAATCCCAAAGTGGAGCTTAAACCCACAGCCTTCTGACTCAGAGGTGAGAGCGCTACCAACTGAGCTGTGCTGAGACAATTAGGAAACCTCTTGTGAAAATGGCACTGCCTTAGTTCCAGCAGCAGAGGGCAAGAGCAGACAATGCTTGTATCACAGTGTACAGCTCAGATAGAGTATCAGCAACCTTCCCCGTGTTTGTTGATGAATTTTTAGAACGTTCCGAGCCTGGAGAAACCTTCTGAGCTCATTACATTACAAACCCACTCGATTAGATTAAAAATAACCTTCTAAGAACTTCCGCTCAATGACCTGGCCCATTCACTTCATGTATTAATTAACACTAGGAACACATTATGAAACTTGGACTCTCAAGGTCTCCAGACACCCTTATTGAGACCCTGCACACACTCAACTCAATGTGTTCCTTTTTACTCACTCAAAATATTATCATTCTCTTATATAAGAATGTAAGAATATAGGAATTTGCTGGGTGAAAGAAGACCAAGTTCCATCTAGTTCACCTTCCACCATCCTGGTAGTCGCTTGACATGTCATGTCCCAAACTATATATTGTATCCTAAGATATTATTGTCCAGCTGAAACCTATCTAATTTATTCTTGAAACAAACAACATTTTCTGTTTCCACCATCTCCCTAGGCAGCTTGTTCCACAAGTTTACTATTCACTCACTGAAGTAGTTTTTCCACAGATTTGTTCTGAATTTACCCCCCTTCAATCACAGGCCATGTTCTCTGGTACTACTGTTCAGTACAAGCGAAAACAGCTTATCATGGTCTATGTTATCTAGTCCCTTCGGAATCCTAAAAAACATAATCCTATCGCCCCTTAATCTTCCCTTCTCCAGTGTGAACATGCCCAGTTTATCTAATCGCTCCTCCTACAATAACAACAACAACAACTTGGATTTATATAGTGCCCTCCACACCGGACGGCGTCTCAGAACGCTTCAGAGTGACGGATCCCAGCTCCAAGCCAGGGGGAGGTGAACAAAGGCACGATCGAAAAGAAAGGTCTTCAGCCGAGACCTGAAAATAGGAAGAGAGCGAGCGAGGCGAAGGGAGTGAAGAAGGGAGTTCCAGAGTCAGGAAGGGAGTTCCAGAGCCTTGTCCAGTCCCTCAAACCCCTCAATCATTTTGGTTGTGCCACTGTATCCTCTCAATCGCTCTGATCTCTTTTCTGATTTCTCTAATCTCCTCTTTGATCTCCTCCCTGATCTCCTTGCTGATGTCATCCCTGATCTCTTCCCTGATCTCCTCTCTGATCTCCTCTCTGATTTCATCTCTGATCTCCTCTCTGATCTCCTCCCTGATCTCCTTGCTGATGTCATCCCTGATCTCCTCTCTGATCTCCTCTTTAATCTTCTCTCTGATCTCCCTGATCTCTCTGATCTCCTCGCTGACCTCCTCTCCGATCTCCTCTTATCTCCCCTCTGATCTCTCTGATCTCCGCTGTGATCTCTCTGATCCCCTCGCTGATATCTCTAATCTCATCTCTGATCTCCCTAATCTCTTCTCTGATCTCTCTCATCTCCTCTCTGAACTCATCTCTGATCTCCCTAATCTCTTCTCTGATCTCTTTCATCTCCTCTCTGATATCGCTAATCCCCTCTCTGATCTCTCTAATCTCCCCTCTGATCTCTCTGATCAGCTCTCTGATATCCTCCCTGATCTCCTCTCTGATCTCCTTTCTGATCCCCTTTCTGATCTCTCTAATCTCTTATTTGATCCTCTCTCTAATTTCTAATCTCCTGCCGATCACCTCTCTGATCTCTCTGAATCCCTCTCTGATCTCTCTAAACTCTTCTCTGATCTCCTCTCCGATCTATTCTCTGATCTACACTCTGATCTCTACTCATTGATCTCTGTGATCTTCTCTCTGATCTCCTCTTCGATCTCCGCTCTAATCTCTACTTTCTGATCTCCCCTCTGATCTCTCTGATTTGCTCTCTGATCTTCTCTCTGAACCCTTCTCTAATTCCCTTTCTGCTCTCCTCTCTGATCCCCTTTCTGATCTCTCTAATCTCCTATTTCTGACCTCTCTAATCTCCTCCATGAAGCCCACCACATGCTCCCTGGACCCCATCCCCACCCTTCTCCTTAAATCCCAGCTCCACCTCCTTGCCCCACTATTCACCGACATCATCAACCTCTCCCTGTCATCTGGCACTGTTCCTTCCCCCTTCAAAACAGCCATTATCACCTCCACCTTGAAAAAACCTTCCCTTGACCTATCACAGTTATTCAGTTACCGGCCCATCTCAAACCTCCCTTTCCTATTCAAGATCCTTGAGAGAGCTGTTGCCTCCCAGCTTCATTCTTTCCTCTCCTTCCACTCCCTCCATGAACCCCTCCAATTGGGTTACTGCTCTGGTCAAGGTCACAAACGTCATCCTAACCATGTGCGACCAGAGCTCCCTCTGTCTCCTCGAATTCAAGATCCTCACCCTCACCTACAAGGCCATTCACGGTCTTGCTCCCTCCTACCTCTCCGACCTACTATCCCTCTACCTACCTGCCCGTACCCTCCGTTCCTCTGGCTCCGGTCTGCTCCACATCCCCCGCCCCAACTGCCCTACCATCGGTGGCCGGGCCTTCAGCCTCTCAGCCCCTAGGCTCTGGAACTCTATCCCCAGTGCCTTCGCCTTGCTTCCTCCCTTTCCTCCTTCAAGGCCGGTCTCAAGACCTTTCTCTTTGACCGAGCCTTCAGCTCCCCTCTCGACTCTCTACCCCATCCTCGCCCCCTCCCTTCCCTCCCCTCACCCTGACCATTTCCCCCTTGCTCGGGTCCTGACCCAACTGTACAGCGCCTTGGGACGTCCTCCTGACGTGAAAGGCGCTCAATAAATGGAATCTTGTTGTTGTTGTTGTCTCCTCATCCTTCTCGACCTCTCCACTGCCTTTGACACCGTGGACCACTCAATCCTTCTCCACTGCCTCTCGTCCCACCTCAACCTTCAAGGTTCTGTCCTTGATGGTTCAGGTCCTACCTTTCACACCGCCTCCACTTTGTCACAGCAAATGGCTTCTCCTTCAGCCCCTGACCTGTCTTGTGCGGTGTTCCTCAGGGCTCTGTCTTCGGTCCCCTCCTCTTCACCCTCTACATGCTCCCCTTGTTGATGTCATCCGCAGACATGGGGTAAACTTCCACATGTTTGCGGATGACACCCAACTCTATCTCTCTGCCTCCACCCTGAACTCCAGGACTACTGGCGTCCTGACTGACTGTCTGTCTGACATTAAGTCTTGGATGAGGGACAACTTCCTCCAACTCAACGTCAGCAAGACTGAGGCCCTCCTGATTGGCTCACGCCATTGCTTCCGCACCTCGGGCGCTGGCAGCATCAGCATCCATGGCTGCGCACTCAACCTCACTAAGCCAGTCAGGAACCTCGGTGTCTTGTTTGACCCTGAACTGTCCTTTCTCTCCCACATCCATGCCATGACCAGTATTGCCTACCACCACCCCCCAATATTGCCAAACTCCGCCACTGCCTCACCCCTCAGGCTGCCGAAACCCTCACCCATGCATTCATCACATCAAGGCTCGATTACGGAAACTCTCTCCTCATCGGCCTTCCCAACTCTTCCCTTTACAAGCTGCAGATCATCCCAAACTCTGCAGCTCATGTATTCTCACGTACCAGGCTCCGCGACCCCATCACTCCCACTCTCACCTGACTCCACAGGCTCCCCATTCTTCAGACAATCGAATTCAAGATTCTCATCCTCACTTTGAAGGCAATCCATGGCCTTGCTCCCTCCTACCTCTCTGACCTGCTGATTCCCTACCAACCTGCCCACTCCCTCCGTTCAGCGGGCTCCGGCCTGCTCCATGTCTCCAGCCTGACCTGCCCTACCATCGGTTGCCAGGCTTTCAGCCTCTCTGCCCTCACACTCTGGAACTCTATCCAATGGTCCCTTCGCCTCGCTTCCTCCCTTGCCTCCTTCAAAGTCGGTCTCAAGACCCTTCCCTTCGATCGTGCCTTTGGTCGGTCTCCCACCTCTCTGGCTTCCCTCACCCCTAGAACACCCCTCCCCCATGCTCGGGTCCCGACACCTGACTGTTCAGCACTTTGGGATGTCCTCCTGACGTGAAAGGAGCTCTATAAATATAATTTTGTTGTTGTTGTTGTATTGATCCCCTTTCTGATCTCTAATCTCCTGCTGATCTCCTCTCTGAACTCTCAGAACCCCTCTCTGATCTCTCTAAACTCGTCACTGAACTCCCCTCTGATCTCTCTAATTTCCTCTCTGATCTCCTATCTGATCTCCTCTCTGATCTCTCTAATCTTCTCTCTGCTCTCCTTTCTGATCTCTGTTCCCTCTCTGATCTCCTTTCTGATCTGTTCTCTGATCTCTCTGATCTCCTCTTCGATCTCTTCTCTGTCCTCTCTGATCTCTACTCTCTGATCTCTTCTCTGATCTCCTCTCTGATCTCTTCTCTGATCTCCTCTCTGATCTCCTCTCTGAACCCTTCTCTAATCCCCTCTTTGACCTCCTCTCTGATCTCTCTGATCTCCTCTCTAATCTTTCTAATCTCCTCTCTGATCTCTCTGATCTCCCCTTTAATCTCCTCTCTGATCTCCTTTCTGATTTCTCTAATCTCCTTTGTGATCTCTCCAATCTCCTCTGATCTCTCTAATCTCCTCTCTGATCTACTCTTTGATCTCCTCTCCGTTCTCCTCTCTGATCTCTTCTCTCTGATCTTCCCCCTGATCTCCTCTCTTATCACCTCTCTGATCCCCTCTCTGATCTTCCTGATCTCCTCTCTGATCTCCTCTTTGATCATCTCACTGATCTCCTCTCCGATCTCTCTGATCTCACCCCAGATCTCTCTGATTTCCTCTTTGATCTCTTCTTTCATCTTCTCCCCGATCTCCTGTCTGATCTCTCTAATCTCCTCTCTGATGTCTTATCTGATCCCTCTAATCTCCTTTCTGATCTCCTCTCTGATCTCTCTGATCTCCTCTGATCTCCTCTCTGGTCTCTCTGATCTCTCTGATCTCCTCTCTGATCTCCTCTCTGATCTTCTCTCTGATCTTCTCTCTGATCTCCTCTCTGATCTCCTCGCTGATCTCTTGTGCTGATGTTGCTCTGATAGCACTGAAATGTCTGACAGCATTCCACAGTAATTAAAACAGAATGACATAGAGTAGACCACCAGCCTCTCAAAAATTTTCCTTTCCCGCAAGTGCTGGTTGGCAGGAGCCAAGACTTGGGGACCCCAGAGTGTGCATTAGGGTAACTGCTCGAGTCTAACCAGCTAAATTCGCATAGCTTGCCATTTATATCATTAACTGGTAAGCTTTGTGCTGCTTGTCCAGCTAACTTCACACTAACCCTTAGGGGTTTGGCTTGCAGGGTTAACAGGAGCTGAGCAGGATGACTCCCTGGCCCCAGTGACTGGTCTGCCCTTCCAGGTCCTGTTGATGAACCAGGTTGGTTGTGCTGTCATTAGCAGTGCCCTGGTATACTGCGGATCCACTTGGCTCAGGAATCGGACTGGAGACCATCACAGAGGGCTGGCTTGATTCCGACCTTCCGTTGCTAAGCATGTCACCTTACCTCTCCCAAGACATCCTGGTTATCTCCCCCCAAGGAGCATAGTTAGATCTGTTTGGATGAAGAAGACCCTTCAGCCCATCTGACCTCATCCCTCCAGAACACACATCCTACAGTCCCCCCCAATCACAGCATCAAGCTGCTTTTTAGATGAGTCCCAGTGTCCTGGCCTCAACCATCTTTCCTGGTGATCTGCTACAGTCGTTAATTACCCTCTGGGTAAAGAAACACTTCCTGGTCTCTGTCCTGAAATTGCCATTTTCAACTCTAAACCTGTGTCTTCTTGTTCTACTGTCTCGGTGCATCTCAAAATAATGATTTGGGTTTATTTTTTCAATTACATTTAACATGTTATATACTACTAAGAGGTCACTTCTGAGACATCTTCTCTCAAGATGTAAGAACCCCAGCTTTTCTAATCGTTTCTGCCTTTTCAGCTTCATTTCTTCCACAATTTATAGCGCTGAAGTCACATTTCCGTCTTAAAATCAACCAGTCACTGGGGGCAGGAAATCCTCCTCCTCAGCTCTTGTTAAGCCTGGCTCCAAGGTGACATAACTGGCAATGGAATATCGGAATGGAGCCAGCCCTCTGTGACGATCTTGGTAGTCCTGTTCCTGAGTCAGGTGTGTCCGCAGTATGCCAGGGCACTGCTGATGACAGCACAGCCAACCTGGCTCATCGACAGGACCTGGAAGTGCAGACAGTCACTGGGGGCAGAGAGTCATCCCGCTCAGCTCCTGTTAATCCTGCAAGCCAAAGCCCAAACTACAATTGGCGGCCGCAATCGCCCTCAAAATACACGGTCAATCCATTTTACAATATACTCTGTGAAACGCTTGGAGACATCTCAATGATGTGATAAGGACTATATCAAATGCAAGGATTATTATTGTGATAAACTCTTTCTCAATCACTTCTCCCCATTTCTTTCATTATCTGTATTTCCCAATTTCTCTCTCTGTCTCTGGATCTCTCTGGTGATTGCTCTGTGTGAAATAATAATGATATAATAATAATAATACGCTGATTGTTGCATGCTGGGTGGGTGGGGAGGTCCCGACAACTATTTCAGCAATGTCTGAACCTTTAATTCCCTCTAATAACCTACTCTGCAGAAGCTTCCAGAAGATTTACCTAATGGTGCTATTTTGTTATTGCTGCTAAATCACCTCCGGAATTAGCTGAGATTATAAATAAAAATCTCCTATCCTCGGTATCGATCATAATAATTATCCTTTACATGATATCACATCTTATCATGTAATCGAGACATATCAAAGCGCTTCACGGGATTTTATACTGTAAAGTGTAGTGACTGTATGTTTTGTGACCGAAAAGCTGCAGCCAATTTGCACACTTCAATGTCTCACAAACCGCCATGGAATGAGTGACCAATTTTATCTGCGGGATTGATGGCCAGGAAACAGGGAGAGAGAAACTTCCTTCACTCTTCCAATAGTGCCATGGGATCTTTAACATCCATCTGAATAGGTACAGACTAATGTTTTAATGTTTTATCTGAAGGACAGCACCTCTGACAATGCAGCTCCCCCAAGCACTGCACTGGCGCGCCAGCTTAGACTGTGACATGGGTCTTGAACTCACAGCTTTCTGATTTAGGAAAGAATGCTAAATAAATTAAATATGATCTTCCAATTATTAAACCCTAAAACTTCCCGGAGCTTGGTGCGGGAGAGGACATGAGCTGCAGAGTTCTGGATAGTCTGCAGCTTATAGAGGGAAGAGCTGGGAAGGCCTACAAGCAGGTAATTAGCCTAGTGAAACCTGGACATGATAAAGGCACGGATGAGGATCTCGGTGGTCTGAAGGGTGAGGTAATGGCGGAGGCGGGCAACGTTCAGAGGAGGGGGAAGGCTGAGCGGATCAGAGCATGGTTATACGATCTAAAGGACAGTTGGGAGTCAGACAAGACACCGAGGTTCCACGCTGGTTCGGTGAGGGGAAGAGTGCATTTGTGTAGATTGATGCTCTCAGTGCCTGAGGTGAGAAGGCGCTGACTGGAGCCAAGCAGGAGGGCCTCTTGTCTTGTCGATATTGAACTGGAGAAAGTTAGCTCTCATGTGTCTCGCTGTCTCACACTCTCTCTCTCATATTCTCTGTCTCTCTCTCACACTCTCCCTGACTCTGTCTCACACTCTCTTGCTCTCTCTCTATCACACACTCTCTTGAACTCTCATACTCTCTCACTCTCTCTTGCTCTCTCACACACTCTGACACTCTCGCATCTCACACTCTCAATCTTTCTCATGCTCTCTCTGGTGTGCGTCTCTCTCTGTCATTCTCTTTGTCTCTTTCTCTTTGTCTCTCTCTGTCATTCTCTTTTCCTCTCTGTTTCTCACACTCGCTCGCTCTCTGTCACACTCTCTTGCTCTCTCTCGCTCTCACACTCTCTTACTCTCCCTCCCTCTCTGTCTCTCTCACTCTGTCCTTATCCCTGTCCCTCTCTTTCTGTCTCTCTCACACTCTCTTACTCTCTCTCTCACAATCTCTTTGTCTCTCTGTTTCTTTATGTCTCTGTCTTTCTCTCGGTCTCATAGCTTTCTCTCTCTATATCTTTCTCTCTATCTCACACTTTCTTGCTCTCGCTCACACTCTCTCTCTCTCTATCTGTATCTCTCTCTGTCTCTCTATATATCTGTATTTCTACCTGTCTCTCTTTCTATCTCTTTCTCTGTCTGTCTCTCTCCCTCCCTCCGTGTCTCTCTCTCTCTCTGTGTCTCTCTCTGTGTGTCTGTGTAACTGAGAGCACTGATGGCAGTGTGGAGTGGAGGGATGACTGATGGAGGACTGAGCTGCTGGTTTCATGTGGTTGATGACAGATGATGGAACGGCTCCGCATTCAATTCACTTCAAAATTACAAATCCTTTTCAGCCGGATGCGGACAGAGAGCTTTAGCTGTGTCTTTAATTATGATATTTTATCTGATTTTCTTCCTCCATCTGTTGTCTCCAAGTTTCTATCCACATTAATGATCTAATGTTCTCCTTTCGTCTCTCACCCTCCCTCAGCTCTTCACCCTCCTTATCCCCCCTTTTTCTCTTTCACTCTTTCTCTCTCTCTATCTCTATTTGTCTCTCACACTCTTTCTCTTTCACTCTTTATTTCTCTTTCTAATATTCTCGTTCACTCTCTTGATCTCTATTTCTTTCTCACTCTCTCTTTGTTTCTCTTTCACTCTATTTCTCTTTCACCCTATCTCTATTTTTCTCTTTCAGTCTCTCTATCTTTCTCTGTTTCTCTCTTTCACTCTCTGATTTTCTCTTTCACTCTCTCTATTTCTCTCTCACTCGCATTTTCTATTTCACTCTCTCTGTATCTGTATTTCTCTCACCCTATCTTTCTTTTTGTCTTTCACCCTCTCTGGTTCTTTCTCTCTTTCACTCTTGTTTTCTCTCTCACACTTTCTATTTCATTACAAGATCACAAGAATGGGTTCGGATGAAGCCTTCGGCCCATCTGACCTCATCCCTCCAGAACATCCACCCTACCGTCCACCATCACACCATCAAGCTGCTTTTTAAATGAGTCCCAGTCTCCTAACCTCAGCTTAACTCCTACCTTGTAACCTGTTCTACTCGTTTAATACCCTCGGGGTAAAGAAACATTTCCTGGTGTCTGCCCTGAAATTGCCCTTTACAACTCTAAACCTGTGTCCTCATGTTCTGCTGTCTCATTGCATTCGAAAGTATTGATCTGGGTTAACTTTTTCAATCTGTTTCTTTCTCACTCTATTTCTCTCTCTGTTTCTCTGTCTTTTTCTATACCTGTTTCAGTCGATTGGCTATTTATTGGATGTCTCTCACACACACACACACACACACACTCTCTGTTTAGCTCTCTATGTTTCTCTCTGTCTTTTTCTCAAACGCACACTTTCCCTTTCTCTCTGTATCTCTGTTCATCTGTCTGTTTCTCATTCTTTCCCTTTTTATCTATCTCTCAGTTTCTCTCTATCTGTCTGTCTCTCTGTCTCTCTCACACCCTCTCTTTCTTTATCTCGCTCTCTGTAAGTAAAGATATAAGGTCACACTGCCCTTAAAAATCCCAAATGGTTTAATTGAACTCTGCCCCCTTTGTTTTCACTTACAATAGAAGCATTACAGTGTTAATGTGTTTCTATGTGTGTGTGTGTGTGTTGCTGTGTATCTCTGTACTTGTCTGTGCTGGTTCTCGCTTCCCACTGGAGCTCTCTAATCCCATTCCCTGCTCTCTCCCTATCATGTCTGTGCTGGTGCTAGCTCTCCCACTGGAGCTCTCTACTCTAATCCTGTTCGCTGCTTTCTCCGCATCGTGTCAAATGATAGTGCTCCCTCTCCCACTAGAGTGTCTCTCCGGGGAGAGAGTATGTGCTCCATTACCACACAAACAATAGCCTATAACTGTGGCACTCAGCCAGTCACATGCCCACACCTTCTGTGTGAATTCCATCAAGCTCAAAGAACATTTGATTGAAAATTGAAGATTTTATGGAAAATTCTTAAATTCAGCTGAAAATGTGGAAGCTGATTCTATATTCAGATTAATTTGCAATTCACCACAAACAGTCACTACACTCATCAGCCATTTCATGCAGAGGCTCTTTGAGACGTCCAACAACAACAACAACAAGAATTACATTTGTGTAGCGCCTTTCACGTCAGGAGGACGTCCCAAGGCATTCAGTGTTACAGACTGAACTGAATGGAATAAACAAACAAAAACAGAGAGAGCTGAGAAAACTCAGCAGGTCAGGCAGCATATCAAATGCAAGGATTATTATTATTATCTACGGAGAAAGGAAAGTAAGTCAACGTTTCGGATCCACGACCCTTCGTCAGAACGTTCTCGTTGACTCACTTTCCTTTCTCCAT
This sequence comes from Callorhinchus milii, assembly GCF_018977255.1. NCBI lineage: Eukaryota > Metazoa > Chordata > Chondrichthyes > Chimaeriformes > Callorhinchidae > Callorhinchus > Callorhinchus milii. The sequence continues at coordinate 72,264,369 of NW_024704744.1, read as the reverse complement.
AGGCCTGACCTGTTGAGTTTTCCCAGCTCTCTCTGTTTTTGTTTCAGATTTCCAGCATCTGCAGTATTTTGTGTTTTGGAGTAGTATTACAGCCAGGTGTCAGTCTGACTCAGTCGCTCACACTCTCGCCTCCAAATCAGAAGGTTGTGGGTTCAAGGACCCTGAGCTCAGAGTCTAGGCTGATGCTCCAGTGCAGTGCAGGGGGAGTGCCATATTGTCAGAGGCAACCTGTTCCAGTCGTTAATTACCCTATCAGGTCGTTGACATGTCTCAAAGAGCTTCACAGGATACACTGTAAAGTGGAGTCACTGGATTTTGTGGGCGAGACATGGCAGCCAGTTGCACACAGCAATGTCCCACACACAGCCATGGAGTGAACGACCAATTTTATTTGGGGGATTGTCGGCCAAGATAACGGGAGTGAGGAACTCCCTTCTGTTTTTCAATAGTGCTACGGGATCTTTAACATCCACCTGAACAGGCAGATAGGACCTTGGTTTAACATCTCATCTGAAGAACAGCACGTCCGACAATGCAACACTTCCCCAGCACTGCGTTGGAGTGTCAGTTTAGACAATGTGATTCCATGTCCCGACGTGGGGCTTGAACCCACAACCTTCTGACTCAGAGGTGAGAGCGCCACCACTGAGCCAGGCTGACACACGGGGAACACCCTTGTTTCTTTGCTCTGTGCTGCCTCTCGGTTAGTTGATATCCTCCTCGTTGCTGACTCACTGACCACTGCGGGCAGCTTCTCTCTGTTTACCTAATCAAAGCCCATCCATGTAGATCAGGTCCCCTCTCAGCCTGCCTCATTGGGGGAATAGCTTCCTCTCTGTAACCCCCACCTTGATTCCAATCCCCAGCTCTGGTCCAAAACCCCTCCAAGGAGGGGGTCAGTCCTGGGCTTTGTCCACTTGCTCTCTGCCGGTACTCACCTCAGTTAACTCTAAGGCTGATGCTGAGTTTGCATTTTTCTACTTTTTCATTGAAAAGATGCTTTTAAAGCAGAAGGCCAACTTGGAATTTTTATTTGGCAAAATTATTATTAACTGGAGGGAGCTGGGTGGCGGTGTTGAGGTGATGGCTAGGGGTGGGGTGGGGGTAGGAAGGAGATTAAGGGTACATGGCAATTTACACGTGTACGGAGCCTTTCACACTACGAAACGGTCTCAAAGTGCTTCCACACTGACCAGTATGGGGTGGGGAGGGGATCCTGAGCAGGGAAGGGGTAAATAATAATGTTAATAAGCCTTGCATTTGATATAGCGCTTTATCACGTTGACGAGATATCCCAAAGCGTTTCACAGGATATACTGTAAAGTGGATTACTGTGTATTTTGTGGGTGAAACTTGGCAGCCAGTTTGCACACAGAGACGTCCCGCAATCATGGACCGAGTGACCTAATTTATACCGCCGTTCCCCCCCCCCCGCCCCCCACCCCGCACACACTCACACACGTGCTTCAACAGATAAAATAATAAAGAGTAAAAGTCTGCCTCAGCAATATTGGGCGATGGCGGTACCCCTTTAAGTCGCAGGGCTGAGGCTTGTCAAGTGTATACGTGCTCGATGGCATGTAGGTAAAACTGCAATGCTCATAAAATAAAAAAAACAGCCTACCGAGCCCCGCTAGAATAGAAACAGAGTGGAGAAACAGAAAAAAATTGCAGCTGCTCTCTCTCTCTCTTTCTGTCTTTCTCTCTCTATCTTTGTCTCTCTCTCTCTGTCTGTCTCTGTCTGTTTGCGTGTGTCTCTCTCTGTCTGTCTCTCTGCATCTGTATCTCCCTCATTAGGAGGTGGGGAGTGGGACGGTGGGGAATGAGACGGCGGTGGGGGGGAGTGGGACGGTGGGGGAGTGTGATGGGTGGGGAGGGAACAGTAATGTGGGGGTCACCGTGCCTTATTCTGTTTTTTAATGTTTCTAGACTCTTTGGTCCACAATGTAAAATATCTATCCTTCACCACCACCCCACTCCCATATGGGAAACTTTGAGCTCACAAATTCCAGTCCAACACTCCAGCACATCACTGGGGGCGCGGTGGGGAAGGAAATGCATGGGCATCTTCAGAGACGCCATCCTGCGGATGAGCCGTTAATCTGGAATGACTCCCAATCCCAACCCCAACTCCTCCGCGCTCTACTTGGGTAAATGTTAAAACGGATAAGTAGCTCCCAGCAGGTGTGTAAGACGCCACAGGGAATAAAATGGCCTCCACATTCGCTGACAGTCACTACATTTAACAGCAGTGGCCTGCATTGAATGGGTTTGAGATGGAAAGCACTGTATTGACAGGCAGAAATGAGGACAGCAGAGGAGTTAAGCCCCTGAAGCTATTGACAAATTGATGCCTTCCTCTCTCTCTCTCTCTCTCTCACCCTAATGCCGGTAACTCAAGGTCAGCACCTGGAAATGTCAATACGCTCAAAGTGAAACTTGGTTTTACATATTGTTGGGCCGAGCAAATGGAGAAGTACTCTACATCAGACCCACACAAGTCTGGTACACACAGAAACCCATCACCATGATCAGAGGAGGAGGGTGACTGAAGGTATGGTAGAAGAAGAGGATCTTGAGACTGGCCGTAACGGAGGCAAAGGAGGGGGCCAGGTGGTGGGGCTCTGGGATGGATTTGGGCGGAGTTTGAGGGCAGAAGGGTGAAGGTCCGACCTCTGATGGGGGAGCGGGCAGGGTAGGGGGATATGGAGCAGGCCAGTGCCCACCAAGCATGTGTATGCTCCCACATTTGTGCATGCATAATACACGCTCGCTCGCTCGCTCACTCACTCAGTCACTCACTTGGGTGTGCACATCTCAGTAGTAGTGATGCGCCAAATATCTGTCCCAAATCCAAAAGCATTATCCAAACAGGGAGGCTCTGCACCTTTAAGAATGACAAAAAAAAGTCTCCGTCCTTGGCCAAGACGTGCTGAATCTCACCAGGCTCAGCCTCGTGTCAGCAGATTCTGGAATTTCATCCCTTTAATTGCGAGGAGTTTCCTTAAAGCCTTGAAATTTATTTTTCAGGCCGAATGTTCCATTCTGTGGTCAGCAATTTCCTCCTTTGGCCATGAACCAGGGGCTTCAGTCAAAGATTGACATTTAAAATTAATTCAATGGGTATGTGGAGATAACTTAGTTTGAGCTAATTACTTCTCTGCTCTCTCTCTGTGTCTGTCTCTTACAAGTTGACAAGATATTTGGCCACATTTCTTTGGACGTTTGTCAATATGAGAACTTCAATATTGTGTGGTTACATCCAGATAAAATTGTTCACTCACTTCATGGTTATTTGTGGACCAATGTTGTTTGCAAACAGGCTGCCCCGTTTTGCCCATAAAATACACAGTCACTACACTTTGTAGTAAAATCCTGCCAAGTGCTTTGAGACATCTCACTGGAATGATAAGAAGCTGTATCAAATTATGATTTAAAATATTAATAATCTAAATACTATTAATAATAATCCTTGCATTTGATATAGTGCATTATCACATTGTTGAGGCATCTCAAAGCGCTTCACAGGCTATACTGTAAAGTATAGTGACTGCATATTTTATGGGTGAAACGTAGAGGCCAATTGCACACAGCAGTGTCCCACAAACAGTCGTGGATTGAGTGTCCAAATTATTATTACCATTGTTATTATTATCATCATTATTATTATTATTACTATTTTTGAATGATTTATTACCCCCAGAAAGTGATCTGCCAATTGACTAACGACCAGGTTCCTACTTACTGCCAGGTAAACAGAAGAGTGTGATGTAATGAAACTTGTTTAAGGTCTCACCCTACCTGGGAGCTGAACCTGGGTCCACTTGCTTGCAAGGCAAGTGTGCTAACTACTATGATAGAGGATTATTAGGATTATTATTATTGTAGTACAGAATCCCAAAGGACCAAAACTCTTCCCACTCACTCCCACTGCACACAATCCCAATGGCCCAAACCCCTTCCTACTCACTGCCATTAAAGAATCACCAGGGAGAGTGTGAATGGAAAATCTCCAAATAATTTACAAGGAATGTATTTATTTTCACCATCACTTTAGGTGTGATGATATCTCAATTAGCAGCGCCCTCTTTTCTCCATGCTTCGGATGAAACGTTAAGCCAAGCTCCCACGTGCCTGGTCAGGTGGACGTAAAAGATCCCTTGGTGATATTCGATAAGGGAAAGGAGTTTCTCTCTCCCAGTGTCCTCGCCAACAATCCCCCAAATAAAATTGGTCACTCGCTCCTTGGTTGTTTGTGGGAAGCTGGTGTGTGCAACTCTCTGTCGCATTTTGCTCACAAAACACAGTCACTGCACTTTACAGTATATCCTGTGAAGCGCTTTGAAATGTCTCAACGACATGATAAGACTCTATATCAAAAGCAAGGATTGTACCTTCGATCCTCACATCGGGGACTTTCAGCTTGTATACCAGGCTGATACTTCAGCATAGTGCTGGGGGAGTGGGGGGGTAGAGGGGCACTGCATTGTCAGAGATTCCGTCATTTGGACAAATTAGGTCCTATCTGAGAAGGGAGTCCTGGCTGACAAACCTTCCAAATAAAATTGGTTATTCAGCTCATGGCTGTTTGTGTAAATCTTTGACACAAATGGCTGTTGTGTTTTTAACATGTTGCGTTTCGCCCACAAAACACACAGTCAACTAACTTTACAATATAATCTGTGAAGGGCTTTGAGTTGTCACGAAGGCACTATATCAAATACATGTATTGTTTTGTTGTTGTGTTTGCCTACAAACAATCAGTGCGAGTATTTTCAAGCAAATAGTACGTACCACATGTTTTAGTGTATGAATAATAATAATAATAATCCTTGCATTTGATATAGCGCTTTTCACGTCTTCTCGACGTCTCAAAGAGCTTCACAGATTATACTGTAAGGTGAATTCCACCACAGAGACATTCCACCATCCTGGCAGTCACTTAACATTTCATATCCCAAACTAAATATTGTATCCAGAAGCACATCACAGGATACACCGTAAAGTGGTAGTGACCAACCTTTATGGTCGGCCAACCAAATAAATTTTCTCAGTTGAGTATTACTTGATTCAAGGCATAAATCAAGAAATATTCAATCAAGAAAAAAACTATTTTTACGTCAGAAGGCTTGCTACTGAGAGCGCTGTATGGCAAGCTTTCCTGCTGCTTGTGCAGCTAGGACCACCCTACCCGTTAAAGCTTTGGCTTGCAAGGTTAACAGGAGCTGAGTGGGAGGATTCCCTGCCCCAGTGACTGGTCTGCCCTTCCAATTTCTGCCGATGTAGCAGGCTGGCTTTGCTGTATTCAGCTGTGCCCTGGAAGACTGTGGACCTTCCTGGCTCAGGAACTCGACTAGAGGTAGTCACAGAGGGTGGGCTTGATTATGACATTCTGTTGCCAGCAGTGTTACAATGGGGCCAGTTCACTGCTTACTCGGGTGGACATTGTCACAGGGAGTGCGAGGGTTAAGTGATGGGAGAGCAATCCTCGCTTTATATTTGGCGTTGGACAAACTTTGATGCCAGTCACAGAGGAAGGGAGCTGCTTCCAGCTCAATCTGAAATATTCCTGCTAAAACCTGTTGCTGGGAATATTTCAGGGGAAACCCGGACGCTATCAGAATGCTGGGAAGCATTTTGTTTGAATAAGTGCCAGGATTTTGGCTGTGAATATAAACAGCTCACAACCTTGACTGCGATGAGCTGATTTCACATGTAATAATAATGATAATAATAATAATCCTTGCCTTTGATGTCGCACCTGATCACATCGTTGAGACAACAACAACAAATTACATTTGTACAGCACCCTTCACGTCGAAAAGACGTCCCAGGGTGCTGGACAGTCAGGGGTTTTTGGACCTGGCTGGGAGTTGGGGTCAGGTGGGGTGGGAGGGGACAGAAGGTACAGTTGAAGAGGAATGTCTTTAGATGGGACTTGAAGGAGGCAAGAGATGGGGTGAGGCAGAAAGATTGCGGGATAGAGTTCCAGAGTGTGGGGGCAGAGATGCTGAATGCCCAACCACCAATGGTGAGGCAGGAAGTGCAGGGGACCTGAAGCAGGCCAGTGTCCGCCGAGTGGAGGGAGCGGAGGCTGATATAGGATTAGGAGATCGGAGAGGTTGGATCAAAGCGCTTCACAGAATATAATGTAAAATGAATTGACTGTATTTTGTGGGCGAAATGTGGCTGCCAGTTACACACAGCAGTGTCCCACAAACAGTCATGAATTGAGTGACCACATTTTTCATTTAATAATTTTTTTGGAAGGATTATTACACACGGAAAGCGATCCGCCAATCTACTAACAACCAGGTTCCTACTTATTACTAGGTAAACAGAGGCGTGTGGAGTAAGGAAACTTATCTAAGGTTTCACCCCGATCGGGAATTGAACCCTGGTCCTCTCGCTTACAAGGCAAGCACGCTAACCATTATGCTATGGGACTCCACAATGTGGAGAACATATCTGTGAGGAATTTCTCCCTTCAGTCGTGCGCTAGTGGGAACGGCCGTGCCACAGCAAACGTCAAGCGGAATCATCGTTGAAACGAAAGTTGATCTCTTCTTTCCTTCACCACTTAAAGCCTCAAACACTCAAACACGTTGTCAGGTGGACATGAGGAGGATAGCCCAGCCATGTGTTGTTGTGGCTCTCAGAGTGCTCCAAGGCTCTGGCAAAGGCAGCCCAATAAATACAAAACAACACTTTTATTGCAGTGTCTCTTAGAGCTAAACTGGCTCCAAGGTGACATGTGTGACAGCAGAATGTCGGAATCGAGCCAACCTCTGTGGCGGTCTATACTCCAGTTCCTGAGCCAGGTGGGTCTGCAGTATTCCAGAGCACAACTGCTGCTGACAGCACAGCCCACCCTGGCTCATCGGCAGGACTTGGAAGGGCAGATGAGTCCCTGGGGGCAGAGAATCATCCCACTCAGCTCCTGTTAACTCTGCAAGCCAAAGCCTCAACCTAAAGTGTGGTCGTAGCTGGACAAGCAGTGGGAAAGCTAGCAAAACAATCCTTTCAATGGCAAGCTATGTAATTTTAGCTGGTTAGATTTCAGCAGTTACCCCAACGCACACTCTGTGGTCCCCAAGCCTTGGCTCTTGCCAACCTGGACCTAATACTTTCAGGGAGACACATTCCATTCCAACAATCTATCTCTGGGATTTCCATGTATAGTTGTGATGCATGGAATTCTCAGTTTGGTTTGGATACTCTTAAGCATAGTGATGGGTTTCCATAGACACCTAGATGACCAAAAAGAAGATGATGTGGTGGACAATTGGCCAGATAAACTGTCCACTCCTCTCTGCATGGCGGTGTGTGGGATGTACACTTGCTTTCTTTCCGCTCAACAGCACAGTCACTACACTGGACGAACATTCCCTGTGAATCGCCAAGTGCACAGGTCGTGTCAGACACCTGGCCGACAAAATGAATGATTGCAGAGCAGACTGTGCAGACATGTGATTCAAGCCCCACACTGGGGACTTTTAGATCATGCTCTGGACTGATAATGACTGAGGGGAGCACCAAATTTCAAATGACCCAGCCATAAGCCCCATCCGCATGTAAACTTCAGATGCTTGTTAAAGATTCTGCGTTGCTATTGAAAAAAAAGACAGGGGGATTTCTCCTGGTTTCCTTGCTGAGAATCCCTTCATCCCTTCCTCCCTCCTTCCTTCCTGTCCCTCAGGTAATTAAACTCAAGGCTGTTTGTGGGATGTCGCTGTGCACAAATTGGTTGCCATGTTCGCCAACAAAACAAAACAGTCATTGCCTGCAAACCGCCTTGGAAAGCTCAATAAAGGGGCTATAAAAATTGCTCTAAAACACTAAAGAAATAACTGTAAAAGCATGAAGGTTGGATAGTTTTGCTCTGTCCTCTTTTTGATTATGCGGTATTTTTTAATTAAGAAATTCCGTTCGGAAATACGGCAGAACAGAGCCTAGTAATAATAATAATAATAATAATAATAATAATAATAATAATAATAATAATAATAATGCTTACAAGTGACACAACATCTTATCACATCGTCAAGAAGTCTCAAAGCGCTTCACAGGATATATTGTAAAGTGGATTGAATGTATTTTATGAGCGAAATGCATCACCAACTGTGCACAGCAGTGTCCTACAAACAGTCGTGGATTGAGCGACCAGATTCTTTTTGAGGGATTATTACCCCAGGAAAGCAAGCAGCCAGTCAACTACCATATCGGCTCTATATAAATCTAATGTGTTGCTTGTTGTTGTTGCTCTGGCTATAATATTGTTGCAGGCAAATTCTCTGTAAAGTGTAGTGACTGTTCATTTTGTAGGTGAACAAGGCCTACAATACACAGTCGATACATTTCACAGCAAAATCCTGCAAAGCGCTTTGAGATGTCAGCTCGAAGTGGAAGTCGCTGGGTCAAACTTAAATATTATTTTATTGAACAGACTCTTTGAGTTGGTTGTTCCACCTTAAAACAAATTCTCCCAACTACTCCCTTTGTTTTATTTTTTGAATGTTGTATTGAATTTCTGCCTCTGGTGACCGATTCTCCAATCAGTGCAAAAATAACACACTTTCCTGGAAGTTAGGAGCTGAAATGCCAAAGGAGTGGTTCTCACTGGGAATTTCTCCTTTTACAATACGCCTGACCTGGATTTTCCCTAACCTTCTCCTTCATTCACTCCTCTCTCAGGACATTTACAACCCTACTTGTCGCCTTTTATTTACCAGTCTTTCTGTTTGCTACAGCTTGACTTTCAAACCTTGACTTTCAATCATATGACTTGAGGCATGTCTCAGCCTGGCTCGGTTGCTCACTCTCTTGCTCGCACTCTCACCTCTGGATCAAAAGGTTGTGGGTTCAAGCTCCACATTGGGGACTTTGAGCTCACAGTCCAGGCTGAGTTCCAATGCAGTGCTGGGAGGGAACATCATATTGTTAGAGATGCTGTCCTTCGGATGAAATGTTAAACTGAGGTCCCATCTGTGCCTGTTCAGGTGGATGTTGTTCAGGGAGGAGACCATTGGACCTTGGAGTGAGGAATATTGTCATGTTGGCTCACAAAATGCACAGTCACTACATCTGTGAGAATTATATCTATGAAGAATCCACTGATCTTCAAGACAATATAAATGTCTGAACTCTCTTTATAGACCTCACTGGAGTCACCTAGGATTTGAACCTACAACCTGGGGCTGAGCCTGAGCCCACTGAACAGAACAAGAGACCTGCACTCGTCATCAGTCTCATGAACAACAAGTGACTGCTCTCCAGGGTGGTTGGGGGGGTGGGGAGGGGTGCGAAGGCAAGCAGGGTCTCTGGAGCTGAACTGGCTCCTAGGTGATATGTTTGGCAACGAATGTCAGAATCGAGCTAACCATCTGTGAATGTCTCTCATCCGTTCCTGAGCCAGGTGAGTCCACAGTCATTGGGAGCAAGGAATTTTCCCACTCAGCTCCTGTTAACCCTTCAAGCCAAATCCTAATGGGTAGGATGGTGCTAGCTGAACAAACAGCAGGAAAGCTTCTCGGGTGGTGCTCTCAATGACAAGCTATGCGGTTTCAGCTGATTAGACTCCAGTCGTTACGCCAACTCACACTCTGGGGTCCCCAAGCCTTGGCTTTGCCAACCTGCACTTAATATTTTCTGTAATTGGGAAGGAGAGAGAGAGAGAGAGAAAGTGTGGATTCCGTTCAAGACACCGGGAAATCTCTGTACACGTGTGGAGCTCTCTGTAGTTTTGGTTTTGCAGAGTCTGAAGTTCAGGTTTCAGTGTGTTAGACGCAGGGCTGACCAAACAAAACACGAGAAATGGCGACACACAAAGCAGTGTCAGGAATGACAACCTTTTACCCAGATAACATACTGCACGTACAGGGGGTGCTGTGACACCTCTGCCAGTCGTACATAATGTGGAGATTAGCGCTTACCTTTTACTCAGTGTATCATCACCTAGCCATGCTGCGGTAACCCAGAACAAACATTTTCCCACTAGCAAGAGGCACTGGCTGGGGATCATCATCAGAAGGAATCTAAGAGGCGTTTGGAACAGTTTTATTTTTAACGCAATATTTATTTTTAACAAGACCTTAAATGGGGATGTCAAGCCCCACTGCAAGCGGTCTGTTAGGCAATGGGATAAATACTGATGGAAAATTATATAAAAAGTCACCCGAGGAAAGAGCAGAAAATGGAAGTAGAGTAGAGAACTCCAGTGGGGGAGCGAGCACCAGCACAAACCCGAAAGGGAGAGAGCAGGGGATAGGATTACAGTAGAGAGCTCCAGTGGGGTAGCAAGCACCAGCACAAACATGATGGAAAAGAGCAGGTAATGGGATTAGAGTAGAGAGTTCCAGTGGGGGAGTAAAGGTGAGGTCTCTGTTGAGTGAACAGTACTGTGTAAATGTGGGATGTGTATAGCAACGTGAACAGCGCTGTATAAATGAAAGCAGTTGCTTTATTGATCCCCGTGACGACTGGGGTGGAGGGAAAGGAAGGCGTTTTTGGTTACAGGCAGGGTTTGTGTGTTTGGATCTTTTATTAGTAGTGGAGGGGCAGCGACTCAGTGCGTGGCAGAGAGACAACAAAGGTCACCGGAGGACAACGCTGGATGTTTGGGGGGGGTGGATGTGGGGGTGGGGAGTGGTGGGGGCAGCTGGTAATACATGCCGAATCAGACTGATATATGTCATGCAGTCTCATAAACTCATAACTCGAACATTTACCAGGGGCTAAGGAAATAGCAACCTGCCCTAAAAGAGGTAAGTGAGAAACTGTCAACCCCATACAAATACCTTCCAGAGGGGCGAGGGACAAGGGTCTACAGTCTACAAGATCTCAGTCTACAAGATCCTTTTGCTTTAAATTTTAAGAAGGGGTAGAAATGTGGACAATTCCAATGTGTATAGACCAGGAGCATAGGGTGTCCACAAAGTCCTGTTATCCCGATGCATTTTTTCTGCTCATTGCACTGACCAACAACTGAAACACGGGGAAGAATGATGATAATTGTATTTAGAAGTACTTCATTGTATTCAGTACAAGTGTTTAACTGTATTCAGATGTCCAGAGGATGGGTGTGTGTGATCCCCATCATATTCATGGCAGATAATGATCCATTGCCATGTTCGGTGCCACAACTTCCGTAACATGATGGAGGGACGAGGCCAAATGCATCTCTGACGGCTTGTTTCAGCTCCTCCATAGTCTCGTATCATTGTTTTGTAACTGGGTAAAAGGAATTTGTGGACAAATTCTGTAAATCTGTAACGTGAGTGGGGGATGGAGGTGGGCTGGATAAAGAGTCTCCAATTCGGATCAGGAAATAGCTGAGGTTTTCCCGTGTCACACAATCACAAGATCTGTTTGGGTGAAGAAGACCCTTCAGCCCATCTGACCTGATCCCTCCAGAACACCCACTCTACTGCCCATTCATCACAGCATTAAGCTGCTTTTTAAATGAGTACCAGTGTCCTGGCCTCAACTACCCTTCCTGGTAACCTCTTCCAGTCATTAATTAACTTCTGAGTAAAGAAAATCTTTCGGGTGTCTGTCCTGAAATTGTTCTTTACAACTCTAAACCTGTGTCCTTTTCACTACTGTCTCGGTGCATCCGAAAGTAATGATCGGGTTTACTTTTTCAATCCATTTAACATCTTATAAATCTCCATTAGGTGCCCTCATTTTTGATGGGTTTCCGCATGTGTCCGACACCCGGCTGACAATTTAAAAAAAACAAGCAGGTGTTTTGCCGACAATCCCCCAGATAAAATTGGCAATTTGTTTCTTGACTGCTTATGGGACTTTGCTGTGGGCAAACCGGTTGTTGCATTCGACTACAAAATATATAGTCTCTGCACTTTACAGTAAATCCTGGTTTGATAAGCTGCTGTATCAAGTGCAAGGTTTATTGGCTGCCGCATTTGCCTACTGACGACTCAGTCACTAGATGTGAGTCAGCGAGTTTCTGTGGAGTGTTTTGAGGCATTGAGATTTCCAATGCCTCAAAATACCCCACAGAGACTTGCCTGTGAGGGCTGATGAGAGAAGCAGAGTCCATAGCTTAGAAAGCAAAGGAACAACAACAACATCAACAACTTGCATTTACATAGCGCCCTTCATGCGGGGCAGCGTCTCAGAGCTGTTAACATTGGCAAAGCTGAGGGAAGAAAGGAGGTGACAATAAGCATTGTCGAAGAGGAAGGTCTTCAGTCATGATCTGAAAGAGGAGAAGAAAGGGGAAAGACGGAGGGATTGCTGGAGAGAGTTCCAAAGCTTCGGGGCTTAGTGGCTGAAAGTATGGAGGTGACGAGGGACAAGCAGGAGGCCAGAGCCAGCCAAGCGGAGGCAGCGGGTAGTAGAGTGGGGAGAAAACAGGTCAGAAAGGTAGGGAGGTGCCAGGGGTTTGAAGGGATTTGTAGAGGATCTTGTATTCGATCCGTTCTGTGATAGGGTGCCAGTGGAGCCTATCGAGCACTGGTGTGATAGGGGTACAGAGTTTAGTGTGGGTGAAAATACATGCAGTGGAGTTCTGAATCAGTTGTAGGAGGGCATTGAAGTTGTTGAGACGGGAAGTGACAAAGTCATGGATGAGGGTTTTGGCTGCACTGGGGGTGAGGTACACTTGGAGACAGGCAATTATTGTGGCCATTGCTATCTTTCTTGCTCTATTCTGCACTGTCTCTATGGCCTGGGCAGGAAAAAAGAAAAGGAATGAAAGAGATAAAGTAAAATGAGCGGTTGGCTGAGAGCTGGTTGCGACAGAGCAAGGGATCTACAGTAATCTGTTTTGTCAATAAGCTGCGGTCAGAGGGTCAGGCCCTGGTGCACTGTCAGTGACTGAACTGTGGTCAACAAATGTTTGACGTGGTAGCCAGTTATGCTAACCCTTTATTGTTTAGTTTGGCATCTGGCCTCACACAACAAAGTCAAGTGAAGGAATCTTAAAGACAATGTGTAAAGTTTCCCATAGTAATACCAGTGTCTGCAGTGACGTGACTTGTACTGTGTCTTTTTCCCAGAGCCCCAGCTTGTCTAATCATTGCTCACAGCTCATTCCTCTAACACTGAGGATCAGCCCCGTTGCTCTCTTCTGCACTCTCTCTAGCCACCTAATGTCAGAGTGACCAAAACTGTATGTAGTATTCTAGGTGTGGCCTGACAAGAGCACTGTACAGCCTGAGTATGATGTCTGGGATCTGAACTCAACTGATTTAACAATATAGCCCAGCATTCTGTTTGCCTTGTTTATTGCTGTCTCACTCACACTGTTTTGACACAGTGAGCAAAGAGTCAACTAACAGTAGATTTCTCTCAGCTCCTCCCTTGGCAAGTTCAGTCCCATCCATGGACTACTTGTGTTTTCTATTCTTGGATCCCATATGTAGTACTAATGTAGTAATTTATCAAAATTAAACTTAATTTGCCAGTTATTAGCCCATGGGTCTGCAAATCCAGGTCTTTAATATACATGAGGAACAGGAGGGTCCCAGTACAGACCCCTGAGGCTTAAACCCTTTCCCCATTGTGACCCCTAACAAAGACCCTCTGCTTCCTTCCCTTCAACCAATTTTGAATCCATGTCCATGTCTTTCCCTTGATACCAATTGACCACAGTCTGTGAAGACGTCTTTCTTGTGATGTGATACTTTGTCAAATGCCTTGATATACAACATCATCTGGCTTCCCACAGTCAATTTGGGCTGTCCCATCTGAGGAGATCAGTATCTGAACCCTCGTTGTCTGCCAATTGTTAGATAATTTTCATACGGGTAATCTTCCACTTCCTGTCTGATAATTGACTTATTATTGAGCTCAGGCCAATGGCTCTACAATTGGTGAGTTTAGTTTTGACCCCATTCTTGAATATGGGAACAACATCTGCTGATTACAGTCTGTTGAACCCTCCCCTGTCCTGATTCACTTCCTCATAATGTCTGTCACATCTACTGCCTTGTCTCCTTATTTGTTTTAAGGACACCAGGACACTACCCCATATGAAGGGTGCTATGTAAATGCAAATTGTTGTTGTTGCTAGCTCCGGCCTCCTGCACGTCCCTTTGTTCCCTCCATTCCACCATCAGTGGCCGTGCTTTCAGCCACTACACCCCGTAACTCTGGAACACTCTCCCTCAATCCCTCTGACTTGCCCCCTCCTTCCCCAGCTTCAGAGACTTTCCTCTTCAGATTGTACTTTCGGTCACCTACCCTTCACCTTGACTTGGCGTCGGGCGCCAGCGCTGTTAATCGCTCTGAGACACTACCCTGCATGAATGTATAAATGTATATTTATTTATACGTTATATAATTGCAAGGTGTTGTTGTTGGTGTCACAGCAGATGATACCATGCCCAAGACCCAGGGAGTGATGCTGTGCCCTTTATGTTGCTTGCCCCCCACTCTCCCCGTATTGTTTGCTGCCCTTATCATTTTGTCAGCTCTTATTTTGTTTCAGTGAAACATTTTGTTTTGGAGCTGCACTTGAAGCTTTACAAGGTCATTTTGTTGTGTCCTTTGAGCCAACTTTTATTTTGTGTCAGCATTTAACCGTGTGAGGAATGCTAGCAAATCTGAGGACGCAGATCATTATAGGCCACCTGCTACATCCTTCCTGCCTGGCTCAATCAGTCGCTCTCTTCTCTCCAGGTCATATCATGGCTTCAAGCCCACAAGTCAGGAGCTAACACCTTCAGATGTCCTCCCGACATGAAAGGCGCTGTACAAATGTAATTTGTTTTTTTTTGTTACTTTACGTAGATCTTTACAGCACGGAATCATAGCCATTCAGCCCAATTAGTCTGTGCTGGTATAATAGTAATAATAATAAAAATAATAATAGCAATCCTTGCATTTGATATTTGGTGGAGGACTAGAGACAGATGGAGAGGGGGCAAGACAGAGGGGGAGAGATTGATAGAGACGAATTGAGATGAAGGGAAGAGACTGATAGAGAGGGGACAAGATGGAGGGGTAGAGACTGATAGAGAGGGACGAGAAAGACTGGGAGAGACTGATGGGGATGTGGGATGGAGGGGTAGCGATTGATGGGGGGGAGACGGAGAAGGAAGGGTAGAGACTCATAGAGAGGGGCGAGGCAGAGGTTTAGAGACGAATGGGTGGGAGGGTGGTGAGGAAGATGGAAGGGTAGAGCCAGGATGAGACCATCACTGAGGTGTATGGCCACTATAGTACATTGAGGAACACTGTGTTTGGATCACACAAGTCTCCAAACCCCCAAAATATGTTTGAAACACACACAGTGAACATGTGATGGGAAGGTGTGGGGAAGGGGGGAGGAAGCGAGAGGGTGAGGTCTTTTGGGGTCAATGTACCTAACTAAGCAGGCACTTACTTTAATGAAAGAATGAGGGACTGAGATCACAAGACAGGTTCTGAGATCAAATCCAACTGAAGGAATTGGGATTGGGCCAGTGCAGAAGATAAACTGAGCTCTGTACGGTGCAGTGATTGATTACACAAGGACACAAATGATTATTTGGGGTGAACAGACCTTTTAGCCCATTTCATTCCATATATAGGATCGCACTCTCACCTCTGAATAGGCTAACCTGTCCGTGCTAATGTTTATACTCCACATGAGTCTTCACCCACTCCTTATCCTTATCCCTCCCATACCCTTCTATTCTCCTCTCCCTCATGTGAAAGTCTATCTTCCTCCTGAATGCATCTGCACCATCTGATTCAATCATCGCTTCAGGCACGAGTTCCACAATCTCACACCCTTGTGTATGAAGTAATTCCTCCTAAATTCTGTTTTAGATCCTCTAGTCACTATCTTATATCTGTATACCTGCATACCTTATACCTGTGTCCCCTGGTTACAGACTTCCTAACCAATGAAAACAGTATAATTATGTTAACCTCATGAAACCCTTTCATAATTTTAAACATCTCAGTCTTCATAAACCTATGCTGTGCTTTTTCCATCACTGCTATATCCTTTTTTTAGTTCGGTGACCAGAAGAAGAAAGGAGATATTAAATAAATTACACAAGCTAAAAGAGGACAAGACACCTAACACAGATTTATGGACCCTTAGGGAAGTAGAGAGGAGATAACTGATGCTGCAGGAAATACATTTAAGAACTCTGTAGAGAAAGGAATTGTCTCAGAGAACTAGAGGAAGGCAAACGTTTTACCTATTTTTATAAAGGGTGGCAGAGTGAATCCAGGAAACTACAGGCCAGTCCTTGTCACTTTGGTTGTGGGCAAGGTATTGGAATCTATAGTGAAACATTGAAGTAAGCAGTCATCTGGAGAAGGAGAATATAATTAAAAGCAGCCAACATAGATTTATAGAAGAAAGGTCGTGTTTGACCAACCTCATCAAATTCTTTGAAGATATAACCGATAAAGTAGGTGAGAGAAATGCAGTGGATGTAGTGCATCTGGATTTCCAGAAGGCCTTTGATAAAGTACCACATGAGGTGCTCATGATTAGAATCAGGACAAGTGGTATGTGGGCGAGTTAGGAATGGGTTAAAGAATAGTTAGGAAACCCAAACAAGTGTAGGAGTTAGGGCATCTTCTCAGGCTGGCAAGAAGCAGGAAGTTGTGCTCCACAGAGATCCATGTTAGAACCACAACTGTTCACCAGATACATAATGATTTGGATTTAGGTATAGGAGGTGTGATGTCGAAGTCAGTGAGTAGCGGTGACAGTCGCGAGTCAGTGAGCAACGGACAGATGCGAGTCAGTGAGTAAGAGGAACAGTCGCGAGTCAATGAGTAAGGGGAACAGTCGCGAGTCAGTGAGTAAGGGGAACAGTCGCGAGTCAGTGAGTAAGGGGAACAGTCGCGAGTCAGCGAGCGGCGGGGCCTTGGGAAACCACGGTAAACTGAGCGGGAGACATGAGGAATGAGGGTCAAAGGTTTTGGTCAACGAAAGCCGGCCGAGATTGGCCGCAGACGGGCACCAGCTGGGTGAGAAATTTCAAATTTTCCGCCTGTATAACAAGAGACCACCAAGGCCACGGGTGGTCGAACTAGCGATGGTGAGCGACCAGCGAGGCGATGGTTCGGTTGCTTCAGGCACGGAAATGCCATTTCAAAACCCCTCGCCTGAAAAATGGCTGAAACGCGCTGCCGGACATCAATTCCTGGCATCATTTTCAAATCCGTCGGGTTAAGTATTGGACGCCACTTCCTGGTCAACCATGCCATCCTCCTCCGTCGGCTCTCCTCCCTCATCTGCCTTAGTGGACGGCACTCGCATGGTTCAAGTCCTACTTTACCAACCGCCTCCATTACATCTCAGCAAATTGTTTCTCCTCCCGCCCCCGCCCGGTGACCTGCGGGGTACCCCAGGGCTCCATCCTTGGACCTCTTTTTTTCCTTATCCATATACTCCCTTGAGGCAATGTTATCCGCAGACATGGGGTAAAGTTCCACATGTATGCAGATGACACACAAATCTACTTTGCCTCCTCCAATACCAACTCCAGGTCCGCCAATGTTATATCAACTTGTCTGGCAGACATCAAAGCCTGGATGAGTGTAAACTTCCTGCAGCTGAATATGGACAAGACGGAAGCCATACGCCTTGGCTCCTGGCAACGTTTTCACTCCTGCGGATCTAAACTCCTCAACTTCCCTGGGCTCTCCCTCAGACTCACAAACCAATGTACAACCTAGGAGTTCGGTTCGACCTCCAACTGTCCTTCCTTCCCCACATCCAGTCCCTGACCAGGACCACTTTCTTCCACCTCCACCACATTGCCCGCCTCCAACCATACCTTACCCCAAATGCTGCCAAAACCCTTGTGATCCTCATCCTCACCTACAAGGCCATTCACGGCCTTGCTCCCTCCTACCTCTCCGACCTACTATTCCCCTACCTACTTACCCGTACCCTCCATTCCTCTGGCTCCGGTCTGCTCCACATCCCCCGCCCCAACAGCCCTACCATCGGTGGCTGGGCCTTCAGCCTTTCAGCCCCGAGGCTCTGGAACTCTATCCCCCAGTGCCTTCGCCGCCTCCTCCCTTTCCTCCTTCAAGGCCCGTCTCAAGACCTTTCTCTTTGACCGTGCCTTCAGCTCCCCTCTCGACTCTCTACCCCCTCCTCGCTCCCTCCCCTCACCCTGACCATTTCCCCCCTGCTCGGGTCCTGACCCAACTGTACAGCGCCTTGGGACGTCCTCCCGACGTGATGTAAGTGATGTAATGCCTAAGACAATGTTAAAATGTCTCAGAACGCTTGAGTTTTCCGTCAAGTGTAGCGACAGATCAGAGAGCTAGGAAGCTGCTGGGGAATTAATTTTTTGGGGTTAGTTAGGTGCTTAACATTTGCGGAAACCGATCACCATGTTTAAGAGTATCCAAACCAAACTGAGATTTCCATGCATCCTACCAACACATGGAAATCCCAGAAATAGATTGTTGGAATGGAATGTGCACCATCTGCCTGGTGGGACACAATTTGTTTACCTAATTTCGGAAAGTATTAGGTGCAGGTTGGCAACAGTCAAGGCTTGGGGATCCCAAAGTGTGCATGAGGTTACAGCTGGAGTCTAACCAGATAAAACCGTGCAGCCTGCCGTTGATATCGCTGTCTGGCAAGCTTTCCCACTGCTTTCCAGTTAGGACCACTCATTAGGGGTTTGGTTTGCAGGGTTAATAGGAGCTGAGTGGGAGGATTCCCCTCACTTGCAAGACACTAACCACTAAGCTACGGGATTTATGGGTCAGGGTGAAGATCTTGAAGTCTATCCTTTTGGAGGAGCCTAGCGAGGATGGGGCAATGGCTGTGTGGAGTTTGGTGCAAGTGAGGATGTGGGCGATTGATGAGTTTTGATTGAACAAGTCAAAATGTCCCAAAACAAATCTTGTGTATAAGTTACTGAGGAAATGATGAACAGGGAGAGATAGGATGAAGGGAAAGTCCAGGGTGAGCGTTGCACTGTAAAAACAATTGTTGATTACAACAATAACCACTAGTTCCTGCTACTCATTGGCCTCCTGGTCTTTGTCCCCATTGATTTGTATATTGCAAGTCATGGTGACATGACACAAGGAAGTATTTCTTTACCCAGAAGAAAATGAAAAGCTGGAACAGGTTGCCGGAAGCATAATTGATGCCCGGAAACTTGGACTGATTTAAGAAACCATTTAATGGTGGGATAGGGGGATGGTAGGTTGGGTGTTCTGAAGGAATGCGATCAATTGTGGGTTTCCGCTTGTGTCAGACACCCAGCTGATCACAGTGATGGGTTTCCGTGTGTGTCAGATGACCCTCTGAACAAAAAAGATTGGCACCTGATCTGCAGATAGCAACCCACCTACCCCCCACCTCCCACCAACAGCACTGCACTGGAGTGTCAGCCTAGTCTGTGAGCTCAAAGTCCCCAATGTGGAGGTTAGGAACCACTCTTCGGCATCTTGGTTTGGGGCTGACTTGCTGTGGACAACACAGGGTGGCTGTTCTCCAGGACCGTGGGTTTAATGGTTGGACCATTGTGTTGGTGTGAGTTGAAAATAAAGAAATTACTTAATACACCAGTGTTGTGGATTGAGAATCATTACATGGTGTTTATAGTATTGGCGCGTCACCAATCTCTCCCCCAGGCAGGCCACTGGGACAGTGACTGCCGGGGTGGCCAGATTCCTTGCCCGGCTTGTGGCTCGCAGTGGAGGCAAAGTCCACAGAAAAATGCAGCGGCAACAGTCGGGGGCTGAGAGTAATCTGTGGCCACGGGAGCCTGGAATTCCTGGGCCTCTAAATGCTTCCCATTCACCCCCCTCCTTCCTCCCCTCTTGCTAATGCTTTTCCCAGCCGTCCGCTTCTTATCCTCTTAAAGGCTCAGCCACCAACGTGCTGAGCCCTGGAGACCTTCCCGACTGCCTGCTCAGGCCTCAGAGCCTGGGCTCTCGGCCTCTAAAGCCTCGATTAGAGCCCCCTCGGAGGCTAAAGCTCTGACCTGTGGGAACTCGAGACTCCATCCTATCAATTAGTGCATTGATTCCACCTGCTCACGTTACACTCGCTTCAAACACCACAACTCAGTGAGGGATTCAGAGCCTCTCACACAGTCGGTTTCCACTGCCTCTCTTCTCTCTTGCTCCCTCTCTTTCTCTCTCTATCTCGCCACCTCTGTTCTCAGTTTATTTGTAATAATGCTGGCATTTGATAGATCGCCTTTCACATTGGGAGAACGCCTCAAAACATTTTACAGAATTTTACAAGACGTAAAATAGAGTAACCATATTTTGTAAAACAAATCCGAGGACACAATTATATTTACATATTTATTTATATATATTTATTTATATGTATGTGTATATATGTATACAGTATATACACACAGTTACAGGAGAAACATGTTGGATTAATGGCTGTGTTTCTCTGATGAGTGTCTCTGGTTTAGAACGTTATTGCTCTTGCTCAACTTACACAGGCCCCAATCCCTCATCTGGGGACTGTACCCGGGGATCAGGGACGTATGATCACCCTACGTAAAGTGTAGTGACTGTATTTTGCGGGTGAACACAGCAGCCAATTTGTGCACAGCAGTGTCCTACAAACAGCCATGAAGTGAGCGACCAATTTTATCGGGGGATTGTCAGCTAGGACATCGGGAGAGAGAAACTCCCTTCTCTTTTCCAATTAGTGCCACAGGATCTTTAACTGAACAGGCACAGCCAGATCCTCGGTTTAACGTCTGATGGCACCTCTGACAATGCAGCGCTCCCCCTCAGCACTGCACTGAGAGTCAGCCTGGACTGTGAGCTCAAAGCCCGATATGGGAGTTAAACCCACAACCTGATGAAATGCAACAGCAGCCCGTACCCTGTAATTGTGCTGGAGTTCCACACAGTGAGAGAGTGAGGGTGAGCTGCCTGGCTGTGTGTTGGTTTGAAATGACGGTTTTTATGGGGCTGATAATAACACATCACTGGGCATGCACTGCCACCCCACCCCCCCACCACCCCCACCCACCGGTTGCCTGTGGCATGTGTACTGACCTTTGTGGCTGGGGTCTTGGACCTCATCCCAAACTCACTGGCCAGGCCCGCTGCACTCCGGTTGGGGGGGCAAGGGGTGAGGGCGGAGGCTGGCTCCCAGGCTCCATGCAGACTGTCAGGAAGGTGGAGGCGGAGGAGAAAGAGGGGGTAAACAAAGACGCAACATTAAAAATAGTTCGAGAGCGAGAGAGGGAGAGGAAATGGTCAGCTCATTCCGGCTGTTTTTAGAGATGAATCACTTTACGAAAGAATCCACAAAACAACGGCAAACACCCTGCCCTGGCTGATCCCCCCTGACCCCAGGCTCCCACTGACCCCTGATCCCAGGCTCTCACTAACCCTCGAACCAAGGCTCCCACTGTCCCGTGACCCCAGGCTCCCACTAACCCTCGAACCAAGGCTACCACTGACCACTGAACCCAGGCTACCATTGACCCCAAATCCAGGCTCCTACTGATCCCCTGACCCCAGGTTCCCACTGACCCCCAAACACAGACTCCGGCCAACTCCTGATCTTGACCTCCTCATCCTTGTCTCTTGTTGTTAATTTTCTCTGTTTGCCTCTTTCTGTCTGTCTGTCAGTCTCACACTGTGTGTTTTCCTCTATCTAGCTTTGACTCTCTTTCTCTCTCTCTCTCTCTCTCTCTGTCTCTCTCAATGGGGATTGAGATTCCGTGTGGTACAGTGATGTTGTAAGTTAGGATGACTGATATAATTTGGGGAGTGAACAGGAAAACAACCGTTAATTATATCTCCTGAATTCTCGGCACTTTTTGTGCCTGTTTACTGCCGATATGGCAGCCACGTTTAAACCACAAAACTCTTTGCTTTGTGGACGGATTGTCTTTAGGTCATAAACTGTGTCTTTCTCCCGTCAACAGCCAGAGTGGATCTCCAATAAACACAATATTATAAGAAACGTTATCTGTATTTAATACACAGATAGAGAAAGAGGGAGAGAGAGAGAGAGAGAGAGAGAGAGAAAGAGAGAAAGTGACAAGAAGTGAGTGACCAATTTTATTTGGTGGATTGTAGGCCAAGACACCACGAGAGAGAAACTCCCTTCTCTTTTCCAACAGACTTTAACATCCATCTGAACAATCAAAGATGGGACTTCGGTTGAACATCTCATCCGAAGGATGACACCTCTGACAATACAGAGTTCCCCCAACACAGCACTGGAGGGTCAGAACTCAGAGTTCATGATGTGCAGCTTAAACCTACAAACTTCTGACTCAGAGGCGAGAGGGTAACCATCTGAGCCAGGCTGACAAACAGTCACTGCACAAGACTCCCTCTCACACAGTTTTCTTTCACATTCTCTCTCGCTCTCTCTTTTTCTTTCTCTCGCAGTCACTCTCTCTCTCTCTCCCTGTTTGTCTCTCTCACCATCTCTCTAATTTTCTCTTTTACAGTCTTTTTATCTCTTTCTCTCTCTTTCTCTTTTGCTGCCTGTCTCTCTTTTTTTCTCTCATTCTCTCTCTCCTTCTTTCTCTCAAAGTCTCTCCCTGTGTGCCGCCCACAATCTGATTGAGTCACTCGCCAGCACAGATTTATATTTAGTCCTTTTTTTGTTAAAATACCAACATTGAGAATGTGTATTTTGTGTGGACACTATTTTCAAATGTGTGTGGAGCGTGTGTGTGTGTGTGTGTGTGACATTCCAGTTCCCACATCTGAACGGTTTACTGAGCAGTGGCAAAATTAACTTCACAAACGTCAGATACAAAGGACTAAAATGGGTTTTACCTTAAAATATCTCCAAGCGTCACAATTTAATGAGCAAGAACATATCCAGGAAACTCTCTTCAATCCCAGTGTCTAAAAACAGCATCCGTTCAGATCAACCCGACGAGAGGACCAAGATTCACACAACTTTGAGCTCACAGTCTAGGATGATGCTCCAGCACAGTGCTGGGGGGAGCATTGCAATATTGGAGGTGCCGTCTCTTGAATGAGATGTTAAACAGAGGTCCCATCTGCCTGTTCAGGTGAGTGTTAAAGATCCCATGGCGCTATTGGAAAAGAGAAGACCGTTTCTCTCCAACAAACCTCCAAATAAAATTGGTCACTCACTCCATGGCTGTTTGTGGGACATTGCTGTATGCAAAACTGACTGCTGTGTTTCACCCATAAAATACACAATTACTACATTTTACAGTATATCCCGTGAAGTGCCTCAATGATGTGATATGGCGCTATTTCAAATGCAAGGATGATTACTATTAAATGAGAGCCAGATGTGGGGTGCTGTCAGGAGGGTTTGGTTTGGATACACCAAGCACAGTGACACACATCGAACATCTGGCTGACCACATCTCGATAGGAAAAAAGGAATCAATAAATAACTGATCACGACATGGGGGCTTTCTAATAATAATAATGATAATAATAATCCTTGCATTCGATATAGCGATTTATCATGTCCTTGACACTTCTTAAAGTGTTTCACAGAATATACTATAAAGTGAATTGACTGTGTATTTTGTGGGCGAAACACGGCAGCCAATCTCGCACAACATTGTGGATTGAGTGACCAAATGTTGTTTTTTTAAGGGATTATTATCCCCCAGAAAGTGATCTGCCAATCGACTAACAACCGGGTTCCTACTTACTGCTGGGCGTATGAAGTAAGGAAATTTGCCTAAGGTTTCATCCTGCCTGAGAATCAAACCAGGTCCTCTCGCTTGCGAGGCGAGCACGCTAACCACTAGGCTACGGGACTCCACTCATATACCCTGAGACTAATGTAAACACTCAAACTTCAACTCATGCCCAGCTGCCTCCCCAAGGGTTTGACGCACTCTGTACATTTGAACTTCACCTTTAAACTAATAAAGTCTGTCAATTTATCCTCCTGGGAATCCATCTGCCGGTATCTTCCCTTTAATCTTTGAACAGTGCAAATGTGCTAGAAGATCATGTGAAGATCAAAAGGGCATTCAATGGGGTGTGGTGTTAGTTAAATGAGCTTGTTAGGTAAACTTTTTTATGTTTATTTGACCAATGGGTGGGAGGCAAGGAGCAGATGGCGCATGACAATGAGAGAGAGTCTCTGGATTGTCGGCAGGGTATCAGGGTTAAGTCTTCCTACTTACTGCTTACCTAGACTTAACCCTGATACCCTGCCGACAATCCAGAGACTCTCTCTCATTGTCATGTGCCATCTACAGTAAGTAGGAATCCAGTTGTTAGTTGGTTGGGAGATTGCGTCTAGGTAATAATCCCTCCAAAAATAATAATAATTTGATCACTCCATCCACGACTGTTTATAGGACACTGCTGTGTGTATTTGGCTGCCATTTTTCACCCACAAAATACACAGTCAATCCACTTTACAGTATATTCTGTGAAGCGCTTTGAGACGTCTCAATGATGTGATAATGTGCTATATCAAATGCAAGGATGATTATTATTCTTGTTAACTCCCTGCTTCAATCCCTCCCATCATCAAATCCCACTTAAAATCTAACCTCTTCAAATGCGCCTACTCCCATGCTCCATTCTCCCTTGTTCAACAACAAACAACAAGGACAAATTACATTTATACACAGCACCTTTCAAGTCTGGAGGACATCCCAAGGCATTGGACAGTGAGGCGTTTGGACCCAATTTGGGGGTTGGGATCAGGGAGGGATTGAGGGCAAGGAGCAATGAGGACGGAAGATGACTAAAGGCATGGTCGAAGAGGAAGGTCTTGAGATGGGCTTTGAAGGAGGCAAGGGAGGGGTTGAGGCAGAAAGGCTCTGGGATGAAGTTCCAGAGGGTGGCGGCAGAAAGGTTGAAGGCCCCACCACTGATGATGAAGCGGGCAACAGGCCAGAGCCCGCTGAATGTAGAGAGCGGTCAGGTTGGTAGGGTTTTAAGAGGTAATAGATGTACAGAGGAGCAAGACCTGAGCTTGGTGATTTTGTGGAGGGCTTTAAAGGTGAGGACAAGGATTTATAGCCTTGTACCACTGTGCAGCACTCCGAAACATTGTGTAAATGCAAGTTGTTATTGTTGTTGTTGAAGATATATTGTCTTCCATCATGTTAATGCCACGTTTAAAGGGGGCGGTGATGTGTTTAACACAAGGTTAGCACATGAGCTGTTGGGCCTGATTTAATCATCATTGCCTCTGGGTTAGAAGATCATGGGTTCGAGCCCCCAATTCATAGAATCATGGAGTCATACAATTATACAGCACAGAAGGAGGCCATTCAGCCCATCATGTCTGTGCCGGCTCCCCACTTTGGGGACTTTGAGTTCATTGTCTAGGCTCACGCTCCAGCTCGGGGGTGGGGGGGGCGTCTCATAGTCGGAGGTCCTTTGCATGAGACGTTAAACCGAACTCCCGTCTGTGCCCTGTTAAGGTGGACGTTAAAGATCAAGTGGCACACCATTAACTGTGCTACCAACTGAGCCAGACACACACAATCACAGGGTAACAGTTAATAATAATCCTTGCATTTGATAAAGGGCCTTTCACGACATGAGGATGGCTCAAGGCACGACTCAGGGTTTTCTGTAAAAGTGTGTGTAGGAGTGACTGTGTAGGTGAACATTTTTTGTTAGATGCTTAGATGAGCGTTTCGCTCACAAAATACATAGGCAATCACATTTTGTGATGTGGTTTGAGACATCTCTATGACGTGATAAGGCGCAATATTTTTAAAGAATGCAAGGAGTCATTGATACAATATGGGTAAATTTTGGGGGACCAGGTGATTGGGCGAATGGTGGTAAATAATCTCACCTATTCATTAACAAAATTACTTTGTGATCTTCAACGTGTTTAGATTTTTAGGCAATTAATTGTTTTTATTCCTTCTCTATCTCGCTTTGTCTCTGCTTCCCTTTCTATATATATATTCACTTTACAACCCTGGTTAATAAATAGGGCAGGGAGAAACACTATCAGTAAACATTGCGCAACGTTCAAAGGCAACAATAAAATGGGCTTTAGAGCATGATTCACTCAGCACACCTGTACCTCTCCCTGTGGAGACAGGTCCATTCACACGTAGGAGAGATCAGAGACTGGAAGTGTATGGATTTCACACTGTGTGTATGTGTGTGTGTACGTGTGTGTGGTGGGTGGGGGGGAAAGACTCAAATGAAGGGGAGGGGAAAAAAGTGATGGGATCAAAGATAATAACAAAAATAATAATAATAATAATCATCATCTTTGCATTTGATATAGACCCTTATCACATCTCATGGCGTTTCAAAGCTTATCATTGTAAATTGGAGTGATTGTGTATTTTGTGGGTGAAACGCAGCAGCCAATTCCGCACAGCAATGTCCCACAAACAGCCATGGAGTGAGCGACTGATTTTATTTGGGAGATTGTTGGCCAGAGAGAGAAACTCCGTTCTCTTTTCGAATAGTGCCATAGGATCTTTAGCATCCAACTGAACAGGCAGACGGGATCTTGGTTTAACATCTCATCCAAAGGATGGCACCTCCGGCAATGCAGCGCTCCCCACAGCACTGCATTGGAACGTCAGCTTAGACTGTGTGATTCAAAGTCCCGACGTGGCACTGAACCAGGCTGACATGCACACCAATACCCACGGAAGGCTATCTGCCAATCGACTAACAACTGGGCTCTTACTTACTGCTGGGTAAACACAGGAGTGTTGAGTAAGGAAAGAAATCCACACACACACACACACACAGGCAATGATAGCACCCAAATATAGAAACAGCCTGGTTGCTGGCTGAATGGAAGAAGTTTAATTGCCTCGTGCCCTGTGCTTGTCTGCTATGTATAGAGTCTCTCTCTCTGACGCTGTGAGTCAGCCAAGCTCAGAGGGGAAACTTCAGTGAGCTACAGGGATTATTAATAGCAAATAAACTGTTACCTGAGGCATTGCACGTCTGCTTTTCTGAAACTGTGACGTGTGGAGAAATGACAGCAATGACAAACCAAGCATACATGGAGCATCGCACTAACAGACTATCCCATGACAGCATCAATCCCAGCCGATGGTTTAACCTTGCTGAGAGTCACTGGGGTTTAGTGTGTGTGTATGTGGTTGGGGGGATGGAGTGGTGGTGCTGCCTCTTTAATTATAGATTAGCTGGTCAGATGCGCTCACAAGGAAGTTTATTTATTGATAACGGAATGAGTATGGTTGTCGTTTGGATTCTCCTGGGAATGAACGCCAAACCGGCCTCCAGGGACGGTGGGGGGGAGAAAGGAAGACTGACTACGGGGGCCTAAAACGTGAGATTTCATAAGGAATCAGAGGACAGAATATTCCATCCCATCTTAGCCTGTCGTAAGCAGGGGCCACTCTTCATACTTTCTGCACCCACCCTCTGGGACTCCATACCAGAGCCCCTCCATCTGGTCCCCTCCCTTACCTCCTTCGAGGCCCGTCTCAAGATCTTCTTTTCGACCTTGCCTTTGGTCATCTTCCCACCTCCACCAACCCCCTTGTCCTCCACCCCTCTCTGATCCCAACCCGCAGCTCATTGTCCAGCATCTTGGGACATCCTCTTAATGTGAAAGGCACTGTATAAATGTAATTTGTTGTAGTAGTAGTTATCACCCAACCAGGTGGCTGCCTGGGACAGCACATTTCTGGGAAAATAAATTGTTTTTTGAATGCTCGACCGGCAAAATTGAGACGAGAACGAAATGATAGTTTGACAATTTCGTTTTCCATTGTAAACTGACACTTAAGTGGGTTTAAAAAAGTGACTATCGACAACAACAACAACTTGCATTGGAGCCCTATAGCATAGCGGTTAGCATGCTCGCCTCGCAACCAGGTTCGATTCCCGAACCGGTAAATTGCCTTAGGTAATTTTCCTTACTCCACACGTCTCTGTTTACCAAGCAGTAAGTAGGAACCCAGTTGTTTCCGGGGGTAATAATCATCTCAACAAAAAAAATTGGATCACTCAATCCATGACTGTTTGCGGGACACTGCTGTGCAAAATTGGCTGCCGGATTTCTCCAACAAAATAGAGTCAATCTTTACAGTATATCTTGTGAAGTGCTTTGAGACGTCTCAACAAAGCTATATCAAATGCATGGATTATTATTATTTATGCAATGCCCTTCACTGGGGTAGGGTCTTCACAGTGGCGGAGCCTGATGCTGAGCCAGAGGGAGGAGGGAAGTGACTGTAATCACAGTCGAAGAGGAAAGTCTTCAGTGGTGATCTGAAAATGGGGAAGAGGGGGGAAAGGTGGAGGGATTGAGGGAGAGAATTCCAGAGTTTTGGGGGATGGTGGCTCAAAGTATGTCCACTGATGGTGGAGCGGAAGGCACGAGGGACAAGCAGGGGGCCAGAGCCAGCCGAGCGGAGGCAGAGGATAGTGGGTTGGGGAGAAAGCAGGGTGGAAAGGTAGGGGGTGGCAGGGCATGAAGGGATTTGTAGACGAGTGAGAGGATCTTGAAGTCAATGCAAAAGGGGGCCAATGGAGCCTGTCGAGGACTGGTATGATGGCGTTACGGAGTCTAAAGGAGGTGGGAGGCCGATTGCCCTGAGCAGTGTCTGCCTGTTAGACCATTAGCACTGTGACCAATTCTCACAGTCATTCCATGGAGGGTGTTATCGATTCTGATATTAATCCAGATGGTTGTGGGTTCAACACTCACGTCAGGATTTGGAATCTCATAGTCTAACCTAATGTTCCAATGCAGTGCTGGGGGTGTGCTGCTTTGTCGGAGGTGCCGTCATTCGGGTGAGGCAGTCTGCCTGTTCAGGTAGATGTTAAAACTCAGTTAATATCCTAAAATTGTAATAAATAATCATGATGTTTCATACAGCGCTTTAACATCAAAATGTCTCAAAGATTTTCAGAGGGTAATGACTGTCTGTTTGCATACAGCAACATCCCACAAATAGCCGTGAAGTGAGAGACCAATATTATTTGAGGGATTGTCGGCCAGGTCACTGCTGAGAGAGAAACTCCCATAGCGCCATGGGATCTTTAACATCCACCTGAACAGGCAAATGGACCTTGGTTTAACATCTCATCTGAATGACAGCCCCTCCGACAATACAATACTGTGCTCCCCTCAGCACTACCCTGGAGCATCAACCTGGATTATGAATTGGGTTTGGGCACTTAGACCCAGGAGTGAGAGTGTGACTGACAGGCTGACTCACTTTGTATGATTAACACATCTCTATATTGCCATATAATAATATTATATAAAATTAGATCAATTCCTTCCTACAAGAGTGCAGTTACGAGGCATGGCTGTCACTATGCCTATCAGTGACGCTGTGCCTTTGAGAGTGAGAGGAGAGAATGAGCTGGGTGTCTGATCATGTGGGAAATAGTATCCACGCACCCA
Source organism: Callorhinchus milii (assembly GCF_018977255.1). Lineage (NCBI taxonomy): Eukaryota > Metazoa > Chordata > Chondrichthyes > Chimaeriformes > Callorhinchidae > Callorhinchus > Callorhinchus milii. Next base: position 72,235,082 of record NW_024704744.1, on the reverse strand, counting down.
GGTTGGCACACAGAGAACCTCACCTGACTGCTTGCTCCACGTGGAAAGAGAGTGTGACAAAGGTGTCAGAGTAAACACAGAGAAGGGCAACAATCTCCTGGCTGACAATCCTCCTGATAAAATTAGCTGCTGACGCTAACATTTTGAATACGGCTCAGTTTATTACATTCACCAGTTGATGTGAACCAGCAAATGATTCACTACCAATTGACGAGAATTCCCTGTGCCAGCTGTGTGTCTGTTGTCAACATCTGGAAGGATCAGAGTTCACGGGGAGCTTCCTGGCTGTGTCTAGGGGGGTGGGGTAACGGGACAGTTCCCCCTCACTATGACCTCTACCACAGCCTAACAAACAGCTGTGCTCACTCCAGCTATGTCAAGGCTCCCTCCAAACCACACAGGAGCTGAGGGATTACAATCATTAACAATCCCTAATTTCCTGCCTTAAATTCAGCCTTCAATAATCTAACTCCTTTCCTTCCTGCCCTTGTTTTTTTTCTGCATTATTTCTCTACTTATTTTTTGGTCAACCGGGTGTCTGACACATTCAGAAACCCATCCCCATGCTTAAAAGTACCCAAAATAAACTGAGAATTGCATGCATCCCACCTACACATGAAAATTCCAGTAATAGATTATTGCAATGGAATGTGCACTCTCTTCCTGGAGGGACGCCTCCTGCTTACCTAATTCCAGAAAATATTCAACACAGGTTGGCAAGAGCCAAGGCTTGGGGACCCCAGAGTGTGCATTGGGGTAACTGCTGGAGTCCAACCAACTAAAATAGCATAACTTGCCATTGAGTTCACTGTCCGGCAAGCTTTCTCACTGCTTGTCCAACTAGGACCACCCTACCCATTAGGGCTTTGGCTGCAGGGTTAACAGGAACTGAGTGGAAGGAGTCCCTGTCCCCAGTGACTGGTTGGCCCTTCCAAGTCTCAATTCACTTTACAGTATATTCTGTGAAGCGCTTTGGGACGTCTAGAAGATGTGAAAAGCACTATATTAACTGTAAGGATTATTATTAATATTATTAATGAGCCAGTGTCTCACAAACAGTCATTGATTGAGTAGCCAATTTATTATTATTTTTTTTTGAAGTGATTATTGCCCCTGGAAAATGATCAGCCACTCTACTAACAACCAGATTCCTACTTACTGCTACGTAAACCGAGGTGTTTGGATTAAGAAAATTTGCCTAAAGGTTTGTCCCTCCTGGGAAACAAACCCTGGTCCTCTTGCTTGCAAGGCGAGCGCGCTAACCAGTACGTTACAATATCATAAAAATAATATTATAATATACAATAATAATTGCATATGAAGCCCATAATATTGAACAGTCTCAAAGCTCTTCATAGTGATTAATATTAAAGGCATTTTCTTTGCTAAATGCTGTTTGTGGCACCTTGGCTTGCTCAAATTATCAGACACACCTACAAAATATACAATCACTGCACCTCGCAGACATTGCCTGAGAGAGTATTAATTCAGTGCCTTGGGACATACTCCCGACGTGAAAGGCGCTTTACAAATGTAATTTTGTTGTTGTTGTAATATATTATAGAGACTCGAGCCAATAGTTGTAGGATCTGGAAGATAGTCATTCAGGAAATTTTATAAAGCACTGCTGCCTGCTGTGTTTCTTCTGCAATATACACTGACAATCCATTCTATCCAGTGAAGGGTTTTGAGACGTCTCAACGACATGATAAGGCGCTATATTAAATGTAAGGATTATTATTAATAAATCCTGTGAAGCGCTTTGAGACATGCTCGTGACCTGAAAGCCGCTAATACATTTTGGGAGGATTCCGGGCTACTCTAATCCTGTTTGACTGGATTTTCCCTTGTGAAATGTGTAAGGTGTTTCCTGACTGACTGTGTGGTTGATGTGCAGGGCTGCACGCTTATTAGTTAATGATTAAAACTGTGACATAATCATGGCATGTTCAGTACCACACATTAAGTCAATATAGTTGTATATTTAACTCACATTACACAGGAACTGAACGCTTCATTAGTACTTCAGAACCTGGTTCAGGAGTTTGGGAACTTTGAGTTCACAGTCCAGGCTGATGCTCCAATGCAGTGCTGGGGGGTGGGGACCACTGCATTGTAGGTGTCATCCTTTGGATGAGACATTAAACCGAGCTCCCATCTATGCCTGTACAGGCAGACATAGGAACAGGAGGAGGTCACTCAGCCCCTCGAGCCTGTCCCGCCATTCAATTAGATCATGGCTGACGTGTACCTCAACTCCATTTACCTGCTTTTGCTCCATATACCTTGATACCCTTACCTAACAAATATCTGGAGTCCTACAGCTTAGTGGTTAGAACACTCGGCTTGCAAACGAAAGACCTGGGTTCGATTCCCGGCAGGGAGAATTGTTGTGCAAATTTTCTTACTCCACACGCCTCTGTTTACCAAGCAGTAAGTAGGAACCCGGTTGTTAGTGGATCATTTTTCTGGGGTTAATAAGTCCTTAAAAAAACAAATTGTGCACATCAATCCACGACTGTTTGTGGGACATTGCTGTGCGCAACTGGCTGCCATGTTTCTCCCACACAATATACAGTCAATTCACTTTAAATATATTTTATGAAGTGCTTTGAGACGGCTCAAAGAGGTGATAAGGTGCTATATCAAATGCAAGGATTATTATTTTTATCTATCCAAATCAGTCTTGAAAATTTGATTGGATCCAGTATTCACAGCCTTTTGGGGGAGAAAATTCTAGATTTCCACTACCCTTTGTGTGAAAAAGTGCTTCCTGATTTCACTCTTAAATGGTCCAGCTCTAATTTTAAGATGATGCCCACTTGTTCTGGATTCCCCCACCAAAGGAAATAGTTTGTATGCAACTACTTTATCGACTACCATTATCATTTTAAACATCTCAATTAGATCACCCCTCAACCTTCTAAACTCAAGGTAATATAAGCTAAAAATTAAAGATCTTGCAACGCTGTTCAAACAGTTTGAGATTTTGGTGTTTGTTGCTCTGTACGCTGGCTATCACTGGCCTGGGTTTGCTCAGACCCATGCTCCGCAGGCATGTCACACACACCCTGAGCATCCCAGGAGATGTAGGGAGAGAGAAAGATGTCAGGAGAGAGAAATAACAATAACAAATTACATTGTGCAGCGCCTTTCAGGTCGGAAGGACATCCCAAGGTTAGGGGTTGTGATCAGGATGGATGGAGGTGGAATGGATGGATGGATGGATGGATGGATGGATAGATGGATGGATGGTGGGTGACCGAAGGCCTGGTCGAAGAGGAGGGTCTTGAGATGCCCTCTGACGAAGGCAAGGGAGGGGGCGAGGCAGGATGGAGTTCCAAAGAGTAGGGACAGAAAGGCTGAAGGCTGAATGGTGGAGCAGACAAGGAGAGGAACATAGAGCAGGCCAGAGCACTGAGCATTGGGAATAAATAGGTCAGTATGGAAAGAAAAAGAGATGGAGAGAGAGAGAGAGAGAGAAAGAGCTAGGTCGAAGGGGAGAGAGAGATTAACAAACAGAGAGAATGGGAGTTCAGGGTCTCAGACACAGATGGAATGGGCTGAAAGGTCTCCGTCTGTGCTGTGCTGTGCTGTATGTTTCTAACTGAGCAGAAGGTTTATAAAATAAAATGCTGTTTTGTTATTGTGCTCCAATTACACGATGAACCTCAGCGTATTGAAAAATGACCAATTTATCACGGGCTGGGCGGCTACTGTCATATTCCCAAACACAAGCCTCTGATTACAGTGATTACAGAATTACTGTGTGCACATGCACCCAGAACAGCTCATTTTCTCTCTATTTATAAGCCTAGATAGTCTCCTGTTCAAGAGGAAGAGAGCGAGAGAGAGAGAGGAGAGAGATGAGAGAAAAAGAGAGATAAAAGGGAGAGCAAGAGAAAGGAGAGAGTGAGAGAAAGAGAGTGATAGAGAACAAGAGAAAAGAGCGAGTGAGAGAACAAGAGAAAGAGAGAAAGAAAAGAGAGAAAAAGGAGCAAGAGAGCGAGAGAAGAAAGATAGGGAAGAGGGGCTAGAAAAAGAGATTGAGAGAGAGAGAGCGCAAGACAAAATAGAGAAAGTGAGAGAGCGAGAGAGAGAAAAGAGAGCAAGAGAGAGGATGGAGAAAGAGAGAGAAACATCCAGATTAGGACAGACTGATGAGCCCAGTTGACAGTTAAACCCCAGAATAAGGTGAGCAGCAGACAGTGCCTGAGAAGAGAGGGTGGGGATGTGGTGGTCGCTGACTCAGATGTTCCAGGATTTCTTAGACGGCGTTCCGGAATCCGGAGCGACAACAAGAAATTACCGGTGACAAGGAGATGGTGTCACCACAGACCGGCCCACACCCAGACTCAGCCACACCTCCCCCACCCAGGCTCAAATTCCTACCAGCCCCACCCCCCCCACACCCCCCCCCCCCCACCTATGGAATCACATAGTCTACTGATACTCCAATGCAGTGCTGGAGGAGTATGTTGCACTGTCAGAGGTGCCACCCTTCGGATGAGACATTAGACCAAGGTTCCCTCTATCTGTTCAGGCGGGCTTTAAAGATCTCACAGCGCTGTTCAAACGGTTTGAGAGTTTGGTGTTTGTCGCTCTGCTGTCACCAAACCTTCAGACACGCTGTCTATCACTGGCCTGAGTTTGGTCAGACCCACCCCCACAGACATGTCACACACACTCTGAGCAGCCCGGGAGATGGGAGGGAGAGAGAGGGGGGTAGAGTGGGACAGACAAACAACAACAACATCCCGCAGCGCTATTCAAAAAGAGAAGGGAGTTTCCCTCGCCGGGTATCCTGGCCAACAATCCCCCAAATAAAATTGGTCACTCACTCCATAGCTGTTTGTAGGATACTGCTGTGCGCAAACTGGCTGCCACATTTCGCCACAAACTACACATTCACCTCAGTTTACAATACATTCTGTGAAGTGCTTTGAGATATCACAATGACGTGATACGGCACCAAATCAAATGCAAGGATTATTATTATTATTCCTTGAAAGAGATATCTGAGCGGGGACCTTACAGAGGTTTAGAAGGTTGTAAATTGGATTGAGGAAGTAAAGCCAGATCAATACCTTCAGATACACTGAGACAACAGAACAAGAAGACACAGGTTTAGAGTTGCCAAGGGCAATTTCAGTACAGACACCAGAAAGTATTTCTTTACCCAGAGGGTAATTAATGCAGCTCAATGATGTGATGGGGGATTAGTAGGTTGGGTGGTCTGGAGGGATAAGGTCAGATGGGCCGAAGGGTCTTCTTCACCGAAACCCATTTTGTGATCGTGTGATATTAAAGATCCCACGGCATTGTTAGAGATAGAGAAGAGAGTTTCTCTCTCCTGGTGTCCTGGCCAACAATCCCCCAGATAAATTAGTTACTCACTCCATGGGTGTTTGAAGGATTTTGCTCTGTTCACCTGCAAAATACACAGTCACTACACTTTATAGGAATCCCCTATGAAGCGTTTTGGGAAGTTGTGAATTTACAGGTGCTGTGCCACATGCTATGGCTGTTAAGGAGTCCTGTAGCGTAGTGGTTACAGCACTTGTCTCTCAAGTGAAAGGACCCGGGTTTGATTCTTAGGCAGGGCGAAACCTTAGTCAACTTTCCAAATCCACACATCTCTGTTTACCAAGCAGTAAGTAGGAACCCAGTTATTAGGAGATTAGCAGACTGCTTTCTGGGGGTAATAATCCCTCCAAATGTTTTTAAAATCTAGTCAATCCACAACAGTTGTGGGATACTGCTGTGCGAAATTGACACAACATATACCATCAATCCACTTTACAGTATATTCTGTGAAGTGCTTTGGGATGTCTCAATGATAGTATAAGGCGCTACATCAAATGCAAGAATTATTGTTATTATTAAATCCTCAAGGTTATTTGCTAGTTGTGTGAGATTGTGAGCGATTTGGAAGATGCACATTGAGAGCAGGATTACATTTCAATGAGCCTTTGATTCCAGCGTTTTGGCTTCCAAAACCTCATCGGCTTCAGTAGGAAATTGGCTGAGCCTTGTCATTTTTTGTCTACCCTTCAATTGGTTCCTTTGTGGAGTGTGTTTTGACTGAATCAGACCTGAATCCCCCACAGAGACAGCTGAGATGTTCAACTGTGGCCAAAAACATTGCAATTGAGCTGCCAGGAATGAAGCGCGACTGATTGACTATTTGTAGGAGTTTTGGGGCCTTCGTCTTTCAGTCGGGTTGAGAGGATGAAACACTTTTGAGTCTCTCTGTCTGGGTCCGTTATGAAGCTATTAAAAATAACAAACCTTACATTTGATTCAGCATCTTTCATGTCGGGAGGACGTCTCAAAGCACTTCACAGGATTTACTGTAAAGTGCAGTGACTGTGTATTGTAGGTAAACACAGCAGCCAATTTCAACACAACAACGTCCCACAAACAGCCATGAAATGTATATATTAATGACCTGGATTCACGACCGCAGTGTAAGAGAGTTACATTAGCGGATGACACCGAGTTTGTGGAACTTTGGCATCAGAGGAGGCAGCAAAGGTCTTACTAAAAGTATCTGATAGGGTGTGCACATGGGCTCATAACTGGCAAATGAAGTTTAATACTAATAAATGCAATGTACTACATATAGGATTCAAGAATAGGAAACACAAGTACTCAATGGACTGGATCAAACTTTAAAGTTAAAGCTTAAACTCCAGCAACTGGTTTCCTTGGCTTTTGCCAATTTGTACCTAATGCTCTCTGGATTTCGGTACACAGGGTGTATCCCTCCAGGTAGAGAGTGTGCATTCAATTTGGGAAATTTCCATGGGTAGGTGGCACACAACGTGGAACTCTCAGTCTGGTTTGGAGATTCGGTGATGGGTTTCCGTGTATGTCAGACATCCTGCTGATCACTGTGATGGGTTTCCGTTTGTCAGACATTGGGCTGGTCAAAGTGGTGTGTTTCCGTGTGTGTCATACATCCAGCTGATCATAATGATGTTTCCGTGTGCGCCATACATCTGGCTAAACACGGTGATGTGTTCCACGTGTGTCATACATCCGGCTGATTACAGTGATGTGTTTCCGTATGTGTCATACATGCAGCTGATCACAGTGACGTGTTTCTGTGTGGGTCATATATCCGGCTAATCATGATGTCATACATCGGGCTAATCACGGTGATGTGTTTCTGCGTGTGTCATATATCGGGCTGATCACGGGATGTGTTTCTGCGTGGGTCATACATCCGGCTGATTACGGTGACATGTTACTGTGTGGGTCATACATCCGGCTGATCACGGTCATGTGTTTCCGCGTGTGTCAGACTTCTTCAGCACACAAAAAAGGCACGATAGCAAACAATTGCAATTAACATTTTTTTAATAAAAAAACATTTAACATATTTTAGTTTAAAAATAAATATGTGATGCTACAGATAATTAACTAGGTCAAAGTAAGGATGTTAATATTTAAATGGAGGGCTTGGGTTGGGGAGGGGTGTTGTTTAAAACAATTGAAACAGATACACAGTAGCACCAATAAATATAGTCTTAAGTGACAAAATATACTAAAACTGTGACTATAAACAAGGTAAAGAATCAAATGTACTTTATCTTACTCTCTCTCTCGCTCTCTTACTGGGAGACAGAAAGTTAATGATCTTTTTGTTTTATATTATATATAAAAGAAATTCTACACATAAAACACACCAGGTCACAAATTGTTTAGTGTTCTGTGAGGCTGAGACGGTCATCTCTCTCACAACAGGGGGGTTAATGGGGAGCGAGGGGGTCGGGGAGGAGAGAGGGAGAGAGAGAGAGAGGGAGAGAAAGGAGGCGGAAGAGAGGAGAAGGAAGAAGACCTCGATGAGGAGGATGAGGGGGAGAAAGAAAGAAAATAAAGATGAGGAAGATGGAGGAGGAAGGTGCAAGTGGGACTGAGTTCCCTGTGACTGACAGTCCGGGATGACATCATGAAGGAATGTGTTTACGGTTCACATCTTATTGCTTTGCTTAGACCGATTGGGGTGGGGGGGGGAGTATTATTTTGACTGAGTCGGGAGAGAAGGATTGACGTCCGAAATCCGCCTGGTCTCAGCCTGAGAGTGGATTGCCATCCAGAGAAAAGGGTTTTGTGGCTGAGACCGGGTGGAATTTGAAAGCCGGGGAACATGCACAGAGATGGGAGCGCTGGACAGATTGAACACACACGGACGCACAAAGACGGCTCTAAAGGCTGTGGGACATTAACACAGAAAGCCTTATCCTGCGGCTGGGCTGTGGCTCTGAGTACAACAGCAATCAGGTTCTCCTCTTGTCTGCAGGTCTCCTCTGCCCTGATGCCTGCTCTGAGATAGCTGACGCCCCCTCCATCATAGGGAGAGGAGAGGGATCCCCTTTTCCCTTTCTTCCCCACCTCCCACCCTACCCTGTCCTCCTATTGCCCTCCACCCCTGCTAACACCCTACCCATATACTTGGCTGAACCTCTCCCGTATATTTGGTCAATGTCTTGGCTCCCCACCCCATCTTCTCCTGCAGGCTCCGCATAAACTCTTAACTAATCCTTTTCCTTTCACGCCCTTCTCCCACACGGTTCCCTTCCCCCCCACCCCCAACCCACCCCCCTAACCCCGCTTTTATCCACCCGTGAAGGAGACTTATCCTACTCTGCTCAGAGCAATTCCACCTGAAATGTTCTACAAAGTCGAAGGAAAGGGATGCTTTTCTCTGCCATCCTCTCTCTCTCTCCCAGCCCATTGGTCGCTCTACAAACCATCTCACCCAGTAAAAGTCAGGAGAGCACAAGGCAAGGGAGTGTGGACGCTCACATTTCATTTAAGTGTCAGCCTGGTTCTGTCGGTAGCTCGCACTCTCGTCTCGGAATCAGAAGGTTGTGGGTTCAAACCCCAAGTTGGGTCTTCGAGCTCACAGTCTGGGCTGACACTTCAATGCAATGCAGAGGGGGTGGGGAAAGAGCACTGCATTGTCAGAGGTGCTGTCCTTTGGTTAAGACATTAAACTGTCTGCCTGTTCAGGTGTAATTTAAAGATCCCATGGCGCTATTGGAAAAGAGAAGGGAGTCTCTCTCTCCCCATGTCCTGGCCGACAATCCCCCAAATACAATTGGTCATTCACTCCACGGTTGTTTGCGGGACATTGCTGTGTACAAATTGGCTGCCACATTCGCCCACAAAATACACAGTTGCTCCACTTGACGGAAAATTCTACGAAGCGCTCTGAGACATTTTTACGATGTTTTAGGCGCTACCATCAAAGATTATTATTATTATTTATTTATTTATTTTAAATATATATATATATAATTCACATTGAATATCAAGAGAGCACTCTCCGAGTTCAAAGTACCTGACCCAGCCACCGATAAAGATATTCTCTCCATACAAATAAATAAATAGTCTGCTTCCACTCTCCCAGCCTGTCAGACAGCGTTGAGCCTGGTAATTCCAACCTTTCACCACACAACATTGCACACATTGAGGGCATAACGTGGAAAATGGAGGGGAATTCTGTTATTCTACATGTAAACCATCTGATCCCTACTTACATTCCAATCTGTGATCACTCCCAGAGTCTCTAATCGCCTGATTATGTTGCGTTGGGAATGCTGTTGAGAGACTCTCCAAACCTCAGTTGGATGGTTAGGGTCAGAGATCAGACGGTTGTCCTGGGAGCTGACAGGTGAGTGATACTAGAGGTCACTTAGAAACCCCAGCAAACACTATCTCCCAGGTGGGTGAGGTGGGGGGGTGGGGGGTGAGACAAAAGAGGTTCAGGGAAGTGGGGCATCAAAAGAGATTCTGGGAGGGAAGGATACTGTCTATGGGAAAGATACTTAGATGGATGTACACCAAATATTGAGAATCCAAATGCAGATGGGTTACCACACCCTGTCCACCCACAGGACACTTCAGGCAACACACACCAATCACCCTCCACCCTTCCCCCTTTCCCACCATGTTCCTTGGTCAGCATCAGTTCCTCCCAGCTGTTCCAAGCAGCATCATTCCTCAAAGGGTTCATGGGAAAATCCAGCGGGTTCATGTTCCATACACACATTGCAAATGGGTGCAGAGAGGAGCAACTCTCAATGTTCAGTCTTTCTCCGACACCATCACTCCTCTCTCTCTCGCCACTCATTCGTTCTCTCCATTCTTGGAAAAACACTGCTTTTACACTAGTTTTTCTCTCTCTCGTGTGTTTTTTATAATCCATTTTGGCTCCCGAGCACGACTTCATCTGTTTTTTTCCCAGAATACACACGTTTTGAATATATATTTATTATTTTCCTCAGTCACTTTTTCATGAAGTCTTGTCATGAAGCTTTATATATATATGTATATCTCCGCTGTTTTTCTCTCCTTTCCTCTTTTCGTTATCTTGTTGTCAAAGAATCAATCAGGAGTTCTCTCATTTTGTCAATGGATTTCTTTCTCTCTCTTGCTCACTCCCTGTTTAATTTAATTTAGCAGCAAAATAACTTGGAAATATAATATTCATCCTTTAGCAAATATACACCGGCAAAATCCACAGCAGGTCTCCAGGGAATGATCTTTCTCTCTCTTTTTCTCTCTCTCCTCTGGTTCTGTCGCTTGCTCCTTGTCCTCGCTGTCTGTTTGTCTGTCTGTCGTCCGTTCTCCCTCCAGAAAGTAAAGGAAGTGAAAGTGCTGGGTACTTCTCTATCCTTCATGCCTGCTTCTAATTTAAAGATACCGGACTTGATAAAAAGAAACAAAAAAAAACAGAAACGGAACAAAAAAAAATAACCCCACAAAAAAACAATCGGCGATAATGGGCTGCCTTATCTTCTCGGCTTGTCACACCTGCAGAAGGGAAGAGAGAAAGAGACAAAAGGTTAGGGGGTCCGAGGGAGGGAGAGAGATCACCTCTGTCACACCCTGACAAACACACAGTCTTTGCTCCATTCGATTGTGCCCCCCCACTCATCCCCCACCCATCCCTTCTCTCAAGAAGATGGTGACTTGCGTGGTTGGGTAGGAGGAAGAGACGGAGAAAGGGAGAGAGAGATGGTAGAGAGTAGGCAGGGATAGAGAAAGAGATGGAAGAGAGGAAGGAGGGATGGAGAAAGGGAGGAGGGGAGAAAGAATGAAGGAGGGTGTGAGTTCACCATGTGGTCATCCCACACAGGACCACACAGGTCAGACATTTGCATTGGTCGAGACTGGTAACTGACTGCCCACACTGCACCGGAGTCTGTCAGCACCAAGCCTCAAATTTCCCTCAGCCTGCAAAACTTTTTGGCTTTCAAATTCAAGAGGGAGCAGAATTCTGCCTGAATAATAACAAGAATAATCCTTCCATTTGGTATAACGCCATCATTGAGACGTCTCAAAGCACTTCACAGAAGACACTGTAAAGTTGATTGACTGTTTTGTGGGTAAAACGTGGCAGCCAATTACGCACAGCAGTGTCCACACAAACAGTTGTAGATTGAGTGACAAATTATTTTTTTGAAGGTATTAACCCTGGAAAGCGATCCTCCAATCAACTAACAACTGGGTTCCTACTTACTGTTAGTTAAACAGAGACATGTGGAGTGAGGAAAGTTGCCTAAGGTTTCGATCTGGCTGGGAATCGAACCCAGGTCTTCTCACATACGAGGTGTGTGCTCTAATCACTACACTACAGGACTCTTTTTCGAAGCCATCTCTCAGGCTGCTTTGGAGGCAACACTGTGTGGCATGAAGGCTGAGACTGAGGGGAATTTTAAGGTCTCAGGTATCAAAAAAAAACACCCAATTCGATTCCCGCAATAAATGTTTCACTGCCAGCCCAACTCAGTGCACTAACATTGTACAAATGCTTAGATTTCACATTCCCTTCCCCAATTGCGGGGGGCTGGAGAGACAGACTGAGGAGTTTGAGTTGGTGGGGGAATCAGGCAGAGGAATCAGGGGATGGGCGAGAAGCTGGGGGTGGGGGAAGGGGAACAGGGGAAAAGATTGGGATGATAACACCATGGGGAAATGAGTTTAGACAGCTGAATAGTGTGGTGCACACACTACCCTAAAGTGAGCTAAGCCAGTAGCAACAATAGACCCTAAAAACACAGCCCGCCCCACCCAGTCACACACCACCACGCCCCACCCACCCACCCCCAGTCACACTGAGCGGCAGTGTCTGTCGTGGTGCAACAATCTCTCCTGGACTTGAGCTGCTAAATCATTTATATGGCTCCTTAATAATTGATGCCAGTTGGCGTGGCCATGGAAACCGAGCAATGACAGGCTCGCTCCTGCCCAATAACTGGGCCCACTTCACCCTTTTTCTATACAGGCAGGTGTTAGGCTGAGCTGCCCCTCACTGAGGAACAGGGATGGGACAGGGCAGCCATTCAGCCATTTACAGATTGAGGGAGACTAGGGGCTGTTCTATGATAGTGCTGTCCATGTATCAACAGCAAAAACCTGCGTTTAACACAGAGCCTGTCCTGCAGGATAATGTCTCAAAGCATTTCACAGCGACGGGGTCAGTCATTGAGCAAGCCAGAGAGGAAAGCGTATGGTCATAGGCTGGCTGAAGAGGCAGAGCTCAAAGCAGGATCTCAAGATGGTTAGAGAAGGAGGGTTGGACCGATACAGAGAGGAGGGGAAATGGGGAGATGGAGGGATAGAGGGAGGGAGTTTCAGAGGTTAGGGACACAGTATTAGTAAGTTTCTCCTCTCCTCCCTCAAACTCCAAACTCCTCTCCTGCACACCAATAAGACCAGCCCCTGTTCATCTCCAGATGATGGACCTTCAGCCTATTTGATCTTTTTGCAGATCACCCAACGATGTTGTCTTATCACCACCACCGCACCCCCCCCTACTTACAACATCGAGCTGCTTTTTAAATAAGTTCCAGTGTCCTGGTCTCAACTACTCTTCCTGGTAATCTGTTCCAATCATTAATTACCCTCTGGGTCCTGGTGTCTATTCTAAAATTGCTCTCTGACAATGCTAAGCCTGTGTGCTGTAGCATTGCTGACTGTCTGGGTGTGTTGGTAGGATTCTGTGTGTGTTTCCCCAGTCAGATCTCTCTCCTTGTTCTCCTAGTCCCTGGCCTTTCTGTGTCCCTTCATTGGGAAGGGAAATGGGGTGGGGTTAGGATGGTCCCCACAAAGCCAATCCCATCGTATAATCCTCATTAGCAGACGTTATATATAGCATTTGTTATATTTTACACACTCACACACACATACAAACACACATACACTCACACACATACACACATACACCCACATATACATATACCCACACATACATACACACACTCAGACACCCAGTCATACACACACAGAAAGGGATGTTAATAAATTGTTAGTAATGACACAGCAGAACCAATATAAGCAGATATGTTTTAACAGTCTCTATATATATTATATTAGAAAAGCGCGCGCACACACACACACACACATACACACACACTCACACACATACACACTCACACACACACACACACACTCTCTAATACACAAATACACTTACTTACAGTCTCTCACACAAACAAACACTCACACACTCTGACACAATCGCTCACACTCGGTAAAACACTCACACACACTTTGACACAGACTCTCTCACACTATGACACACACCGGGTCACATTCAGTAGCACATTTGCTCACTGACACACACTCAGTCGCACACTCACTTACACCGACATGAGAAGAAGGAAGAAGCCGGGAGCAAGCGATCGGACGAACCTGCAACTGCGATCATTTAATTCAAGTCCCTTTGATTTGCACCGTAATTGTGTGAATTTACAGGAGCATTTACAGGTCTGTGGATCCTGAACAAACAAGTGCTTTCTCCTCTCTGTGCAAGGCTCACAGCGACTGCAAAAAGGCAACAGAAAAGAGATCGCTGAGACAGGGCCACATACACGCAAATCCACTGTGCAAAGCTGTCTGCCAGACCGGGGCAGTGGGGAGCGGGGAAGAAGAGAGATAAAGGAAGCAAAGAAAGAACCTGCATTTCTCTACCTCATCTCTACCATTTCTTTAACGTTTCACCCACAAAATATACATTCAACTCACTTTACATTATATTCTGTGAAGTGTTTTGAGACGTCTCAATGATATGATAAGGCTCATGTCAAATGCAAGGATTATTATTAAAAATCGCCTCGAGTCATTTCACTTTCATTGCACTGGCAATTAGGACAGGTTGCCAATTTCTGCCATCCGTTTTATCATGCAGGGAAGCCCACAAACTGATTTTATCTGGGGAATTTTTGGCCAGGACACCTGGAGAGAGAAAATCCCTTCTCTCTTCCAATAGCGTCGCATGATCTCTGACATCACCTGAACAGGCATAGAAGGGACCTCGGTTTTAACATCTCATAATGCAGTGTTCTCTCCCCCCAGCACTGCACTGGAGCATCAGCCTACACTGTGAGCTCAACATCCCTGATGTGGGGGCTTGAACCCACAACCTTCTGTCTCAGAGGCAAGCGACTGAGCCAGGCTGACACGCTGAACAAAGCCTGGATCTAGAAAGATATCGGACAGTAGGTAGGAAAAGCCCTCCGCATTTATCCAACGATCCCAAATGTTCCAGATGGGTACCCTTCTTGCTAGTTCCTGATTATTCCCGGACCCAACAGGAGCCTGGGAACATCGTGGCTTATGTTAGTTCCAACTCGTGCTTCTTAACCTGAAAATGCCTCCTCCCTTGCCCATAGCTTACCTCTACTATTTCACCCCATCTGTTCTACCAACTCAGACCTTCATGTCTCCCTGCCCCATCAGCAGTGCCTAGGCTTTTAGGCATGCTCCTACGCTCGCAACTCTCTCCCTAAACCCTCTGATTTGTTACCCCCCACACCCCCTTATGTTTTCAAATCTGTTCTGAATTCCCCTCTCTTTTGACAGCACCTATGGCGACCTATCTCTCCCCCCTCCCCCCCTCATCCCACTCCGTCTCTATAAAGGTGTTTAATATGCAAAAGGCACTGTGTGAGTGTGGACTGTATGTGGGGTTTTCCCCTCATTGTTTATTTATGTCCCCACATCTCCTCCAAGATGTCCACCCACACCCCATCCTCCATCCCCAACAACAACAATTACACTTATGTAGCACATTTCACATCAGGAGGACGTCCCAAGGTGCCGGACAATGACGAGTTTCCACCCAAGCTGTGGGATGGAATCAGAGAGGGTGGAGGGCAAGGAGGGTGAAGGAGGGAAGATTACCGAAGGCACGATTGAAAAGGAAGGTCTTGAGATGAGACTCAAAGGAGGTAAGGGAGGGGGCGAGGCAGAGGAGCTGTGGGATAGAATTCCAGAGGGTGAAAACTGCTTCCTTTGAGCTTTACACTGAATCTGTTATGTTCACCAGAGGCAATGGTACCGATTTGGAAACTTTTATGGAGCCATCTTGGATTTCCTGTCTCGCCTCGGTCTTGAACAGGCTGGGGGGAGGGGAGGGGGGGGGTGGGGGGAGGGTGAGAATAGGTGTAAACTGCCACGTAGGGTATCACATCAGGTTCAGTATGACACTGTAGTGATAAGAATCTTAACTCATAACTTATTCCCATGTTATATTCTATAAAATTGTATATAACACAAAGTTTATTTATTGTTATGGTCAGCTGGGTGTCTGACGCGCACGGAAAACCCATCACCATGCTTAAGAGTGTCCAAACCAAACTGAGATTTCCATGCATCCCTACACATGGAAATTCCAGAGATAGATTGTTGGAATTGAATGCTCATTCTCTCCCTGGAGGGACACATCCTGCTTACCTCATTCTGGAGAGTATTAGGTGCAGGATGGCAAGAGACAAGGCTTGGGGTCCCCAGCATGTGCTTTGGGGTACAAATGTACATGAGGCTTGATCTAAAGTAGTCTTTGAGGTCAGACATAGTAAAGGGAGGTTGGGGGCAAAAGAATGAACTGTGTTCGCCCACAAAAAACACAGTCACTACACATTATAGAAAATCCTGTGAAGCGCTCTGAGATGTCCTCCAGACGTAAAAGGCGTTGTATCAAATACCAGATTATTATTATTATTATCATCATCATTATTATAAGTAATAATAATTCAGACAGAAAAAAACTCTTTGAATCACATCCCCATTCTAGCAGAACCTTTGCAAATACGGGGTCTACAATGATAATTCTCACATTGCAGCCAAACCAGTCAGTAAAATGTTGAAACCTCGGTTCTCTCCCCTAGTTTCCCAAGTGACATTTATTTCACAAAATGGCTGCCGGTGCAGGTCAGAGGTCACGGCGGCTCAAACCCATCCCCAGAACGATTATACACCGGTATGTTCTTGGCAAAAAATAAACATGAGGCAGTGATTCCATTCCCCCTCTCTACACCCAACATATCTTTCACTAGGTTGACCATCCAGAATGTTCTACCAACAGCTCAATGCGGATACCATTAGCCATAGTCGGCTTCCCCCTAAATTATCCGCCCAGCATTGATTTTTCTCTGACACAGCTACGATGGGCCGAATGGCCTCCTTCTGTGCTATAAGATTCTATGATTTTGTAGGATTCCATGAGACTCTCTCTCTCTCTCAGGAAACATTGAAATTAAAAATGGAAGCCATGGATCAGTGACAGTTTCCCCCACCCCAACCCCAACCCTAGCCCCAACGCCCTCACAAATCGATTTAACGCTTTAGGCAAAACAGCACAATTCCACATTGAGCCCTCGCTGTGAATGAATAGTCCATGACCTCCAGAGAGGTCAGGTGGAGAGAGGGGAGGGGAGGGGTGAGGGGGCTCTCTCAGAGTAATGAGATGTTTATCCAACACATAGAGATCCCCCTTCGGCTGGAACATTCTGGAAAATGGCTGTTGTAAAGCAATTTACTGTTTTTTTTCAGATCCAGGATTATTACTCTGTGAGTGTGTATGGGGGGAGGGGAGAGGGAATGGGTTTGTGTGTGTAGTATGTGAGTATGTGTATGTGAGTGTGTATGAGTTTGTGTGCGTGTGAATTTGTGTGTGGGGTGGGGAGGAAGGGGAGAAGAAAGAGGAAAGTTGATTAATGCTTGGGTGTTATTGACAGTGAGACATTAACACGCACACATAAAGACAAGAGACATGCGTGTGCAGTCAGGCCAGGTCAGGGTGGGTGACTGCCTGTCTGTGTTAGTGCTCTCTATGTGGCGCTCACATCAGCCAATGCCCCTACATCCCAATCAGGGACCAAAACATCCCCCCAGTCTTAGCCTGTGACATGTTCCCTGTAGAAACAGAAGCTAGTATTAAACTGGGAAGTGCTGGAGGCTGCACTTTACAGCCTCATTCGCTCGCTCACTTGCCCGCACTCTGGAGGTTGTGGCCGGGGTAAGAGGCCACTTCCTCTCTCAATGTTTACTCCCCCAGTGAAGCCATCTATCCTGTTTCCCAATTCCCTGCTCCTTCCTCCTACTCTTCCTCTCCGTGTGCCTGTCTAAATCCTTTTAAACCCTCTTAACCTCTCAATTGACAATTTTAACCCCCTCATTAACCCTTTTAAATTGTCACAATTCTGCGCTGCTTCAGAGTTGAAGACAAAAGGTCACGCAGGCTAAGACTGGGTGAAATTCCGCTCCTCGGGTCCCAAACAAAACAGCAAATGAGAGTTAGTGATTTGAGATGAAATTAATCAAGTAAAAGCTGTCCCCAACCTAGTTTGCAATGATTAACCCACCCCTGCCTTTAGAATTAACCAGCGGTGGTTATGGTAATATTAAGGCCAGGCAATGAAAGGGTGAATAGTGACTGACGTACAGCCTGTACTGTTCGTCTCTTGTTTTCTTTCTCCTCCGCTTTTGACCCTTTCCATTCCCTTTCTTCGTTTTGCTGCAAAAAGAACACAATTCTGGGGTTTAGCGAGGGGCTGGGTGCTGGCAGGAGAGTGGCTGAGGAAGATAGACGATATGGGGGGTGCGGTGGCGAGGATAGGAGGCAACTCAACTAATGCCAGGTCCACACAGCACTCACTTCATCCCAATCCCACCAGCGGATGGTCCTAGCAAGGCAACAGAGGGCGACAGTGCAGAAAGGACATTGGGGAAAGGGTGAGCAAAGCCATGCAGTGACATACCAGCCCAATGTTAGTGCGGCATGAGGATTTGGGTACGTGCCAGCAAACACTCTCCCTCTCTGTTCTTCCCATGGGGTTAGAGTAGATAGCTCCAGTAAGGGAGCAAGCACCAGCACAGACAGCACTCATACTGGACCTCTGAACTCTAACCCCTTTCCCTGCTCTTTCCCCATTGTGTCTGTGCTGGTGCTCACTTCCCTCCTGGAATAGGAAGAACGGGGGGGGGAAAAGAGGGTTTGTAAGCACATACCTGGACGTTGTCTGGTGTCTGGGCACCCGTGAAGGAGACTTATCCTACTCTGCTCAGAGCAATTCCACCTGAAATGTTCTACAAAGTCGAAGGAAAGGGATGCTTTTCTCTGCCATCCTCTCTCTCTCTCCCAGCCCATTGGTCGCTCTACAAACCATCTCACCCAGTAAAAGTCAGGAGAGCACAAGGCAAGGGAGTGTGGACGCTCACATTTCATTTAAGTGTCAGCCTGGTTCTGTCGGTAGCTCGCACTCTCGTCTCGGAATCAGAAGGTTGTGAGTTCAAACCCCAAGTTGGGTCTTCGAGCTCACAGTCTGGGCTGACACTTCAATGCAATGCAGGGGGGGTGGGGAAAGAGCACTGCATTGTCAGAGGTGCTGTCCTTTGGTTGAGACATTAAACTGTCTGCCTTTTCAGGTGTAATTGGCTGATTCCTTGATATTTGGGTGACCCGGTTCCTTGTGGACTTTGGGATTGGGTAGAAGATGGGGAGTAGAGGGGATTGGGGGAAGGAAAGGGGGGAAGATTGGGGGTGGGGAAGGGAGGGGATCTTGTTAATATATTTCTGACGGCCACAGTTACAGTCAAGGGACCAAATCTCAACACTCTCAAGGCATTTTGCAGTGAATAATGTTCTCACGAGGTGTGGCTCAATGTGCCTTTGTTTTGCTGTTTGCTTTCTCGACCAAGCCTTACTCATTGTTCAATATATTCCTCGTTAGACAATAGTCTTACCTTTTGGGGGGTTCTTTGCTTTCTCTCTTTGGTCTAAAGAGTTTGGGAGAGAGAGAAATGAAAGAGAAATGTTAACTGGTGTGTCTCCACAAGAGGAAGTGAATAGGCTGACCTTCTGCCTCCAGAACTTTGCATCAAAGATGAGTCCCACCCTCCATCATGACTGTGCTGGTGCTCACTCCCCCACTGGAGCGCTCCACTCTAATCCCATTCCCTGCTCGCTCCCCAGATGGTCTCAAACTGAATAGTCCCCAGTAGAATCTCTCTACTGGGTGTGAAGATATATGTAACAGGTTGGAACACTGCTGTGTATTTAGCACTAACACTTGTGTTACATCGTCCCTGATGTGGGGGCTTGAACTCATAACCTTGTGACTGAATAGGCTACTGTGAGGGGAAGTGAGGGGGAGCAGCATGTGGAAGAGACAGAGTGTGAGGAACAGGTGTCTGGGGGAGTGATGAGGTGGCAATGTATACAGGTTTGGAGTCTCTCACCTGCAGACACATTTACTGTGTTGTACAAAGTGCATCTCTGCTATGTGCTCCGCATGATGGGGTTTGATTTTCATTATCTGGGGGGGGGGGAAAGAGAAAGAGCAGGTTAGTCACAGCCCCATAGCGAAGTAGATAGCGCGCTCACCTCACAAGCGAAAGGACCCGGGTTTGAATCCTGAGCAGGGTGAAACCTTAGGCGAGTTTCCTTACTCCATACGCCTCTGTTTACCTAGCAGTAAGTACGAATCTGGTTGTTTGTCGATTGGTGGATTACTTTCCGGGGGTAATAATCTCTCAAAAAAAAATTTGGTAACTCAAACCACATCTGTTTGTGTGCAATTTGCTGCCGTGTTTTGCCCACCAAATACAGTCAAACCACTTTACAATATATGTTATGAAGTGCTTTGAGACACAACAATTACATGATAAGCGCTAGATCAAGTGCAAGGTTTATTATTATTTTAATGTACAGAGACCCTAAGAGTGATCGTCGGGGGCAGGGGAGGACACAAATCCAAGAGAAAAAGAGGGAAAAGAGCTGTGGGTGAGTTTTATAATAATAATAATGCTTGCATTTGATATGGTGGCTTACCACATCGTCGAGACGTCTCAAAGCGCGTTACAGTATTTACTGTAGAGTAATGTATTGGTTGATGACTGGTTGTATTGATGTTTCTATGGTTACCCAGTGAGTTATTAATCTCACTTGCGGTGTCTCTTGCTCTCTGGCTGATTCCTGAATGTTAGATTTCTTGGGCATGTGACATGTCAATGTGTCACTGAGCAAAGTGCACACAGGAACCCTGTCAGCAAAAGCTCCACTGCATGCATCTAGCCAGCTGTTCCCCTATCCTTAACGTGTGTGAGTATATCCATAAACGTGTACACAGGCATGTGTGTACTTGTGAAATCCTTGCATTTTTTATAGTGCTTTTCACATCTTCTAGACATCTCAAAGCGTTTCACAGAATATACTGTGAAGTGAATTGACTGTATATCTTGAGGGCGAAACTTTTGTGGGTGAAACTTTGTGTAAAAGTGTTTGTGTACACATAGACATGCGTGCCCAGGCATTCACGCACGTGTGTGTGTGTGTGTGTGTGTGTGCGCATATCAGTATTTTTGACTGTACGTGTGTACACACAAACAGAATTGGGGAATACACAAAAGCACAAGTAGGGGAAGCATATTAGTGGGTTTGGGGGGAAAGAGCAGAGAGTTGGAGTTTGAATGGAAGCTTTCTAGCGATTATAAAAAAAATCCTTGCATTTGATTTAGCACCTTATCACGTCATGAGGATGTCTCAAAGCCTTTCACAGGATATACTTTAAAGTGTAATGAATGTGTATATTGTGGGTGAAACATGGCAGCCAATTTGCACACAGCAATGTCCCACAAATAGTTATGGAGTGAGAGACCAATTTTATTTGAGAAATTGTTGGCCAGGACACCGGGAGAGAGAAACTCCCTTCTCTTTTCGAATAACGCCATGGGATCTTTAACATCCACCTGAACAGGCAGACAGGACCTCAATTTAAAGTCTTATCTGAAGGACGGCACACCGACAATGCAATGCCTCCCCAAGAATGTCATAGAATATACTCTAAAGTGAATTGACTATATTTTGTGAGCAAAATGCGTCAGCCAATTGCACACAGCAGTGTCCCACAAACAGCCATGGATTGACTTACCAAATGATTAATTTTTTTTGAAGGGATTATGACCCCCGGGAAAGCAATCCACCAATCGATTAACAACCGGGTTCCTACCTGCTGCTAGGTAAACAGAGGCGTGTGGAGTAAGCAAACTTGCCTAAGGTTTCTCCCTTCTCTGGGAATCAAACCTGGGTCCTCTCTCTTGCAAGCTGAGCGCTCTAACCACTAGGCTATGGGACTCCACTTGTTATTGTTGTTGTTGTTGCTCTATATTGTTGTTGTTTCTTACCTGCATGGTGACGTTGTGCAGCTCGGTGGGCACGCACTCCAGGCTCTCGTCGTTGCAGCAGCCCCCGCAGCGCAAGAGAGGAACACAGGCGGGTTTGAAGATGTACTCCACCTGGTCCGGGTGCTCCTGTAAGATCTCCACCAGCGTCTCGATCGTCCGACAATAACTCTTGTTCCACACGTCCATGAATTTAATAACTGCAAGAGCAACACAAGCAGGGGTCAGGGGCAGAGGCGAATAATCCCTCCCAAAAAAAAAGACATTTGCTCACTCAATCCATAGCTGTTTGTGGGACACTGCTGTGCTCAATTGGCTGTTGCTGCATTTCGTTCACAAAATATACAGTCACTCCAAATTTACAGTATATCTTGTGAAGCGTTTTGAGATGTCTCAATCACGTGATAAAGTGCTATAACAAATGCAAGGATTATTATTATTATTTCAGCCAGTCTAACTCACATCTGTCCCCGAAACTCTGGAATTCTCTGCCTCAACCTCCCCACCTTGCCCCCTCCTTCTCCGTCTTCATATCACACCTGAAGGCATTCCCCTTCAACTGTGCTTGAGATCACCACCCCCCTCCCCCGGCTCAGAGTCAGGCTCCATCACTATTCCCCAGAGACTGATAGAGATGGAGGGGTAGAGGCTGATAGAAAGGGTGCAAGTTGAGAGGGGTAGAGAGAGGGCGAGGTGAATAGGAAGAAACTGCTGGAAAGTGGGGAAGATGGAGGGGGTGGGACTGATAGAGAAGGGTGGGAGAGGGGTTGAGGGAGGGAGTTACAGAGGCTAGAGACGCAGTCACTGCTGAGCATCATTACATTAATAATCCCTTCGTTTGACACAGAAATTGTAACATCAAAACATCTCAAAGGGTTTACAGAGATTACTGTCAAGTCTGGAGCTGAACTGGCTCCAAGATTACACTCCTGGCAACGAAATGTCATAATCGAGCCAGCCCTCTGTGATGGTCCCTCGTCCAGTTCCTGAGCCAGGTGGGTCCACACTGTTCCAGGGCATTGCTGATGACAGCCTGGCTCATTGGCAGGACTTGGAAGGGCAGACCAGTCACTAGGGGCAGGGAATCCTCACACACCTATTAACCTTGCAAGCCAAATCCCTAACAGTAGGGTGGGTACGAGCTGGACAAGCAGCAGGAAAGCTTGCCAACCTGCGCCTGAAACATTCCGGGATTAGGTTAGGGGGCTTTTTATTGGGCCTCTAACTCTCTGGATGAGATGAGCAGGATGTGTCACTCCAGGGGCTAGAGAGTGTGGTTTCTAAAGCAGACCCATGGAATACTCCATATTTTGGTTTGGAGATTCTCAGGTTCACTGATGGGCATCACACTATAAAAAGCAACAGCATAAATCCACATCTACACCGCAAGGACAACAATAATAATAACAACAACAACTTGCATTTATATAACGTCCTTCACGTTGGACGGTGTCTCGGAGTGCTTAATCATCCTTGCATTTGATATAATAATAATAATCCTTGCATTTGATATAGCGCTTTTCATGTCTTCTAGACGTCCCAAAGCGCTTCACAGAATATACTGTAAAGTGTAATGACTGTGTATTTTGTGGCGAAACTCGGCAGCCAGTTGCAGACAACAATGTTCCCATAAACCGCCAATAGAGTGACTGAATAATTTTATCTGGGGTATTGTTGTCCAAAACACCGGGAGAGAGAAACTCTATTCTCTTTTCGAATAGTGCCATGGGATCTTTAACATTCACCTGAACAGGCAGATGGAACCTCGGTTTAACGTCTCATCTGAAGGACAAGAAGTCAGGCTGCGCTGGGTCTCAACTGAACAGAGAACTGAGCCAATTGGAGTCTCTGGAAGGGAGTGTGTGGGGAAGAGCATGGAATCAGTAATGTACAGGTAGTATTTTAACTGTTCCCATGTCTGGCGGGGAGACGGGGGAGATGGGCTCTCAAGGGAACCCTTTACCCCCCTTCCTTACGCCTCAGGGACAGTGCAGTTGTTTAACTGAATAACGAGTAATTGCTAACAGATATAATAACGCTCAAATTTGATATCACGGCTCGCCACGTGATAACTGCAAGAGAATCACGGGACTTTACTATAGAGACGTGTATTTTGACATGTAGAGACTGGGTACTTGTACGTGATAAAAATAATAATGTAATAATTATCCTTGTCATATCGCATCAGTGACTTATCATATTATTGAGCTGTCTCAAAGGGAATTGGATAGGTAATTAAACAGGAATAATTTGCAGGTAAGAGCGGGGGAGTGGGACTAGTTGGGTAGCTCTTTCAAAGAGCCAGCGCAGGAATTTTGGGTCAAATGGCCTTCCTCTGTAAGATTCTACGATTCCACGAAAACTCTTCACAGGATATACTGTAAAGTGGATTGACTGTATATTTTGTGGGCGAAATGCAGCAGCCAATTGCACACAGCAATGTCCCACAGACAGTCATGGATCGAGTAAATATATTTTTTTTATTTGGAGGGATTATTCCCCCGGAAAGTAATGGACTAACAACTGGGTTCCTACTTACTGCTAGGTAAACAGAAGCGTATGGGGTAAGGAAACTTGCCTAAGGTTTCGCCCGACCCGGGAATCGAACCCGGTTCCTCTCGCTTGCGAGGCGAGCACTCTAACCAATACCTTATAGGACTACAGTGATGGAGGAAAGGAACACCCTTCTCCCCCCAAAAAATGTGACCCCCCTCCCCCCCAGCTCAGTCATTTCACTTTCGCCTCCGAGACAGAAGGCTGCGGAATGAAGCCGACATCAGCATTTGGAGCTCACAATCTAGGCTGACACTCTAGTGTTCAGAGAGGGGGTGCCACGTTTCTCCCACAAAATACACAGCCACTGCACTTTTCAGTGAATCCTGTGAAACACTTTGAGATGTCCCTTCAATTTGAAAGGCCTTGGATCAAACATCACAATTATTATTAATAATTTGTGGATTTTTATCTTTTTTCCCTCTGTAATGTGTTAAATGTTACCTCCCGACCTCCCTCCCCCGCGCTCCCAGCGAGGTTGGCCTGTGAGTTCTGATGGGAGTCGAGCCTGGGATCAACAGGCCCTGAGATTAATGCTCTTAACCTTCACTCATAACCTTCAGTTACTGCAGCCTGTCCTCAGCTAATGTACTGTATATATGCACACCACACACACAAATACCCATCACACACACAGATACTTATACACACACACACTCATACACACACATACTCATCACACACAATATACAAACACAGTGTACAAACTAATGTAACATAGAATGCCATGTACATATTATATACCCACAATATATTCACAGTGTACAACACAGTATATACACACAGTACATACACACACCAAGTATACCCACAAGAATACACTCCCCCAACCTCCATACACACACACAAGCACATACTCACACCCACCCATGTCCGCAAACACACGTGCACATGCACGCACATACACACGTGTTGAGCACTGGTCCCCACACACAGGTGGCGGGGGATGGGGGGGGAAGTTAGTAACTTTACTGTGAGCTCTTTATTACTTCCAGGAATATAAAAACTTAGCAGTAATGATTGCCGTAAGCATATAATCTATACATTAATTTAGTTCTATAGATGCTATATTATATGTATATATATATGTGATATATAGCATATTTGTGCCAATGGGGTGGGGAAGGGAAGGGGAGGGTATACCCAAGGGTGAGGGAGGGAATGGGAAGGGAACAATGAAGGAATAGGGGAGAATGTGAGTATGGGAGCCGCAGCACAGAGAGGGTTAACAGTGTAGAGAGCGAGGCCGCTGGCAATGACAAGCTCCCTGAAGGTCACACAACACACACGCTACTCAATCACTCACTGTACACTGGCTCCCTCACTCTCTCCCTCTGTCTCTCTCTCCCTCACTCGCTCGCTCCTACCCTCTCTCCCTCTACCTCTGTCATTCTCTCCCTCCCACTCTCCCACTGATACTGACAGCAGCACAGGGCCGAGGCCATCTCTACTGTCCTTCTGCTCGACTACGCAGCCAGTGTGACAGTCTGACTTAACTGTGACGGGAAGAAGAAGGTGGTGGGGGGGGTGGGGAAGCGGAAAGAGAGAGAGAGAGGAGTTAAGAGATAGAGAAAAGGGAAACAGAGGAGAGAGAGGGAGAGTTGGTTTGGGATAACATGATGTATTAATAATAATAATAATAATAATAATAATGATCCTTGCATTTGATACAGCGCTTTTCATGTCTTCTAGACATCTCAAAGCGCTTCACAGAATATGCTATAAAGTCAATTGACAGTATGTTTGCAGGCAAAACGCAGCAGCCAATTGTGCACAGCAGTGTCCCACAAACAGTCGTGGATTAAGTGACCAAATTATTATTTTTTTCCTTCAGCGATTAATATCAGGTGTGTTAAGTAAGGAAACTTGCCCAAGGTTTCGCCTGCTGGAAATCAAACCTAGGTCTCTTGCTTTCGAAGCGAGTGCTGAAACCACTGAGCTACAGGGCTCCAATTGACTAATTATGGATTACTAAATAATAATCCTGTAATCAATATGAGCTTTAATAATCAAACGGCAAAGTACTGCAGATGCTGGAAATCTGGTATAAACACAGAAGTTACTGGGAACACGCAGCAGGTCAGACAGCATCCACGGAGAGAGGAAAATGAGTTAACGTTTCAGGTCTGTGACCTTTTGTCAGAACCCACTTATCATAATAATAAATCATAATTTTGTCACTTATAATAATAATTACTTTCAAAAATAACTAATATCACCTCTAATAATAAATATCACTATATTAATAAATATCACTATAATAATAACCAATATCACCTAAAACAATACTGTTGCAAACAATATCACTTGTAGCATTGACACGTCTCAAAACGACTCACAGGATTCAGTTTAAAGCTTAGTGACTGGGTACAGTATTTGTAGATGAACACAGCAGCCAATTTACACATAGAGGCATCCCACACACAGCCACCAGTGACTGACTCTCATTTCCAACAGAGACAGGAGCTCAGTTTAATGTTTCATCTGAAGGATGGATCTCCGTCAATCAGTGCAGCCCCAGTATTGGACGTCTGAGCTCACAGTTCCTTACGTGGTGACACACACACACAGGTACACAGATACACACAGGTAAACACACACACACAGATACACACCATTTCCCTGGAAATGCAATGACCAGCAGGTGGGGCTGGTAACTCAGCTCTCACTGGCTGACCTCAGGGAGAAATGAAAGTCAGACAGAGAGTGTGAGAGTAAGAGTAGGAGAGAATGAGTGAGAGTAAAAGAGAGAATGAGAAAGTGTTAAGAGAGAAAGAGGGAGAGTAAGAGAGTGAGAGTAAGACAGAGTGTGAGGGTGAGTGTAAGAGTGTGTGAGAGTGAGAATAAGTTAGTAAGAGTGAGAGGGAGAGAGAGAATGAGTTAGAGAGAATGAGTATGAGCGAGACTGAGAGTGAATGAGAGAAGACAGTGAGAGGAAGAGAAAGAGGGAGCAGGTTGTTGGGGGAGTGAAGAGACAGATCAGCTAAACAATACCAGTGCTAAGCTATGAACTTCCCCCATTTCCTTCATCATTTTTGCCCAGATCAGAAACGTCAGTGGGATATAAAGTACCTACCTTCGTTTTTGTGTGGTCCCTCACTGGGGATAAACGCCGTCTGTAAAGAATGTGACAGAGAGAAAGAGAAAGAGATTAGACACATCAACCATTAGCCCAGCAACTCAATCACCGACCACCCCATCATCAGCAGTCAGGCCTTCAGCCTCTCTGCCCCCACTCTTTGGAACTCCATCCCGGAGCCCCTCCACTTTGCATCCTCCCTTACGTCCTTCAAGGGCTATCCCAAGATAGTCCTCTTCGACCATGTCTTCAGTCACCTTCCTTACATTCCACCCCTCATGATCCCAACTCCCAGCTCAAGTGCAAATCCTTAACTGTTTTGGCGTCCTCCCTTTGTGAAAGGTGCTGTATAAATGCAGGTTGTTGTTGTTGACACCAGGCTGTTTGTGGAACATTGTTCTGAGCAATTTGGCTGCCGCATTTTGTTTACTTTTTTTTGGTCAGCAGCCGGGAGTCTGACACACGTGGAACCCCATCACCATGCTTAAGTGTCCAAATCAACAACAATTACATGTATATAGCGCCTTTCATGTTGGGAGTACGTCCCAAGGTGCTAGACAGTGAAGGGTTTGCACCCAAGCTGTTGGTTGGGTTCAAGAAAGGCGGAAAATGAGGGTGGGGTTGGGGGTGGAAAGATGACCAAAGGCACGGTTGAAAAGGAAGGTCTTGAGATGGGAGTGTGTAGTGGGATACTGTGACGTGGGATATGTGGAACTCTGAACCAGACTGAGAATTCCATGTTTCTACTTTCACATAGAAATTCCCAAAAGTATTAGGTGCAGGTTGGCAAGAGCCAAGGCTTGGGAACGCCAGAGTGTACATTGGGGTAACTGGAGAGAGAGAGAGAGAGACCAGCTAAAACCGCATAGAGCCCTGTCGGGCAAGCTTTCCCGCTGCTTGTCCAGCTAGGATCACTCCACCCGTTAGGGCTTTGGCTTAAAACACACAGTCACTGTACTTTACAGTGAATCCTGGGAAGCACTTTGAGATGTTCTCCTGCCATGAAAGGCGCTGGATCAAATATCAGGATTATTATTAGTCATAAAGAGAAAGAACAGCCAAATGTTACCAACTGTTCAAATGCATTCCCAGCTATTTTTTTGTGAAACAAAAGAATTACAAATCATAGATATATATAATAATAATTTTGGATCCTTGTGTATTTTTTCAGTTAAAAAAAAATAATTTAAGATTGAAATAAAGAGAGACTGCCCCAGGGTCGAAAATCTCTCCCTCTCTGTCTCTCTTTCTGTCCATCTCTCTCTGTCTGTTTCTCTCATCTCCGTCTGTGCCTATGTCCTCTCTCTGCCTGTGTTATGATATAGGAGCAATGTGTCAGATTATCAGTGTTTCTCTGACCACAGAGCTCACCAATGGCTCAGGAGGCCAGAGGCTGGAGCAGAATTCTGTGGCTGACAGGGACAGAGGGAAGTCATTAAGTTAACATTTTAGCAATAAACATCAGGGATCTTTACTGTTACACTGAACAGCAGCATCTGCTGAGAGACTGAACAGTGTCACTGGCTGAAAACGTACAAAGTCTCTCTCTTTCTCACACTGTCTCAGTCTCTATCTCTCTTGCGCTCTCTGTGTTCTCAGTCTCTCCA
Source organism: Callorhinchus milii (assembly GCF_018977255.1). NCBI lineage: Eukaryota > Metazoa > Chordata > Chondrichthyes > Chimaeriformes > Callorhinchidae > Callorhinchus > Callorhinchus milii. Next base: position 72,206,363 of record NW_024704744.1, on the reverse strand, counting down.
TCCGTCTCAGCATTTCTCTCATTCTCTTTCGCTGTCTCTCTCAGTCCCAGTCTCTCTCTCTCGTTGTCTCAGTCTCTCTCGTACAGTCTCTCTCTCTCTCGTTTCCCCCAGTCTCTGTCTCAGTCTCTCTCGTTACTATTTGTTTGATCTGTGTGGTTGTTGATCTCTGGGGCTGATCAAAGTGCAGACAGTATGTTTGTCAGAAAGAGACATGAGGAAAGAGACAGCAGAGGAGAAAGGAAAATTAGGACTCCCCACACCCACACTTACATTCTCTCTCGGTGCCTAAACCTATTACAGACTCACTGTCTAATTACACACCTTGTCTAAGTATTTGTCTCTCTGTATGTGTGTATCTCTGTCAGTCTTTCTGTCTGTACATTTGCCTCAGTACATATTTCTCTCTGTTTATTTGTAACCACTACTTAGGTGTCAGCCTTGCTCAGTCACTTGTACTCTCACCTCTGAGTCAGAAAGTTTGTGGATAGGGGATTTTGAGCTCACAGTCTAGGCTGACATTCCAGTGCAGTGCTGAGGGGAGCACTGTATTGTCAGAGGTTCTGTCCTTCAGATGAGGTAATAAACCAAGGCCATGTCTGTGCCCGTTCAGGTGGATGTTAAAGATCCGCGATACTATTGGAAAGGAGAATGGACTTTCTCTCTCCCAGTGTCCTGACTAACAATCCCCCAAATAAAATCGGTCACTCACTCCATGACTGTTTTTGGGATGTTGCTGTGCAAAAATATGCTTCCGCATTCACCTACACAGTCACTACATTTTACACTAAATCCTGTGAAGTGCTTTGAGACGTCATCCAGATGTATTGTCATTATCATTATTTACTCTATCCTCAATTGTAGGTTTATTGATGTCCTGACCACCTGCCTGAGAGACGTCAAATACTGGACAAATCTAAGCCTTCTCCAGCGAAACTCAGACAGAACACAGGCTCCTGGTCATGTCTCCTCACACCCGGATCCGACTTCCTCGGTCTTTCTCTTTCTCTCTCGCTATAACTCACTGATCTAATGTACAACCTCACAGTCCCGTTCAATACTAATTTTCCTTTCCCCCTCTGACAATGCAGTGCTCCCCCAAGCACTGCAGTGGGTGTCAGCCTGGAGTGTGAGATCAAAGCCGCGATGTGGAGGGAAGGTAGCTGAGGATCGAAGCAGAGCTTTATTCTCTGTATCTTTGCCATATCTTCTCCTCCGTCGGTCCCTCTCTCTCTCTTTCTCCTCCATGCGGCTCTCCCCCAACATTCCACCTCTCCCCTCCGCTTGCCAGCCACCCCACCTCCCCCCACACCAGCTCAGCTAAAACTCACCCTTCATCCCATCCTCTTCAACCACAATCTCTCTATATCTCTTATCCATCCATCCAATCTACTCCCAGGCTGATGCCCCAGCGCAATGCTTGAGGGGTTCCACATTGTCAGAGGAGCTGTCCTTCAGATGAGACATTAATCGGATGTCCTGTCTGTGCCTGTTCGGGTAGACTTTAAAGATCCCGCGACTCTATTGGAAAAGAGAAAGGAGTTTCTCTCTCCCAGTGGCCTGGCCAACTATCCCTCAGATGAAATCAATCATTCACTCCATGAATGTTTGTGGGACATTGCTGTGCGCAAATTGGCTGCTGTGTATGCTTACAAACCACACGGTCACTGCACTTTACAGTAAACCCTGTGAAGCGCTTCAAGATTTCTTCCACACATGAAAGGCACTGGATTACATCTAATTATTATTAATAACAACAATAATAATCCTTGTATTTGATATAGCACCTTATCACATAATTGAGACGTCTCAAAACACTTCACAAAATATACTGTAAAGTGGATTGACTGTATTTTGTGGGCGAAATGCGGCAGCCAATTTGCACACAGCAGTGTGCCACAAGCAGTCGTGGATTGAGTGACGAGATTTTTTTTGGGGTAATTATTTACCCCCCAGCAAGCAATCCGCCAATCAACTAACAAACGGATTCCTACTTACTGCTAGGTAAGCAGATGTGTATGGAGTAAGGAAATTTGCCTAAGGTTTCACGCCACTCGGGAATCAAACCCAGGTCCTCTTGGTTGCAAGGTGAGCTCTCTAGCCAATACACTACAGGACTTCACTTTTTTTTATTATTATTACAACTCTGCTCTCACCTCTCTGCCTCCACTCCTCGTTCTATCGCTTCTCCTCTCTCAGTCATCTCCGTGGCTCTTGGTTCCAACTCTGACCTGACCCAAACCAAGGCCTCCGCTCGGTCTCTCCCCTGATGGTCTCTCCTCCAGTCTTCACACGGTCACCAGCAGCATGCCTCACCTCACTGAACTAACAGACAACCTCATAAACCTGTTCAATCCTTAGCTCCCTACCCTCCCTAACATCCAGTCTCCCTCTTCTTCCCCATCCACACAGATGTCATCCCCAGACACGTGTGTGGACCATCCCTAAGTCTACTTCTCCTCCAGTCCAGTCTCCAGATCTACTGTTCATCTGTCCGTCTGCAGACATCAAGGTCTTGAATGATCCCCATCTTCCTCCAACGCATTCAAGACTTTGATGTCTGATGGACAGACTGGATTCTTGATAATAATAATAATAATCCTTGCATTTGATACAGTTCTTATCATGTTTTCGAGCCGTCTCAAACCAAACAGACAAGACTGTCTTTGTTTTCCTCTGCTGCCGCCAACATCTCCTCACCTTCAGTTTCCTCTGAGCTCCTCTCCCTCCCCGTCCCATTTCTCACGCCCACCGAACCTCACTCACCCAGCCAGTCAGGAATCTAGGAATCTTGTTTGACCCTCAACTGTCCTTTCTCCCCCACGTCCATGCCATTACCCGCTCTGCCTTCCACCACCTCCGCAACATTGCCCGACTCAGCCACTGTCTCACCCCTCAGGCTGCTGAAACCCTCATACATGCTTTAATTACATCCAGGCTCGACTATGCCAACACCCGTCGGCCTTCCCAACTCTTCTCTCCACAAGCTGCAGATCATCCAGAACTCTACAGCTTGTGTCCTCTCCCGCATCAGGCTCTGTGACCCCATCACACCCACTCTCGCCCGGCTCCACTGGCTCTCCATCCTTCAGAGGATTGACTTGAAAATCCTCGTCCTCGCCTTCAAGGCCCTCCATGGCCTTGCCGCTTCCTACGTCTCCAATCTGCTAACCTCTTATCAACCTGTGCGCTCCCTCTGGCCTACCCATTGTCCCACACCCGGCCTGCCCCACTCTGTCCTCCATCCTCCCTGATCCCAACCCCCTTCGCCAGCCCCCCGCCAGCCCCCTCCCACTCTGGTCCTAATCCCTAACTGTTCAGTGCCTTGGGATGTCCTCCTGATGTGAAAGGCGCTTTACAGATGTAATTTTGTATTGTATATTGTGTGTGGGGTGTTATATTGTGTGTGTGTGTGTGTGTGTGTGGAGTGTTATATTGTGTGTGTGGGGTGGGGAGGGGGTCTTATATTTCCACTTGCCTCTGTTTACCTAGCAGTAGAGTAGGAATCTGGTGGTTAGTCGATCGGCAGACCGCTTGGTGGGTAACAATCCCTCAAAAAAATATAACTCAATATGTGACTGCTTGTGGGACACTAATGTGCGCAATTGGCTGCCACGTTTTGCCCACAAAATACATAGTCAATCCACTTTGCAATATATTCTGTGAAGCAACATTAAATATTTAAATACAAGGATTATTATTACATTGTGTGTGGGGGGGGTTATAATAATGCTAATAATCCTTGCATTTGCTATAGAGCCTTATCACATCTTTGAGACGTCTCAAAACGTTTCACAGAATATAAAATGAACAATTGCAAACAGCAGTGACCAAATTATTATTATTTTATTTTTGGAAGGGATTATAACCCCCAGAAAAGCGATCCTCCAATCGACTAACAACTGGTTAACAACTGGTTCCTACGTACTGCGAGTTGAACAGAGGCATGTGGAGTAAGGAAACTTACCCAACGTTTCGCCCTCCAGGAATTGAACCCAGGTCCTCCGGCTTACGAGACGAGAGCTCTAACCACTGAGGTACAGGTTACTTGTGTGTGTGGAGTGGGGGTGCGGGTGGCGGGTTATACATAATGAGGAACTGTGGTTATTTTGCACTGATCAGCGTGTCTATGAGGTCGGTTTGAAACACAGGGATTGTGAAAGGGAAACGGTTGTTAGACTGAGGTGGGTCCCATCTCCAGGCTGGTCTCTCTGTCTCCCTCAGAGCTTTACAGACAGCTGCTTCCTTAATAGCGCGTGAGGCGACAAGGAGGGGGGATTGATAGAGTGTGGGGGGGGGTGGGGGGGAGCAGAATCGACCGATGCACGTTTTTTGTTTATTCTTAAAAGGGCACCGCTCTCCCTCCCCCCACCCCCCTTTAATAAATGGAAGAAAATGTATTTGGTACATCAAGGGAGATCTTTTCGGGAAATGCGAGATAGATAAATGGGCAAACTGCTGGGGTAGGGGAGGCAAGAGACTGTCCACCTGTCTTTGTTTCAGCCACACTCTCACTCTTCCTACCCCCAACCCCGCCTCTTCCTCAGGAACTCTCAAACCGTCCCCTCACTTCCCCTCTTCCCTCCCCTGCCCACTCTCTCACTCTCACTATAATAGCAAAAATAATCCTTGCGTTTGATATAGAGCCTTATCATTTTATCAAGATGTCTCAAAGCGCTTCGCAGGATAAACTGTAAACCGCATTGACTGTTCATTTTGTTACCGAAACACGGCAGCCAGTTTGCACATATCAATGTCCAACAAACAGCCATGGAGTCAGTAATCAATTTTATTTGAGGGATTGTTGGCCAGGACACCAGAAGAAAATAACTTCTGGATCTTTAAAGTCTACCTGAACAAGCACAGACAGGATCTACGTTTAATGTCTCATACTAAGGACTATCACTCAGTCACTCTTTTTTGCACATTCATTCTCTCAAACAAACCTTCAGTAATCTTTAACCATGTGATGTGTATCCCTGTTTAAACCCTCTCTGTGGGGCAGACAGACAGACTGCCCACAGAGCAGTCTGACAGAAAGAGCAGGTCTGGCAGGAAAATTTGAGCTCTGTGCTGTTGGAAAAGAGAAGAGAGTTTCTCTCTCCCAGTGACCTGGTCAACAATCTCCCAAATCAAATCGATCACCCACTCCAGGGCTGTTTGTGGGATATTGCTGTGTGCAAATCGCCTGCTGCATTTGCTCACAAAATGTAGTTACTACATTTTACTGTAAATTTCTAAAGCATTCAGAGATGTTTCGACATGATACATAAACCTGCTTACACACCAGAAGGAGTTACGAAAATTGCTCTTGAAAAAAATTACCAAGTGAAAAAAATACATGAGAAAAATATTGCGAATTGAGAAGAAATATATGTGAGGGTACAGTACAAATGTGTAAATTATTCTCAGTGACAATAGAGAAATACACGTGTAAGGTTTGCAAGCAACACAAGTTTGCAAGTTCCCTTTGAGCCCCTCTGTTATTTGTGATGGTGGTTATAATCATAATCATAATAACAATAATAATACTAATCCTTGCATTTGATACAACTCCTTATCACGTGGTTGAGATGTCTCAAGTGCTTCACAGGATAAACTGTAAAGTGCAGTGGCTGTATTTTGTGGACAAAACGTGGCAACGTGCAATTGTCCCACCAACAGCCAAGGATCGAGTGACCAATTTTATTTTGGGGATTGTTGGCGAGGACACTGAGAGAGAGAAATTCCCCTCTTTTTGAATAGTGCCGCTGGATCTTTGACGTTCACCTGAACAGGCAGATGGGACCTCGGTTTAATAGCTCATTTGAAGGACTGTACCCAAAAACGTAACACACCCCCAGCACAGCATTGGAAGTGTCAGTTTAGCGTATGTTGTTCCAAGCCCTAAATTGGGGCTCTAACCCACATCCTCTGACTCGGAGGCGAGAGCGGTACCACTGACACAGGCTGACAGAACAGTTGTTGTCGGTGAGGGCACGAAGTGAGGGTGGCGATGAGGCGAAGGTTAATCAGGAGAGATACAGTGTATACGTGAGACGGGCGTTCACTAAAATTGATGTTCTAAGAACCGGCTGTATTAAAAACTGCATTGCCCTTTTAATTGCGCTTCTCGCTTGGCAATGGCTGAACTGTACATGCAGTTGTACACGTCCCATTTACATTAAAGGGATTTTTTGTTTCATACGCAATTCATCCTGCAGTTATGTGATCTCCGCGAGTTTCCATCGGGTTAGGCAAGCGGTTAGAGTGACGGCCGTGAGCCAGTGAGCTCCAGTGAGCGGATTTGCTGTCACGGATACAAGCTTGAGGGAAACTGGGGAGAGTGAAATAAAAAATGAATTGGACGTGAACATATGTATTGCCCTTTTTAAGCTGTTATGAGGCGGAAGCTTTCAGAACTCAGTGTCTCATATAAAGAGCTCACAAGCCGAGTGTGCTGCCAAGGCAAGGCAAAGGAGAAGCTAGATCTCTCTCGCTGCCCAGACCTCTTGCAATGTAGCATCTAATATAGCTGGTTTAGGAGGAGAGGAAGGAAAGAAAAGGAAAAAGACAAGAGCTTGTGAAATTAACACATCTTTTGCTGTGTGACTGACACCATCGCTGTCATGGGGTTTTGCTCGGTCACACACACCCTGTTTTTATTCTTATTATAATCCTCGCTTCTATAAATGTCATGTGTTATTCTTGCGTTTGACACAGCGCCTTATCACTTTGTCAAGATATCTCAAAGCACACTTTATTGTGAAGCGTGGTGACTGTATTTTGTGGGCGAAACGCAGCAGCCAGCTTGCACACAATAGTGTGCCCACAAACAGCCATGGAGTGAGTGAGTGACCAATTTTATCTGGGGGATCGTTGGCCAGGACACCGGGAGAAAGAAACTCCCTTTTCCAATAGCGCCAAGGGATATTTAACGTCCACCTGAACAGGCAGATGTGACCTCAGTTTAACGTCTCATCCAAACGATGGCATCGTTGCACCCACACACGCGCACCTCCTGAAATGCTCACCCTCAACTGTGTGTGTGTGTGTGTGTGTGTACCTATGAATGTATATGTCTAATTGTGTGTGTGAGTAACCGTTTGCAAGTGTGTGTGTAAGGGAATGAGGCGTCCTCAGAGTGTGTCAGTGTGTGTGTCAGTGTGTGCGTGTAAGTGAATGGGCTGCCCTCAGAGTGTGTAGTGAATGTACAATCACACAGACAGACTTCCTATTTAAGTTATTATAATGAGGGGCAGACAATGGGCTCCTGTTCACTGCCCAGAGCCCGATAATCCCACTGATATCCATTCCACAGGGGGAGAGGCGGGGAGGGGGTGTGAATGTGCATGGGGGGCTGGGGTGGGGCACTGTGTGGGTGGTGTGAGAGGGGGGGCCGTGTGTGTATGAGTGGGGCTGTGTGCGTGGGGGCTGTGTGAGCTGGGGTGGGGTGGTGGTCGCTGTGTGGTGTGCGGGGACGGGGTGGGGTGGGGGGGCTGTCTGTGTGTGGTGTGGGGTTGGCTGTGTGGGTGCGGGGGGGCACAGTATGGGTGCGGGGCAGACTGTGGATGTTAGTGTGTAGGGAAGGGCTGTGTGAGTGTGTGTGGCGGGGGGCGGTGGGCTGTGTGTGTTTGTTGGGGAGGTCTGTGTATTTGTGTGTGTGTAGAGGGTGGTGTGTGTGTGTGGGGGGGGGGGGGTGGGGTGCCTCTGGGGGAGTTGTGTTGGAGGCTGTGTGTGTGTGTGTGCAGGGGTCAGTGTGTTTGCGGAGGGCTGTGTCGGGGGGGGGGCTTTATGTGTGTGGATTGTCGGGCGGTGGGGGGAGCGGGGATGCTTAATATTTTGTGGCCATTTTGCCCCCAAAACACACAATCAACTCACTTTACCATATATTCTGTGAAGCGCTTTGAGACGCCTTGACGTGATAAGGCGCTAAATCAAATGCCAGTATTATTATTATTATTATTATAATCCTGCTGAGAAGCTCAGTGTCGCTCACACCCGATTCCCAGATGAGCTGTGTCAGGGTTATGACGTGGGCTGGATGGTAGGAGGCGTTAGACACTCGTTTCTGAAACCTGAAGACTCCTTGCTGGTGTGTGGACCCTGCAGAGATCGACCGACAGACGGAGAGAGAGAGAAAGTTCCTATTAAAAGGGCAATGTTAAGTCTGCATTTTCACAAGGTCCTCACACTCTTTGCAGTCATTCCTACCGCTTGTATTTGCTGGCAGACAGATTCGTCAGGTAGAACCCGACTCTGTGGGAATAATAATAATAATACGCGCATTTGACATAGCGCCTTATTACGTCGTTGAGGTGACTCAAAGCACTTCATGAAATATATTGTAAAGTGGATTGACTGTATTTTGTTGGCGAAAAGGTAAGGGAGTTGGGAAAAGAGGAGGGAGTTTCTCCTTATGTCCTGGCCGACAATCCCCGACGTAAAATCGAGCGAGGCATTGCTGGAGGGGCCGTCCTTTGGATGAGACGTTAAACCGAAGTCCCATCTGCCTGTTCAAGTGGACGTTAAAGATCCCATGGTGCTATTGGAAAAAAGAAGGGTGTTTCTTTCACTCGGTGTCCTGACCAACAACCCCCAAATAACATTGGTCACTCACTCCAAGGTCGTATGTGAGACATCACTGTGCCACAATTGTGACACTCTTAACAGTAATTTTGTGTGAAATTAGATGATTCAACAATGATAAATCACTGATTTACAAGAAAGAGTGCGCCTGACTGAGCCAGACCGACACCTCGTAGGCTGTCCACCACATCATCATTCTATTTGGTCAGCTGGGCATCTACAGAAACCCATCCCCATGCTTAAGAATATCCAAACCAAGATGGGAATTCAATGTATCCCACCTACACATGGAAATTCCAGAGATAGATTGTTGGGATGGAATGTGCACTCTCTCCCTGGAGGTGGACGCATCCTGTTTACCTAAATCCGGAAAGTATTAGGCACAGGTTGGCAAGAGCCAAGACTTGGGAGATCATGGGGACTCAACTCTCCATCCTCACACACAGCGTAATCATGTTTTTTCATGTTTTTTCTCTACCGAGGACTGCCCAACAACTGACACAAGTGGAAGAATGATGATAATTGTATTTAGACATATTTAATTGTATTGAGTACAAGTGTTTAACCATATTTAGGTGTCCAGAGGATTGGTGTGTGTGAGCCCCATCATTTCCATGGCAGGTAATGATCTGTCGCCATGTTCGATGCCACATCTTCCGTAACATGGATGGAGTGACGAGGAAGTTACTGGTACCAGACATTGTTACACTCGACTCATCTGCAACAGAAAATAAAAATTCATTGTAAGAAAAAAAACGGGGGTAACAGGACTTTGTGAACAATCTGTAGGAACCCTCAGTCCTGGTCTGGACCCAAGTCTCCAGCATGACTCGTCATATCTGCTTGATGGGTTCCAATTGCAGCCTATTTATACCCACAGAACCTTAATCGCCTTTCGTCAACAGGAACTCATCCAAGCGTTATCTAAAAGGAGTTAATTCCTCCACATAAACTCCCTGACCTGCCTCTTACACAGCCAGTCACCCAGCTTGGAGACAGAAAATCAGGAGGACCTTGGATGGGGGGGGGGTGGAGGTCAGCTCTGGCAGGTTTGAAGCTGGCCTGAGCAGGGGTGGTGGGGGTTGCGGGGGAGTTTGAGGGGGTTGCAGGGCTTGTGACTGACAGATGACACAGCTGCAGTGAACACCATGGTTAAAGAAGACGGAGGTCAAGCATATGAGTACATATGTGTCAGTGTGAGTATATGTGTATGAGTGTGAGTACTTCTCTGAGTAGCTGTGTGTGAGTACATAAGTGTCAGTGTGTGAGGACAGGTGTGTGAGTGTGTACATGTGAGAGTGAGATAATGTGGGCATCAGTGGCGCCCTCATGGTTTACACAGGTGTGTAAACACGTGTGAATTTGTGTGTTTGCCATGAAATGAATATATATGTCCAGGACACCAGAAGAGAGAAACTCCTCTTTTCCAATTGCGCTGTGGAAACTTTGCCTGATTATTGTGGTAAATAATCACAATAGTCAGCACAGATGGGACCTCGGCTTAACGTCTCATCCGAAGAACGGCACATCCAACAATGCAACACATCCCCAGCACTGCATTGGAGCGTCATCTCAGACTATGTGATTCCAAGTCCCGACGAGGGCTTGAACTCACAACCTTGTGACTTAGAGGCAAGAGTGCTACTACTGTGCCAGGCTGTCTCCAGGAATGATGAGAGACGGGATTGTCAGCAGGGAAATTGAA